>NC_060896.1:15283888-16033888 GCF_014805685.1 Silurus meridionalis | reverse complement strand
AACACTTTTAACATTATACACAGTCACATATGCGTCCTTACAGTAATTAGAATGAGAATATAAAATTCTAAATTATTAAAGATATCCTTTAAGCAAATCACAGGTGACTTAGGAAAAACTCCTTAGGGAAAAAAAAATGAAGAAATATCTTAAAAGCAACCAGACTCTAAAGGTAACCCATAGGTATCTGTGTTCAAAAGGATAATGTGATCACATATAAACTCCATCTATAATTCTGTACTGTATGTTTAAAAAACAGAAGCAAAAAAACAATTGTATAATAATGGAATTAATTATTGATTTAACATATAGATTTTACATACAGAATTATTAACTCTTCACTGATAAAAACTTGAGTGCAAAATGTTCGTAACAGTTGTAGTCCTGATCCATTATAGTAAAACTGTTATTTAATAAAACACATTAATTGCAGTCCAATCCATCTTCATAGATTCTAAGTAGTATCTTCCATAGTAATCTTTTTTTTTTTTTAGGCTGTCCATGTGGGGCATCCTCTTTTTAGGCTGTCCATGTGGGGCATCTTCAGCAGCATCGAGTGGTGTCCCGTTGACGAGAACTCCATCTAGAAGTGATGAATCAGGCAGGTCTGGAGAGCAGAGGTGGTCAGGATCACTGGTATCTTAGGAATAGCATGTGTAGCTCAAAAGACAGTGAGGAAGTGAGTGAGAGAGCGAGAGAGAGAGCGAGAGAGAGAGAGAGAGAGAGCGCAGGAGAAACACAGCTTATTAGGCCTTCTTGCACCACATCTGTGTGTGCCCAAGCTTATGCTGTGGGCTAATGATTCTTTGGCTAAAAGAGTTGAAGCATGTTCCCCACAACCATGTTTGCGTACCCACATGAGAAAATTAAATCTTAAGAACAGTAGCAAGCTTCAGAAAGGTATTAAGTATAGGTCTGAGTGATTGTGAGGATTAAAGTAGTTTATATGCTCTTAATGACTGTTCTTGAGAGAGGACACAGTATGTTCAGTTGAGATATTTGTAATGAAGTGCAGTTAGGCAACAACATGCAAGGTATGCTGCTGTCTATTAACGAAATGTATCTTAACACTAATAATTAGTGTCTTCATATAGGAGTGGTAGAAGTTGAGTTCTGAATAAAGAAAATGTAGAGCACAACATACAAAAATATTTGAGGTTAAGTTAAACACCCACTGCTCTGTAATAATAATAACAAATCACCTCAATATAATGGTTAGACTAGGCTACATGCTAGATAGCTTATTTGCGATGGAAACACAATTGTATGAGCACCTTAAGAAATTTGCTTATATCTGATGTTATATTATTCTTTACATCAGAGATAAGCAAATTACTAACCCATTAATTACTCACTAATTACACACAGGAAGTTGCTTATTAGGAATACAGTTAAGTTTATATACACTATATACAGTATTAAAAGCATGAAATGTTACAAAACTGTTGGCCGCTTTTATTTGAAAAATAAAACTTTTGATGCTTCTTGCAATATGCAACACATTCCATTCTTTAAAGAAAATACCACCTAGCTGAATACACAGTGATACATACTTGTTGGTCAGCAAACAATCAGTGGAGTTTTGCCTAAACAAAGTTGATTGAGTCAATTTGATACCATTACCCCATATAAGCAAAGCCTAAATGTCACCAGAATATAGCAAAAGTAGTAAGTATAAGTAGCTTTAAGTAAGGTATAATGATTGACAGCATATGTCCATATCTACTTTTAATAATAGCAAAGTTGGCACTAACTTCATAATAATGCCTAAGACTTGAAACAAGATGCTCTTGCATGCAAATGGGTGTGATGGTCAGGTATCCACAAAATCCTGGCTGTATAATATTTTAAAATGTGCATTTATGTCACAGAATGTATAAGGTTTTAAACACAAGGTATGTGTGTAAATACAAGATATGTGTAGATTTTTTCTGCATATATATTTCAGCTCTGGCAAAACCCTTTGGTGCTTACAAAGCAGTTTTTGCCCTGCCTGCCTGTTTTTCACTACTGAAAAGAATATTAATTGACTCAAAACAAGATTATGATTATAATTGATTACTTAAAAAATGTATTATAATTTCTAATTATTCTAAGCAGTTTATTACTTTGATTTTGGGTTTCTCTTTTCAGGCGCAGACAAATGACAGCGACAGCGATGTTGGCTCAAAGCTGAAACTGAAGCGCCACACATCCGGTTCAGAAAGTGAGACAGATGACAGTGAGGATGATAAGAAGCCCAAGCGACGAGGCAGGCCACGCGCACGCAAAAACAACGTGGAGGGCTTCACAGATGCTGAGATTCGCAGGTAACATATGTTGTGTTTGTAACAGTAATGGCTATTTAAACCATTATTTAGTTGTAATAAACACACATAACTGTGTGGTGGGCTTGATCTGCAACAACGACGAGACAGCCTACCTACAAAAGATTCAAAACCTGGAGAGATGGTGCCAGGAGAACAATCTTCCTTAGCAAGACTAAGAAGTTAATAGTGGACTTCAGCATATAGCAGGAGCGGTCATATCAACCGCCAAAGAACAACGGGACCCCAGTGGAAAGAGAGGACAGTTTTCCGGTACCTAGGTGTTCACATCACACAGGACCTGCCTTGGTCCTGTCACATCAGCACCCTGGTGAAGAAAAACATTCTTCACCAAAACAAACAGTGTCTGTACCATCTGAGACGCTTAAGGGACTTTAAACTACCCTCTCAGGTGCTAAGGACTTTCTACACCTGCACATTTGACGGCGTCCTAACTGTGATAGCAACATCATTTCCTAGATCAGAAACACAGCACCATGCAGGACAGGTGAGCCCTCCAGAGGGTGGTGCGGTCAGCTGAACATGCCATCCACACCGAGCTCCCTGACCTGTAGGACATCTATAGCAAGCGCGATGCCGGGCAAGAAAGATAGTGAAGGACCTCAGCCATCACAACAATGTACTCTTTCCTCTGTTGTGTTGAAAGAAGCACTTTCAATCATTGAAGACAAACACAGAATGAATGAGGAGGAGCTTCTTCCCATAGGCCATTGGGAGTTTAAACCAGGAAAACACATGTCCCTGGAATTTCTCTACTGGACCTCCTTTCCCTTCCTTTGCACAATTTTTTTATATTTTTTTTGCACAATTGCACAACCGATTGTCACTTTAACACTGACTGGCATGGCACAGTGTAACCTTAATATCAGCACATTGACGCATCACTGGAACACTTTAAAATCTGGACTTCTGTCAGTATCTATCTAATATACATATGTAATGTATCATAATTCTTGTGTATATATTTATAGTATAAACATATTTTTTTATTTTATATCATTTATTTTTATCCCTTTTTATACTTGGTTATACCTTTTACTTTTATACTTATATATTTTTTATTTTATTTTTATATTCTATTTCTATTTACATGTTACAGTACAGACAGTAAAATAAAAGCATTTTCATGTCACTGTATGAATGTGCATGTGATAAATTGAATTTGAAATCAGAAATTAAGCTTATTTATTTCTACAGGTTCATAAAAGCTTACAAGAAATTTGGTGCTCCTCTTGAAAGGTATGGTTTTTTTATTAAAAAAGGTTTTTATTTTTAATTTGTGTTATTAGTAGAATATTAAATATTGTATATATGAAATGTAATATTCCATGCTTAAATTTTAATACTTGGTTTGTAAGTTTGTTTGCTGGTGTTATTTCCAGGTTGGAGGCCATTGCACGTGATTCTGAACTGGTGGATAAATCTATAGCAGATCTGCAGAGACTAGGAGAATTAGTGCACACTACATGCCTAGCTGCAGTACAGGAGCATGAAGAACAAATGAAAGAGAATCCCACAGAATATGCATGTATGTGACCTTGATTGAATAATTTGTCTATCTATTAATTCCTATATAGGGTAAAAACACAGTCAAAAGCAAATATAACAAAAAAATTGTATTTATTTACAGTATCTCACAAAGTGGGTACAGCCCTCACATTTCAGCAACCATTTAGTATATGTTCTGAAGGGAAAATACTATATAAATAAAACTTGGATATATTTTAGAGTAGTCAATGTGTAGCTTATATAGCAGTATATTACTGTTTTCTGAAAATAATTCTACAGTCATTATTGTAAAAAAAAAGAAAGAACAAAAAGGAAAGTGAGTGCACTAAATGTTAACAGCTGTATGGCATGTAATCATGCAAAGCCACATGTCTTATTCATCACCTTCATGTTTTTGTCTGTTTGGCACGACCATAGATATTTGTCTTATATTGTATTAGAGCAGTTAAAATTAGGTGCTTTGAGTACAGTTCTCTCATAATGACCACTGGATCTTCAACTTGCCACCTAATGGTAAATAACTCTGAGAATTTGAGAATTGTTATTTATAATTGTTGCTCTCCACAAAGATTGGCCTAGGGTATACGATCACATGGTGGTGGTAGCATCATGGTCTGGGGCTGCATGAGCTGCTGGTACTGGCGAGCTGCGTTTTATTGAGAGAAACATGGATTCCAACATTCACTGTGACATCAGAACATGATGCCCTCCCTTCAGAAACTGGGACAAACAGCCGTTTTCTAGCATAATGGCAACCAAAAAATACACTGCCAAAATGACAACTGCCTTGCTGAAGGTGAAGGTAATTAAGTGGCCAAGTATGTTTTCAGACCATAATGCTATTGAGCACCTGTGGGGATCCTCAAGCTGAAGGTGGTAAAGCGTCATGTGTCTAACATCTAGCAGCTCCGTGATGTCATTATGAAAGAGTGGATGAGGATCCCAGCGACAACCTGTGCAGCTCTGATGAATTCCATGCCAAATAGGGACACTGGACACAGTTTTGACATGTTCACTTTGGGTGTACTAACTTTTGTTAGCTATTTAGACAATAATGGCTGTATGTTGTTATATTCAGAAAACAATAAATCTATACAAGTTGCGCATGGACTACTCTATATCCAAGTTTCATTTGTACAGTATTGTCCCATGAGAAGATAGACTAAAATGTTTGCTGAAATGTGAGGGTGTACTTACTTTTGTGAGATATGTGAGAATTCATTTTAGCATATACCATATCTACAACAAATACAATTTAATGCTAACAGAAGGATGCAATGGTTACCTAAAATTATCCAAAATGTTTATTTTTAACTTTTTGTAAATTATGTATTTGGCCCCAAATTAAAGGTCATACAATTATAATTCTGGTTAAGGTATGTGATGTTTTTTCAGTTTTTGTTTGTTTGATTTGTAGCTAAAGGGCCAGGAAAGAGACGTGGCATTAACATCAAGATATCTGGGGTTCAGGTAAATGCTAAATCCATTATCCAGCATGAGGAAGAGTTTGATTCTCTACACAAGGCTGTGCCCTCCAATCCTGAGGAGAGGAGCACGTATGTTCATAATCCCTTTCTATCTTAGTAAATGATTAGTATTTTCAACTTCTTTCTGTCGTCTGCTAAGAGATCTAAAGATTAGATATATTTCTGTATCAGTTTAACCTTAGTAAAAAAAAAAAAAAAAAAGAAATACATGTTGCAGAGTAATGAATTAGTTCTTTTTTTATGTCTTAGATTTCAGCTAAAATGTCGTGTGAAGATGCCACACTTTGATGTAGACTGGGATGTGCAAGATGATGCACATCTCCTGTTGGGCATCTACGAGCATGGCTTCGGCAATTGGGACCAGATCAAGACTGATACTGAGCTGAAACTCTCAGACAAGGTGGATCATCTTGATTGTTAAAAACAGTTATGGTTTGATAACTTGGCCTAATATGCATGCCTAGATATTACAGAATAATTTGTTTGTAGCCTCAGGGAACTTCAGCCATTTTGCAAATTACATGTCATCATGTGTAGATTCTTCCAGACAACCCTGACAAAAAGCCACAGGCAAAGCAGCTGCAAATGAGAGCTGATTACTTGTTGAAGACCATGAAGAAGGAGCAGGAGTGTAAGGATACATTCAAAACAGAAGAGGAGGTGAGGGTTCGCTTAGGCCTGGAACAGCAAGACAAATTATCACTAGTACAAAAACCATTCACTATCATGCCCTTCAACTATTGGCAGTAGTATTGCTTGTGACTTGAAATAATAAATGAAAATAAGTATGGCCACATAAGAGCATGTGAGCAAAGGGAAGTAATGCGACACTGTTGAGAATTCTGTGCATGTGTGCTTAAATAAAAGCCAAATTTACAGTAGTAGAGACAATAATAATGCCTAATTACTAAATTACAGAAGGGTGGCATACCAAAACATAATCTTCCTTAGGCTGCTACCTGCATGTCTTCCCTCACCACACCCATAAACCTCCTCATTGGCCTTCCTCTTCTTTTCCTCCTGCCTGGTGGCTACATCATCAGCATTCTTCTACGGATATACCCCATGCCCTCCTCTCCACATGTCCAAAACATCTCAATTGAGCCCCCCTCACTTTGTCTCTAAAACGTTCTACATGCAGGGTCCCTCTAAAAAAAAAAAAACTTGTTTCTAATCCTGTCTATCCTCATCAATCCCAATGAAAATCTCAAGATCTTCAGCTCTGCTACTCCTAGCTCCACCTCCTGTCTTAAGTCAATGCCACTGTCAATTCAAGTCAAGAAGCTTTTATTGTGATTTCAACCATATATAGCTTACGCAGTACACAGCGAAAATGAAACAACGTTCGTCCAGAACCCTGGTGGTACATTTCAACAACATAAAGCGACATAACAGAAAAGACAGAGCTAAGTACTAGTAAGAGTCCTCGCCACGTAAAGTGCATCGTGTGCAACCTGGTGCAAACAGTGCAAGACAAGACAGTGTAGCACAAATACACATCACAAAATAGCACCGCCAGTAAACCTACTGTATATTATACAGTCTCTAAACCATACATCGCAGGTCTCCCCACAGTCCTATAAAAATTTTCTTTCACTCTTGCAGATACTCTTGTATCACAAATCACTCCTGTCACTCTTCTCTACCCTGCCTGCACTCTTTTCTTCACTTCTCTAACACACTCTCAATTACTTTGCACTGTTGACCCTAGGTACCTGAACTCCTCCCCCTTCACCACCTCTTCTCCCTGCAACCGCACCACTCCACTGCCCTCTCATTCACACACACGTACTCTGTCTTACTCCTACTGACTTTCATTCTCCTTCTCTCCAGTGTGTACTTCCACCTCTCCAGGCTCTTCTCAACCAGATCACTACTCTTACCACAAATAACAATATCATCCGCAAACATCATAGTCCACAGAGACTCGTCCTGACCTTGTCTGTCACCCTGTCTATCACCACTGCAAACAGGAAAGGTCTCAGAGCCGATCCTTGATGTACTCACAGCTCCACTTTGAACCAGTCTGTCATTCCTACTGCACACTTCACTGCTGTCACTCTGTCCACATACATGTCCTGCACCACCCTCACATACTTCTCTGACACACCTGAATTTCTCATACAATACCACAATTCCTCTCTCCACCCTGTTGTACACTTTCTTTAAAGCCACAAACATACAATGCAACTCATTCTGACCTTCTCTATACTTCTCCATCAACATTCTCAAAGCAAATAATGCATCTGTGGTGCTCTTCCTCGGCATGAAACCATACTGTTGCTCACAGATGGTCACCTTTTTTCCCTCAGCCTGGCTTTCGCTACTCTTTCCCATAACTTGGTGTTCAACTTCACATACAGCTCCTCATATGCCTCTTCCATTGCTTTTGCTATATCCCTCTACATGTTATGTATTTTTTCTATGGAAAAAAGCAATAGAAAAATATGGATCGTGCTGCTGTTTTTTATGCTGTAGTTCAGAGGTGGACAACATGACATGTTGCTAGTCTATGGACAGGTGACTAGTCTATTACAAGTAACTTTATTTTCAACTTGCTTCTTGTTCATTTTGTTGTAACTAGTGTAAGCATCAATGTACATATGTAGCCTGCCAGTAATAACACAGGTGGAAAAAATCATGCAGGATCTGTCAGGGCAACATGCCCCTACCTATTTAAAAAACTAACTATTGATTTCCCCCTTATTATTATTATTACATTTTGTTACACATTGCTTTTCATTTTGTGACATCATAACAAACAATTTGCAAGGGATTATCTGTCTTTAAAAATTTAAGTCTGCCTTTGTGGGAATCAGAAGTTTCAGGGAGGGTTAAATTTAAGGAGCTAAACAAGCATAATCAAGCATCACTTTGGAGTTAAGAGGGAATTTTGTGAACACTAACAATAAAACAATAAGATTTGAGAGCCAGTAGTAAAACCATTTAGATTCCAATATTGCAGTAAATAATGTATCGTATTTTTCGGACTATAAGCCACGTTTTGAACAACGAAGCGGCTAATTTATGAATTTTATCTGGGTTTTTCCCAACTTAGAAATGAGCATCAGAAAATAATAAGGACATAATCCTCGTCTTGAACACACGCAGTAATACCGGAAAAAATGCATTGGCATGCTATTCCCAAAATACTGCTATGCTCCCAAAGGAAGCGCAACATATTTCACCCGTTACACCGTGTGTGTAAGCCGTCTACACATTAGTGTAGACGGCTTATAGACAGGTGCGGCTTATTTATGTTAAAAATAAAATTCAGTGGGTGCAGCTTATATACGGTTTATAGTCCGGAAATTATGGTATTATTAATCTTTATGGCATTGCACATTTAGTAGTTTCTCTTGAAGAATTTCCAAGGTCATCATGTAGTTTGTACAGTGCAGAATTATACTTATTTTCAATCCTAGGTAAAGAAGAGAAAACCTCGAGTAAAGAAAGACAAGACCCGAAAAGATGAACTAGCCGGTGAAATCTCCTCTCCTCATCTCACTGAACATACATCAGAGGATGGTGAAGTGAAGGTATGTTCCCTTATCTGATAAAGACCACTATGCACCATAAGGGCAAATTTGTCTACCCAGTCGTTAGCATTGTTAGTGGAATATTTTCCCATTTGTTTACACATGTTCCAGGATGACAAAGCTGAAAAATCCCCCACAAAGAAGAAACAGAAGAAGGACAACAAAGAGAACAAAGAGAAGCAAGGCATGGCAAAGAAAGATAAGGACAAAAAACGGACAAAGCTCAAGAAAGAAAAGGTTTGTTTTTTTTGTATAGCTTTTGTAATCATTTTCACTATAAGTACGTTTCCTTTTCCTTTGCATGTGGTTATTACATTATTAAGTTCTAAAATCTTGTCTTTGTAAATTTCTTCACCAGATTAAATCAGGATGCAAAGGCAAGAAAGCTCAGGGCCCTGTGCACATTACAGCAGGCAGTGAGCCTGTTCCTATTGGAGAGGAGGATGATGAACTAGACCAGGAAACATTTAGTGTTGTGAGTCTTTGTGTCTCAATTGTGTTCTCTCTCTCTCTCTCTCTCTCTCTCTCTCTCTCTCTCTCTCTCTTTCTCTTTCTCTGTCTCTGTGTGGTTATTTTATGCCTCTCATTTGTATTCTTTATGGTGTTTAAAGCTATTTGACACTTAATTCACTTTGTGAGTAACCTGTGTGTGTGTCTAGTGTAAAGAGCGGATGAGGCCGGTGAAGAAGGCTCTTAAACAGCTTGATAAGCCTGATGAAGGCCTGTCAGTGCAGGAACAGCTGCAGCATACAAGGGCCTGCCTGTTGAAGATTGGAGACCGAATAACAGAGTGCCTTAAAACTTACAGTGACCCGGAACACGTCAAAACCTGGCGCAGGTCTCGTCGAAATGTTACAGTTTTGTTTGGAACAACAAAGAAACATTGCGTAAAGTGATGCATTAAATGGTCTTAAAATCATTACTTTATTAGTCCAGGCCAATGATGTCACCAAGTTTCTTATTATAATATTACAATTATAAATATAAAAAAGATATTAAAAAAAGATAATTGGAAATTATTGCAACAAATGTAAAACCAATTCTCAATAGTCTCACAGATTTTTGACTAAATAAAGCAACAACAAAATGCCAGTGCAGACAAGTCAGCATGCTTTTGCCATTATGCTAACTATTCTTTATGATATTCTATTTATTTATTTATTTTGTTAGATTAAGTGTATTTTTAATTTGGCTTAATAAACACCATGTTTCTTATTTAATTATTTTTTCTTCTGTTCCATCTAGAAATCTCTGGATTTTTGTGTCCAAATTCACAGAGTTTGGTGCAAAGAAATTGCACAGGCTATACAAAATGGCTCAAAAGAAGCGCTCCCAAGAGGAGGAGGTAGATCTTTTATCCTGTGTGGCAAATATGCAGATGTAATCATATAGTGATAATCAGTCCTGATTTCATAATTGTTTCTGATTTGATCCTGTGTGTGGCAAATTTGCTGGTGTAACCATATAGTGATAAGTTCTGTTTTTTTAAAGTAGCTGAAAGACCTTATTTCAGACTATGATCTATTTATCAAAAATCTTTTTTTGCTTCTTCATTTTAAAAAATCCTCTTAACTGCTCCTTTATTTCATATACTCCTTTGCTATACTTTCAGAAAGAGCACAAGAAGAAAGATGACCCAGGCAAAAAGAAGCCATTTCGACCTGAACCTTCTGGATTGAGTCGGGACTCTACTGGCACACAGCCATCATCCAAAACACACCCACCACTAAATCATCCAACAGGACTTGGATCGCATTTGCACCATTGTAAGACCTGCAGTCAGCACAAGACACACTTTCCTAAAGATTGTAAAAACTAATGAACACAAGGATTTTGTATCAAGATTTAGATGTTTTATCTGATTATATCTAAAAGCAAACAAAGCTGATTTTAGGATTAAATCTGAGGCTGTTTTTGGTAAGGATAATTAATGGTAAGGAAGCTACTTATTTTAAAGAAAAGGAAATTGGAGGTAGGCGATGCATTTCGACATAAGACTGAGTTGCCATGTTCTCTTTAACTTTCCTTTTTTTTTTTTTTTTATTTATTTTTTACTTTTCAGTTTAAAGTGCTCATACACACAAGTGTGTTTTCAGTTTTATTTCTAAGGGCTTTTGCCTCTTTGCACCTCTTCTCACTCCTGACCAGTCATACACTGCAGCTCCACCTTTCATTCAGAGACCACACCCTGCTTTCACATACCCCCACTACACAACTCTGGCCACGGAGCGGTTATTTAATTGCCAAGCATTCTTGATTGGTTAGTAGTTGTTTTCTCACAAGCTTCAGATGTGTACAGTACAGGGCACTTCTCCTCCTCCACTTTTAGGGACAACACCATGACCAACATGTTTATCTGCAAAACAAAGGGTAAAGAAAAGTCTTGAGAATCTGAAAGTGTCCCACCACAGTGTGCAGCTTTTACCTGAGTGAAAGACTGCAGGCATGACTCTCTCCACTGGACCGGATCTGTTGCTCCTTTTAAGTGAAATCAGTGAGAGTGCTGGTGACATCCAAATTATTAGGCACAAATCTATGACAATAACCAGCTAGCCCCAGAAACTGTCTAACTTCTTTTTAGGTCTTAAGCAGGCCACAAATTCTTCCATCTTATTAATTTGAGGACACATTTACCCATGACCTAAGTAGGAGCCCAGATACTGTACTTCCACCCACTCAGTTGCACACTTCTTTGGGTTTGACCTGCACACTTTAAGGTTCTTATGACTGCCCTTAGGACCACCCTCATTACTATAAATGATTGCAATCTAAACAGGCAGCAGAATATGCATTATGGGGTCTGAAGATTGTCCAATAAATTATGCTGTAACAACAAAAAAATGGAAGGGTGACAAACTTGTGTAAACTATAGTGGATAAAGGCTGTTTTGTTTCCCCCACAAGACATTAGATTTAAGAAAATTCGCAGTATAACTGGATTAAATTTACTGTCAAAAAAAAGTGAGCTGAGCCCTAATCAAGCAATCAGTCAGTGTAGGCATTGAATATGCATGGAATTTAGATGGTATAATTGAGGATTTTTTCTTATGTCTACACAGAATCTGAATGAGCCAACAGCTGTGAGCACCATAATCACAGTGCTGAATAAATTGCTGTGGGACTTCTTAATTAACCATGTTGAATATAGTTATTCGTTTTTCACGAATCACCTGTTTATTGTGGTTGGACCGATGATAGTGACAGCTACACACCACGGGGGCCTTTTGATGGGTTCTATTAGTGCGTCCAGGTAGAGGATTTCCGAAATTTCTTGCTGTAACTTAAGAACTTCCAATCGCTGGGAATGTGAAATGTAGTCTTCACAATGGACGGGTAAGCTTACTCCCCCCACCACCCCTTTTTCCCTCCCTTAATCTTTGGAACTAGCTCCTCTTTTAATATTATACTGAATTATAATAATTTAAATGGGAAAATTCCTGAGCAAGTGTTTTTCGCACATTGCACATAATAGGACTTGAGCCACCAAATTGTGTGCATCATCATTAATGGACTTCTGAATCATATTCTTGATGTGTACAGTTTAAACACTCCATTAAGCCATCTATTTTGGATAATTATGTTTGTGCGGATCGATTTAATCCCAGTAATTCATAAAGCTCATACAATATTTGTGACTTAAACCCTACACCTTGGTCAGTCAGGATCCTCTTTCGGGATCATGACTTGGGGGATACTGCTGTAATGCAGAGAGGTACACCATAAATTATTCTTACTTGGTTAAAGGCATGACATAGTTTTGTCTCGTACCTGCTCCAGAGAGAAATACCCAAGAGGAATTCCCTAGATGAAGAATGGGGCTGAGCCCCTTCCCTCCATGTCTATTTAATGCAGAGCTGATGTCAACAACCCTGGCCACACCTCTCTGGCCAACACTTTGTTCATCCTATAACACTTAACGCTTCTTAATAACGCTTATGTTTCATCCACAGATAGGGGAGACTGGCAAAGGGAACGTAAATATAACTACCCAGGAAACAGTAACCAGCCATGGCAAGGTGACCGCCATCACCCTTACGACCAGCACAGGTATAAGGAGCATCATTACAACAGCCGGCGGGGACACACTGACTTGTACCGCAGTAGTAACTTCCGGAACCCAGGCTCAGCACGTAAACGGGTGTATGATCAGTACAGCAATGATCGAGACCATCGTGCTCACCGTGACTATTATGACAGGTACTAAGTATTTCCTTACTTATTCTGTCTATTCTGTTTATTTACTTATTCTGTTTCATCTATGCAAAAATTGTATCAAGAAAAGGTCAAACTCGGGAGTAAATTTGGGGCTTTACAGTTTGGTTACACTTTGTGTTCTTCTACTCTTTACTTAATACTGTAAAACTTACTAGATGAAAAGTTAACATCTGTTATAGAGATGTTACAGAGAAGCAAAGAGAAAAGCTTTCCCAACTAACTGTACAAATTAGTGAACCTTCTAAATCAGGATCATGGCTGGTGTCAACAGGAAATGTGAATTTGTGTCTCTTGAAATAGTACAGAGTGGGCTTGAATTGATAATTCCCATAAACTATGCTATCAGGGTAGACAGCAATTTTAAGATGAAGAGTCTGGTCTGCAGAAGCATAGAATCCAATATGCATCAGTCATTTGCTCCAAGGCTCCTCCTATGTGGGATAAGTGAGGTGGAATAAATATCCATACCCAGCCCTCTTCACGTGCATACTTTCTTACACTGGACTCGTGGATTTATCAGCAAGATTTCCAGCTCTTTACTGGCCACTTTTCAATTCGACACCATAACCATAGTGAATTTGCTTGGTAGGTCCATTCAAGGCAAATAAAAGGCTTATAAAGGCATTTATGAAGGTGGAGGAGTCCATTCAGTTGTCCACAAGTAACTTTTAGAATGACTGCAGCCTGGAACAGTCAAAGGAAACCTCTCATTAAGAACAAGCATTAAATCAACACCCTTCCTGGGAGGGCCTCTGCTGTCCAAATATGGGTTCAGTGTTTTCAGATCACTTTTTTTTAATATGGCATTTATACTGACAATGCAGGTAAATTCTCCTTTGTAAAGATTTCCTTTGAACCCTTTTGACTGCTTTTGCCTGTAACAATTCCTTCACTGAGCACAGCTATTTGTAGTGATTCCATCATCCAGGGCATAAGTCACCTTGTAAGCTTGGACAATGTGTATTAGGGATGCTGCTCTGATTAGCGACCCTTAAGAAGAGAAAATCCAAAAAGGTTTGCATCAGAGACAAGAATTGGTGGATAAATTGGTGGTAAAAGAGCAAACCTGTGTGTCTGAGTCTGACTAAACAAGATCAAACCTGTTCTCCTCTAGTGATTGGCTCTGTTCAGCTTGTAACAGATAAATAGGTCCTGTGAACCAGGTGGTTGCAATTAACAGAGATGTTGTTGCAGAGCTTGTGTTAGGCTAGAAAGCTTACGGTTTCTGTCGGTGACACATATAAAGTGTCTCGTCTGGTTATAAAAATATCACAGGTTAATGCTGTTATCTGTGTACAAATCCTAAGCATCTAGAGTGTTCAGTTTTCAGTTGTTCAGTGTAAAGTTCAGTTTACTTGTTATTGTCTCTGCCATCTATGCAGCCATGACAGCAGCTCCTAGTTTTAGTCTTGGAATCCAATGTGACATGCTTCTTTTTGGTGATGAAATAAATATATTGCTATTGCTATGATTGCTCTAGCAGAATTCATTCAAATGTGGAGTTTCTTTCTCAAGACTGTAGATAAAATAGTGGGAACATATTAAAGAAAATCTAAAGATTCCTCACCATATGACTGGAGCAACAAACCCAAGTAGCTTGAAAATACTTACCAGTAGCAAGTATCCCTCTGTGAGTAAAAGGCTTTTCAATGTCTGTTACTAAAAAAATAAATATGTCCCTCTACAAATCCTATCTAAATCGATCGCTGCATTGGATGGGAGTAGGGTCAGCATCAAGATATTTGAGTTCTTTTCCATAATCTTCGGTCAGGAATGCATTTATTACTTCCTTCCTATTGGAAGCAAACTTGTAAACTCTTAGATTTAAGATAGCAAGCATCTTCTGTGCATGTTCTAACAGATCAATGGCTCCAGCAGCTATGGGCAGTGACAAATTAATCATCAACGTAGAGTCCTCTCACTACAAAATGCTTGTCATCTAAATCATACTCCCCTTCACAGTGAGTAGCACATAGGTGCCCACAGCCGATGTGACAGCAAGAGACTGTTCTCAAACACATGCACCTCCATGCGATATTCAATGATCTCCTTGCTGGTGTCGATGATCCTGCTCTATCCATGAACATTTCTTTATCCATGATTCCTAAGAAAAGTCTGTCTCCAATAGCTGGCCCAACTTATCAAAGATGGTGTTCCCCATGAGGGTAGTTCAGGTAAAATTTTGATGATGAATTTATTCATATTGAGTCTGTTTGAACATGGGAAAAGTAGGGAAGGGTGTGCCTTGTCAAGTACATGGGTGTAGTTTGTATTTAGAGTTGCAAACCTGTCTTAGAATTTAGGTAAACTTCATTGGGAAAAATAAGGAAAATCTTCTGTAGTAAAATAATTCAATGAGCCAGGTGCTTTAGAGAAGTATCAGGCATCTGCATTTCAGCCCAGTCATCTGGCATATTATTACATTTAATCAGAGCTATCAATTTCACCCTTGCTACTTTGTTTAAAAACTATAATGAAACCTTTTCCCAGCCATCTCTGTTATGCCTGCACAGGACCATAGATTTTATGTGGAGTTTGCTCCTTTGCTATGAAACAGGTCAAAAGAACTTGGTTCTAGGGCATGACCTGTTGCAGCCCTCTGGGAAGGTGTTTTAATTTCTAACTTTACACCATGCTCAGTTAAGGTTGAAAGTGGTGGTCCTGGGTGATAGTGATGCTCGTGTCACAACACGTCACATTCCATACATTAGATTTCTCCATCATGTATTACTGATGCAGTCTGAGTACAAATTGTGAATTTGTGAATTTACCTATTCACAAGATGAATAGGTAAAAACTGAAGTAGGCTTAGTCATTTTAACCATATACAGTGCAGTACACAGTGTAAGAAAATGTTTCCCCAGGATCAAGGTGCTACATCAAACAACATAAATTAACAAAAGGAACACAGAACTACATAGACCTCTAAACTAACACAAAGTGCACACCAAAAAAAACAAAAGACAACAGATAAGAGACAACATACGACAAAACACAGCACTGACAATTACAGTACACAGAGTTGTGCAAATATATTGTCCATATACAAAATAAAATACTGTACATGTAAACGTTTGTATGGATATAAAGTTTTGGTTCAACAGAAATGTGCAAACAGCAGTTTGTGCAAACAGAGGTATTTTTCTTCCATTGATTGTGTGTGAATCAGTCTAGGTCAGGGTCACCAACGTGGTGCCCGCGGGCACCAGGTCGCCGGCAAGGACCACATAAGTCCTTTTCTAAAAATAGCTGTTTCCTACCTTGTTAAATCATTGTTGATAATTATTGTGAGACGTCATTAACATGATCAGGGGTGTCAAACTCAGTGTCAAATCCGGCCCGACGTACAATTACATCTGGCCCGTGAGATGATTTTATAAAGATCTATTATTATTGTTATTAATGTCCCGGCGATATGAAACGCTGATAACAAAAACTACAGATCCCATAATGCAGCGCTTCAGCTGACTTACAGAATAATAGACTACCTGGGAACATTCCAGCATCAATCAAGTCGAGCTTCTGTTGATGTATTCAACCCTATTGTACAGTTATTGTGAAACAGCGCCTCACAGTGGTGAAGAGTTTTAGTTTTCTGAGTGAGAAGATAATTTTTTTTTATAAAATAATATACAAGAACAAGGCATAAGAACAAAGAAATCTGATTGTTTTGATTTGTTGTGATTTTAACATTTACTTAAAAGCACAATTTTTATTGATTTGTTTTTGTATAATTTTGACAGAAGATATTTTTATTGAGAGCTATTTATTTAAAGTTTGTTTATTTATTCTGGAATAATATTACTGTCTGTATTTATTCATATTTATGCTAAAAAAAAAACATTGTTTTAGTGTGTTTAATAAGTGTTTCTCCTGTTCGGCCTGCAACCTAAAGTGTGCTTTAAGTTTTGGCCCCATGTGCAATTGAGTTTGACACCTCTGATATAGATGAATATCATTAATTATTAATAATAACGTATAATTAAAGGTAAATTGAGCAAATTTTTTATTTCAGAAGTGTGTATCAAACTGGTAGCCCTTCACATTAGTCGGTACCCAAGAAGTAGCTCTCGGTGTCAAAAAGGTTGGTGACCCCTGGTCTAGGTACTTCATGTTGAGTAGTCTGATGGCTTGTGGAAAGAAACTGTTACACAGTCTGGATGTAAAGGCCCGAATGCTTCTGTACCTCTTTCCAGACAGCAGGAGAGTAAAGTGTGTGGGGTCAGGCACAATGCCGGTGGCTTGTTGTATGCAGCATATGGTGTAAATGTGCATGATTGAAGGAAGAGAGACCTCAGCCGTCCTCACTATCCGCTGTAGGGTCTTGCAATCTGAGACAATTCCCAAACCGGGTTAATGATGCTCTCGATGTTCCCACTGTAGAAGGTTATCAGGATGTGTGGTGAAAGCTATGGCTTCCTCAGCTTTCTCAGGAGGTAGAGACGCTGCTGGGCTTTCCTTGTTACGGAACCAGTATTGAGGGGCCAAGTGATGTTCTCTGCCAGGAATGTTCTCCTATCTCCATGGAGGATCTGTGTTCAGCGGGGAGTGGTCAATTTGTGTCCTCTTGGAGTCAACAACCATTTATTTTGTTTTGTCAACATTCAGAGATAGGTTGTTGGCTTTACACCAGTCTGTTAATATGTGCACCTCGTCTCTGTATAATGAAGGTAGAGCTTGCTTTCCTTCTGCTGTAGTGTCCAGTGTGTGAGATATATATTTTTACTATTCTATCTGTGCTGCATGTACCATCTACCCAAAAACTGATAGCTAACAGGATCCAGAAAACGCAAACACAGGAGTAAAGTTAGTGATGTTTTTTTTTTTTCTTAACTTTTTTCAATGCAAACAGAAAAACAGGATTACAATTTATTATTAACATATATTGACAGACTAGGTTTAGTTTAGCATTACTAATCCTAAGAAATGTTTCAACTTGTGAATTCCAAGAAATAATGAGCATATCCGCACTAAACATGAAAATAATAGCTTTCAGCAACTTGCAAGCAAAGGCTTCAAGGCACAAATGTAAATGAAGAACAGAGAAAGAAGCTTTCCCATCCTAAAAAACTAGAACACTGCTGTTACTACCTAATTAACCTCTAACCTAAGAGTCACATGGCCTGAACCAACCAATAAAGAAAACAGTTCATAGTTGTTATTCTTTTGCATTTTTACCAAACTGCAAGTTTTGTGCTAAAGCAGGCAATACTGCTAATAAACAGTCAGAATTTAAGTGTATAAACACATTGAAGATTACAATGAAAAACATGAATACATTCATATATATGAACATTTCATGAAAGATTGAAACCACTTTACAAACTGGTTTGAGACTACTATCCTTAACACAACAGCCAAAAATGAATATAAATCTGTAAAAAAAAAAAAAAAAAAAAAAAAATGTATTTGCATCTGCCAGAACAATGACATGACAAATATACTTAAAAACAAACGTGCAACAAAATAGTTTATTTTACTTGTGAATAATACTTTACATGATAAATATAACTTTTATCTAGTGATAAATGTTCAATATATCTGTGAATCATGTTTGAAATAAGAATGAGCTATAGAAATGAGACATGCATATAAAACATTATTTATAATCACATCTTTCCATTCCATTGTTTTATTTTAATGTGTTTTCCCCTCAGACATCCAGACCCAAAGAGGAGACGCTCAGATGACTATCGCTCTGCAAACTACCACCAGGGTGGTGGAGGAGGCTACAATCAGGATTTCCGGAGGCTGCCTGAACAACGGGGTGTCCCAGGGCCTGATCACTACCGGCCATTTCACCCAGACAAACCCCCTCCTCTGCTGGATCCACGTTCTCCACAGCTGCAGAAATCGCCAATTGAGTCTCTTTCACCTCTGGAAAGAACCACTGAACCCAAACCAAACACAGATCTTAACCGGAACAGAAAACCCTGATTTAATCTGCAATGGTATTCGACTATGTAGGGAGGCACCAAGTACATATGGGCCACCGATTCCCTTATGCATCTCTGAACTGATGATCCAATAGGTGGAGCTCAAGTTTCCATGTTGGAGCTTTCTGGGTCTTTAGGGCTCAAATGAAGTAAAAGAATAAAGCCCTGTTAGTCCTGTGGACTACTGAATGAATAAAAAAGATTTTTGGAGTATGACCTGGTATGGAAGCATGGAAGTGCCTCGCTTGTTTGTCTTTTCTTTAGTCATTAGTAGAACGGAACATGTCCAGTACAAATGTTACTTTGATAGTTTTCTTTTTTGCTTTAAGCAAAGATTTATTACAGGATATTGGGCTTTGTGAAGAAAAGATAATCTTCAAACAAACCATTAGATTACCCAAACAGTTTAATTAATCTGTTGTTTTGATCCAGTATTATATAAGTGCACCCCTGTGCTATAAATTTGTTTTTTTCTGTTCCCAGCAAATCTGATAATTGGTAGCCTCTATTTAGTCAGTTTTGCCCAATTACACCAATAAGAAACGGATTCTCAGAATTTCATCACCAAAATGGCATTTGAATGTGTTTCTTTTTTGTAATTACACAGAAAAAAAGCAATCTCATGTCCCCATACATGAATGACTGAATAACCTAAATTTGCTCTAAACAAAACACACCATGACAGAAATATGTATCAGTGCAGGCTTTATTTTTAGAACACTAAATATCCAAACATACAGCTTTAATTTTTTTTTCTATGGCTGAGGTTTTCTCTCCTTGATGTATGTGTAGCCTAATTGTAGGTACTGTTGCATATTTACATTGCACTCAAAGTATCGTACTCTACAAATTTCCATTTATAAACAAAATGAATATTGACAGGTTTTCAAGTGTCTGTATTGAAATGTCTGTATTTGAGCAAATGTTTGTGAAGCAGGAAACATTGAGCTTTTGTTTCACCAGTTGTAAAGCCAAAATGACACTGGCATGCTGGTAAGGTAAAACATGTTAGATTAATTTTTTTTTCTCTTTTTTATTTTATTTTATTTTTTTAAACAATTTTCCCTCCATTTGTGCCTTATCCTTGTGATTTTTTTTAAGTATATTGCATTAAGGAAAAACATGCATCCCAGAAAGTGCATACAGTGCACCATGTAGGGTGCAGAAGTCATTTTCATACTCTTTATATTGCATGTATCTAGAGAAAAAAGGCATTTGGGATTTGTTTTTAAACAAGAGCTTTTGATGGACATATGGTAAGTGTTGTTGCTGCCTGTTATGGACTGTGGGGGCTTTAGAAAGGGTGGAAAAATGCCACTTTCTCATAGAGGAACAGACATGTGTTACAAGGAGTTCCATCTTTCCTCTAAGAAACTCTTTATTCTTTAAGAAGTACCAATTAAAGTAATTTATATTTGTGAAAACAACCACTGTTCACATGAACTGCACTGTACATACTGTTTATACACCTGTACGTATTAAACTTTGCTACACCAAGCAAGTTCAGGTTTTTCTGCATTTTAATAATTTTGTGATCAAAATATTTAAACAGTTGTATCATGTAAGTGTATATTAGAAATTCTGAATAAATGCTATAAAACTAAAAAAAAAAAGAAAAAGAAAAATTCAGGATAGTATATTGCTTGTTTAATATGGACAAAAGTATTGGAAAACCTGATTTTTTCCAGCATGGTTCTTCCCCAAACTATTACCACAAAGTTAAAAGCACAAAATTGTATAGGATGTCTTTGGATGCAGTAGCAAATAACACTCCCTTCATGTGAAATATCTCCATGTGTGCTATATGTTTTTGTCTTCTGTCGTCAAGTGCTTAAAAATGTACTCATGCTGTCTGTGTGTGTGTGTGTGTGTGTGTGTGTGTGTGTGTGTGTGTGTGTGTGTAAAAGAAATATTCTGCCTGCCTTTGCAATGCAATTCCACTAGAGGGCACGCACAGACTCCTTAGTATTCAGTGGACTCATGAATCCCATTTACAAGTCCCGACAGATCCGCTAAATTCCTGAGATCTCAGGACATGTATAGGACCCGCAAAACCAAGAATCTTGTTTCTAATCATGCAGGAAATTTCCTGAACAACTTAGTAAGCTACTTGTTGCTACAATTTCTTGTTAACAATTTTGAACAACTAAATGGTGTAATTTACAGTTTGTATTTAGTCCTTTATTTAATTGAGTAACACGGCATTACTTTGCCTCAAGTTGCATGAATAAAAGCAAAATATTTCTCAGCTGTTTCTATGGTAAAAATGAAATCAAACCCAGTGTTGTGGCAACCCTGCAGGGAAACAATATAAATGACTGAGAATCAAGGCCAAATGTTCATTTTAACAACAAATACATATACAATCACCTCACACACACACACAAACACGAGCAAATGGATATTAAAAACCAATTATTAAAAACCAACTTATGCAGATTATTTACAGGAACTGCAGATCATGCAAACATGCACACCACAACTTCACCACTGTAATAAATCCTGATAAATGTATTTAAATCAGTAACCAACGTAGCAAATATTCTCCATAGACCCAATCACAAGAACATGCAGTTACTGAAATAGAATAGTTACTAAAATAGGAGTCAACTGCATTGATGTTATATAATATCTGACCTAACACATTATGTCCCACATGCAAAAATAATTTTGAAAAATCTTGATAAAAACAGCTGCAGTTTGTGTTATAGTGATAGGGATTTGCCTGCTTTTGCCGTAGTCTTTCCACTAGAGGGGGCTATATTAATGCACCAAATCCTTGCAGTCCTGAATATCACTCACACACTCCGAGTCCCTCAGATCTGGCTGCTTCGCAAAGCACTGCAAGTCCACAGATCCGCTAAATCCCACGGTTCATATGGATCATTAAGGACTCGCATAGGATTCATGATTTTGAGTCTCTTCCTTACAGGAAGTTTCCTGGCCAATTCAGTCCTTTTGCTACAGTTAATTGTTAACAGCAACTTAGCATAACTAAATGGTATGATTTACAAATTGTATTTATATATGTTGTCATCAGTAGAAAGATAACCAAGGATTCAAATGATCCTAGTAAATAAAGATAAAGGTTTATGTATAACTCATATAAAGGATAGTGTTATTTAATCTGGATGAATCATCTCTAGTGCAGTGGCAGTTCTGCTTGAATAGCTCCTTGGGTGAACCATGCCATGATGACAATAAGCCACTGAATCAGTGAATTGCCTGTATTCCGAAGGGTAATTTGTAATTCATAAAGACAGTTATTAAACGTTCAAATTGATTGCTGCTACTGACATCTCCCGGCTTATATATTTATTTCCGTATTGTTAGGTCATTCGTGCACAAATTGTTAATTTGAACGAGTCTTAAATGTAACTAGTCTCAAAGAATCATTAGTTTATTTTCTACTGGACTTGCATGAGCAAAGAATTTCAAAATCTCCATAGGTTACATACAGGAAACAGAATTTAGTTGTTCATCTCTTGACTCTTCTAGTCATTCGTTCTTTTGTCACATGTCTCCCATAGATGCTACACAATGAATTAGATGAGGGTTTTTTCCCCAAATATATTTATTGACACAAAAACAGTTCTGCTTTTCATCCCACCCCACCCCAATCCCTCATCTCCTTCATTGCTAAAATCCCAAATACACAACACAAACAAATACAAGTAACAGTAATACTGTAAGTGTAGTTATTAAATGTTACAGTAAATATACAAATTAAGCTTACACGTCAACAAAGACCAGCTACATCGGCTTCTAACACGCTACAATCCGTCACGCTCGCTGAGATCTCAAAACTCCGGACTTCTAGTAGTTCCTAGAATAGCAAAGTCCACTAAAGGTGGTAGAGCATTCTCACATTTAGCTCCTAAACTTTGGAATCGTCTTCCTGACAGTGTTCGGGGCTCAGACACACTCTCCCAGTTTAAGTGCAGATTAAAAATGTATCTTTTTAGCGAAGCCTACACATAACAAACATCACATCATAACCTTGTGCTCCAGAACATCTGATCACATGCACATTATCAACTTGTGCTGTTAATATCATGAACAGCAGCTATGCTAATTCCTCTCCACTGCTTCTCTTTCTCTACCCATCCCGAGGCATACTGAGGTTGCTCCAGCTCCAGTCACGTCCCACCTTATGAAGATTGTGGACCTTTAAAGAAGTAGATTCCGACCCCACAAACATTCCGATCCATCTAGAAACGTACCAGTGGCAGTTGGATCCCACTTCATGTGAAGTTTTGACACTGGACCTCCTGGAGTGTTTAAAGGCTCTGGCATGGAGAAGCTGGTGTTGTATCTGTGATGATCGCAAATGTTGAGCTATTTTATGAGTTGCTCAGTAGCTCCTAGTTTTATAACCACAATGACTGTAAAAGACTGTAGAAGGATTATTACTCATAATCTCACTCTCCAGTGTTCTGTATTATTTAAAGACTATAATCACAGTCTTGATGTCCCGAAATGACGATGGGTTCTGATTTTGAGTCTGGTTCCTCTCAAGGTTTCTTCCTCATAACATCTAAGGGAGTTTTTCCTTGCCACAGTTGCCATGGCTGCTCATCAGGGATAAATGCACACCATAACCTTAACTGTTAAATTCTGTAAAGCTGCTTTGAGACAATGTCTGTTGTGAAAAGCGCTATGGAAATAAACTTGACTTGACTTGACTAAGGTGTGTGCACTGCTAAAATCCAGATACTCTGCCCTCAGAGCAGGAGAGAAAACGGCCTTAAAGACAGCAAGGGCCACTTCCAGGACAACAGAGACACCCAGCAAGTGTGGCAGGGCATCCAGGTGATCATGAACTATGAGACAACTTCACCTACTCACAACTTCTATGCCCGGTTCGAAGTGCAGAACAACATGGCGGCAAGGAAGATCACCCCTCCTCTCATCGACCAGGTGCTCTGTCCAACCACAGCTGAAGTGAGGAAGACTCTATGCAGAGTTAACCCATGGAAGTCTGCTGGACCAGAAAACATTCCTGGCAGAGTGCTCTGGAAATGTGCAGAACAACTAGCAGATGTCTTTACGGACATCTTCAACATCTCCCTGAGCAGTGCCGTTGTTCCTACATGCCTTAAAAAAATGTGCTACATACAAAATTTAAATATCTTTGAAAAGAAGACAGTATAAGCTGTTAAAAATCAAGGTTGATACTGCTCCAAAAGATATTAAGTTATAGATGATGAAGTGCCATGTATATACATTTCCTGCATTTAACAATATTTTTTTCATATATAAATACATGAAATCAGTCCTGGAGCAATCCAGAAAAGTACTGGGTTGAAAGCCACATGTCTCATGAGTTTATATTTCACATTTTATGAAGATTTTCATGATTCCTACAAACATTTATCTGAGACTATGTCTGATCCTTTTCTCCCTTCCCCTGTTTGAGAGCCACCTGCTAAACTCAGGTGGCCATATATACTCTATTCATACAGTCTGCATATAAATGAATGGCTGACCATTAAAGGTTATTGTTATATATGTTTGGCTATTGATATTGATGGCCAGGTAGCAAGCAGACAAGCTATTGTTTTACAGTCATGGCCATTCAATTCCCAATTCCCAATTCCAATACCAAAACACACACACACACACACACACACACACACACACACACACACACACACACTTACTTTTCAAGCATTTCTAACAACGGGTAATAAAAAATAAAACATCCTATAAAACTGTAAAGGGACATATATTGTTACTTACAGATGTGAAATAGGCTCAGATTTTCCATCTCCATGCAGATCTCAAGTCTCTGTTGTTATGCCGCCCCTCAAAACATTTTCCTCATCGCTACTTTGTACAAATCTCAGATAAAAACAACTTATTTGATTGTAAATCTTTTTCTTTGTTTTCTTTTTTTGGCTTGTGGAGCAATTTACTCAGGGTAGGGCTGAGAGTATTAGTGTGACCAAAATCTTTAAGTGCAAAGCATGAAGATAGGTCTGTGCTATTCGCATTTCTTCTTAATAACGCTAGCATGCCAGAAGTGTTGATAAGCTTTTAAGGGACCATCCATCTCCTCACTGAGAATATCCAAGATGGCGGCACGGCAGTAGCTCGCAGCGGCCTTTCCGGATCCAAAAATGGTGCTTTCACCATATTTAGCCTGACCTATTACAATACATGGACACCAGAGTCAGCTGTGTTCATGTGTACGACCACCAGACACTGCTACAGTACAGGCATCATGCAACCAATAATCTGCATAATGATATTATCAACAACATTCGCGACCTCGGCTTGCTGCGACCTCCGCCACAAAGACCAGGCCCCCAGCCCTCGGTGTTACCTGATGCCGGTGGCTGGGAGAAGGGATGTCGAAAGCGCTGTTCGAGGAAGCGGAAGTGCGGCAAGCGGGCGGGTGTCCGTGCTAGGCTAAATGCTAACCCTAGCCGGCCGGCTCTCCCGTCCATTCTTCTTTCCAGCATCTGCTCCCTGGACAATAAAATGGATTATATCCGACTCCTGCGAACCACACCGCGAGAGTTTAGAGACTGTTACGTCTTTGTTTTCACAGAGACGTGGCTCAGCGACAGAGTTCCGGAAGCCCCATCTCGAATACTCAGACCACTGCTCTGTTATGTTAATTCCAGCATACAGACCGTTAATCAGACGCTCTAAACCAGTTCTAAAACAGGTGAAAACCTGGCCAGAAGGAGCTACTTCTGCTCTTCAGGACTGTTTTGAGTGCACTGACTGGGACATGTTTAGAGAGGCTGCAACCAACGGCGATTCCATCAACTTGGAGGAGTACACATCAACAGTGATGAAGTGATGAAGTGCTTCGAGAGGCTCGTCATGAGGCACATTAAGACACAGCTTCCACCCTCCCTGGACCCCATGCAGTTTGCATATCGTCCAAACTGTTCCACGGACGATGCCATCTCCACAACCCTCCATCATATGTTCGAATGCTGTTTATTGACTTCAGCTCAGCATTCAACACAATCATTTCTCAGCACCTGATCGAGACGTTGAGCCTACTGGGCCTGAACACCTCCCTGTGCAACTGGATCCTGGACTTCCTGACTGGGAGACCCCAGTCAGTCCGAATCGGGAACAGCATCTCCAGCACCACCACACTGAGCACTGGGGCCCCTCAGGGCTGTGTGCTCAGCCCACTGCTGTTCACTCTGCTGACTCACGACTGTGTAGCAATGCACAGCTCGAACCACATCGTCAAGTTTGCCGATGACACGACTGTGGTGGGTCTAATCAGCAAGAACGATGAGTCAGCATATAGAGAGGAGGTGCAACGGTTAACTGCCTGGGAGCTAACAATCTGTCTCTGAACATGGACAAAACGAAAGAGATGGTTGTTGACTTCAGGAGAGGACAGAGCGGCCAATCTACACTGATTATTGATGGATCCTCAGTGGAGATCGTCAAGAGCACCAAATTCCTTGGTGTTCATCTGGCAGACAACCTCACCTGGTCACTTAACACCAGCTCCATCACGAAGAAAGCCCAGCAGCGTCTTTACTTTCTGAGAAGGCTGAGGAAAGCTCATCTCCCTCCCCCCATCCTGTCCATGTTCTACAGAGGGACCATTGAGAGCATCCTGAGCAGCTGCATCACTGCCTGGTTTGGGAATTGCACCGTCTCGAAACGCAAGACCCTACAGAGGATAGTGAGGACAGCTGAGAAGATCTCTCCCCTCTATCATGGACATCTACACTACACGCTGCATCCGCAAAGCACACAGCATTGTGGACGACCACACACACCCTTCACTCACACTCTTTACACTCCTGCCATCAGGAAAATGGTTCCGAAGCATTCGGCCCGCCACATCAAGACTGTGCAACAGTTTCTTTCCCCAAGCCATCAGGCTTCTGAATACACAGAAATGAAACGGAACACACACACACACACTCACTCAATGTGTGTACCGAACTGTACAACCTGGACTAAACACTTAACACACACTCATCTCAATCCATTCCACAACCATTCATTTATTTATTATTTATTATACTCGACCGTACTACACTCCTTAACTGCTGTTTTTTGCACATTTATCACTATTATACTGTTTACATGCTGTTTTTGCACCTTTGACTGTATTATAGTATGATGTTTACATGCTGTCTTTTCACCTCTTGACTGCTGTTTTTCTTTTGCACTACATTGTTCTGTTTGTTCTGTTTATATTTACTCCCAGTTATAGTTTTTACATTTTACATTACACCTTGCACAGAACTGTATAATTTGAGTTTACAGTAGGTTTACTAGTCGGCGCTATATTGTTTTTTTGTCTTGTCTTGTGTTGTCTTGTGTTCTCTGTCTGCACTGTCTGTCTGTACTGTTTTTTTTATGTTGTCTAGTGTAGCACCAGGGTTCCGGAGGAATGTTGTCTCGTTTTTACTGTGTACTGTGTACCACTGTGTATAGTAGAAATGACAATAAAAGCCTCTTGACTTGACTTGACGTGAGTCTAGCCACCATGACACCTCTAGGAGAATAGTGTACTAAGTACTTGCAGGCTGGGTTAAGATGGACAGCTGAGTTGCATCTTACTAACTTAATGCTTAATTTTCAGTTATCTCCCCTCCTCTAAAGCAGTTCAAACCACTAAGAAAATTTCACACTTAGGGTCTGCTGACTAGACACACCTTGCCAAAATTTATCACACAATATGAAATGTCTGAGAATGCACTTAATAACATTAGTCCTGGGATCTACTAAGGTAGGTTAGGTGACATCAACATATAACTCTATACATCCATTAGCCACACCAGCTGACTTTAGTTTTATCTTGGCAGTCTCATTTACAGTGCAGACCAGTGCAAACCGGTGTCCAACATTGCACTCAGAGTCAGTGTCTCTCCAAATTTCACTTGCGTATAAAAGAGACTGTCACGTTTGCCCACAGCATGTATGTTCTGATAAATGACTTGATCACAATTCTTTAGGCTGAAAAGTAAGCATTTTAAGACTCACAAATCATCAACAGCTTAGTATTTACAATGATGATGACCTGCACTGCCTCCAAATATGGGTCTGCTAGTTTAGCTCATGTTGTGGCTGGACAAAGGAATGTTTATGACATTCCTTTTTTTATGTGCCCTGGTGAGAAGCATGTAAAAAACAATTTGTTTGTCATGCAACATGTCACCGTTGTATGACAGGTGCTCCTAGTGAAACTGCGTAGATGTCTAAAGCCACATTTTGGGCTGTAACCATCATGAAATTGCACCTTATTCATGAGCTGCTCCATTATCTCAGTCATACGAGTAGTAAACTGAATCTCAGCCTGTTGTGTCTGCTGAGACATCCCTGGCGCCAGAAATAAACATGAGGAGGGCTAATACTCGGCTTCTGCATTCCCTCTGGTAATCGTCAACCCTGCTCTGCATTTATTTTGCACTCCATTCTTGAATAGGCTTGCATCTGAATATCCTTGCTAGACTGGGGTCAAGACAGAATTTAACAAAAAATCCATGTCACCTCCTTTTCTATGTTTAACATTTGCCTTATCTTTACAGTCTGCCAAATCAGCTGCTTTGTTGAGTCAAATCCAGTAGTCTACATGATTCTATTTAGCTTTGGGGGATTGGCATAAAAATCTGCTAATGGCAGGCAAGAGTGTGCTTCACTGATGTACTGCATAAGGATACCATAAATTAACTCAGGTTTCTTTCTGACTTTGAGCATACTATCACTGCACAGGCTGACTTTAACAATGACCTTTGCCTTTCCAGCAAGTCTACTCATTAGCTCTTGAATTCAGCTTGATTTAAACCCGGCACATCTTTCTTAAGCAACCTTTTGTTCTGTCTACCCTCTCCTCAACACCATATTTATCAGAGCCATTATCACCGGATGTATTATGTCTCACACACACAAACTCTGTTTAACCAAATCCACCAAAAAATATATAATAATTTACAATAGCGTTTTTCTTTTACTATGCATGTTACTTAGTGGGACTTTTGGCATTCCTTGCCTTGAACAATCCCCTTCAAATCTGCCATCCCGTTGTTGCCACTCGAAGCAATTCTTTCACGTGTGTCAGTCAGAACAGATCGATGCTTTGATTTCACGTGTTTTAGGGTAGAAAACACAGACTTTGTGTTTTTTTATGTGCGTGTTCATTTCGCTTGAGTTCAATACAGTATTTTCGTCAAATGCGCATGTGCGTGAGATAAATATACCGCAGGGGTGGGCAATTAATTTTTACAAGGGGCCACATGAGAAACCTGAATTGTGTCAGAGGGCCACACCAATGATAATATTTTAGGGATGCACCGAAATGAAAATTCAATTCAAATGGCATTGAAATCCATAATTTTTATTTGTATAGCGCTTTTAACAATGAACTTTGTCTCAAAGCAGCTTTACACAGATAATGCGGTGATTAAATGTAAATATGTTCTTTGTAAGTATGTTTGTCCCTGATGAGCAACTGTGGCAAGGAAAAACTCCCCGAGATGGCATAAGGAAGAAACCTTGAGAGGAACCAGACTCAAGAGGGAACCCATCCTCATCTGGGTTGCACCAAATGTCCATTTGAAGCATATATGCAAAGTTGCGGGGTACAGTGATGATGATCAGAAGCAAACTGCACTCCCGAGTCAGTGCAGCAGACCGCCGACACCGACTACAGTCCAATCCGTCCTCAAAAGCACCCGTTCTACTCTGGAATTATATGGAACCACCCAAGGTGTTGATGAGAGACCGTCCCGAGCTGCACAGAAGTGTGAAGATCCATGGAAGGGAGAGGGGCAGGAACAGTGGTCACTGGAGCCTCAGGAGCATGTTTAACTCGACCGAAAGAGAAAGAGAGAGAGAGAGAGAGAGAGAGAGAGAGAAGGATATGGATTATTAAGTGTAACTATTGGTGTATGAAAGTTAATGTCACTGTGCAGTTTGGACTCCGGCAAGACTCGCTATGGCAGCATAACTAAAATTGAGAACCAGAAGGTAACACAGACATGAGGTATCTCTGGGATAAGAGACGACCCACCACATCACCGTCAACAAACCTGAGTGAACGTGTGAATGTGAGGGGACGACAGCATACAAATATACCAGTTCACCAAACACTCTATATATAGAGAGAATATTTATACCTTTTGCCTCGGCACCATCACTGGAAAACTTTCCTGCCTTTTCACAAACGTCCTCTACAGACGGAGTGCGCATGCTCGGATTGACTACTTTTCTGCGCCACGTTCTTCTCATATTTAGAATGGAAATCGGGATGTTTGGATTTCAGGTGATAAATTAAACCCGACTTGGAGAAACTCTTTGCAGATACACCCCCTCTTGAAATTTCAGCATTGCATGTTTTGCACATCGCTCTCCGCACACCGCAGACATGTTGCTCTTATCCAGATAACCGTGTCCTGGCTGCGCTTTTTTATTGCGTCATTACAATTGTGTTTCTGCCGTGTTGTTTCGGTGATTTAGGTATTTCCGAAAAATTCTCGGTGCATCCCTGTAATTTATGATTGGCCTCATGCCAAGGTCTGATATACCGCAAAGTTTCCCAGTAGGGGCAAGCTCATTTAAGTCTTAAAAATACCGTATTGAACTTAAGCAAAGCGAACACGCACATAAAAAAATCAAACACACAAAAATCGATATGAACGTAAGAGCCGCATGAAACCAGCCAAAGAGCCGCATGCGGCTCGCGAGCCACGGGTTGGCCACCCCTGCCCTAGAGTCTGATACCCAATACTTGATATCCCTACCTTACTGTTGTTAGCATGTAACTGTGGTCATTTAACTCCCAACTAACACTTTCACTAAAGATATCACTGTCTGAGCTACCAATTAACCACTTAACTCTTCCTCTAGGGAAACCAATGTTACCATAACATGTTACATCCAAATCATCATCACACTTAAGTTTTTCAGCCATAATGCTGTCCAAAAATGCACATTAAGAGATTAAAAGATCTTAAAGAAAAACAATATTATTTATAAGATAGATCACTATGTGAAATTAAATCCTGAGAATAATGACTGTCAAATCAGTAAAACTAAGTTCCATGTGTCCTTGTGTTGTGTATATATGACAGAGGTGGCAAAAGTACACACATCCTTCACTTGAGTAGAAGTACAGACATTCATGTTTTAAAAATACTCTGGTAAAAGTTAAAGTACTGACTAATTTGGGCTTTAACATGTACTTGAGTAAAAAGTAGCCATTACTACCTCCTGTTTTAGTGTCATGCTGGTAACTGGACCTCACACAGTATTATCGTTAATTAAATGCAATTTATTTATTTGTATAGAAATCGCTTTTAACAATGAACATTGTCTCAAAGCAGCTTTACACAGATAATATGGTAATAACAATTTATAAGTTGTTCTTTATAAGTGCAAGTTTGTCCCTGAGGAGCAAGCTGGTAGCCAGTTAGGGTTGTCAATCGATTAAAATATTCAATCGCAAATTAATCGCACATTTCTATCTGTTCTAAATGTACCGTATATTAATACTTTGTTTTACTCTAAGCAACATTGACATGGAGAAAGATGAATGCTTTATGCATGTTATGTTGTGTATGTTTATTATTAGTGCAACCAAACTCAGCAGACCAAAATTTTTTTTATTGTATTTAAATGCATTAAAGTAATTATGGTGGTTTGAATTATGTAAATCATCAGGACACTAAATGGAACATCTGCTATGCTTCCACACAGATGGTTAATGTGATACTGGAGCAACTGTACCTCTTTTAACTTTTATACCAATTACATAATTAGAGAATATTTGTTTTCGATATTCAATTCAATTCACTAAATTTTTATTTGTATAGCGCTTTTAACAATGAACATTGTATCAAAGTAGCTTTACACAGATAATGTGGTGATAAAAAATAAATATGTTTTTGATTAGTAAGTTTGTCCCTGATGAGCAAGGCAGTGGTGACTGTGGCAAGGAAAAACTCCCAGAGATGCCAAAGGAAGAAACCTTGAGAGGAACCAGACTCAAGATGGAACCCATTCTTGTCTGGGTTGCACCAAATGTCAATTGCGGATATATGATGTTGCGGGGTACAGTGATGGTGATCAGAAGCAAATTGTAGTCCTGAGTCAATGTAGCAGACTGTTGACATTAACTACACTCCAAATCCATCCTCAAAGCTCCCGTTCTTACTCCGGAATTTCATGGAACCACCCAAGACGTTGAAGAGAAACCATCCCCAGCTGCACAAAGTGGCCTCCAAATGAAGAGAACTCTATCCAGAGGCAGGCCTGGACGAAGTGGGAAGATCCACGGAGGGAAGAGGGGCAGGAACAGTGGTCACTGGAACTTTAGGAGCATGTTTTATGAGAGAGAGAGAGAGAGAGAGAGAGAGAGAATGGGTGACCACAAGAGAAGGATATGGCTTATTATGTGTAATTATTGTTGTATGAAAGTTAATGTCACTGTGCAGTTTGGACTTATACCAAGACTTGCGACATGGGGGATCTTTGGGATAAGAGACGACCCACCATATGACCGTCAACAAACCTGAGTGAACATGTGAGAGTGAGGGGAAGACAGCATACAAATATCCCAGTTCACCAAACACTCTATATCCATGATCCCTCTAGATCTGCTCCTTTACCTATGGAAAATCTACTGATAAAAGACTTGACTAAATAAATACATTTTCAACCTCGACTTGAACACTGAGACTGTGACTGAGTCCTGAACACTGATTGGAATGTTGTTCCAAAACTGGGCCAGGGCACTCTGAGGAAGGTCTAACAACCCATCCAGGGTGGGTGGAGGAGGCCTGGAGGAGGGAAGTCTTGGACAAGCCTGCAAATCCTGGGACATGAGGAACGTTGGGTGCCAGTTTAGGGCACCGCGTAGCTTGCTGTGAAATGCCACTGGGTGGAACACCTTTGAGACCAGGAGAGGTCTGAGGCGGAGTGACGCCCCTGGCAGAGGTCCAAGAAGCGACGACGCCCTCTGTGGATGTCCGAGGCGCGACGGCCTAGACCAGGCATAGGAACCGGAAGTACAACAGAATCGCTTTATTTACTCTACACATGCAAACACAGACTTATCTCAAGTGCTTTATCCAAAGCATAGCCAGGAGCATGGAAGCATAGGGAACAAGAGTGGTAGAAAGTCCGGGCGATCTATGGTAGCAACTAGTAAATCCGACAGTGAGTGGGGGGGAATCGGGACCTTATAAAGGGGATAGGTAAACAGGGAATGGGTGTAGGTGATTAGAGCAGGGAGTGGCTGAGTGAGAGTGTGAGCCAGGTGTGGCTGGTGGTTCTCGGACCACTGGTTTATGTAAAATACATTTCAAGCTTTCTATACATATATTTATCATGTCTGTGAGGCAAGTATTTACTGAGAATCAGGTTGTTTTATTTATATGTTTGTGAAGGGAGATGACAGGGATGGCAGAGTGCGCCCCCTGTCTGTTTTCTTTATTTTACTAAGCACTGTGTTTTGTTGTTATTATGAGTGTACAGTAATCCCCCGTTTATCCCCTGTGATTACATTCCAAAACTGCCCGCGATAAACGAAAAACTGCAATAAACGGATGCCACCCCAAAAATGCTATTTTATGTATACAGTACTGTACTAACATTTTACTTCATTTTATAATTAATAATTATAATTTTTATTATTAATTTCATAATTTCAACATAAAACTCCATAAAAACATTTCCCTGTAGGTTTTTTTGGTTTATCGTGCTATCCGGCTGAGTGAGAGTGTGAGCCAGGTGTGGCTGGTGGTTCTCGGACCACTGGTTTATGTAAAATACATTTCAAGCTTTCTATACATATATTTATCATGTCTGTGAGGCAAGTATTTACTGAGAATCAGGTTGTTTTATTTATATGTTTGTGAAGGGAGATGACAGGGATGGCAGAGTGCGCCCCCTGTCTGTTTTCTTTATTTTACTAAGCACTGTGTTTTGTTGTTATTATGAGTGTACAGTAATCCCCCGTTTATCCCCTGTGATTACATTCCAAAACTGCCCGCGATAAACGAAAAACTGCAATAAACGGATGCCACCCCAAAAATGCTATTTTATGTATACAGTACTGTACTAACATTTTACTTCATTTTATAATTAATAATTATAATTTTTATTATTAATTTCATAATTTCAACATAAAACTCCATAAAAACATTTCCCTGTAGGTTTTTTTGGTTTATCGTGCTATCCGGCTGAGTGAGAGTGTGAGCCAGGTGTGGCTGGTGGTTCTCGGACCACTGGTTTATGTAAAATACATTTCAAGCTTTCTATACATATATTTATCATGTCTGTGAGGCAAGTATTTACTGAGAATCAGGTTGTTTTATTTATATGTTTGTGAAGGGAGATGACAGGGATGGCAGAGTGCGCCCCCTGTCTGTTTTCTTTATTTTACTAAGCACTGTGTTTTGTTGTTATTATGAGTGTACAGTAATCCCCCGTTTATCCCCTGTGATTACATTCCAAAACCGCCCGCGATAAACGAAAAACTGCAATAAACGGATGCCACCCCAAAAATGCTATTTTATGTATACAGTACTGTACTAACATTTTACTTCATTTTATAATTAATAATTATAATTTTTATTATTAATTTCATAATTTCAACATAAAACTCCATAAAAACATTTCCCTGTAGGTTTTTTTGGTTTATCGTGCTATCCGGGAGACTGGGAAAATCACCTAAACAAATTAGTTATTATAATTAGTTATATAAATGCAATTCTGCAATAAACTGGGGGTGCGAGTTTCGAACTGCAGTAAAGCGGGGGACTAGTGTATACAAATAAAAGACCCTTTACAGATTTAAATAACGTATTTTTCTTATCTGTATAATAAAAAAGGCAATAATTTAAGTTTGTTTCGGCTTTTCAAGGAAAAAACCCACAAAACTCCTCGGCATGTTTGTCGACCCCCAGAGGGGTAATTATGTGAATCATGGCAGATTTTGGTGCTGATTTGGGACTTCAAGCATCAGTAAAACAAATGTTTTTGGTGATGTTTTTCAAAATTGATTTTATATATGAGTAAAGAAAGGACGTCATGAATATATGTATGTGTCACGGTGCAAGCGAAACAGAAGGCAGAAGCCGGAGTACAGCTCGCTCGGGTTTTAATGACAAGTGTGAGGGAGAGAGATACACACAAGCACACACACACACGCGCACACACACACACACAGGCACACGGCAGTCCTTCAATTGAGTAAGTCCGAGGTGCTCTTTGGTAGAAGCGTAGCTGACCCGAGATGCGCGGGGAGGAGAAGCGCAGCCGGGACGGGATTGTGAGTCCGAATGGAACGGACCAAAGGAGTCGTGTGTGAAGACCTGGACACGAAAACATAGACCGTACGTTGAGACCAACACATACAATAACGAACAGGGAGTGAATGTGAGTGAGGGGTTTATGTAGGAGCGGCGTGGAGCGATGATAAGCTTCAGGTGTGCATCGTTTAGCCTGGAGCTTCTGAGAGAGCGGAGGCATGAGTGACAACGAGCTCCAGGTGTGCGTGGTTATGCCTGGAGCTCCAGGGAGAGCGGAGGCATAGAGAGCCACCAAAGGGTGCGTGGCAGGTGGATCCCTGACAGTATGTTGCGCTGAAGGTTTTAATTTCGCCTCTTTTATATTGTTATTTATTACTATTTATATTTGTAATAAAAATGGTCAAACAGTAATAAGCGCTGCATTTATTGCGCATTAATAATATTTTGTGCTGTTAAGAAGGGATGTTTTAAAAATTTGCATTTTATTTTTGACAGCCCCAATATATATATTAATACAAAACAAATTTCAAATTTTGTTACCTAATAAATGTATCTAGGCTGAACATCCAACATATAGAACACAAGCCGAGAGAAGATGATGATGATGATGAGATGATCAAGAATGTCTTCTTTGCTGGTGCCGCCCCCCTCCGGCAGGTCAGGATAGGGTATTGTTCAAATAATAATCATGGTCTCAGACACCTTTTGGTTAGAGATGGTCCTTGATGGCTTGCTGTCTTTTCCAGACTGATTCAATCAAAACTATGATTAGGATTGATACAACTGGAATTCTATGTCAAACTACATAAATACTTTTGTGAAATTTAAGCCGTTTTGCGGATGAGCTTAATTTGATATAGCATAGGGTGGAATCTGGGTTGAGGCAGTCTGTAATTCTTACAACAAGAAATAAGTTGATGGGCTGAAATCGGCATGCAGTGGAAATAAAAATATTGACATTTTACCAAATTAAATCTACAGTTTGACAATATAAAAAGAAAGTACAGATATTTGTGTAGAAATGTAATGAGTAAAAGTAAAATGTTGTCAGAAAAATAAACAGTGAAGTGAAACACTGATACCAGAAAATCTACTTAAGTACAGTAATGAAGAAATCTGTACTTCGTTACTTTCCACCTATGATATGTGATAAACTAATGTACAATCCCAATCATTAAGTGTGAGTATGTCTATACTGTCCTCAACCAGAGGCTTCAAGACTTGATCCACTGACCAACTTGACCTGCTCAATGCCTTGAAGACTTGACCCACCAATTAAATTAAACTGCACACAGCAACCACGGTCGATAGGCGATGAGCTGATCTAAGGATCCAAGAAGTCATAGCACCAGTGTGATGGATGTGAATGGACACACTCCCATATCTGAGTTCTTTCAACTTGGTTTATCTCATTTTGTATAGAAAAGAATTTATACAAATCGAGTTAAATACAGAAGAGCATACTGCAGACATACAAATAACAGCAGCGACACGCAAATCTAATGCTTACAGCTGAACTCACACTTAACTAATCTGGAACTACTGACTATCAAATGTCGGCCCTTTTATCTACCTAGGGAATTCAGCTTGGTCATAGTCAGTGCTGTTTATATTCCATCTCAAGTGGACACGGACAATGTAATATGGGATTTACATGAGATGCTAATGCTACACCAAACACAGCATCAGGAAGCTGCCCTTACTGTGGTGGGGGACTTTAACAGTGCACTGCCAAACATCCAGCAGCACATCACCTGTCCCACCAGGGGTGATAGGACACTGAACCACTGCTACACATTGTTCAAGAACAGCTGCAAGACACAATCATGTCCACCGTTTGGAATATCGGACTATGCCGCTATCTTTCTCATGCCTGTATACAAACAAAGGCTGAAACAAAAAGCTCCGGTTCAGAGGGCGGTCCTAGAGCCTGTGGCAGGGACTGGGATTTTAACACCATAATTCCCTCCACACTCTCCTCTAAGTTGGAGGTCCTGGGACTCAGCCTGCCACTGTGTCAGTGGATCTTCAACTTCCTGACTAACAGACCACAAGCCGTACAGGTGGGCCACCCTCACCGTAGCCACTGAATCTCCTCAGGGTTGTGTTTTGAGCCCCCTGCTGTACTCAATGTGCACACAAAACTGTGTGGCTACTTCCAACTCTACCACCATCATCAAGTTTGCTGACAACAATGTTGTGGTGGGCCTCATCTCCAACAAAGACCTACCTACATGGGATACCTGCAGAGATGGTGCCAGGAGAACAATCTTCTCCTGAAAATCAGCAAGACTAAGGAGTTGATAGTAGACTCAGCATGAAGCAGGAACGGTCATACCAACTTCTAAACATCAACGGAACCCTAGTGGAGAGAGTGTACAGTTTCCGGTACCTAAATGTTCCCATCACACAGGACCTGTCTTGGTCTTGTCACATCAACTCCCTGGTGAAGAAGGCCTAGCAGCATCTGTACCATCTGAGATGTCTAAGGGAATTTAAACTACCCTCTCAGGTGCTAAAGACTTTCTACACCTGCACCATTGAGAGTGTCCCTACAGGTAGCATCACTTTCTGGTTTGGGAACAGCACCATGTGGAGGGTGGTGCGATCAGCTGAATGTACCATCCGCACTGAGCTCCCTGACCTGCAGGACATCTACAGCATGCGGTGCTGGACCAGATCAGGAAGATTGTAAAGGACCTCAGCTATCCCAAAAATTTACTCTTTTCTTTGTTGCGTTCAGGGAAGCGCTTCTGCTCCTTGAAAGCAAACACAGAGAGAATGAGGAGGAGCTTCTTCCCACAGGCCATTTAGAGTTTAAACCAGCAACTAGTACCTGGACTTCTCTCTTTATCTCACTTCCTTTGGTGCACACTTTTATTTACATTATTTACAAATATTCACTATTATTTGGGTTCGATTCCCGGTCAGGGAACCAACCCCAGCCATTAGGGTTGCACAAGCCAGTGCACTCTTAGTGCCGGTCCTAAGCCCGGATAAATGAGGAGGGTTGCATTAGGAAGGGCATCCAGCGTAAAAACATGTGCCAAATAGAACATGCAGATCATTAATAAGGATGATCCGCTGTGTCGACCCCTAATGGGAGGAGCTGAAAGAAAGTAGTATTTGCACTAGTGGAAACTAATTGGAATGGACTAGCACAGCGTCACTTCACTTTTTTTTATTTTTTATCCAAGCACATGGACACTTTAATGACAATTACATGACACTGAGTCACTTTAATCTATACCTCTGTCTAACCTAATCTATACTTCATCCATCCCTTCTGCTAATTCATGCATGTATATTCATGTATATTCATATATATATATATATATATATATATATATATATATATATATATATATATATACTTTTATTTTTTGCTTGCATATATAGCATATATATGCTTGCATATATAGCAATTTTTTCCCAGACCAGGAAAAAATTCACCTCTGTCGGTACAATCACTGAACACCTACGTCCACAGGACGAGGCCTCCCTGCTAATAAGCAGACTCTGAGCAGGTGGATTGGTGATGCCATCACATTATCTTATGAGTCCTATGGTCTCCCCACTCCTTTCGGGGTCAAATCAAAATTTGAAGTTCTTTTTGGAAAACTGGGACGCCATATCATCTGGACGAAAGAGGAGCAGGACAACCCAAGTTGTTATCAGCGCTCAGTTCAGAAGCCTGCATCTCTAATGGTATGGGGTTGCATGAGTGCGTGTGGCATGGGCAGCTTACACATCTGGAAAGGCACCATCAATGCAGAAAGGTATATCCAAGTTCTAGAACAACATATGCTCCCATCCAGACGATGCCACACAGTGGTAAACATGGCCTTGTCCCAACTTTTTTGAGATGTGTTGATGCCATGAAATTTAAAATAAACTTATTTTTCCCGTAAAATAATATATTTTCTCAGTACAAACATTTGATGTCATCTATGTTGTATTTTGAATAAAATAATGAAATTTGAATTTGAAATTTTTCACCAGTAGGTGGTAGTCATATTACATCAGTGTGTTGTGTGCACCATAGACAAAAGAGAAAGATGTTTTCAAAGGGCAAATGTCATTACATACCCAAAAACATTGGTTTAACTTCTATCTTAAACTGTCTTTTCCTCAAAGTAAAACATCTGAAATAATTTTTCTAGTGTTTAGAGAGAAACTTTGTCCATTAAGACAATAAGGGAAAACCTTTATGCTTGATATTACTGATATTATATAAAGTAAGCTTTTATATAAACTAAAATGTGTTTTACAATTCAGAGTGGATTTTCTAAAATAAAAACACAATCACTCAATCAGACAAAAATTACATTTTTTTTTTTATAATTTCAAACAAGACAGCTGGAGTTTTTTTTTTTTTTTACAACAAGTTATATAAGATGATTTTCATACAGTTCCCCAAAGAAGTTTGTCTTCAGCATGTTAGATAATTTTCTGAGACTTTTCAGTAATTACCATAGTATTTGATGACTGACAAATAATCAGCTCAAGTCCTTATGGTTCTATCAGAGAAAGGATGGAGAGATTGAAAGCACACCAGATGTATTCACACTTGATGTACTGTGAATCTAAAAAGGTCATGTCATGTTTTCTGGCAATTGACTTAGTAGGTTTAAGTTCTGTAGCATTTGAACTGCAGTGTGTGTGTGTGTGTGTGTGTGTGTGTGTGTGTGTACGCATTTATTTGGAAATGTCCCCAGGGCTGTTTTTCACTTTGACCTTATTACCCTGCACTGTGATAAGCTACTGAACTTGCCACCTCTCTGCCTCCCTCTGTTATTGTTTTTTCACATCTCTTTTTGACAAACATTATACAGAGGGTACTCTTGTTATTTTACATATTAGATTAAATTCACAAGTGTCTTAATCCAGTTTTTTTAATAATGGAAACATTTAAAATTAAAGTATGAAAAGAGTAAAAACATTTTAGTCAGTTGCATTCCTGCTTGTGCACTGGCAATGGCTCTACCTGGTAATGGAATGAAAAAAACATGATTTTTTTGGTAAATAGTCTACACAGGCAGAAATAGAGAAGGTTGTGTCTGACAGTCAGTGAAAGTGTAAAAACTGAACCTGACCTCTTCTGAATTAGGTTGGACAACTGATAGGGCCACATGCATCTAAAAATAAACTTTAAAAATACGTAACATTTCTGGATGGTGTTTCTGTATCAGTGTGTACAGCAGTCAAAAACCTTGGTGTGATTATTGACCCTAGTCTTTCTTTTGAGGCTCACATGAATAATATTACCAGGATCGCCTTCTTTCAACAAGTGTCCTCACTAGATCTAGAAAATATGACCAAATTAAATATGACCTGTTTTAATTGGTCTACACTGGCTCCCAATTAAATCTCGCATTGATTATAAAATACTACTACTGACGTATAAAGCACTTAATATAGCAGTATAAAGCGGTCTCGCGCCGCAGTATCTGAGTGAACTTCTTTACCAATATGCCTACTCCATGCCTACTTAGATCAAACAGTGCAAGATATTTGTTGGTACCCCAAATAATGGAGACTACAGCAGGGGGCAAATCTTTCTCTTATAAAGCCCCACAGTTATGGAACAGTCTTCCAATCAGTGTTCGGGACTTAGACACAGTCTCAGTGTTCAAGTCAAGGCTGAAAACATATTTATTTAGTCAAGTCTTTTATCAGTATATTTTTCTTAGGTAAAGGAGCAGATCTGGAGGGATCATGTATATAGAGTGTTTGGTGTCGTCCCCACACTCTCACACGTTCACTCAGGTTTGTTGACGGTGGTGTGGTTGGTCGTCTCTTATCCCAGAGATCCCTCATGTCTTTGTTACCTGCTGGTTCTCCCTTTTATTTATGCTGCCATAACGAGTCTTGCCAGAGTCCCCAACTACACAGAGTCCTTAACTTTCATACAACAATAAAAACACACAATAATCCATATCCTTCTCTTCCTGTCACACCTCTTCTCTCTCTCTCTCTCTCTCTCTCTCTCTCTCTCTCTCTCAGTCGAGCTAAAACATGCTCCTGAGGTTCCAGTGACCACTATTCCTGCCCCTCTTCCCTCCATGGATCTTCCCACTTTGTCTAGGCCTGCCTCAGGATAGTGTCTTGTTCGATTGGAGGCCACTCTGTGCAGCTGGGGGCAGTTTCTCATCAACGCCTTGGGTGGTTCCATGAAATTCTGGAGTAAGAACGTGAGCTTTAAGCTTTTACAAGTATAGGACAGGAAGAGCTATAGGGTTACATACATAACCTAGAGATGTTCCCTTTAAGGAACCCGAGCTGAGTCAACAATGCTTTGGGAACGAGAGTCCAATGACCACAAACAGACCAGACCAGTGGATGCTAGGTCAAAGGACTGAGGAGCCAGGAGTAGCAATAAGGTCAAGGCTATAAAAACTGACAAGGTCAGTGGGGTGGACCAGCCCACAGCATTGCAGATGTCTTGAAGAGAAACTACAGAGGACACAGCCTTAGAGGCTGCCACACGCCGGGTCGAGTGAGCTCTGACCCCGAATGGAACATACCATGGATTAGGGTAAAGGAAGGCACTGGTTATTAAAGAGGGAGCCACGGAAAGGGCCTGAAGATCCTCCACTCACTTGAGAGAGGAAATGGCCAGGAGGAACACAGTCTTGACTTTGAGGAACCTCCAAGGCACCTTGGCTCATGGCTTGAACAGAGACTCCGATAGGAACTGCCTCAGCCTCCAGGTACCGTGAAGAAAATGTGTCACCAACGGGTTCTACATAACCAAAGGCCCGGGCTCATGGTATGCCACGATGGCGGACACGTACAATTTTAGGGTGGAAGGAGCCAACACTTTTGTGAATTCCTGAAGGAATTCCAGCACTGAACCAACCGGGTAGTTAAATGGATCCAGTTAGTGCAGATCGCACCATGCCATAAACATGCTCCATCTCGTGGTGTACGACCTCCTCATGGAGGGAGTTTTGGATTAGAGAATGGTCTCTACCACCTTGGTGGAGAGACCAGTGGCTAGGAGCTGTGCCCCCTCAGGTAACATATCCACAGCTTTCACAGCTCTCGGGGGGTGACATACTGTGCCCTCTGCCTAAGAGGAATCTCCCAAATAGGGTGTTCGAGAAGGGCAAACCATGGCCTGTCCAGCCACTGCCTCGGCCATCCCTGTTCCAAGGCGTCCAGCCCTAGAGGTGCTGGGGTGTCATGCAGAACCAGAGGGGACAGTGTGTTGTCTCTCGAGTCACACCACCCCAGGGTGGAGTCACCATTTCCTAGGCCTTGGCCCTTGTAATGAAAGGGCACCTGTTCCCTCATTTAAGTGGCCTGGGATAGGCGCTGCCCTTAAGGAGAGCAGCCCTCCCTAGGCCCACAGGAGGATCTGACATGCCAGCTTGTATAGAAGCGGACACTGACACTACATCAAACACAGCATCGGGACACTGCGCTGTGGTAGGGGACTTTATCAGTGCCAAACTCAAGCCCGCACTGCCAAACTTCCAGCAGCACATTCTCTGGTCAGAGACGCTGCATCACTACCAGACACACTGGATCCTCTACAGATCGCATACCTTCAGAACCGCTCTACTGAAGATACATTACTTATCTTTTTCACACAACTATGCACCAACTGGACTACATGAAAGGGAATTATGCAAAAAAGCTGTTTGTGGACTACAGTTCATCGTTCAACATCATTATTCCCTCCATGCTCAACTCTAAGTTGGAGGTCCTAGGACTTAGCCCACGCCTGAGTCAATGGATCTTGTCAAGAAAAACATTTTAATCCAAACTATATATCTTTTATTTTTTTTTATTCAAACTACTTAGAGAGTATTTATTCAAACATATTTAGCTAATAATTCGTTTAGAACTTATTAGACGCTTATTAAAGTAACATAAATAGCTTGATTAAAACCTATTTACTCCAAGTAAAATTAGACTTACACTAACACAGAGTAAAATAGGGCTTGACTGAGGTTATGAGTGTGCAGATGAAACAAAACAACCACACAGGAGATATATTTAGGAATGTTTATTGGGAAAAAAGAGCTTGTAGGCCTCAGAAGATCTCCCTCAGGTCTTCTCACAAAGATAGATTCCAGTTAAAAGAGAAAATATTCCATTACAGAAGGATGTTAAGAAATGGAGGTACCTTGAAGAGGTGTATCTTCCTCAGATCGATTCAGGTATTGACTTACTCATGTAAGTAATGTACCAAAGATTCTTGAGCCATGGAAAGTTATCAACAGCAGAGGAAATGGACCTTACGCTATCAAGACCATCCTTGGCTGGAGTGTAAATGGACCTTTGGGGAGAGAGAGAGAACATCCAAACTAGCAGAAGCACAGGATGGCCACAGGTCATGGAAAACAGGATTTTCAGTGGTCTGGAGAACCTAATTCAACAGCAAATGAGTTATGATTTTCCTGAGTGTAAGCAAGCTGTAAAAATTGGAAATGTCTATAGAGGACAGACTGTTTATGGAGTCAGTATCACAGTCCATAGAGCTTGTTGATGGACATTATAGCATTGACCATACATCAAAGACAAAGGATGTAGTGTTTCCCAACAATTATGGTGTTGCTTCTCTGTGTGCTCAATTTCTGAGAAGGAAGTTCAAAAGGAATTTGGATTTCCACAAGGATTATTGTAGTTTCATGGAAGACATATTGAAAGGTCATGCTGAAAGGGTCCCTGCAAGTAAAATAGAAGAAAACCCTTTCAGGATCTGGTACATCTCACATCACGAGGTGTATCACCCACAAAAACACAAACTTTGAGTGGTGTTTGTGCAGATACCTACCAAGGAAAACCACTCAACTCTCAGCTGTTACAGGGACCCAACTTGATTAGTCTCTCATTGGTGTGTTGTTGATACTCAGACATAAGACAATAGCTCTCGCAGCAGATGTAGGAGGGATGTTTTATCAGGTTAACATTTTTTGCTAGGGATAAAGACCTGCTGAGATTCCTTTGGTGGCCTAGTGGGGGCACTGCTTAGTGAATGGAGTAGTACAGAACGACTGTTTAATTATTTAGTGCTACAACAGCTAACAAACGGTCCGGTCTGACAATGGAACGAATTTCATTAGGGCAGAAAGGGAGTTGCGAAAGGCCATACAAAGTTTAAATAATGAGAGGGTCGAAGCAGCATTGCTTGCAAAAGGGGTGCAGTGGATTTTCAACCCCCCAACTGCATCCGACCATGGTGGAATTTGGGAACGGCAAATACGAACCATCTGAAAAATTCTGAACTCCACCGTAAAGCAGCAATCTCTTGATGAAGAGGTTCAATGACCCAAACGACTTGGAGACCCTCACTCAAATCATTTGTTGCTTCTAAAAGTAAAACAGTCAATATCTCCTGGGGCTTTTGACAAAGCAGACCTATATTCCAGATGTAGGTGTCACCAAGTTCAGTATATGGCTGACCTATTTTGGAAGCACTGGGTTAAAGAATACCTGCAAGATTTGCAAGAAAGCCAAAAATGGCAAAGCCTGATGAAAAAGCTAAAGCCTGAAGACATTGTATTAGTTCCTGATGATTCCGCAATGCGAAGCTCTTGGGTAATGTGCCGGGTGCTACAAACATTCACAGACAACAGAGGTCTTGTGCGACAAGCCCAAGTGAAAACCAATATGAACACTATTTTAGAGCCTGTTACAAAGCTCCTTTTCAGTATCCTAATTTAAGGATATGTTACAGATTTACTGCCTACTTTGAGATCAATATAACCTTGAATGGTTTTTGTTTAAGATTCATCAAGACTACATGTTGTCTTTTAGAGGTTTGTTTGACTCTTTGGTACAAGTAAGTTGGTAATTGTTTTTTTTTTTTGTTTGTTTGTTTTTTTTATAATTTTTTTATTGAAAAATCAATATGATTAGATATTATAGATGATATCAATCAGATGAGAAGGTTAAAACATCTTTGTGTACAGAACTCAGTGATACTGACTCATTGGAAATACTAAATAAAGCGATCAGTGGGCATGGCGTCAATTGCACTTCAAATATGGAGGACATAATGCCAAAAAAACCTGTCCGGAACGCATGTAATTTTGGGCACAGAAAAAACATACGACTTAAATGACAGGGGGAAGCATGACATCTGTCACATCTGTCCTCAACCCCAGGATAGATTTTTGCCTGTTTCAATTTGGAAAGATGAATTCTGTACAAAACCTTAAACTGAATGAGAATGAGGTGGGCACAAGAAGTGGTAGACCGTATCGTAGCTACGGCTTTCTCCCACTGTTCGTCGCCGAACTGCAGCCCTAACTCCTGCTCCCAAGCGATCCTGTTTTTTTCTGTATTACAGCTATTGAGAGATAAAATGAAATTGTATATCCGGGAAATAAAACTACGCTGGTGTGGAGTAAACATGACTAAACTCTCCCAAGGTTGCCTGGGGGGTACAGAGGGAAAATTGGGAAGGCATTTAGATACAAAGCTGTGGACTTGGATATATAGAAAAAAATGAGCTGTAGGCAGCCCATACTCCAAGGACAGGCTGGTGAAACTTCTAAAGATGCCATCTTCGTACAAATTATAAAGTTGCTTCATGCCTTTTTCGTGCCATAGTGAGAAAGCTGAATCTACAAATGACGGGGGAAACAAATTATTTTTATTCAAGGGACCCAGTGCTAAAAGAGCCCTAAATTTAAAGTGATGCCTAAACTGAAACCAAATCTTAAGTGCGTTCAGTATGACTGGATTGTCAGTATATTGAGATGGTTTGATCAGAAGGGGTGAGCAAAGCAGAGCAGATACAGAGGATGATCAACAAGACAGTAGCTCCAGATTGCACCAAGTGGATTCTGTTGAATTTGTCCAGAAGTTTAGTTTTTGGATATGTGCAGCCCAGTAGTATATTTGAAAATTTGGTAAAGCAAGCCCACCACTGAGCCTACTTTTCTGCAATAGAGTCTTACAGATTCTGGGCGGTTTTCCACCCCAAAGTATAGAATTAATGATTCTATCTAAAGAATCAAAAAAATACTTAGGTAAAAATAATGGAAGCGATTGAAAAAATAAAGAAACTTGGGCAGAACTTTTTAAGAATTTAAATTGCATTGATTTTTCCTGTTAAGGACAGAGGTAGACTGCTCCACCTCTGAAAATCCGACTTCATGTCTGCCATAAGCGGAGCAAGATTGGCATGAAAAGGTTTGGGTAAGGACCGGGTCACCATAATACCAAGGTATTTAAAGCCCGAACAGTTGAATTTGAATGGCAGATTCAGATACTGAAGTTGTAGAGCGGTATTGTTTACTGGATAACACTCACTCTTATGAAAATTCAGTTTGTATCCTGAGAAAGAGCCAAAATCATCCAAGATAGATAAAATGATAGGAACAGAGGCTGCAGGATCCGTCACATATAGCAACAAATCATCAGCATATAAGGACACCTTATGTTCCGCCCCCTTGCGAGTTATACCTTTAAAGGCTAATGAGGATTTAAGTTTAATGGATAATGGCAAGGGCGAATAGCAGTGGTGAAAGTGGGCACCCCTGCCGGGTTCCACGCCCAAGACTGAAATAATCAGAGCTAATATTATTTGTACGAACACTGGCTTGCGGGGATTTATAAAGGAGGCGTATCCAGGAGACAAATGTATCACCAAACCCAAATCTCTTTAATATTGCAAACAGGTATTCCCACTCGACTCTATTAAACGCTTTCTCAGCATCCAACGAGACTACAACCTCAGGGAAAGGAGATGACTGCTTAGAGTAAATTATCAAACACATTGATAAGAGCAAAGGAATCTGATTGTTTTGATTTGTTATTTTAACGTTTACTTAAAAGCACAATTTTTATTTATTTGTGCAGCATGTTCATATTTCTAACTTGTATAATTTTGACAGGAGATATTTTTATGGAGAGCTATTTATTTAAGTTTAAGTTGATTTATTCTGGAATAATATTACTGTCTGTTTTTATTTATATTTATGTTCAAAAAACATTGTTTTAATGTGTTTTAATAAATGTTTATCCTGTTCGGCCCGTGACCTAAAGTGTGCTTTGAGTTTTGGCCACCTGTGCAATTGAGTTTGACACCTCTGATATAGATAAATATTATTAATGATTAAATATAATTAAAGGTAAATTGAGCAAATTTGTTATTTCAGAATTGTGTATCAAACTGGTAGCTTCACATTAGTCAGTACCCAAGAAGTAGCTCTCTGTGTCAAAAAGGTTGGTGACCCCTGCCCTAGACCGTTTAATAGGATTACCCATACCCCTAATATTCCAGCTAAGGAACCGGACAGGTGTACCACTGCCAGCTAAATGTGGGTCGGAATTAGTGCCATTCATCCAAAAACAACTACACAAAAAAAATGAAAACAGGACCTGTGAAGCCAGGGAGATCCCCATCCTCCCACCCTTGTGCGCGCGCATCCGAAACACAAACACATACCCAACACACAAGTAGAGTCCCCATAATAACAGTAACCATAGGGGACAACATAACAACATTACAACATAAATTATGCGCAAATATATCTAGTTTACGGCTACTCATTGCGGTCTACATAAAAATATTAACAAAGTTTCTACAGGAAAATAAATTCCCAACATATATCAACCAAGCGTTTATGAAACAAACTAAGTTTTCAGGATCACTTACACTTTGATTCCAATAAAATAATACTTAAAAAGCCCCCCAAAAAACAAACACAACAACACACAAAGTGCGTAAAGTTAGAGACCAGCATTGCCACGCAGAGTTTGTGAACAGTGCAGTGATCGCATCCAACAGCGACAAAAAATATGTTCATACTTTAAACAATTTGGATAGTTTTTATATACTTGCTGGCTTTGTCAAGTGAAAGAAAATCTTTGCCCACACCATTGTGTGTAATACGTAGCCGCGCTGGAAAAACAACCTGTACCACACACCTTTAATGCCACAGAGCTGTCACCGCACCTTGTTTTTACCATATGGTCGGGAAAGATTGAAATGTTCAGGCCCTTAAATTGAATTCGCTGCAGTTCTCTGGCCATATGAAATTTGGCCACAATGGCTCGTGGTCGTTTACCAGGCTTTGGTACGGGCTGTAGAGTGCAATGTGACCTGTCCAAAACTCGCTCCTTTTCCAGACTCAGTGCCTTCCTCAACAGTGCGGCAACACTCGAAATAGTGGAGCTATTGGGACCCTCAGGAACACTGATTATCCGGACATTATCGCGCCGTGATCTAGCTTCCAGATCTTCGCATTTGGTCTCCAGTTTATTGAACTCAGCAGTAAGACGTTGTATGTCATGTTGCATTACAGCGATATCATCGGTGCAGACAAAAAGTGAGCGCTCCATTTCTACCACGGTGCCCTTTAGTTCCCGCACCGCAGCCTCATTCGCAGCTTTATCGCTGGACAGCTGCGCTTTCACCAGCCTGCAGCTCCGACTTTATTGTTAGTAAATCGTCTCCCAATGTACGTTCCAAAGCATGCAGCTCAGCCTTAAAAACCTCTGTGATTCCAGACCTCAAAAAGGACAGCAGCTCTGACTTTAATGATTCAATATCAGCCTTGGAAGCTGCCTATGGAACGATGGGCCCTTCACACAGAGTTGAGGCCGCAACTGTTGCACCAGGCTGCAGCTGCGACTGAGTTGTGCTACGGGTCTTAGTAGTTTTACCAGACATCATAATTACCTCCAGAGCCAAATATGCAAACAACAAGGGTAAACCTAAGGAATGAGAGAAACGTCGCTCACCAAAAAATCGCAGGCAAGTTGGTTGTTTTTGCTCTATCCACGCAGCTCGTCACATCAGTTAGCGTCCTGTGTCCCTAGCAAGAGCATCGTGTTACTTATCCGCTTGAACTTTTCCCGGCGGCAGCGTAACAACTCGTTAGTTCATGCTCCTGGAATGATGAGATGGACAACATTAGCCGATGCATAACCACTTTACTTGTTTTTATGAAGATAGATTAGCAGGGTTACAGTCTTTTCCGAAGTACAATACCCATAATGAATTTCACTCTGGACTTCAATACCAACTGATAGTAGCCTTAAAGAAACAGCTCTCATTTTCCCTCTAATGCAACAATTGTCTCAGCGTTCGTGTTAATAACACTGTCTTTAATATTCTATAATATAATATATAATAATATATAAATAATATCATATAATAAGATTCTCCTTCCAAACAATAACTCTCCCTCCTCCCCCTTCTACGAATGTCGTCTCCTGCAGCGAGTCTTCTCAAAGGGAAAGTACCCGGTAAAGATGTTTTCCTCTTTTGTATGTTTTTATGTGGTATGATTTTAATATAACATGTTAAAAGTAAATAATATTAGTGAATATTGGCTTTATTTTTATTTAAGTAATATTCTTGGTTGTCCAGAACGAATTACCGAAGTTTCTGTTCATTATTATGGGGAAATTTGTATCGGGATACGAACTTTTCAGGTTACGAATAAAGTACCGGAACGAATTAAATTCGTAACCCGAGGTTCCACTGTAATAGAAGAAAGTTACATACATGATCAGCATAAAACCAAATAATTTAGCAATGCAGTTTACTAAAGAATTGTTAAAGAGTTACTGTACCTGGCAATAGAGACACACAGAGACTGTGTGGGAAGTTCTGACTACAGCATGCTTCTCTAAATGTGTTTCGCCAAATTTCCTTAAATACCCAAACCATCGTAAACACGTGTAAATTTAAAGTGATAAAAGCTTTGCAAACCCTTTCTTGGGACAGGATGTGACCTGAAAATCAAATGTCACCTAGACCACCTGGTAAGAATCTTCTCTGGGGCAACCCCTTATGTCAGTAGGACAGAATTTCCCCAAACCTGAGGTCTGTTCTAGTGATATGGGACTGAGATCATATTTCCAATCACACTGAGACCTTTAAAATTATACTAAACATGTGAAGGTAAAATGTATACATTCCTAAATTGTAATTAATACATTATTCAAGTAAAGTAGCTTGAATTCCGGGACCTTCTAAGTCACCTTTCCATGACCCGGCCATCTCCCCAGGAGGGAAAGAGGGGGCTCAAGGATGGGTGACTGGACAGCTGAACAAATGCCCTCTCTCCTCAGATCAAAGACATCCTCTCCTCAGATTTGAAGTTTTATTGTTTTGTTGCATGGTAGTTCTTGGGGTTTGGCCTCATGACCAGATCTGACCATCCTTACATCTGTATTATTTCTTATGTTTCCAATATATAATTTATGTTGTGTTTCTTTAATTGCTATACACCAGCTGTCATGTGAGAGTGTTGGGGGCAGGCAGAGAAACAAGAGAGAAACAGTTTTCTTACCGTCTTACCGTCTTAAAACGCTTGTGTTAACCCTCTGGAGTCTGAGGGTGTTTTTGCCCCTTTGAGAGATTTTGACATGCTCTTACATTTGGTTCTTTTTGACAAAAGACTTATTACACTGTATTCAGCACAAACTGGGCTACCATAATATGTAAACAACTTATATGTGTGTGTTTTGTATTTTTGACAAAATAAGGTTTATGCGTGGTTTTTAAAAAAGCTAAAAAAAGAACCCTCACTGAAATAAGGCCACAAAACCTATAGTTAACATGTTTTCCCAAGACTTTTTGAGAACAGATCTTCTAATGTAGATTTTTTTTTTTAATCATGTGAAAATCATCCTGCCTGCTCATTCACATTAAACAATACTTTGATTTAAAATTTAAAAAACACTTTCTACTTTGAAAGGCCATATGCGAAGAGTCATCGACATGCTGTGACTGACAGCTTTGTAGACAATGGGTCGCATAATGACCTGTCGATTACATAATGAGCTGTGGATCACTGAGCCAGGATCTGAGTGAGAAGTACAGTACTACAACAAGGAATGCATTTCCTTTGGGGTTTAAAATACACATTAGCAAGGACAGCATTAAAAAGGGAATTGTGTAACAATAAAACAATACAGTACAGTATGTATAAAAAAATAGAGTGCAACAAAAACAATAACAATACACTACAGTAGGGTTCCGCAAAGCCTAGCCTGTAGGGCTTACAATACTATGCATTAAATAATAATAGTGTATCCATTTGAGGAATCGGCAAGAACAAACAACTTGAACCCCCACTTAGTTGGCTTGGCTTTCATGTACTGTGTCCTTCCAGTGTTAGCTTTGCGTGCTACCATGCTCACATCCACAGCTAAATGTCTTCTAGGATGATAAATTGCTTTGCATGTCTTACGGATTGTGTCCATAAGCGGTTTCACTCTGAACAGACAGTCATGTTCAGATGTGCCCTTCTTTCTGTCATTTTCTTTGTCTGCATCTGGGTGACTCATGTGTACATTCCACAAAATTGTCCTGTATCTGTCCCTTGACATAATTGTTGCTGGAAAGGGAACTGTGAAAATTCTGCTCTGTCACCAGTAGTCTATGATGGAGGGCAACTTTACCATTGCCATGTAAAATAAGAGCCCAATGTAGTGATACATCTCCCTCACGGTTACATCTCACCATTTGTATTTGTGTCCCTTGGCTATTGACTTGGCAGCTTGAGCATTTGTGTTGTGGCACAGAGTTGACACAACACTATCCGGGAAAAACATTTTAAATAGACTACATGGAGAATGAGAGTCAGAAGACCTCAGTTAAGGTCCAGGATCATGTGCGGGCAGGAATCGCCGAGTTTGTGGAACTGTGTCGTTATCTGTCTGATCCTTCCATGACATGGTGGACTGTGTGTGCTGCCTTTGCCCTTTTTGGAGCAGGTGCTTGATCACATCTGTTTATGAAACACACACATACACACACACACACACACACACACACACACACACACACACACATCACTAATTGTGTCATTGGTAAAGTTGTTTGCATATGTCATACAATGCAATAATGATTCAAACTAAATATAATTTAAGAAAATATAAAATATGTACTTACTCAGGATGATTCTCGGTCGAACTCAAAATGGAGCGACGCCTGCATGGCCTGGTGTGAGTTTCCAGTCAAATCAAATCAAATCAATTTTTATTTGTCACATACACATACATACAGGGTACGACATGCAGTGAAATGCTTTTAACGACGGTCCGGCATGAGGGAATAAAATGGGGTAAAAAGGAGAATAAAAATTATAAATATAATAACAAAATTTAAAAGAAAAATATAATAAGAAAAAGAAGGCAGATAAATAAAGATATAAAGATATAAAGATATATAAATATATATATATATATATATATATATATATATATATATACACATATATACATATATATACACATACACAAAAAATGTTTATGGCAGTGTACACGGAATGGTGTGGTATAAAAATAAGAATATAAAAATATGTAATAAATATGAAAAAGAAAATATGAAATGTAAAGTGCGCTGTGTTGTGCACATAAAAGAAAATATGAAATGTAAAGTGCACTGTGCTGTGCAAGTCCAGTGTATAATGTGCCGTAGCACGAAAAGTGTGATTTGTGCAGTGGAAAAAGGGTGATGATGGAGAGAGTGGGCCAGTTTTTAGATCCTGGGTGTTTCCTGGTTTAAACACCGAATGGCCTGCGGGAAGAAGCTCCTCCTCATTCTCTCCTTGTTCGCCTTCAAGGAGCGGAATTGTTTCCCCGAACGCAACAGAGAAAAGAGTCCATTGTTGGGATGGCTGAGGTCCTTCACAATCTTCCTGGCTCTGGTCCTGCACCGCGTGCCGTAGATGTCCTGCAGGTCAGGGAGCTCGGTGTGGATGGTACGTTCAGCTGAACGCACAACCCTCTGGAGGGCTCGCCTGTCCTGCATGGTGCTGTTCCCAAACCAGGAAGTGATGCTACCCGTCAGAACACTCTCAATGGTGCAAGTGTAAAAAGTCTTAAGCACCTGAGAGGGTAGTTTAAAGTCCCTTAAGCGTCTCAGATGGTACAGACGCTGCCGGGGCTTCTTCACCAGGGTGTTGATGTGACAGGACCAAGACAGGTCCTGTGTGATGTGAACACCCAAGTACCGGAAACTGTCCACTCTCTCCACTGGAGTCCCGCAGATGTTTAGCGTTTGGTATGACCGCTCCTGCTTCGTGCTGAAGTCCACTATCAACTCCTTAGTCTTGCTGACGTTCAGGAGAAGGTTGTTCTCCTGGTACCATCTCTCCAGGTTTTTAACCTCCTGTAGGTAGGCCGTCTCATCGTTGTTGGAGATCCGGCCCACCACAACGGTGTCGTCAGCAAACTTGATGATGGTTGTGGAGTTGGAAGTGGCCACACAGTCATATGTGTACAGTGAGTACAGCAGGGGGCTCAGAACACAACAATGGGGAGCTCCAGTGCTGAGGGTGAGGGTGGATGAGGTGTGTTTTCCCACCCGTACAGCTTGTGGTCTGTCCGTCAGGAAGTTAGAGATACATTGACACAGCGGCAGGACCTCCAACTGAGAGGTGAGTGTGGAGGGAATTATGGTGTTAAATGCTGAACTGTAGTCCACGAACAACATCTTTGTGTAATTCCCGTTTCTTTGGTCCAGGTGGCTGATTGTAGTGTGGAGAAGATGTGCAATTGCGTCCTCAGTAGAACGGTTCTGACGGTACGCAAACTGTAGTGGGTCCAGTGTGTCCGGTAGTGAGGCAGTGATGAAGTCTCTGACCAGTCTCTCAAAGCACTTCATCACTACTGAGGTCAGAGCTACAGGGCGGTAATCATTGAGGCAGGCGGGCTGGGGTTTCTTCGGGACAGGGACAATGGTGGACTGTTTGAAGCATGAGGGGACAACAGACTGTTCCAGAGAGAGGTTGAATATCTCAGTGAACACCGGTGCTAGCTGGTCAGCACAGGCTTTCCGAACCCGACCTGTGATGCCATCTGGTCCTGCTGCCTTCCTGGTATTCACTCTCTTGAATGCCCTCCTCACGTCATGATCCGAGATGGTGAATGTGTTTACCTCTCTGGCTCTCTCAGCGTGCATGCTGGTTGTGCCACTAGCGCCGCTAGAAGCGTCCGCATTCACCATTCTGGAAGATGGTGTTTTTTAGTCCGTTACTGTCCTTAGTCCCTGCCACAGGCTCCTGGAGCCACCTTGTTGGAACTGTGACTCTAGTTTCCTCCCGTAGCGCCGCTTTGCATCCTTCACCGCTCTGCGAACACTGTAAGACGCAGCCTTGTATTCATCCATGTTCCCGGTGGCGAGCCCCTTGTTGTAGGCAGCGGAGCGGGATCTCAGAGCGTCGCGGATGGTTTTATCCACCCACGGCTTCTGGTTGGGAAACGTTCTAATAGTGTTTTTTTGCACCGTATCATTTACATTTGCATTTACATTTGCGGCATTTAGCAGACGCCCTTATCCAGAGCGACGTACAAACGTGCTTTAAATCTCTAGTAGTGAATAAATCTACACTGGTATGCAAGAATACAAACTCAATATAAATATAACTCGAATTCTACAAACTTGGAAAGTGCTAATTTAGGTATTTCAGGAAGAGGTAGGTCTTCAGTCGTCGCTTAAAGATAATCAGGGACTCTGCTGTACGGACATCTAGGGGAAGTTCATTCCACCACTTTGGTGCCAGAACAGAGAAGAGCCTTGAATTGTACTTACCTCTCATTCTGAGAGAAGGTGGTACCAGTCGAGCAGTGCTGGAGGATCTCAGACAGCGTGGTGCAGTGCGAGATCATCCGTTAGTTTCCCGATGAATCCCACAACCGCTTCCGTAAACATGTTGACGTCATCAGAGCTGCGCCGAAACATGTCCCAGTCTGCATCATCCAAAGCGTCCTCCAGAGCGGCCACCGATTGGTCAGTCCAGCGCGACCTCCCTCTGAACCGGAGCTTCCTGTTTCAGCCTTTGTTTGTAAACAGGCATGAGGAAGATGGCAGCATGGTCCGATTTCCCAAACGGTGGACGTGATTGTGCCTTGTAGCTGTTCTTAAATGTTGTGTAGCAGTGGTCTAGTGTTCTTTCGCCCCTGGTGGGGCAGGTGATGTGCTTATGAAAGTTCGGGAGTGCGCGCTTGAGGTTGGCACTGTTGAAATCTCCGACCACAATGAGCGCAGCGTCCCGATGCTGTGTTTGGTGTTGCGTTAGTGATTCATGTAAGTCCCATACTACAGTGTCCGTGTCCGCTTGAGGTGGAATATAAACGGCACTGACTATGACCGAGCTGAATTCCCGAGGTAGATAGAAGGGCCGACATTTGATGGTCAGTAGTTCCAGGTTTGGTGTGCAGGAGCGTGAAAGAGGAACAATGCTCTCGCTGTCGCACCAGTGGTTGTTCACCATCAGACACACTCCACCTCCTCTTGACTTCCCCGACTCCAGTGTTCTGTCCATGCGGTAAACCGAGAAAAACTAGGCTGGCTGGATGGCGTGGTCCGGTACCGCTGGGTTCAGCCATGTCTCGGTGAAGCAGAGAAGGTTGCAGTCCCGAATGTCTCTCTGGAACTTGACCCTTGCCCTGAGGTCGTCGAGCTTGTTCTCCAGTGACTGGACGTTGGCTAACAGGATACTAGGTAAGGGAGTGCAGTGTGCGCGTGCCCTCAGCCTGTTCCTGACACCGGCTCGTTTCCCTCGCGGACGCCGGTACGGGTCGCGTCCTTTGTTCTCCCTCAGGATCTCTCTCGGCCAGCATTATGTATTACTTTGACATGTTTGATCAAATATGACCGAGCAGTTTAAGCTCTTTTTGCTGGCATCTGAAAAAAAAGCAAGTTTGGGCGCTGGCAGCAATTCAGACTTCAGAGGGTTAAAGGTCTGAGGAAACACGAGGTTAGGATTTACAAGTGCAACATCATAGAATACAAGAACCACCTGCATTTGTAGTTTATTTTTGATTAAACTTGCGTTTGTTTCACAAACTTTTGACTGGTTCCTAGCACTACATGATACCCAAAGAAAAGTGGATAGTGCAGAGGAAAGTATAAGAAATGTAGTTGCAGAAAACAATCAACTTAAGAAAAAAATTTACCAATTAGAGAGTGCCCAGATGGAGGCAGCAACACAGAAGACAGTTCAGAAAAAAAAACGGCTGGAGTCAATAAACCAGCTGGAAGAAAGCATACCTGATAGAAGAAAGAAAAGCCGAAAGGTGAAACGGGAGACAATAAGGAAAATCCCAAAACGTAGTATGGTGACACAAACAGAAAAAAGAGACCAAGAAGATGAAGAACATCTTTAGGTTACGTATGTAACCCTAGTTCACTGAGGGATGCTGTGTCAGAACGCTTTGGGAACGTGACTGCATTGTCCATGCTCTGAGTAATGAGTCTAATCAGTCAAAATTGAAGACAGGCTGTCACTGGCAGGGTGACAGCATGACCAGGAAGTATGAAGCGCATCTGGAGAGAAGACTGCTTCAGCTTCTGTAACCGTGAAGGAAGCGCTGAAGGGGCGCTGGAGGTGTGGCTAGAAATGCAGCGTCTTGTTCCCTCAGGGAACTAGGGTTACATACATAACCAAGAGATGTTCCCAGAGGGAACTCGAGCTGCGTCAAAATGCTTTAGGAATCAGAGTCCAATAACACCACACCGACCAGTCCCTGACTAGTGTGAATGAGCACAACTGAGTCAAAGGACAGAGGTGCCAGGAGTGGCACAAAAGTCATGGTTGTAAAACCTGGTAAAGGTGAGCAGGGTGGACCACTCCAGAGGACCAAGCCTTAGAGGCTGCCACACTCCAGGTCGAGTGAGCTCTGACCACAGATGGAGCAGAGAGACCAAAGGACCTGTAAGAAGATGATCAATAAGTGTCAATAACCCACCTGCTGAGCGTCTGCTCATGAGCAGGAAGGCCTCTCCTCGGAGGGCCATAGCAGATGAAAAGTTGTTCCAATTTTCTCCAGGGACTCGAACGGTGGATGTAACAGTCCAGCGCTCGGACCGGGCACAGCCACTTCAACCTCTTCTTGTCTGGGGTCAGGAATGGAGGAGGCTTGAATGCCTGGAGCCTGACAGGTTATGGGACGACTGAGGGCACCTTGGGGACGTAACCCACTCTAGGATGCAGGAAGGCACTGGACATGCCTGGAGTAAACTCCAGGAAAGATCGGGCTACAGAGAGGGCCTGTAAATCACCTACTCTCCTCAGAAAGCAGATAGCCAGCAAGAAAGCGATCTTGATGGACAAGTGCCTCCATGAAGTCCCAGCCAAAGGCTCGAAGGGGGCTCGGATAGAGCCTCCAACACTACGGCCAGGTTTCAGCCTCGGGGTGCTGTGGAACAAACGCATCAGGAATGCGTCTCTGCCCAGTGAATGCTTAGACACAGGGGCATGATACACCAAAACGGCGGACACGTAGACTTTAATGGTGGACAGAGCCAACCCTTTTGCGAACTGCTCCTGCAGAAACTCCAGCACTGAACCAACCGTGCAGTGGACTGGGTCCAATCGGTGCTGACAGCACCATGCAGTGAACAGATGCCATTTAACAACGGGGGGGAGGTGTCAAGATGCAGCCTCGGCCATGGTTGTGCCACAGCATCCAGTCCAAATGGGGCTGGTGGATATAGGGAGAACCATAGGGCTTTTGCTGAAAACTCCCCGTGCTTGGACCCCTGTCTCGACAGGGTGTCTGCTGCCTTATTCAAGTGGCCCGGCATATAAGCTGCTCTGAAGGAGAGGAGCTTCCCCTGGGACCACAGGAGGATCTGGCATGCCAGCCTGTACAGGGGTGCAAACACATAACCCCCTGGTGGTTGATATATGAGATATACAGGTGTTGGCTGAGCATACCAACATGTGATGGCCTCTGAGGTCCGTGAGGAAGTACTTTAAAGCCAGAAGCACAGCCAGCATTTCTAAGCAATTGATGTGCCACCTCAGATAGACACTGTCTTATAGACCTTGTGCAGAGCAGCCACTCATGACCGCTCCCAATCCCGTAAGGGACGAATCTGTTGTAAGCACAATGCGACTACTGGGAACTCCCAACACCGGGCCTTCTAGAAGAACCCGGGATCTCTCCACGCATCTAAGGCATGTAGGCATCGCCATGTGACCCTGTGGAATGACACTGGACGCTGCTGCCATGAGCCCAAACAGTCTCTGGAACTCCATGACAGTGAGTGACTGCCCTTCTCTGACCTTCCTGACTGCAGTGAGGATGTACACTATGCGGGCAGGGGAAAACTGCGGCCCAATCACAAATGACGCTGAGATAGGTGGTTCTCTGTGACGGAGAAAGCACACACGCTCCCCAGTATTCAGCTGAAACCCCAGCTCCTTTACGTGAGTGAGAACGACATGACAAACTGCTAACTGCTCTGATTGAGCTAATTTCAACCAATCATCAATATAATTAAGGATACGGATGCTCTGAAGTCTCAGGGGGGCCAGAGCTGCATCAACACACTTCATGAAGGTGTGGGGTGATGGGGCAAGGCTGAATGGAAGAACCTGATATTGAAATGCTTTGACCCCAAAAGCAAAACTCAGGAAGTTCCTGTGAGAAAGGAGGATGGGTACGTGAAAGTAGCCTCACATTGCCTCGCTCCACAATATGCAGGACCCACAGGGACAGGTCTGGCAAAGCCCTTCAGGCTGCCAGGTTCTCCTTTAAGGGTATCAGTCTCTTGAGACTGGCCTCCGGTGTGTCCAGAGCCGGGGCAGTGCCCAAATGCGGCTCTGGGAATGAGACGTCCTGGTCCAAAACGATGCCGGGCAGAACCGGAGGAGGGAGCTTGGTAGACCTGGTCATCCTGGTCGTCGTAGACCCTGAAGCACATTTAGTGGCAGGGTTAAAAAAAAAAAACAGGTCCCTTAAGGGGCTGGAAGAAAACGGGCAGCAAGAAAAGCGGTGCTACACGCCCCACAGTCATCCCTACACAGGTCAGGTCCTTTTTGGCGGAACCACTTTTCCTGAAGATGACAGTCCTCAGATCTGTCACCTCACGGGGCTTTGACCCAGGGTGCCACGACTCTCTGTCTCTGCACGTAGCGGTACAAAGTGCTGGGTTGGGGTTGGGGTTGGGGCTGCACCCGCCGAGCAGCCCAATTAGAGCAGCGTGGGAGACAACGTTTGAACACTGCAGATTGTCTCTTGGACTCTTGGAACCTGTAGACTACTGAATCAACGGCGTCGCCAAACAGGTCCGAAGGAGAGAGTGGGGCGTCCAGCAGCACAACCTTTTCCCTGTCTGGTATTTTGGACAGGGTAAGCCAGAGGCATAGACCGGCCGATAGCTTCAGATCCACTGAATGTCGAATCTCAGAAAATTACTCAAAAAATACCCACCAGAGGTAGTGTGCAGGGGATTGGTGGGTAATGTCGGGGGTTTTAGGGAAGATGCCACACCCAGGGAGAGATAGCATGCTAGCATCTCTTCAACCCGTGGCATGACACTATAGCCATAATCCCTAAACCCAGAGACGTTGGAATAAATCTCAGTCTTGGGGCTGAAGAAGTGGGACGAAAAAGGCCACACCCAGGACCTAGACACCTCGGTGTGCAGGCCAGGGAAAAATGAGAAGCCCCGACGTGGAGGCTGTGACACCGAGAGCAAAAAATGCTCATCGAGCTTGCCTGAGGAAGGGGCTTTATGTTCACTGGCCAGCCAAGCTATATCAAGCTTCTGAACGGCGTGAGTCACATCCTCTAGGAGATCTCTCAAAAGCTGAAATCGCATGCTCCACTCCCAAACAAGCCACACACACGCTGTGTGTATCCCTTCCCGAAATGAAGCAAGGACAGGGAGAAGCACACGGCTGAAACGTTTTGTGTGCTTGGTTTTCTGAAATGCCTTAATTTTTTCAACAAACAATCAGACAAACATTATATTTTACACAAAGCACTTCATGAACAAAACAGAAGTTGAAGCAGTCTTCTCTCCAGGTGCACTTTATACTCCCTGGTCGTGACGTTACCCCGCCGGTGACAGACTGTCCTCAATTTTGACTGATTAGACTTATTACTCAGAGCATGGACAACGCAATCGCGTTCCCAAAGCGTTCCGACGAAGCCTGAGGGAAAGGGAACTAGAGGAAAAGAACATAAATATGCACTAAGAACGAATGCCTATGCAGATGCCAGTGGTATTGAAAGGGGCAGAACCAATATATAAACCATGGTCATTCATGGACCTTACAGGATTGATAAACAGACCACCCAGCATATGTGAAGGAGCACAGTACGTAATGTAAGAAAACATTTCACAGCACCAATCAGCCATGTACCTGAACCAAGGGGACCATTTAGGCATATTATGATGGCTTTTGTGGACATAGAAGACAGAAAGAAAGTAAATAGAATAGAACATTTGATACAAATACAATAGAACAATTGATTTGTCACATATACATTAAAGCACATTGAAATTCGTTCTTCGCATATCCCAGCTTGCTTGGAAGCTGGGGTCAGGGCACAGGGCTGGCCATGATGCAGCACCCCTGGAGCACAGAGCATGAAGGGCCTTGCTCAAGGGCCCAAGAGTGGCAGCTTGGCAATACAGGGGCTTGAACCCCCAACCTTCCAATCAGTTACCCTCACAGCTTAACCACTGAGCTTCCATTCTCACTAGAGGTACATGCTGGTGGTGATAGATCGTTTTAGCAGGTGGGTGGAGGCAACAGCCACAGCTAAAAAATGATGCAAAGGTTTTTGGTCAGAGAAGTGATTCCAAGTTTTGGAATACCAGACAAGTTGAGTTCAAACAAGGAAGCACATTTCGTGAACAAAGCGATTGTCAATCTCGGAAGCATTGTGCATCAAACAGAGATTTATATATTTATATATATTAATATTAATTTTGTAATCTAGCATACCAGTGTAGATTTATTCATTGCTAGGGAGCACATTTGTACGTCGCTCTGGACAAGGGTGTCTGCTAAATGCTGCAAATGTAGATGTAAATGTGTTTATCACCCACAATCACAAGCGATGGTTGAGAGAGCCAATGGGGTGTTAAGGGAGAAAATTGTGAAAATTTGTTAAAGCATGGACCTCACTTGGGTACAGTTAGCGCTGATGAACATGCGCTCACAGACAAACCGAAATACACACCTGACACCACATGAAATGTTTACAGGAAAGCCCATGCCAGTGGCATTCACACAAGGACCTTATAAATGCCCATCACTGGAACAGCTTAAATCAGACTAATATGTCTAACTATTGCAAACATTACACAAATACACAGACCTTTGTATTCGCAGGTCTGTGAAGCTACAGATGGGACACAGTTCCATGTGTCCACAACCACTGCAACAGGTGAAACCAGGTGACTATGTGTACATCAAAGTGTTTAATAGAAAGCACTGGTGTGAACCAAAAAGTGAAGGTTTGTTTAAGGTGGTACTAGCAACTCCAACCGCAGTCAAGATTGAAGGTAAGGAACCCTGGTATCATCTCAATCATTTTTGAAAGGACCAGAGTGGAAAAAGTCACAGGCCGAGTTGGCACCCTGTGCCCACTCTGACTACTTGGTAGGAGACGAGGCTCATCACATGATACAGGGCCAGCATACAGGACACGTGCCAAAACTAAACAGCAACAGCCTGTTCTAGAAATCTCTCAAGAAAGGGAAGAAGTGGCAGGGTGCTCATCTCAGGTTGTTCCAAGACCACCACATGAAGTAGCCTACACAAATGACCAAGAGGAGAGTATTCGACGACTGCTAGAAGATGTGGAAAATATATTAATTCCTCCAGAACAGTTTGACACCTCAATCTACAAGAACTAGTGGATCTAGACATTGACCTACCAGGCTTGAAGGACTATTAATAAAAATGACTATATCCCCCAACAGCCCAAGCCAACTCACCCCACAATACAAGAATGGGCTTTGGTAATCACATTTTTAGTAGTATGGCTTATTTGTGCTTGGCTTCTGATTCAGAGACATTCAAATAGACTAAAAGAAGAATCTTTTAAGCCTTAAGAGCAGCAGTTGTTTCCATTCTAGGTTTAGTTGGAATTAATCAGAATGTTATAGGACCCACTATGGTAGACACTTTTGATTTGTTGTTAACATTTGGATTAAAAAAATGTAGTCATAATTCCACAGTCTGAAGCTATTTTAGACCATTATTTAATCTCTTTAAAATCTGCCTTAGTCATTGCATGGAAGGAGAGCCTCCTAAATTATAGAAAATCTCTTAGTGGTGCTAGATCAGCATATTTCTCCACACTAATAGAAAATAACAAGCATAATCCTATATTTTAATTCCGCACGGTAGCAAAATTAACAGGAAATAAAAGCACTGCACTAACATGCACACCATCAATAGGTAGTAATTTCATGAACTTTTTAAATAATAAAGTTGAAAACGTCAGGCAAGAAATCCAGATGATTAATATAAATCCAAACTATTTTTTAAATAACCCTGTAGACAGCAGTGTAATTATAACAGACCATCAATTACAAAGCTTTACTTCTATTCATGAGAATGACTTAATTTCATTAATTTCCTCAACAAAATCATCAACCTGCATTCTCAATCCCTTGCATACAAGTTTCCTCAAACAGATAATTCCAGAGCTAATTAAAAATAATAAATTCTTCTATTAGCACTGGCTATGTACCTAAATCCTTCAAACTGGCAGTTATTTACCCCCTAATTAAGAAACCTGTCCTTGACCCATGTCAGTTGTTCAACTACAGGCCAATATCAAATCTCCCCTTTATATCCAAAATTTTAGAAAAGGTTGTAGCACAAAAGTTATGCTCACATCTACTTATGAATAACATTTTTTAAATGTATCAGTCAGGATTAAGCCTGATCATAACACAGAGATGGCGCTAGTTATCCCAGAGATCCCTCATGTCGGTGTTACCTTTTGGTTCTCTCTTTTAGCTATGCTGCCATAGCGTGTCTTGCCGGAGTCCAAACTGCACAGTGACATTACTCTTTCTACAACAGTAAAGACACATATTAATCTATACCCTTCTCTTCCTGTCACCCCTCTTCTCTTCCTCTCTCTCCCTCTCTCTCCCCCCCCCGCTCTCTCTCTCTCTCTCTCTCTCTCTCTCTCTCTTTTCTTGGTCGAATTAAACATGCTCCTGAGCTTCCAGTGACCACTGTTCCTGCCCCTCTCCCCTTCGTGGATCTTTCCACTTCGTCCAGGCCTGCATCTGGATAGTGTTCTCTTCGACTGGAGGTCACTCTGTGCAGCTTAGGACGGTTTCTCATCAACGCCTTGAGTGGTTCCATAAAAATTCCGGAGTAAGAACAGAAGCTTTGAGGATGGATTGGTCTGTAGTTAATGTCAACAGACTGTTATATTGACTCAGGACTACTTTTTTTTCTTTTCTTTTTCAGTAACAAAAAAACAAAAAAATAAAAAAAAAGTATATATTAGGGGCACAAAAAAAAAACAAGATACGTAAGAACATATTTTTCAAAACAAGCTCTAACTTTATTAACCTGCCTTTTACCATTTCTTCTGCGCTGTATGAAATTGGAGTAAATGTTCTTAGGTTCTTAGTTACTTAGCTTCTTAGTTATTAGAAAAAAACATTTTCCTAATAACTGGATGAAAGATCACTTAAACAGGATGTCCCAGCTCAATCACGTGTCCAATTGATTTAATTCTTTTTTTTTTTCACTGTCTCTTGCAATAGCAAAATATCTATTTTTTTCTGTTTTACCATTTTAGAGAAGTACTGAGAAGTACTGTTCTCTTTCTGTTGTCTCTTGCACCATTTATAATGAAGGATGCAATGCAAAAATCTCCCATGATGAGAAGGATTGTAAAAAGCAGTACACAGCCAAACCCATCCATAAAAATAGATTCAAGAAATTGTACTTTCTTTATTGTTTATGTTGACCAGTTTTAATTGAAAATGTTTGATCTCTCGAATTTTAAACATCTTTTCCCTTTCCACTCAGTCAGGTTTTTAAAAGAGAACTCACTCCCTTTCAGAAACTCGAGCTGCATGAAAACGCTTTGGGAACGCTTCCGCATTGCCAACGTTCTGAATCGGGTGTGTAATTCATCCAATGGAAAGCTATAAAAAGCACATGAAGTGAAGAGGGTGCTAACTTATGTTTGTTCATGAAGCACTCTGTGTGTTGTGTATTGTTTGTTAAATTGTATGTCAAAAAATATATAAAAAATTATGAAGGCAAGCAAAAAGACCTCTCGTCCGTGTGTTCCTCCTTGCCCCCACTATATTACAGGTGGTGATATACACAGCTTATGTGGGCACGCTTCGAGGAAGGCCCCTCTCGGTGATGTCCCCGCTCTCGCTAATGCAGAGCGGAGAGCTAGTTTATGCATGCATGAACCATGAAGTCCAGCATGCTAAACCTAAGTCTCACAAGTGAGCGGTTCAGCTGATGTAGAGCCAAAATAGGATGCAACCCACCGTCCTTTTTTGGGAACCATGACGTTCTGGCTGTAGAACCCAGACTCTCTTTCTGATGGAGGGATCACCTCAATGGCCTCCTTACTCAGGAAGTAAACTCGTGTTTACTTCTCATTTCATGACCAGAGCCTGCTTGGTTCCCACCAGAGTGGGAAGAACCCCGGCGAAATCAGGTGTACTAGACTCGAAATTAATCTAATAGCCTCGCTCTATAGTGGGCAGGACCCACTGAGACACACCTGGCAGTGCTTACCAGGCTGCCAGGAAGCCTTTTAGGGGTATCAGTCTCTCGAGAGACCTCTGGTGTGCCTCGAGCCAGGGCAGTGCCCTAAAGTGACTCTAAGAGCCTCGAAGGAGGCGGCGAGATCTCCTGGCCCACTACAAGACTGGGTGAAAACCGAGGAGAATGCTTGCTGTAGCTGGCCGAACCCTGAAGCAAATTCATTGGCAGGGTTAACAGACCAGGTCCCTAATACCTAATACCACCTAATTCTGCGGTGCAATGCACCCCTTCATGGCTGGCTCCCCAGAACGTCCTATGTCAGGAATTTTTTGCAGAGCACCATGCAGGATCCCTGACAGGAGAAGTGCGAGATGCTACGCTCTGTTTCTGTCCCTTCCTATGAAAGGTGGTGGATTAGGGTTGGGACTGCGCCCGCCAAGCAGCCCCATGAGAGCATTGTGAGAGGTACAGTTGAAATGCTGTCACCTGTTTCTAAGTGACAGGGGTGTCCAGCAGCACGGCCCTATCCCTGTTAGACATTTTTGAGAGAGTGAGACAGAGGTGCCTCTTTGTCGAGACGAGGGCGGCCATGGACCGGCCAATGGCCCTAGCAGTCTCTTTAGTGACTCCCCTTGAGAAGTGCTCTCCGGGAGTGGAGCGATCTAATAGAAATTCGAGTAGAATATGGGTGCCACAATGAGCATGGTGCAATATGCGCAGATCATGCAGAGAATGTGCGCAGAGAATGTGCGCAGCCGGCTCCCTTGGGAACGGACTTAGCTCCACCCCCAACTTCATAGCTCCTTAAGTCTAGCTCACAAAGCGTGCCCCTCTTCTCCTTAGAGGAAGAGAGGCAGAGATAATGCTCTTGTCACAGGGGGAAGAAACCGCCAAAAGGCCTAGGTGTAGTTTGCATTCCCCCGACACCCTGGCATTAAAGCCCTCACAGCAGGGCGTGTGGGTGATGACTAAGTGGCATACTCGCAAAGCCAAAACTAACGCTGAGGCTCACCCATGGGAGCACAATTCCTCTCCGCTTCACATATTCAACAGGTTTGCTCTCCTCAGTGAAGCACCCGCTGAGAAACCTAAAAGCCTAAACCTCTGGGTATAGGAGACCTTTAGCAGCACCAGCAGCACAGGCCAAGTGTATACTGAGTCTTGCTGAGTCCCCAACTGCACAGTGTCCTTAACATTTATACAACAATAAAAACACATAATAATCCATATCCTTAACCCAGCCATTAGGGCTGCACAAGCCAGTGCACTCTTAGTGCCGGTCCCAAGCCCGGATAAATGGGGAGGGTTGTGTTAGGAAGGGCATCCAGTGTAAAACATGTGCCAAATTAAATATGCGGATCATGAATCAGAATTCTATGTAGAGCACTGGAGAAGGATGATTAGCTGTGGTGACCTCTAATGGGAGAAGCCGAAAGAAGAGTAATCCATATCCTTCTCTTTCCTGTCACCCCTATTCTCTCTCTCAATTCAATTCAATTCAATTCAATTCAGTTCAATCCATTTTTATTTGTATAGCGCTTTTAACAATGAACATTGTCTCAAAGCAGCTTTACACCGATAATGTGGTGATTAAAGTGAATATGTTCTTTATGATTAAGTTTGTCCCTGATGAGCAAGCCGGTGGCGTCTGTGGCAAGGAAAAACTCCCCGAGATGGCACAAGGAAGAAACCTTGAGAGGAACCAGACTCAAGAGGGAACCCATCCTCATCTGGGTTGCACCGAATGTCCATTTGTAGCAGATATACAATGTTGCGGGGTACAGTGATGATGATCAGAAGCGAACTGTATTTCTAAATCAGTGTAGGAGACTGTTAGGAGACATTAACTACAGTCCAATTCATCCTCAAAGCACCCGTTCTTACTCCGGAATTTCATGGAACCACAAGGTTCATGTCACTATGGAGTTTGGACTCCGGCAAGGCTCGCTATGGCAGCATAACTAAAAGGGAGAACCAGAAGGCAATACAGACATGAGGGATCTCTGGGATAAGAGACGACCCACCACACAACCGTCAACAAACCTGAGTGAACGTGTGAATGTAAGGGGACGACAGCATACAAATATCCCAGTTCACCAAACACTCTATATCCATGTTCCCTCCAGATCTGAGCCTTTACCTAAGAAAAAAAAATCTACTCATCAAAGGCTGGACTAAATAAATATGTTTTCAACCTCAACTTGAACACTGAGACTGTGTCTGAGTCTCAAACACTGATTGGAAGGCTGTTCCATAACTGTGGGGCTTTATAAGAGAAAGATCTGCCCCCTGCTGTAGTCTTTATTATTTAAGGAACCAACAGATAGCCAGCACCTTTTGATCTAAGTAGGCGTGGAGGATCATACTGGTACAGAAGTTCACTCAGATACTGTGGTGCGAGACCGTTAAGTGCTTTATACGTCAGTAGTAGTATTTTACAATCAATGCGAGATTTGATTGGGAGCCAGTGTAGACTGATTAAAACAGGGGTGATGTGGTCATATTTCCTAGATCTAGTGAGGACTCTTGCTGCTGCATTCTGAACTAACCTAAGCTTATTTATGCACTTATTTGCACACCCAGACAGTAAAGCATTACAGCATTCTCTCTCTCTCCGGAGAGTCAAACTTAGGTTCCAGTTACCACTGTTCCTGCCCCTCTCCCCTCCTCGGATCTGCGCATATTTCTTTGACTTTTTTTTAGTGGGTGGTCTAATTTGTTTTGGAACACTATATTCTACCAGTCTATGACGTTCGGCCTCACGTTCTGCATGCAGCAACAGGCGAGCGCTCCCAACACAACTGCCAGATGGGAAGGCCATGAGGGCACCTTCACCTACATGCCCATTAAAGTCTCCTCCATTCACCAATCGTTCATTCCTAGGTACACCATCTTCCATTTCATGTTTCATCTTTTTCTCCTCCATCTCACACAATTTTTCCTTCTCCTTCACCCCACAGCCCACTTGTGGAGCATAAGCACTGATGACATTTATCATCACCCCTAAACTTCCAGCATCACGTTCATCAACATAAGAAAGTCTCTTCACCTCCACTACACTCTTACTGTACTCTTCCTTCAGAATCATCCCTACACCATTTCTCTTTCCATCCACATCATGATAGAACAACATCTAACATTTAAAGTACCAACCCTAACCTCCACTCTCCTCCACTTCTCCTTTTCCTGCCGTCTTTATAGACGTCTTCCACCTCTTATTCTCCTCCTTTGGCCAATCACTCCTGTACACTGGAATAAATACCACGTAAACTATTCAATTCACACTCCTTGGTGCATGTGTTCCACCCATTGCGTGAGCAAGTTGCTTCACTGGTGGAGAATGCAGGTTCTGGCACACAAAATGGGAAATCCCCATATTGACCCTGTATTGACCCCGTTATTTAAACACCTGTTGGAAACAAACATCCAGCAACGGTCATATAGGAAATGGCAAAAATCCACGCAGCTATGCAAAAGCTCCTCGAGCTGCGAAGGAAGCAAGAGGATGAATTCAACCCCATTCACAACCTGGCAGGAAGGGCAATGCCTACTCGCTTAAATGAAAAAGGAACGGCAAGGATTTTTTACATGCGTGTGAGTGCATTACAAGACACGATGGCTGACCAAAACATGGATGGGTGCGGCTCGTAGCTCCCTACCTCACAGGGGATGCCCAATTTGCGTACCACAGCCTCCCAATAGAGTCAGCTAAAAATTACGATATACTGAAGGAAGAAATCTTAGACCGCTAGGGATTGTCACCGAGAAATGCTGCAGCTGATTTTCACAAATGGGTATATAAGCCTAACAATACACCAAGGACAAAAATGGAGGATCTGCTAGGTATTACAAAGAGATGGCTCCAACCAGAGAGGAAAACAGGCACAGAAATCGTGGAGAGAGTGGCTATAGACAAATTTATGAGGGCACTATCCCCCGAAGAACGGAAGGCTGTAGGGACGCGAGATCCCAAAAACCCAAAAGAGGTATTCAAAGCACTGAAGTGCGTGCTCTCCACATTGAGCCTTGAAGGGAAAGTAACATGCTACCAACCACGCTCAGTACATACATGACAGTAGTGGAACAACGGCCGACAAGTGCAAAGGACCAGCAGTGCTGGCACCAGGGTGCTCTCTCCGAGGGACAAACCCATGTCCACCAACCATGGCTGACCGGGTGCACCATGCACGCAACAACACGGCCTCAGACACCGACTCTAAGCATGAAGTGAGACGGTAAAGTAATCGGAGGCCGCCACGCCAGAGGGGAAAACAGGCCCATTCAGCACTGATGGCTCACAAGCGTAAAGCACCAGTCACTGGAGGGGAGGGTGAATCTGACAATGACAATAATTCCCTTAAACCGCCTTAAATATTGGAGCCAAGTGGTGCAGGTGGAAGAAGGAAGCAAACAACCAGACCAGCCACTGCCCCACTCATACTTCACAGTAGAAAACGGGCTCCTATTCTATTACACGGATTGATGGGGACAGCCCTGTGATCTATTGGTGCTCCCGAGAAAGAAGACAGGCTCTGTGATACACCTAGCACACACCCATCCCCTGGGTGGGCACTTGGGGCCAAGAAACACACTGGAGTAGATAAGGGACATCGATGCTCTGACGTGTGCTCGACGAGGAGGGGAGAAACTGGGACCCCCCTACTCCCGTACGTGTTGTTTGCTGTAAAAGGATACTCCACAGGCATTGACAGGATTCACACCCTTTGAGCTCCTGTTTGGTAGGATGCCTCGGGGACTGTTGGAAGTGGCTAAGGAAGCATGGCAGGAACAGCCTTCACCATACTGATCACTGATCGAGTACATCCAAGAGATGCAGGGTCACATACAGAAGGTAGCACCGATCGTTACGGAACATATGGAGAAGGCGTAGGCCGAGCAACGAAGACCATATAACTTGCCAGCTCAACCAAGGAAATTTAACCAAGTCCTGCTGCTGGTCCCAAGCACAACCTGTAAGTTCATAGCCCACTGGCAGGGCCCGTTCACAGTCCTCGATAAAGTCACCCTGGTAAACTACCAGTTGCAACAGCCGGGTAAGAGAAAAAACACACAAGCTCAACACATTTCAGAGTTTGACAGCAACCTACTACCCAGAGTGAATGATCTGGTGGAACGCTTGGGAAGGGCCAGATTTATTTCCACGCTGGACCTGACAAGAGGAGACTGGCAAGTACACTGGCCCCGGAGGCCAGGGCTAAGACAGCATTTAGCACTGCTAGCGGACACTGGCAGTGCCGGGTCCTCCTGTTTGGCCTTCACATAGTGAACCTTCCAGCGGCTCATGGACATAGTCCTGCATCCACACCTGCACTTTGCGGCTGCCTACCTTGACGACGTGGTCTTTCGCTCCAGAACATGGACAGACCACCTACACCATCTGCGCAAGGTGCTGGGAGATCTCAGGGCCGGTCTGATGGTGAACCCACGGAAGTGCCACCTGGGGCTGACCGATGCACAGTACCTGGGGTACTGTATTGGCAGAGGCCTGTTGAAACTGGCAACAAAGGGACAACCTAAACCGGTCCAGTGGACGGAGAGAGCAGAACAGGCGTTCCAGTCCCTGAAGAAGGTGGTGAATGGTACTCCAATACTACAAAACCCTGAAATAAGGGGGGTACTGTGACGTCGTTGCATGCAGCAACAGGCAGACGCTCCAAACACAACTGCCAGATGGGTGCTGAATGAACAGTGCAAATTCAGCACCCGTATTGTGGAAATCTGCGGCGCACAAGGCAGGAGGGCGGAGCGTCCAAACGAGGCATGGCTGGAGCCGAATGAGGAGAGCGGAAACTCTCCACCCTCCTGGAGTTGAGTAAAGAGTATAAACGAAGCCACGAAGGATGGCAAGTGGAAAAAAATTTTTTATTCGAAAGTTATTCTGATGCATACACCCATCGAAGTACTGCGACGAAAACAAAAGAATAATTATCTAAATTACAACACAATTGTTTGATTGGACCAAACATGCTTCATGGCATGTTATTAAGTGAACCCTTATCTTTCCGAATAAACTGGGATTTGTAACTTGTTTGTACAATAATAGTGTAAGTATTGCATTTTTTTGCATGTTGTTGTTGTGTACTCCTTACACAAAAAACACTACTTATACAAACTTCAGTGGGTCGCTGAAGCACGGATGGAATTGCATTGTTGTACCAGCGTTTTCTTCTATTTACATGCCGAGCACCAGCATGGGACGCATGTCCTTACTATGCCGTGCTGTGGCTAACAGATTACCAAATTTGCTAAGGAGCCAAATGCTGGCGTGTTAACGGACTACATGCCTTTTATATATTAGTGTGTCTGTTTCAGTGTTCAACACTCTGATGATCAGCTGGTAGGTGGCCTTCTAAACTCCTGCCATATATTTCTGCTTTTCTGAAGGGGTTAGAAGATCCGGATGATTACTCAACAGTCATCAGAGTGCTTAGAGGTCCTGTGTTTCTTTATTAGGTGTATTTAATGAAACTGATTGTTTTTATTATTTTGTTTGTATTGTCTTTTGCTCTTTTGCTGCCGTTTGTTTTTTGCTTTTCTTTTTTTGTGACTTTGTGTGTGTGTGAGCAGGTAATTTGGCTTGACCATATTGTAGTTTTGCTGCTTCTCCAGGTGTCTGGAAGACCAGTTCTAGTATGAGGGACAACAGGTGGGGGTTTTGTGTCGTATGATTGCATGTGTGTTTGCTGTGGATAGGAGGTCAATAGAGTAAGGTCCCCATCCCTGAAGTTCAAGCATTCATGAAATGTTGGTATATGTATGTTTTATGTGAATTTAATAGTTCTTGTTCAGAACCCAGCCATTATGGATGCACAAGCCAGTGCACTCTTAGTGCCGGTCCCAAGCCCTGGTAAATGGGGAGGGTTGCGTTAGGAAGGGCATCCAGCATAAAACATGTGCCAAAGCAAATATGCGGATCACAAATGAGAATTTCATACCGGATCGGTCGAGGCCGGGGTTAACAACGACAGCCACAGGTATCGTTAGCCGACAGGGTACCGGTGGAAATTGGGCTACTGTTGGCCAAAGGAGGAGAAGGAGAGGAGGAAGACGTCTACAGAGACGGCAGGGAAAGGAGAAGTGTAGGAGAGTAGAGGTTAGGGTTGGTACTTTAAATGTTGGTACTATGACGGGTAAAGGGAGAGAGGTAGCTGATATGATGGAGAGGAGAAAGGTAGATATGTTGTGTGTTCAGGAGACCAAGTGGAAAGGGAGTAAGGCCAGGAACATTGGAGGTGGGTTTAAACTGTTTTATCATGGTGTGGATGGAAGAGAAATGGTGTAGGGGTGATTCTGAAGGAAGAGTACAGTAAGAGTGTAGTGGAGGTGAAGAGAGTTTCTGATAGGGTGATGATCGTGAAGGTGGAAGTTGAAGGGATGATGATAAATGTCATCAGTGCCTATGCTCCACAAGTTGGCTGTGAGATGGAGGAGAAGGAAAGATTCTGGAGTGAATTAGATGAAGTGGTAGATGGTGTACCTAGGAAAGAACGATTGGTGATTGGGGCAGACTTTAATGGACATGTAGGTGAAGGGAACAGAGGTGATGAGGTGATGGGTAGGTATGGTTTTAAGGAGAGGAATGTGGAAGGGCAGATGGTGGTAGATTTTGCTAAAAGGATGGAAATGGCAGTGGTGAACACTTATTTTAAGAAGAAGGAGGATCATAGGGTGACGATAAGAGTGGAGGAAGGTGCACACAGGTGGACTATGTGCTATGCAGGAGATGCAACCTGAAGGAGATTGAGACTGTAAGGTGTTGGCAGGGGACAGTGTAGCTAGACAGCATCGGATGGTGGTCTGTAGGATGGTTTTAGAGGTAAAGAAGAAGAGGATAAGAGTGAGGACTGACAGAAGAATAAGATGGTGGAAACTGAAGGAGGAAGAGTGTAGTGTGAGGTTCAGGGAAGAGGTCAGACAGGGGCTCGGTGGTGGTAAAGAGGTGCTGGATGATTGGGCAACTACTGCAGGAGTGATGAGGAGGCAGCTAGAAAAGTACTTGGTGTGACATCTGGAAATAGAAAGCAAGACAAGGAGACGTGGTGGTGGAATGAGGAAGTGCAGGAGAGCATAAGGAGAAAGAGGTTGGCAAAACAGAAGTGGGATAGACAGAGTGATGAGAAAAGTAGGCAGGAGTACAAGGAGATGCGGCAGCAGGTAAAAAGGGATGTGGCGATAGCCAAGGAAAAGGCATATGAGGAGCTGTATGAGAGGTTGGACACTAAGGAAGGAGAAAAGGATTTATACCGATTGGCCAGGCAGAGGGACCGAGCTGGGAAGGATGTGCTGCAAGTTAGAGCAATAAAGGATGGAGAGGGAAATGTGTTGACTAGTGAGGAGAGTGTGTTGAGAAGGTGGAGGGAGTATTTTGAGCAGCTGATGAATGAGGAAAATCAGAGAGAGAGAAGGTTGGATGATGTGGAGTTGGTGAAGCAGGATGTAGATAGGATTAGTAAGGAGGAAGTGAGAGCAGCGATTAAGAGGATGAAGAATGGAAAGTCGGTTGGACCAGATGACATACCGGTAGAAGCGTGGAGATGTTTAGGAGAGATGGCAGTGGAGTTTTTAACCAGATTGTTTAACAGGATTTTGGAAGGTGAGAAGATGCCTGAGGAATGGAGAAGGAGTGTGCTGGTACCGATCTTTAAGAATAAGGGAGATGTGCAGACCTGCAGTAACTACAGGGGAATTAAGTTGATCAGTCACACCATGAAGTTATGGGAAAGAGTAGTGGAAGCCAGGCTGAGAGAAGAGGTGACCATCTGTGAGCAACAGTATGGTTTCATGCCGAGGAAGAGCACCACAGATGCCTTATTTGCTTTGAGGATGTTGATGGAGAAGTATAGAGAAGGACAGAAGGAATTGCATTGTGTATTTGTGGATTTAGAGAAAGCGTACGACAGAGTGCCAAGAGAGGAGTTGTGGTATTGTATGAGGAAGTCAGGTGTGTCAGAGAAGTATGTGAGGGTGGTGCAGGACATGTATGAGGACAGTGTGACGGCAGTGAAGTGTGCAGTAGGAAAGACAGACTGCTTCAGGGTGAAGGTTGGACTGCATCAAGGATCGGCCCTGAGCCCTTTCCTGTTTGCAGTGGTGATGGACAGGTTGACGGACGAGGTCAGACAGGAGTCTCCTGACTATGATGTTTGCAGATGATATTGTGATTTGTGGTGAGAGTAGGGAGCAGGTTGAGAAGAGCCTGAGAGGTGGAGATATGCGCTGGAGAGAAGGGGAATGAAAGTCAGTAGGAGTAAGACAGAGTACATGTGTGAATGAGAGGGAGGGCAGTGGAGTGATGCGGTTGCAGGAAAAGAGGTGGAGAAGGTGGAGGAGTTCAGGTACCTGGGGTCAACAGTGCAAAGTAATGGAGAGTGTGTTAGAGAAGTAAAGAAAAGAGTGCAGGCAGGGTGGAGGGTGGAGAAGAGTGACAGGAGTGATTTGTGATAGTAGGGTATCTGCAAGAATGAAAGGGAAAGTTTATAGGACTGTGGTGAGACCTGCGATGTTGTATGGATTAGAGACAGTGGCATTGAGTAAAAGACAGGAGGTGGAGCTGGAGGTAGCAGAGCTGAAGATGTTGAGGTTTTCGTTGGGAGTGACGAGGATGGACAAGATTAGAAATGAGTTTATTAGAGGGACAGCGCATGTAGGATGTTTTGGTGACAAGGTGAGGGAGGCGAGATTGAGATGGTTTGGACATGTGCAGAGGAGGGACATGAGTTATATTGGTAGGAGAATGCTGAGGATGGAGCCACCAGGTAGGAGGAAAAGAGGAAGGCCAAGGAGGAGGTTCATGGATGTGGTGAGGGAAGACATGCAGGTAGTTGGTGTGAAAGAGGCAGATGTAGAGGACAGGGTGGTATGGAGACGGATGATCTGCTGTGGCGACCCCTAATGGGAGCAGCCGAAAGAAGAAAAAGAATAGTTCTTGTTCAGTCCTCACTAAACGTGTAACTTCTCTACCCAGCTAGACATACAGTGAACCGGCAAGATGTTGATTCATGGCCTTTATTATTCCAGTAGCTTTCATGAATCTTTTCTCGTTTAACTTTTTTAATTTTTAACATTTAAAATTAAAATTGTAAAGCTGTAAACAGACATAGAAAATACAGCAATTAGAATTGTAATCAAATCACATTCAAAGTGCATATCCAACTGAGCAGTATTTACTGCCTAAAAGCATTCAAAAGAAACATTAAATCAACACATTAAATCAATGCATTAAACATTACATTGTCATGTGCATTTGGAATTATATTCTTAATTTTAGGTAATGGCTTGTAATCCAATCCAACGAAACCCAAATTAGCCTAATAATCATAACAAAAGACCGCTAGCATATGGCGCTACCTAAAACTCAAACTTTGCACTTTACATTTTGTTTTTAGCAACATTTGCATCGCTAGATTAATAAATTTACTGTCAAACATCTTTAACCTACTAAACATCATATTTATATGAAAAATAATAGCGACTTACAGCCTTATGCGGGTCACGACTTCACTGTACGAGCTGCTCTTCAGCCATGACACTTCCCAATTACAGTTTTTCTCAGAACCTGTTGTCAGTTCTTCACATCATATCAGCAATGTCTTGTTGTTTTCATCAATTTGCAATTGCTTTTGGACAACATGCAAATGGTTCTGTACATCTGTCAGCTGATTTTGACAATTCTTGTTGCTTTTGTCCTGCTGTGCAAAATAACTTGTCCTGGTTCTCAGCTGAAATGTCACAACCACCAAACCAATTAGTCTTTTTCTCAGGTTGGAAGTCTGTACTATCAAAATGAGTGAACATGTTCTCAGAATTGTATGTCTGTACAGATTTCTACAAATTGTGAGTACATGTTTGCTAAGAAATATGTCCAGAATTGACAAATTGCTCTCAGGTGAGTCTTCACCTTCGTTAACAAAGAAAAACATGTGCAACTCTAGACTAACCAATGATCAACCAGTCCTGTGAAATATCTCAGAGGTGCAACTCATGAAGACTGATTTGGCAGGGTCACATATATACAGTGCACAACACAAGTGTTCCCCTTTCTGATAATGGAAGCTGAAGGAAAAAGAAGAGGATTAAGACTGCGTGGTGGAAGAGTACAGAGACACAGAAGAGGAAGGGGTATAAGATGCCAAAGATACACAGCGATTCCAGATGAAATCAGGGCCACACTGGTGGATCACGTTATCAATCATGGCCTTACAATGGAAGAGGCTGGTCGAAGGGTGCAGCCAAATGTTGGAAGAACAACTGTGTCATCAATAATTCAAACATTTTGTAGAGAGAACAGGTATGTAATGTACTGTATAGTAAAGTAATACTGTAGACCTACTGTTACATATACTGTAACACACCTTAGGTTTTCCATGCATACAGTATTCTTAGTTATTTACTGTATGAATCAAAATCCTGTGATCCTTATACTTCTATAATTTACAATATATTTTCTCATGTAGGACTGCAAGACAACCTCGCAGGGGTGGCAGAGGGCCCCTTTTTACACTTTAGCAGGAGGAAGCAATTTGCAACATGGTTATGTCTAACAATGCCATAAGACTAAGGGAGATACAAAGTGCTATTGTTGAAGACAACAGTATCTTTGAAAATATACAATCTGTGAGCATTTCAACTATAGACAGGGTCTAAAAGACATGTAATCACCATAAAGCAGCTGTACAATGTACCCTTTGTAAGAAATGCTGACAGAGTGAAAGAGCTACGACTCCAGTTTGTACAGGTATGTTGTATACCCACTATACTGTAAGAGTAACTTCTACACATTTGATATTGGTGGAACTTCATAGATCTTTACATTTGATGTAGCTGTAAACAATGAAGACAAATACAGTAAATAATGCACACTGTGTTTTTTCTGGTATATAGCACATAATGGAAATGGAATCAAGAGAATCACCTCACAACTTCATATACTTGGATGAGACTGGCTTCAACCTGGCCAAAGGCAGAAGGCGTGGTAGAAATCTAATCGGCCAGAGAGCTACTGTTGATGTCCCAGGCCAACGTGGAGGAAACATCACTATGTGTGCTGCTATTTCAGACCAAGGTGTGCTAGCTCATATTCCTATTATGGGACCGTACAACACACAGCATCTCCTTACATTCTTAGACAATCTCTATAGAAATGTCATTCCTGAAGATGAGAGGGAACTCAATCGAGATGATCTACCAAAGTATGTAGTAATTTGTGACAATGTCAGTTTCCATCACTCTGACAACATCAGGCAGTGGTTTGTCTACCACCGCAGGATGCTGATTGAATTCCTTCCACCCTACTTCCCGTTCCTGAACCCAATTGAAGAGTTTTTCTCAGCTTGGAGGTGGAAGGTTTATGATCATCAGCCACATACACGGATGACACTGCTGGCTGCCATAGATGCAGCATGTGAGGACATCTCAGCAGATGCATGCAGAGGCTGGATTAGGCACTCAAGAAGATTCTTTCCACCATGCATAGCAAGGGAAAATATATGTTGTGATGTGGATGAGAATCTGTGGCCCAACAGAGAGGACCGACATGACGCATAGGAAAACTGCCATATAATTTCACCTTTACATTCTGTACATGTATAGTTTTTCCCACTTTGTCTTTTTCAGGTTTTTTATTTTTTGTTAAATAGCCTATGTGTGGTTTCTGTATGTAAGTACAACTATTTACAGTACAGTCAAAATGTGAATACAGTGTGATCTTTTGTTTCGATTCTTCCATATACTGTTACGTGGGTCGATGTTGATTGGTTAACTGAGGTTAGATGGAATCAATCAGAAAAATTATCTATTCATACCATGTAAATTACTGTAACACCTGGTTGATGTACAGTGGTTTGCAAAAGTAACTTCTTTTTTTACCGGAGGGACACTGTAAATTATGACACACACCAGTATGGTAATTTAGTAGTTTCTAGTCATCAAAACCTAACTTGAGTATAATTTAAATAACTAAAACTGAGTATGATGTTCTACTGACAGCATGACTAATAATTTTGCATGTCACGTTCACATTGTTGAAAAAATGACATGGGATTCTGCTGCCTCTGACACAATGATTGATGAAAAAACACGCTTTTGCACGATAGACAAAGCATTTTGAGCAGGTGACGCGTATTTTCCGGTTATCCACTATGTTGTGCAGTTTGTACGTGTTGTTTTGAGAAATGCACTTGGAGATCTGCAAACTTTAATTCTGATCTGAGAAATGACTAAAAGCAGTTGAGAAAAACTGTAATTCAACTCAACACGAGTCATACAGAAATTACTATACACAATCCTTGCCACAAGAGGGCGTTTAAAGGTCAACATATAACCAGAATCACCTTTCTTTACAGTTAAACTGAACCATTACAGTTCTTAATAAAATTTTGTTTTTGGACTGTTTCATGTCCTGACTTTGCTGTAGTTGAACCTGGGTGCCTTACATATTGCTCTATAAAGGGTTATCCCCGGTAACTGAGCCCCCAGGGTGGCGTAGTCGGTTTCTATTAGTAAAATTCTTAAATCTAGTTCTTACATCTTACTAGTAATTATTTAATTGCTCTAAACTTTCCAATTTTTGGGAACAAGTTGGACCTATGGGCACCACATATGGTCAGCGCATTTGACATAAGAGATCTAATATTCCACAATCCTCTGCACAGTTTTGGATGAGCTCCTCTAATGCTAGGATATTCTTTGTCTAAAAGCAAACACTTCTCACAGCTAGAATTATTGCTAGCGACAGAGAAAGACTGACTATACAGTACATTTCTATACTATACTATAATTAGATGGATGCTCAAGACATCATTTTTGGGTTTGTTCTCTCATTCTAATTCCCAATAACTTCAGCCAATTTAGGGTGGGACATATACATTTTTGAACAATTTTATTCTTCCCACTTTCGTGAAATCTTCTTATTTTTGATAATCAGGTGCTGCCACACACACTTTGTTACCTTTTAAAAAGGTCTTATCAAATATTGTAATTGTTTTTAATGATTTAGTGATTACATAATTCTGTGTATGTGCTTAAATCAGTGCCGAAGAATGTTATGTTTCAGCCAGGTGCATCCCTGTACAGCGTAACCTGGCACAATGCCACATGCACTCACTTAAAAAACAGTATCACCAGTTTCTGCTAACTCATGTGGCTGCTGAATATGCGCTGTTTCTTGGTACTCTGCTGTCTTCCACACCTGCAACCACGAATGTGGTCATCATATCGGCTGATTCGTGTCCCTTATGTCTCTGTCTCCTCTACCCAAACGGGCATATGGTTCTCTAATACCAACCAATTTTCAGATATAGAAATGACGGTATTGTATCCTGTTCTAATGCCAGTGTTGATTCATGAATTAGTGTAGGTGGTCATGATTACATGTGAGGATCTTACTGGCCAGACCAGTGAAAATTCAGCTGGGGATTTTTTCTGCTTTTTCGTTCTGCATGTTCACTTAGGTAATGTCTCTGTTCTTACAGGCCACACCAGACAAGAAAAAATTATTATTTTACTATGAACTGGTCAACATAACCTGATTGTAATAAACTACCAGATCAATGTGTCCATAGCTGTTTATAGTCAGTGCTTTTGACACAAGAGATCTAATATTTATCTAATATTTAACCTGTGTTGGGCAGTAACGCGTTACTAGTATTTTCAGATAACGCGTTACTTTTTACAGTAACTAATACTGTAAAGCGTTACTTTTAAAAATAAAGTAACTTCGTTACCGTATGGTGCGTTACCCGTTACTTTTATAAATGAATTAATTTCGGCTGAAGTGTAGACTACAGCCTAACCTGCTTACAGCAGCGTCGCATTGTAGGATTGGTGGATAAACCACTGTAAACAGGAAGAAGATGCACTGTAGGATTGGTGGATTACCCTCTGTATACACGAAGAAGACGCACTGTGGGCGTGTCTCCGTTTATTCAGGTCTGTGCGGCAGTAATGGCGAGTCGAGGCGAGAGCAAGACAAGTTTCTCAAAGTGGAAATATGCTCATTATTTTACTTTAGTTGAGTATAACGACAAAAACTTTTAAGGCAAATGTAAGCTGTGTCTTTCTGGTTCGAAGCTTGTATTTACTGCAATAAACAGCAACTCCAATCTGTTGAAGCTCCTTCTGGACCTCCATGCCTGAGGAGCTAGTAGCTAGAAGCTAACCCCGGTGTTCTGTTCTACATTGTTGATAGTTTTCATACTTCAGCTGTGGAAGGAACATTTTTAAGAGCTCAACACAACAGCAGAAGCCACTTTAGTTTTTGATTGTGAATATATTATTCAGCTTGTTTTGTTATTTATTTTAGAAATCCTTGTGATATATTCAGTTTGTGCTGGTCTGACTTTAATAAAATAGTGTTTAAAAATTACATTGTGTTTAAGTCAGTTTTGTGTTTGTATAGACCATAACGCATAAAAGGGCATTAGTGGAAACATTAAAGAAGGTTCTTTAAAAAAGTAACTAAAACGTTACTTTTAACAGTAACGCATTACTTTTTGGTGGAAGTAATCAACAAAGTAACTCAACAAAGTAACTCCGTTACTTTGTTGATTACTTCCAAGTAAAGTTAAGGACACTGTGCAGTTGGGGGCTCCAGCAAGACTTGCTATGGGAGCATAACTAAAAGGGAGAGCCAGAAGGACACACAGACATGAGGGATCTCTGGGATAAGGGAGTGCACACCACATCACCGTCAACAAACCTGAGTGAACACGTGAGTGGATGACAGCATACAAATACCCCATTTCACCAATCACTCTATATCCATGATCCCTTCAGATCTGCTCCTTTACCAGAGAAACATCTATGGATCAAAGGCTTGATTAAATAAATGTTTTCAACCTTGCTGAACACTGAGATTGTGTCCCAGAAACTAGTCCCAAACACTAATTGGAAGGCTGTTCCATAACGGTAATGATCTGAACTAGCTTCAGACTGTCGAATTATGACCATATTTTTTCTATCCAATCAAAATGTAAGTAGTAACCCAAGAGTGTGTCCACCACTATTAGTGGGTCCTATAACATTCTGATTAATTCTCACTGAATCTAGAATGGACACAACTTTTGCCATGAAAGATCTAATATTCAACAAACCGATATTTACATCAGAGATGCTGGCTGTGCATTCAGTCTTATTTAATTGAATGTTAATCAAGTTACTTAAACAGGCTTTCTGAGAATTTCTACATTTCGGTTTCGCTCGGAAGACAGACACAGTCTCAATTTGGTGGAGCTGAGTGACAACTGTGTAGCTAGCAGACTGGTCAGTTCAGCCTGTTTGTCTGCTCCCTGGCCTTGGCTCTGGATAGTCACTGGTTAACCAGTGCTGTTCTGTGAATATGACCTATACTACAAGAAATGAGAGCAGCCTCTTCACGCGTGGGATGGATACTGTCCCGCCTAACAGGCCAGCCCTCAAAATTGTTCCAATTATCTATGAAGCCACATTGTTTTTGGAGCACCACTCTGACATCCAGCTGTTCAGTGACCATAACCTGCTGTAAGCTACATTGCCTTGCCGCATTGGGATCGGGCCAGAGCATCTTACAGCATCGACATTACCTTCACTAATTTACACACCACTTTAATGTTGCTCTTAGTAACCATTAACTGTTGAAGGCGTATATCATTACCTCCTGTGTGAAAACTATCTTAGAGAACCTATGACCAGGAAGCTATAAACGCACATGCAGTGGAGACGGCACTAGCTTTGAAGAGGAAAGTAAGCGCTTGCAGAGATGCAGGACTTGTGGCACTTAGACACAGCACCTCGTTCCCTTGGGAAACAAGGTTACATACGTAAGCTAGAGATCTTCCCCTTCAGGAACACTAACCGCTTTAACAACGCTTTGGGAACAAGAGTACAACACTGTCAGACTGACAAATCCCTGCCTTGTGTGGATGGGCACAGCTAGGTCGAAGTACTGAGGTGCCAGGAGTGGCGCTAAGGTCAAGGCTGTAAGACCTAATAAAGGGACAGTGTGAGGTCTCTCGAGTCGCAAACAGGTGCTCTGTAAAACCTCCCCCATATTTCCTTCACAACTTCTAGGTGGAGCCTCAGTCCTTGCCTCAAAAGGGCACCTGCTCCCTGGTTTAGGTGCTCTGTGATGTATACTGCCCCCAGTGATTGCAGCTTCCCTTGGACCCACAGGAGCATCTGTTGTGTCAGCTTGTAAAGGAGGCAAGAGCACAGACTCCTCTGATGGTTGATGTAAGAGACCACAGATGGGATGTAAGAGACTACAGATGGAGTATGGACTGGTCCATCTGAGAGGAAATGTTTCAATGCTAGAAGAACGGCCAGCATCTCCAGGAAGTTCAATTCAGTCCATGTTTATTTGTATAGCCCTTTTAACAATTAACATTGTCTCAAAGGAGCTTTACAAAGATAACGTGATGCTAAAAATAAATAACGTTGTTTATAAGTGAAAGTTTGTCCCTGATGAGCAAGCCAGTGGCCACTGTGACAAGGAAAAACTCGATAGGGCATAAGGAAAAAACCTTGAGAGGAACCAGACTCAAGTGGGAGCCCATCCTCATCTAGGTTGCACTGAATGTCCATTTATTAAAGATAACAGATGTTGGGGGGGTACAGTGATTGTGATCAGAAGCAAACTGTAGTCCTGAGTCAGTGTAGCAGACTGTTGACATAAAGTATAGTCCAAATCCATTCTCAAAGCTTCCGTTCTTAATATGTAATTTTATGGAACCCCAGGGCGTTGATGAGAAACTATCCCCAGCTGCACTGAGTGGCCTCCAATTAAAGAGAACACTATCCAGAGGCAGGCCGGAGGAAGTAGGAAGATCTGAGGAGGTAAGAGGGTGGTCACTAGAACCTCAGGAGCATGTTTAACTTGCCCGAGAGAGAGAGAGAGAGAGAGAGAGAGAGAGAGAGAGAGAGAGAGAGAGAGAGAGAGAAGGATATGGATTATTATGTGTCCTTATTGTTGTATGAAAGTTAAGGACACTGTGCAGTTGGGGACTCCGGCAACACTCGCTATAGCAGCATAACTAAACGGGGGAACCAGAAGGTAACAAAGACATGAGGAATCTCTGGGATAAGAGGTGACCCACCACACCACCATTAACAAACCTGAGTGAACCTGTGAGAGTGAGGGGATGACTGACAGCATACAAATATCCCAGTTCACCAAACACTCTATATCCATGATCCCTTCAGATCTGCTCCTTTATCAAAGAAAAATCTACTAATAAAAAACTTAACTAAATTAATATGTTTTCAGCCTTGACCTAAACACTGAGACTGTGTCTGAATCCCAAACACTGATTGGAGGGCTGTTCCATAACTGTGAGCCTTTATATAATCTGCCCCCCGCTGTAGTCTTCATTATTTGAGGTAGCAACAAATAACCTGCAGCCTGCAAATAGGCAGTTGATGTGCTACAAGAGATAGGGCCCTTTCTCAAAGAAGCAAGAGCAGCATTCACACACTTTGTGAAAGTGCGGGGTGAGAGTGCAAGGCCAATTGGAAGAGCCCCATATTGGTAAGCTTTGCCCCTGAAAGCAAACCTCAGGAACTTTTTGTGTACAGTGGGTAAGTGGAAGTATGCATCCCTCATATATATCGTGATGAACCAGTCCTCAGACCTGATTTGAGACATGACTTGTTTTAGCGTGAACATCTTGAACATGAGCTTCATAAGCGAGCAGTTTAGCTGACAAAGATCTAAAATAGGATAGGATCTTTCTTGGGAACTATGAAGTACATAGTTTCCGGAGTCTCTGTTGGGGAGGAACCACCTCAATTGCCTTATTCTTTACTTTTTGATCCATGATCAGAGCCTGTAACCAAAATGGAAAACACCGCATTGAACCGAGATTGAAAAGCCTCTTTCTACAGTATGCAGGACCCATGGAGACACGTTTGGCAGGAGTTTCTAGGCTGCCAAATAGTCTGCTTAGGAAATCAGTCTCTCAAGACCGACCTCTGACATGCCTAGAGCTGCTACATTTCTGGGCGGAATCTGAGGGAGTCACTTGCTGGAGACCGCTATTCCCTGAAACACAGCCTTTCTACTGACTATATCTTCTACTTTTTCCAGTTCTTTAAGCAAGGCAGCTTAGTATGCCTGCAAGACTGCTATAGTATGCAGGCAGCCACCGGCCTGACCCACTGCCGTGTATGCTTTGCCCATCAAAGCCAAAGTGGTCCGAAGGGGCTTAGAAGGCAACACCGGGGCTTTAAGAGACGATGCATCGTCCCATAACCGCTCTCTATCAGTCCCACTACATTAGAGTACAGAGTAACATTAGGGATAAAAAGGCAGGCCGAATAAGGATTATTCCATGACCTGGACACCTCAATGTGAGATCAGGAAAGAAAGGCAGGTGTGGAGGCAGTGACCTAGGTAACAGGAGGCTCTCTCAGCTGCTATTCTACCTAAAATTCTATTTCTGGAGTTTAAGTCTATCAAGCATGCTCAGCATTAATAAATAAGGACCAGATTAATGTTATGTTGTGTGTTATGTATTTGCAGATTTTCCTATTCCATAAAATAGAAAGCATAATCTTAAAATACATATACACAATTTTGTCACATATACCTCATATTTGTGAGCTTGACAGAATAAAAAGTATATAACCATATATAACCAACTGAAGCTGAATCTGTGTCAGGGATCCACCTGCCACACCCCCTTTGGTGGCTCTCTATGCCTCCACTCTCCATAGAGCTCCAGGTTTAACGAGGCACACCTGAAGCTCATCACTCCACTCCTACATAAACCCCTCACTCACATTCACTCCCCGTTCGTTATTGTTTATGTTTGACTTTCCGTACTACATGTTTTGGCGTTCCGGTTTTCATGCAGGACTTCTCGCATCCGTTTCATCCGGACTACAGAATCCCGTACCGGCTGCGCTTCCCCTCCCTGTGCATCTCGGGTCAGCTACGCTTCTCCCAATGCGCTACTCGGACTATCTCTCTCAACTGTAGGACTGCCGTGTGCTTGTGCTTGTATGTGTGTGCGCGTATGCGCGTCTGTGTGTGTGTGTATGCTCGTATCTCTCTCTCTCCCTCACACGTGCATTAAAGCCCAAGCAAGCTGTACTCTGGCTTCCGCCTTCTGTTTCGCTCGCACCCTGACAATCTGAGGGATTCTCAGTAAATCATATATAAGTTTAAACCTGAATTAATTAACAATGTTTTAATTTAAATTAACATGTATAAACTGATTTTTCCCCCCTCCTAATTAGATTGCAAAAAGAATTTTACGAATCATCTTAGACTTACAGGCCATTTCCTAAAGTCATCATAAATTAAGTAGTAATTAAACATTGTCAAAGCTCTGAGTGCTGTGAAGTAATCCTAAATCCCTATGTGCGTCATATTGTAGGGTGCCCACACAATGGCCCAACAATGGAATCCACTGGTGTGTTTGAAGGTATGCTGCGTGTTAGTCCTTCTCGCGTGGCTGTAAAAGATTACTCAAATGGATTGCACTTTGTTACAAGAATCCAATTTTAACCTCTAATCTGACTCCAATTTATAATAAAGATTTAACTAGAATATCTCTAATTTAAGCTGATCCCTTCCTTGGTTGTACTTCTTTAATTTTAATAGATTATTCTAAGCATTCCATCTTTTCAATTAATCATTCATTATGGTCCTGGAGTCGCTTAGAGCCTTTTGCTCGGCTAACGATACCTGCTCATGGAGGCACATTGGCCAGTCCGAATAGTCAGAGGATATAATGGTAAACTAATATTCTTTAAGTAGGCTGCTCAATGCTTGCTAATTCATAAAGAACTATTGATTTAGTTACTTGGTCCTAACTTGCTAAGTCAGTGATAGCCGCTACACATGCTCACGGACACAAACTCGCCAGACTGTCCCTTAGCCAGAGGATATAACGGTAAACTAATATTCTTTAAGTAGGCCACCCAATGCTTGCTCATGCATAAAGAATACTGTATTTAGTCACTTAGTTATAACTTGCTAAAGTCAGAGATAGTCAGAAGGTCCCAGACGTTGTGCTCTATGCTCCATCCGTTCATGAGCCTTCTGTTTGTACTATCCTGGTCATAGATTTGCGGTAACACCAGACTACATAATTAACTAGATATAAATTATTTCAGGAAATTTCAGAGTTAATCAAGAGTTTTACATTTATTTGCCAGGCAATAATCAATAAACAAATGTCACATTTAAAACAAATAATAGAAGAAAGTTACATAACATAATCAACATAAAACCAAATAATTTAGCAATGTATTTCACTAAAGAATTGTCAAAGAGTTACTGTACCTGGCAATAGAGACACACAGAGACTGTGTGGGAAGTTCTGACTACAGAATGCTTCCCTGAGTGTTTCGCCAAATTTCCTTAAATACCCAAACCATCGTAAACACGTGTAAATTCAAAGTGATAAAAGCTTTGCAAACCCTTTCTTGGGACAGGATGTGACTTAAAAACCAAATGTCACCTAGACCACCCGATAAGGATCTTCTCCGGGGCAACCCTTATGTGAGTCGGACAGAATTTCCCCAAACCTGAGGTCTGTTCTACTGATATGGGACTGAGATCATATTTCCAATCACACTGAGACCTTTAAAATGATACTAAACATGTGAAGGTAAACTGTACACATTCCTAAAATGTAATTATGCAAGTAAAGTAGCTTGAATTCCGGGACGTTCTAAGTCACCTTTCCATGACACAGCCATCTCCACAGGAGGGAAAGAGGGGCTCAAGGATGGGTGACTGGACAGCTGACCAAATGGATTTCTTTTCTCAGATCAAAGAGATCCTCTCTTCAGATTAGAAGGTTTATTGTTTTGTTGCATGGTAGTTCTCGGGGTCTGGCCTCATGAAGTTGCATGGCAGTTCTCAGGGTCTGGGATCATGAACAGAACTGACCATCCTTACAATATAGAACAGGGGTCACCAACATGGTGCTCGCGGGTTGCTATTCTTTTTTAAATCTGTCATTGATAGACCAAGAGTCGGAAACCGGAGTATGGGTAAACACCTTGTCTTTACTTAGTCTGAACATACTGTATACAAGGCAGAGACTTAAGGAGAAGGGAGGCGTGGCTGGTGGTTCCCTGACAAAATCACACTTGCATTGGTGTGAATTTAAAAATGACAATATCAAAATATAGATGACTAGATACAAGTGAATATCATTAATTATTAATAATAACATATAATTAAAGGTAAATTGAGCAATTTATTTTTTCAGAAGTGTGTATCAAACTGGTAGCTGCACAACACTTTTGTGGAGTTGGACTATTTCTCTTCATGGCAGATGGTATCCTTAAGTAACAGCCATATCATCAAGTATATCCAGAGGAGTTCTAGGCTGCCTAACAATATTATATCCATTTGTGTACAATCAACTCACCTTTCGCCATTTTTAAACCCGGACCAATGCTGGCCGAGTGAGATCCTGAGAAAGAACGCGACCCGTACTGGAATTCGCAAGGGAAACGAGCCGGCATTAGGAACAGGCTGAAGGCATGCGCACACCACGCTCCCTTACCTAGTATCCTGTTAGCCAACGTCCAGTCTCTGGAAAACAAGCTCGACGACCTCAGGGCAAGGGTCAAGTTCCAGAGGGACATTCGGGACTGCAACATTTTCTGCTTCACCGAGACATGGCTGAACCCAGCGGTACCAAAACATGCCATCCAGAGAGTAGAGTGTGTCTGATGGTGAACAACCACTGGTGCGACAGCACTAGCATCGTTCCCCTTTCATGTTCCTGCACACCAAATCTGGCCATCAAATGTCGGCCCTTCTATCTACCTTGGAAATTCAGCTCGGTCATAGTCAGTGCCGTTTATATTTCACCTCAAGCCGACACGGACACTGTAATATGGGATTTACAAGAGACAATAACACTTCACCAAACACAGCATCGGGATGCTGCGCTCATTGTGGTGGGAGATTTTAGAAGTGCCAACCTCAAGCGCGCACTACCGAACTTCCAGTAGCACACACAAAGCCAAGAAGATTGTAAAGGACCTCAGCCATCCCAACAATGTACTCTTTTCTTTGTTGCGTTCAGGGAAACGCTTCTACTCCCTGAAAGCAAACACAGAGAGAATGAGGAGGAGCTTCTTCCAGCAGGCCATTCGGAGTTTGAACCAGGAAACACCCAGGATCTAGAACTGGTCCACTCTCTCCATCGTCACACTTTTTCTCTGCACATATGTTTCTTTTCGCACTACGACACTTCAATCTCTGGACTGTCACTTTAACTCTGGACTTTCACAGCACAGTGCACTTTATACTCTATACCACACCATACCGCACATGGACACTTTAAGGACAATCACATCAACCACCATAAATTTTTACTGTCACAAGCAAACCATGTATATACACCTTTTTTTCTCATATATATCTTTATTTATATATATATATATATATATATATATATATATATATATATATATATATATATATATAGCAAGATAAGCAAAGAAGAAAAAGTAAAAAATTACAAGTTTAGGGATACAGTGTACAGTAGTAATAGAGTAGTAAAAAACTAGTTTTCCCTCCGCCTCCACTTTTCGCCTCTACTATATAATTTTATATAGTTTATACTTTATTTATCTGCCTTCTTTTTCTCCCCATCCTATTCTCTGATGATGGACCGTTGTACAAAGCATTTCACTGCATGTCGTACCCTGTATGTATGTGTATGTGACAAATAAAATTTGATTTGCTTTGATTTGAAGGCATCTATAGTAAACAGCATACTCCATGGTCATGTTTGTCTTTCTCTTAGTTTTCTCTTTATCTCACTCTCAATTGAAGAACATGCTGCATTGCATCCATGATTTACTATGCAAAAACTATGCAAAATGTTAACTTTATATACTTATATATATATCTTATAATTGCTTCATAGGAATCATGTGATCAAAGGTTTTCAGCCTGTTATAATGTTTACATATCAGTAACTGCCTATAATCTATTCCACTTCTTCACTTCCGTGAATGTTATAAATATGCATCCTTTATTTTTTTTCAATTTAAATAGCCACAGGCACTTATTTGCAAAAAAACCATATTTTTGGAAATTACTACTACTGAAATAAGAATGTTTATACTGTCACGTTTCATAAAGCCTTATGCCTTACCTGATTCATCCGGCAAGATAATTAGAACTGAAATGGCCTTGCAAACTTTATCTCCTTAAGTGTAAGTCTCCTCACTTCTTAAGCCAACTTGACTTTCTTCAAGTCAATGAGCTGCTGCTGAAAGTTGTTGTCCCTCTCATTGGCTTCGTTAAAACATTGTCTAATGTCTTAAAGGCTATTTAGTTTCTCTCTCTCCAGCTGCACGAAGTCCTAACTACAACCACAGATGTTCTCAAACCACTGAGTTCTTGTGGCTTCAGTGGATGGGGATGTTGGGTGGGCTGGGAGATGGTGTCCCAGTGAACTCCGCTTCGGATTACACCCGGAAGCTCGCTGCCGCTCCTCACGATTCTTGCTCGCACTTCTAGCACTCCGAGACTACGATGGAATACCCGGCTCGCTTCTCTGGCAACATGGCAGAGTGGGGCGGATTCGTACGGAGCATTGGTGAATTCATAGAGGGGCATTCATCCCTATTCCCCACAGAAAGAGCCAAGATCGCGTTCCACATCTCTCTCCTGTCTGGGGACTCTCTCTCTCTCAAACCCCTCCGAAAGGCCTGTCTCGCCTCCAAACTCCTCAAAAGGCGATGTCTAGCCTTAAAGTACCCCTGAAGGCAGTGACGCCGCCAAGTGCCTCGGAAGATGGCGTGACGGCCCCGAGCTCCTCCGACGGCGACGCATCACCACAAAGTCCCTCTCAAGGCGACGTTTCGTCACAGAGTTCCTCTAAAGGCGACGTCTCACCCACAAGTCATGCTGGAGGTGATGTTACGCCTCCAAATGCCTGTGAAGATGGCGTGGCGGTCCCAAGGTCCTCTGAGGGCGAAGACATCGTCCCGGGCCTTTGTGGAGGCACCTTTGCTCTGCTAGGTCTCTCCGAGGGTGAAGCAGCATTCAAAGACCTTTGGGGAGCCCCATCGCCCAAGAACCATCTGACAGTAATGTAACGGTCCCAGACCCCTCTGAGCACGACACCACAGCCCTAAGCTCCTCGGTAGACGACGTCCTGCATCCAAGCCCTCCTGAGGGTGACGTCTCACTGCCGTCACTCCGTTCCAGGTCTCCGTGGGGGACACCGCACTACTCCAGTCCTCTGTGGTGGGTGTCACGCAGCCTCCAGTCTCTGCTAAGGAAGTCGCTCAGCCTCCGGTCTCCGCTGAGGACATCGATCAGACTCCGGTCCCCGCCGAGGGTGTCGCTCCGTTCCAGGTCTTTGTGGTGGACATCGCTCTGCTCCAGACCTTTATGGTGGAAATTTATCTGCTCCAGTCCTCCGTGGTGTGCATCACTTTGCTCCAGACCTCCACAGTGGGTGTCGCTCCGTCCCTGATCACCACCGAGGGTGTCGTTTAGCCTCTGGTCCCCACCATGGAGGTCGCTCAGCCTCTGGACTCCGCTGCAGGTGCTGCTTGGTCCCTATCCTCCACCAGAAGCGTCTCTCCGCCTCCAGGTCTCCGCTGAGGGCAACACCCTGGCCCCGGTCTTCACCCTGCCTCTGGTCTTCACCGAGGACGTCACTCAGTCTCCGGTCTGTGCTCCGTTCCTGGCCTCCACGGTGATCTGTGCTCCGTTCTGGACCTCCGCTGAGGTCGTTGTTCCGTTCCTAACATATTAATAGTTTTAATAATAGTACATTAATATAAAATTTATAGTATTAATGTTATATTAATAACAATTATTTTGGTTAAAGGGCTGGAACAATGCAAGTATCTTTTATTTAGAAACCTTGTAAAAATTAAATGTCACCTGAGATTTCCCAGTATAGATTTTGAGTTGTTTGTTATTAGAATCAGTGTTGTAAATCTATTTGGTAGGAAGCAATTATGATCCAAATCAGTGTAAATGGTACATAATGATCCAGCTATACAATAAATAACTGAACTAAGGAAAACCAAAAAAATAAAATAAAAAATAACACAATACAATTTGCAGAGTACCTCAAGATGGATGTTCTAAATTAGCATTTTCCATGATAATACTGATTTATTAGCAATGGGGCAAATTCAGCAGTGACTTTCATGGTGAGAGACCTGGATATCATACACTCAGACTAAATCTTTGCTTTTATTGTGTTTTTGCCACTTATTTACAATTTATTGACCACAATTTCTGATGGCGCCGGTGAGGTTGGCTGCCGTCACGACTGCTCCGGCTACATTTTCTCTTTTTTTGTTTATTTTATACTTTTATTTAATGTTCCGGCGCAGCTCTGATGACGTCAACATGTTTACGGAAGTGGTTGTGGGTTTCATCGGGAAACTAGCGGATGATACCGTGCAGAAAATGTATCATATACAGACGAGCTAAACACCTTTTACGCTCGTTTCGAGGCTGCAGCTATCCACAACCAGCATGCACGCCGGGAGAGCCGGAGAGGTTAACACGTTCACCATCTCAGAGCATGACGTGAGGAGGGCATTCAAGAGAGTGAATACCAGGAAGGCAGCAGGACCAGATGGCATCACAGGTCGGGTTCTGAAAGCGTGCGCTGACCAGCTAGCACCGGTGTTCACTGAGATATTCAACCTCTCCCTGGAACAGTCTGTTGTCCCCTCATGTTTTAAACAGTCCGCCATTGTTCCTGTCCCAAAGAAACCCCAGCCCACCTGCCTTAATGACTATCGCCCTGTAGCCTTGACCTCAGTGGTGATAAAGTGCTTCGAGAGACTGGTCAGAGACTTCATCACTGCATCACTACCAGACACACTGGACCCATTACAGTTTGCGTACCGTCAGAACCGCTCTACTGAGGACACCATTGCTCATCTCCTCCACACCATGATGAGCCACCTGGACCAAAGAAAAGAGAATTATGCAAAGATGTTGTTCGTGGACTACAGTTCAGCGTTTAACACCATAATTCCCTCCACACTCACCTCTAAGTTGGAGGTCCTGGGACTCAGCCAGCCGCTGTGTCAATGGATCTCTAACTTCCTGACAGACAGACCACAAGCCGTACGGGTGGGAAAACACACCTCATCCACCCTCACCCTCAGCACTGGCGCTCCCCAGGGTTGTGTTCTGAGCCCCCTGCTTTACTCAATGTACACATATGACTGTGTGGCCACATCCAACTCTACCACCATCATCTGTCAGGATCTCCAGGGCACACTGCGCGCACTTCCGGTTTCGCGGCATGCACTTCCAGTTTCGCGGCGCGCACTTCCAGTTTCGTGGCGCGCACTTCCGGTTTTGCGATGAGCACTTCCGGGTCGGCGGCCATCTCGCTGTTTTTCCCGCGCCTCCCGGTATATAAGGACAATCAAGACTTTAGCCCCTGGCCAGATTATTTTACCGGCTTCCTAGCCCCTGAGATTATTCTTGCCATCCTGCCTGCTCTAGTTCCTGTTTCTGATCCTGATCCTGATCATCCTGCCTGTTCTGGATCCTGTCCTTGACCTCTGTTCTGCCCTGCCTCTGGTTTTGAAGTGCGGACTGTTTTGGTTTATGTTTTGCTCTGCCCTGTATTGTACCGTTTTGCTGGGTTATGGATTTTTTGACTGTTTTGGATTTTGGTTTTGTCTTTTCCTGCATTGCCCTGTTTGCCTGTTTTGACCCCGGATTGTTTTGGATTCTGTTTTTGCCTTTGCCCCTTGGCCTTACTTTATAAATTAAATTCAGTTTTTTTCCCATAACCTTGTGTGCATCCTACATTGGGGTCCTCCCATCCAGTCACTCTGCACCTACCTCTGCACCCGTGCTTTCTGACAGAATAATCTGGCCAAAGATGGACCCAATGGATGTCTTGAAGCGTTGGGCTAGTTCCACTGTGGACCAATAATTCAGGGACCCTACCAAGACGGTGGACATTCTAAAGCTCAGCCCTCAGCAGAGAGATGAGTATTTCCGGGTGCGTCACGAACAATCAGTGGCAAACCAATTAATATTAAATAACCTCCTGAAACGGCTGTCTCTCCGGCCCCCGAGCTCTGCAGGGCGGACTGCCCAACCTCAGCCTTCTTGCCTGACTGGAAACGTCTCCCAGCTCTTCTGCCCTGCCACGCATGCCCCCAAGCCGCCCCAGAGTCCCACCGAGGTCGCCGCTCCACCTCATCACATCGGCCAGAAAGTGCTTGGGGCAGCCACCTGGAGGCTTGCTCCACGCTTCCTTCAGCCTTTCCTGACCTTCAACGCATTGTATCCCGTGGCAGTTCGCCTCAAACCCCGCTGTGTCTGCCGTTGGCACTTCACTTGCCCCGTGCCACAGGATTATTGTGCCTTTCCAGCCAGTTTTGCTGGTTTCTGGATTTTTGGACTGTTTTGGATTTTGGTTTTGTCTTTTCCTGCATTGCCCTGTTTGCCTGTTTTGACCCTGGATTGTTTTGGATTCTGTTTTTGCCTTTGCCCCTTGGCCTTACTTTATATATTAAATTCAGTTTTTTTCCCATAACCTTGTGTGCATCCTGCATTGGGGTCCTCCCATCCAGTCACTCTGCACCTACCTCTGCACCCGTGCTTTCTGACATCATCAAGTTTGCTGACGACACTGTTGTGGTAGGTCTGATCTCAAAGATTAGACGGCCTACCTACAGGAGGTTAAAAACCTGGAGAGATGGTGCCAGGAGAACAACCTTCTCCTGAACGTCAGCAAGACTAAGGAGTTGATCGTGGACTTCAGCACAAAGCGGGAGCGGTCATACCAACTGATAAACATCAGCGGGACCTCAGTGGAGAGAGTGGACAGTTTCCAGTACCTGGGTGTACACATCACATAGGATCTGTCTTGGTCCTGTCACACCAACACCCTGGTGAAGAAGGACCGGCAGCGTCTGTACCATCTGAGACTCTTAAGGGACTTTAAACTTCCCTCTCAGGTGCTTAAGACTTTCTACACCTGCACCATTGAGAGCGTTCTGACGGGTAGCATCACTTCCTGGTTTGGGAACAGCACCATGCAGGACAGACGAGCCCTCCAGAGGGTGGTGCATTCAGCTGAACGTACCATCCACACCGAGCTCCCTGACCTGCAGGACATCTACAGCACGCGGTGCAGGACCAGAGCCAGGAAGATTGTGAAGGACATCAGCCATCCCAACAATGGACTCTTTTCTTTGCTGCTTTCAGGGAAATGCTTCCGCTCCCTGAAAGCGAACACAGAGAGAATGAGGAGGAGCTTCTTCCCACAGGCCATTCGGTGTCACTTTAAACTCTGGACTTGCACAGCACAGTGCACTTTATATTTATTTTATTTTATACCACACCATACTGCACATGGACACTTTATGGACACTTTACACCACACCATACCACACACGGACACTTATGGACCTTTACACCATACCATACCCAAACATGGACACTTTATGGACAACCCATCACAAAAATTGTCTATTGTTTACACTTTGTTACACATTGTTTACTGTTTCACTGTCTACTGCCATAAGAATTTTTTTTGTATATACATTTTTCTCTTTGTTTCACATACATACATTTTTTTATATTTTTTATATCTTTATATTCTTATATTTTATTTTATATAGTTTTTTAAACTTTATTTATCTGCCTTTTTTTCTTTTTCCCCCATCCTATTCCCTCATGCCGGACTGTCGTATAAAGCATTTCACTGCATGTCATACCCTGTATGTATGTGTAGGTGATGAATAAAATTTGATTTGATTTGATGTTTTCATCTCCATTTTTAAAATCAGAATTTCCATAGTCTGTTACCAGCTCTTAATTTAATTGCCCTATGTCCATAAGAATTAATTAGTCTGCTTATTATTCTTGGATTTTTCAAATTTGCAAAAGTGCCTCAACTCTGGTCTGGTCAAAACCCACAGCAAGTTGTGTCAATGCCAGATCCATTACACTAGCACAATAACTTCTATGATCTCTAAGTCAGGCGATAATTACACACCTGCTAATCCTTTCAAAGGCCAACAATCTCAGATTGAAGAAGCCTTAATTTTACTTCAATTTGACATTGAAGTAAACATAGAGCAATGGTTGGTTATGGCACTTGAGTAAAAAACATGTTACATCAGCTCACCTTCTCCTTACTACTTTATTATTACTTTAAATTAAACAGCCTGTAGTAAAATGGATAGTAAATCAAATAGGTGACTCCTTGATCTAAGCATAGCTCATTTTTAACAGGCAATTATTTTTCTTAATTTTATATCTGAGAACAAGGGGAATAATAATGTTTAAGATAAGCTCTTATCTCCAGTCAAATGAAGCTAACCTTCTCTTGCTCCAATATATCTCAGTGGTCACCTCTAGATGAAGAGAGGGCCAGTAGATATATTGAGGCCACTACAGCCAAGACTCATTTGTCAGCCATGTGTCAATATGAAGATGACATTTATGACCCTGTGAAGTGACTGCCTCCAGCTTTACTGGGCAGCCCTGAAGTAATAAATGTTTAGTTTAAAACAAGAGGCTTTCAGACCAGAAAGAGAGGTAGGGACCCACAGACTTTTGTCTCCTTGTTTTTCATCACCTCTCACTCATGCTGTCAAACAGATACAGATAAATGACAATTTGCTGAGTAAATTCTATTAGCTGGGACACGCATAGAGGTGAAAAACTTTTCACACTTTCAGCCTATTTTCTAGGGTGATATCTGTTCAAATAAAAGGTATTTTAGTCTGACATTTATAAAGGTTTATAAACCTAATGTCTTGGGGAGACTGGGGAGGGGAAATTGCCACCTCTGAACAAAAGCAGTTACAGAGAAGTTGGCGGACACCTTTTCTTGGTAAATTCAGTGTGAAATAATTAGAATTTCCTATGGTGGCTTATATCCAAAAAAATGCCTACACTACCTATAATATTTATATTTCAAATTAAATCGTCAAAAGGTCAGGAAAAAATTGCTGTAATGGCAAATCATAGGTAATGTTTCTACTGTTTGCAGGATAGTATATTAAAAAACTTAAACAGTGGTGGACAGTTCCTAGTACTTCATGAAAGTAATATACCGTAATTTCCGGACTATTAAACGCACCCAAATATAAGCTGCACCCACTGAATTTGACAGATTTTTATTTTGAACATAAATACGCCGCACCTCTCTATAAGCCGCAGGTGTCTACATTGAAACTAATGAACTTTACACAGGCTTTAATGATGAAAGACAGTGTCTGTAACACAGCTTGTATCTAAACAGTAGCCTATCAAGAAAGTCATTGTTTACTGTCTTCCTCCTTCCTTTCACAACAATTTCTCTCGGGAGTTTATCTTTTGTCATCGTCGTGCGTTTAAAAATCACCATCGGTGAAGCTTTTCTCCCGATGCCGTGCAGCTCAGAACACAGGTAAAGTGCGTTTTTTCATGCCCGGTTGTTTTCAGCGTGACGAATGATTCGTCTTTCCTGCTGACAGTCCGAGAGAATGGCAGGTCACACGTCAGAGGAACCTCATCTATATTTATGATGTGGTGCCGGCTGATTCTGTGGGAGCGCATATGATTTAATATAAAGAGTTTCGGCAAATGTCTAATGTTATGGGGCTCCGTTTTTTGGCTTGAAGCTTGTGAAACCGGGAAAAACCCAGGAAAAATCCATAAATTATCCGCTTCATTGTTTAAGCCGTGGGGTTCAAAGCGTGGGGAAAAAAGTAGCGGCTTATAGTCCGGAAAATACTTTTTCACTGTACTAAATAAATATTAAGTAAATATTTAAGTATCTGTATCTATATTTTTACACAAATTATGTATTATACTGATATATTAAATATTCTGTAAGGAAACATTTATTTTATGGACATTCATAACATCACATAACTATAAACAGATTAAATGTATGATAACAATCTTCCTTATTTTAGCTACATCTTATCATTCTGTTCTTAAGTAACTTCCTATGATGGAACATGACATTCTTTTAAGTCTTTATCAAATTTTATAAAGAGCACCCAAATTAACATAGAATATAGGATCATGAAAATAATTAACAATTTCACATACCTGCATGTGATAGGATAGTGGCACCTAAGATGTTTGCATGAAGGTGACACAAACTGGAGTGAGTAGAGAATTCCAGTGTGGGACAGAAAACTTGTGATGCCTCCAGAGGTAGTGTGTCAAAAGAGAAAGCAGAGCCGTTATCTGCAGGTTACAAAACTTTATGGAGAATTCTAGATTAGCTTGACACAAAAAAGAAACTCAGTAATATTTCCCTTCACCATAGTGGGTAAAGCAGCAACATACTTCACAGTTCAGCTCTGAATCCTGCATACATACATTATCGAAAGCACACAAACACAATGCACATCGAAACATATCAGAGACACAAAACAATCAGTATTTGCAAACTAGAATTTACACACAAATGGATATATCTACGTACCTATTTAAAAAAATATAGTGAACTTTCCTGACAGAGTCTGGCTCAGAAATACATCTGATACAGGATAAACAAAATAATATTGGAAACACAGCAATGCTTCCTGAATTTCTTTATATGATTAATGCAAAGAACAATTAGATTAGCTTTAGTTTGGGTTTCTCTTTTACTTGTCCATACACCTACCCACCGACATCCACACACATACAGTACACGGTTCCCTCTCTCTGTTATTTCCTCTCCCCTCTTTTATCCTCTTATCCGCTCACTAAAACAGAGAACACATATTTGCTAGATCGAAAACCGCTTGATTTTCTCCAGCTCCACCCTCCATTCACAAACTGGCACTCGGCCATGCCCTCACTGTAAAACTATAAAAATATATATATTTCATGGCCAAAATATATTTTAAATATATGTTGTATCTGTGATGCTCAATAAAATATCTTTTTGTAATCGAAAATATGTCTAATTTAAACCAAAACATATTTCAGGGTCAAGAAATTACATTTTGAGGATGGAGATCAAATTATCCATTATTTAAAATATATTTAACGTAAATAAAAAAATACAATAAAATTAAAAAGACAAACTGCACTATAGAACAGTATAATAATGCTGTTGTACAGTAAGATATGCATGTTATGTACGTTAGAAAAATAGCTGGCTACAAATAAAACAGAATCAAAGATTTAGCAACAATTAGATAAGTCGTTTATTTATTTGCTTATGTCACCTATAATACCACACTAAATTAAATGTCAGGAATACGGTTTACAAAATACAAAACTGCTATGTACACATTAGTTTTTGACAATTCATTATAAGGGATACAATATAACACTAATGATAACACATACATTGTACACTGACATAAAAGATAAAATTGCACTGAAGAACAACATGCGTATTTACTGTAAATGTATGAAACAACTTAGGCTTTTTCTGGCTTAATTTGATGCCTCATTTAAGTAATTCACAGTGATTAATATTTTAAAAAATATGACACTTTGAGTTTTTCAGTGTGAATGATCAGACATTTAACATTATAAGACTCAAACACAAAGGCAGAGTGAGCCCACAAAGACCCCCAGTTAACTACACTTCTTGGTAAATGGAGGCAAAGATGGACATTATAAGATATATTGGCTTCCCCATAGTATACCTCCATGTCTTTCACAAAATCTCTTACAAGTGCCTAAAACTAGGAAATTGACACAATATACTTGGTCCTTTAACACCCATAACAAGCTGACATGACTCCAGCGCAGCTTCTACAAATTCCTTAGTTTGTTCGTGATTGCAGAGGTGGAGGTTTTTCTGAACAGTATATACACTAATTTTTCCTTTTTGAAGGCAGTAGGAGCATCCATATCCACAATTAAACTGTTTTGAAATTTTGAATCAGCGGTATGGCAACTGAATCACTAATAAGAACTAAAGGGATTACTTTTGTGTTGATAGAAACTTCTTTGCAATTTTCCCATGTGAAACCCCTGTCCCCTAGATCTACACATTCATCAACTAAAGATTTTGAGAAAGTTCTCCATGTGAGGCTTCTCATCCCCAAACAACAGACCACAAAGGAGTACATTTTCTTGTCTTATTTTGCAGCTTTGTCCAGATCAGACATTGTGTGGCTGGCCAAGAATAACACTCAAAATGAATACCTAGTGATTTCTGTCTTAATAAATTTAATAAGAACAGATGATCAATATCTCAAAAGACTGCATACAGTGGAAATTATAATTCGGATAATGAATACTTTGTTTTATAAAATTTTTGTAAACATATTTATACACAATTTCTAAAACATTTGGCTCCTTTTTACTAAACTATTTAAAACTCAATGCAGTCATACATGAGTGTTTTACAGTACCATATTTTCCGGACTATAAGCCGCTACTTTTTTCCCACGTTTTGAACCCCGTGGCTTAAACAGTGGAGCGGCTAATTTATGGAGTTTTAACCGGTTTCACAAGCTACATGCCAAAAAACTGAGCCCCATAACATTAGACCAATGAAATTGCCGAACGGGTTAGGGTGAACCAATGAAATTCTTTATATCAAATCAGATGCGCTCCCACAGAATCGGGCAGCACCACATCATAAATATGGATGAGGTTCCTCTGACGTTTGATCTGCCTCTCACTCGGACTGTCGACAGAAAATGCAGGCACTGTCTTTCATTAAAACCTGTGTAAAGTTAATTAGTTTCAATGTAGGCCTAATGTGGCTTATAGACAGGTGTGGCATATTTATGTTCAAAATAAAAATCTTTTTAAAATTCAGTGGGTGCGGCTTATATTTGGGTGCGCTTAATAGTCCGGGAATTACGGTAAGTATTTTAAAAAAGTTTAGAAATTAAATGATCTGAAAATTTTAGGACCTGAAAGTTCAACTAGCAAGTGTGATTTTGCTTATTTCAACTACAAACTCGATGCAGGCTTTGTCTTTTTAACAAGAAATTCTAACACGGCACTTTTTTTTTTTTTAAGTGCTTTCCTATATTCAATATAAGTTCCTATATTCAATTCCAATTCTAATTCCAAATGGGGTTTTTGTTCTAAAACTAACATTGAGAAGAGACCAATACAATTTTTATTTATTATTTGTTATAACTGGAGCAATTAATTGCTAAGGAAAAGTTCAGCTAAAAATTTCAATTCTGCAAACATTTACTCACCCTCAAGTTCTTCTAAACCTGTATAAATTTCTTTCTTATTTTGAACATAAAAAAATGTTGATAACCAAACAGTTGCTGTTCCCCATTGACTTAGTGTGACCATAGTATGAAACAAAAATACTACGGAAGTCAGGATAACCAGACAGACCAAAAACTGTCTGGTTATCAACATTTTTGAAAATATCTACTTTTTCTTTTCAATAGAACAACAGAACCATATGACGTTCATTGAACCTTATGACATTTTCGAAAAAAATTTCGAAAATGTCTTAAATTGAGGAACAAAGGTCTTACGAGTTTGGAACAACATGAGGGTGAACAATTGTGACCCTGTCTGTGAAATCTAGTCTCAAAATCTAATTGTGTAATAAATGTGCAAATCATATGTACCTATTGATCAAATTAAGATGACAGAATAAAAGAAAACATTAAGGATTTAATCGTAAAACACAAACAGTAAACATTTAAATAAATATTTTGTTAGTTACTGTAAAATCTATGCTTACCAAGCAGTTTTCCAGGCAATCTTTCAAGATCCATAGATTAGCGCACGCAACAATCTGCACATGTGCAATGCATTAAAAAAAATTATTTAATAAATCCTAAAAATGTAGTGAAAGAAAATCATTTCCAAACATTTCTGTTCATAAAAAAAAAAATATATATATATATATATATATATATATATATATATATATATATATATATATATATATATATATAAATTGTTAGATTTTTATCATGCCCAAACGAAACTTAATTCTTGGAGAGGTTTCCATATGATCTGCGATGCCCGTAGGCCTTTCTAAATTCAGGGAAGAATCACACCGCACACAGCAAATGCTTCAGTTTATTGCAGGCAGCAGAACGTATATATACACACAGAGAAAAGAAACCTGACCTAAAGTTGTTTCCTGTTTAGACAAGAGGATATACTAGCCGGAGATGTGTGAGCCCAGATAAGACTCCCTGTTTACCTTAGAGACTAACATAATAAATATTCTATAGACACTGAACAGACAAAGAAATGTGTGTGAAACAGTGTGAAAACCCTCTTAACACTAACAATGGCCACTTTAAATCATTTATGATTTAGCATCACACACCAAAACATAGGATGTTCATCCTGGGAACAGAACCGGTGACATAAACTGCAAATGAAAAGATAAAGACAAACAAAAACATACAGATTCCATTTCATTCTTTCCCAACATGCATGTAATCCTTCATCACCACCACTCCAATCAAGGCCTTTATGGCCTGTCTTACCATCGTCATCAAACATGGCAACATACAAAGTATAATTTCAACAATCAATAAAAGAATCATTCCTTAAACAAAATAGTGTTCAACACTTGTAAACAAACTCTTAATCTTCTCAAAAAACTTTGTTCAGCAGTTGTTTCACGTTCTCCAAGACCTCATGAGACAATTATTTATCAGTGCTTGTTCAAAATGTCTATTAGCAGTATTATCGGGTATATAGGTACAGTCTACTCTCTGAATAATGTGTTCAAGAGAATAAGAAAAATTCGGAGTCTAGTTACAACTATGCACATATTGTTATAGAATTTAGACCTAGAGCAGGTATCAGGGTAAGCCAAACTAAACAGTCAAGTGAGTCAGATCTTCACCCCGGAGGTGGCCCTCTTTCTACTATAAAGAAAGAATCTTTCTGTGGGCTCTCAACTGTTTCAGCCCTGAATACTCACTTAGGTAGGCTTCTTAGGCCAACAGACCAATTAGTGCACAGATTAAGTGGGTGCTGTTTTGATCCTGCTTGCATGTATCCACTGTGGCTGATAATCAGTCAGAACTCCAGTTCTGGTTACAGCTAGAACAGTCGCTGGACCCAGATACTTGGCTCACCGACCTTGGTAGGCTTCAGACTTCGTATCAGGACCTGCTGATTAGGCACAAAAGGGTGTGTTGGCTTATCTGTGGGCAGAGGAAGAGTTAGTGAGCACTGATAGAATTTAATTTCTCAACCAAGGCAGAAACGTAGTCGTCCACCATCACTTCCAGGTTACCTAAGGAAGAAATGCCAGTGCGTCCCCTGACCCATGGGGTCGGGAAAGGCTGGCCCATTAGAATTTCAAAAGGTGACAGTTTAGTAGTTGAAGATGGAGTCATTCTCATTTCTGTGAGCACTGCCGGGAGAACAACAGTCCAATTTCGGCCTGTTTCAATGCAGGCTTTAGTAATAAGCTCCTTAATGGTTCTGTTTGTTCTCTCTACCACTCCAGCTGACTGTGGGTGATAGGGAATATTAAAATGCCAGTCAATTGCTAAGCTTTTAGCCAAAAGTTGTGTTACCCTTCGAAGCAAAAGGTGTGCCGTTATCACACTAGGAATTTTTGACAACCATTTCAGCATTCTCTCATGCAAATGCTTCTGGCCACTTACTGAATCTGTCAACTATAACCAACAGGTATCTTAAATTTCCTACTGGTGGCATGTGTAAAATCGATCTGTAGGTGTTGGAAAGGGGCTTCAGGAAAAGTAAGCGCAGTATGTTGTACAGGTCGATGTACGTTAGTTTTGGCACAAATCAAACATGAATCCAACACTAGCTCGGTTGTTTTAGCTACATCAGCAATACAGTATAATGCGTTTATAGCCTGTATGACTTTAGCTATGCTAATGTGTGACATCATAATAATGATAAAAAAAAAAAAAAAGTAACAAACAACAGAACCAGGAGGCAGAGAGAGAGAGAGAGAGAGAGAGAGAGAGAGAGGGAGAGAGGGAGAGAACCTGGTTAAAGAGTTCACACACTGAAGTTAGGGTTTAGAAGGGGACATTTGCAAAAGTGCTAGACACTTAAACAGCATGTCTCCTAATGTTTATTTGAAAGTGGGGTAAGATTAATTTTGACCCTACATATCATGTGACCTTATTTTGACAGGTTTTAAATGAATAAGGCAGGCTTTATCCGCTACCTCTGGAGAATTTTAATAATGAGAGGAGTAAAAAAATTTATGAAGATAAAATAAAATAAGTATATAGTCAACAGGGTTACTTCGCTGTAGATATGCAAGATTAGGTCTTATAAGAGTTACACTACTCGAATCAAAGTTTAACAACTAAGGGAAGGTTTCACCTTTCCACAGATTCTACAGTTTGTGCCACTTAACGGCACACAGTGGGTGGGTCAGGTTTGCTTCGCTGCCCCCAAAATAAATAAATAAACAAAAGAACAGGTTTTCTTCGTTGTTCTTATTCAGTGTGTGTGTGTGTGTGTGTGTGTGTGTAAGGTATAGAGACTGGCTTGTGTTATCAGTCTTTCGGGGGGGGGTATGACACTGTGGTATACAAGCTCTCAATAAAAGTGTAAGCCTTGTTGCTCATCCTTTGATTGAAAAGCAGATGTCAAGGGTTAAAAGGAAATTCCTGAGACATGGTCTAAATGACACGTGCCAGACGCTACAATCACCAAAAAAGCCTAGCAGCGTCTATACTTCTTGAGAAGTCTGAGGAAAGCCCATCTCCCTTCCCCCATCCTGACCACATTTTACAGACAGACCATTAAGAGCATCTTGAGCAGCTGCATCACTGCCTGGTTTGGGAACTGCACCATCTTGGATCACAAGACCCTACAGAGGATAGTGAGGACAGCTGAGAAGATCATCAGAGTCTCTCTCCCCTCTATCGTGGACAATTACACCACACGCTGCTTCCGCAAAGCCAACAGCATTGTGGATGACCCCACACACTTGTCACACACACTCTTCACCCTCCTGCCATCAGGGAAAGCGGTTCTGAAGCATTCAGATACACCAAAACACTCAAGCCATCAGGCTTCTTAACAAAGAACTAAACTGAACTGAACTCACACACACACACACACACAAACTGTGTTACTGATCTGTACAACCTGGACTCAACACATGCTCGTACTCACTTCGCACATCCACTTAATAATTCATATCCTTCTCTTCCTGTCACCCTCTTTCTCTCTCTCTCTCTCTCTCTCTCTCTCTCTCTCTCTCTATCTCTCTCTCTCTCTCATCAGGGACAAACTTACTTACAAAGAACATATTTACATTCAATCATCACATTTTCTGTGTAAAGCTGCTTTGAGACAATGCTCATTTTTAAAAGCGCTATACAAATAAAAATGAATTGAATTGAATTGAATCTTCAGTACCACTCATATTACATTCACTTCATTACTATAAAGTCACTGCATTACCATAAACTGTTTACATGACATTTTTACACATCTTTTCTGGATTGCTGATCTTTGCTCTTTTGCACAACATTTTGTTTAAATTTTTTGCTACTGTTCAACTTTCTCTTTACAACAGGTTTACTGGCAAGGCTATTTTGTGTTTTGTGTATTGTCTTGCATTGTCCTGTGTTGTCCTGCACGGTCCTGTGTTGTCTTGTGTTGTCTTTGCACTGTTTGCACCAGGTTGCACACATGCACTTTATGTGGCGACGACACTTACTAGTCCTTAGCCCTGTGTTTTCTGTTCTGTGATTGTTGTTGTATGTAGCATCAGGGTTCTGGAGGAACGTTGTTTCATTTCAATGTGTACTGCGTCAGCTATATATGGTTGAAATAACAATAAAAGCTTTTCGACTTGACTTGACTTGAGCATGTACCTCCACCTCTCCAGGCACTTCTTAACCGCTTCTCTACCACACCTGACTTCCTCATACAATACCACAACTCCTCTCTTGGCACCCTGCTGTATGCTTTCTTAAGTTCCACAAACGCTCAATGCAACTCCTTTTGACCTTCTCTATATTTCTGCTTCAACATCCTCAAAGTAAATATTGCATCTGTAGTGCTCGTTATCGACATGAAACCATACTGTTGCTCACCTCTTTTCTCAGCCTAGTTTCCACTATTCTTTCCCATAACTTCATTGTGTGACAGATAAACTTTAATCACCTGTAGTTAATGCAGGTGTGCACATCTCTCAAATTCTTAAAAAACTTTGTGCCAGCACACTCCTTCTTCAGTCCTCAGTCATTCTCCCCCTTTCAAAATCATGTTAAATCATGTTTCCACTATCTTGTTCTTTTTTTAGTCCTCACTCTCCTCCTCTTCTTCTTCACCTCCAAAGCCATTGTTGGGTTGCCCAACCAATGGCCCAACTACGGAATCCACTGGTGTGGGTGAAGGTATGCTGCGTGTTAGTCTTTTTCGCACTGCTATAAAAGACTACTCAAATGAATTGCAATTTGTTACATAATTCCAATTTTAAACCTCTAGACTGACTCCAATTTTTAATAAAACTTTAACCTGAATACATCTAATTCAAGTTGATCACCTTATTGTTATAAGCTGGTGTTGAATCTATAATTATCGCAAATGTTGAGCTATTTTATGAGTTGCTAAGTAGCTCCTAGTTTTATAACCACAAATGACTGTAAAAGACTGTAGAAAGATCATTACTCATAATCTTACATTCCAGTGCTCATGTTAGTTCTCACTCTCCAGTGTTCTGTAATGTTTAAAGATTTATAATCACACTCCTGATGTCACCCAAATGAGGATGGGTTCCCTTTTGAGTCTGGTTCCTCTCAAGGTTTCTTCCTAATACATCTAAGAGAGTTTTTCCTTGCCACACTCGCAATGGCTTGCTCATCAGGGATAAATGCACACCATTCACCTTAACTGTTAAATTCTGTAAAGCTGCTTTGAGACAATGTCTTTTGTGAAAAGTGCTATAGAAATAAACTTGACTTGACTTATTGGTTGTATTCCTTCTTTCATTTTAATAGATTATTCTAAACATTCAGTTTTTTCAATTAATCATTCATTATGGACCCGGAGTCACTTAGAGACTTGTACTTGGCTAATGATACCTGCTCACGGAGGCAAATTGGCTAATCCAAATCTTAGTCAGAGTGTATAACAGTAAACTTTTATTTTTTAAGTAGGACGCTCAATGCTTGCTCATGCATAAAGAATAATGTATTTCGCCACTTTGTAATAACTTGCTAGGTCAGTGATAGTCAGAAATCGGAAGGTCCCAGACATTGTGTTCTCAGCTCCATCCATTCATTAGCCTTCTGTATGTACTATCCTGGTGATATATTTGCGGTAACACCAGGCTACATAATCAACTAGATTAAAATTATTTCAGGAAATTTCAGAGATAATAAATAATTCTACATTTATTAAACAAATGAAGAGTCATTGTACCTGGCAATAGAGACACACAGAGACTGTGTGGGAAATTCTGGCTACAGAATGCTTCTCTGAGTGTTTTGCCAAATTTCCTTAAATACCCAAACCATCATAAACACTTGTAAATTCAAAGTAATAAAAGCTTTGCAAACCCTTTTTTGAGAAGGTGTTAAATTTTCAGAGTAAAATTAACTTGTGTGGAGTAAACATTTAACACTAAGGGAAATTAACTCTTTATAGTGTCACCACAATTTAACACTGAGAAACATTAACTCTGATTATTGTTACCAACATTTAACACTAAGGTAAAAGGAACCGCAATTTGTGTTAATATTAAATTTTTGTAAAGTTTATTTAAATTTTTATTAGTGAAAAAAATCCGACTCAGTGAGTACAATGTTAAAACCCATTTGGTGATCAAAGAACCCTAGTAAGTGTCAATATTTTACTCTGTGGGTTTTGACTAATTTGCTCTGCTACAATGCAAAGTAAACTCAACTGTTTCTTTTACATTGAATACATGGAATAGAACAGAACAGAAAACATCAACGTACCATTTAAAATATTTATTAAACCAATGTCAGGCTTAAATACATGGACAAAAAAAACATCACAACTGCATAAAATGCCAATAGGGCACTATATGCAGTGCAGAATCTGTTGCACCATTTAATTTGAACATCAAATGCTTTGAAATAACACAGCGTGTTAACATTCACTTTAAAACTTGGTCTGGATGCAGTCTGACTGTAAATGCATGTTAATGGTCATCAAAACAGAGTGTTTCCATCAGTGTTCCACATAACAGTACATTTTCATCTTTTGCGGCATTAGTCTTGATCTTACAACACTGGCATTTCACATGCTACTTCTGTACAGATAATAAAGTCAGGGCGATACTCTGTACCATGATGTTTGAATCTCTTTACAGAATACTCTCACTCTGACGAAATTTAATTCCTGGGGGTCCGGCCAAAGATGTAGTCATGTAGACATAGCATACTAGAAAATAAAAAGGATCATCATGATTGTAACTGAAACCTATAATCATTAAACCATGCAGAAGAATCTTTGTGACCCATCAGAGCAAAGCATCGCAGACATTTACCAAAATAATAAGTTCCCTAACTATACTATTAATTTGCCAAACCAATTGATTTAATTAAACTGTATATTTTTACACTACGGTATACTCAAACAAGTACAAAAAAGTACACTTATGTCAAAATATCTTTGCATTCTGCTTTGACAGACACCTAGATTTATTTGTGCGGTTAGCGACCCAGGATGGACAACTAAAAATTTACTGTTTTGTTTTAAGAAACATTTTAAAGTTCATAAAAAAGATTTTCAGGCCTATTGGGAAAATGCCACACTTCAAACATTAAGATTTTGTAAGCTTTTTCAATGACTTTTGCTATTTCAAATTCCTGTAAGCGCTCTCTCCTGATCAGTGTGGTTGGAAAGCTTTTGCTGTTGTTGCTGACAGCATGTTCTACATAGGAGGAAAATTTGATTGCCTTTGACTCAACAGGAGAACGGGTGCCCACAAATCCATAGAGGCTCAAATCACGATAAATAATGATCGGGTGACCAATCGGGTACATTTTTGTCTTGTTTACATATGGGGTAAAGAGAAGAAAAAAGAAGTTTTATTTCACTTCACTCGCTCTCATATTGTTGTGACTTGCAAATTGTTGGTCTTGTAAGAAAAAATTATGAGGACAACAAAGATCGTAATAAGGAAGTTTATAAAAGCGTAGCAGTGACAAAATACATGAAGCACTTTGGGTTCATCGGAGTCAGAAAGAACCCAGAGCAAACTCTGACCAGATATTTTATATTGTTCTTCCCTTTGAAGTATAGACCAGAGTTATCCTTTAAATGTAAACTAGATGTAGGACATGCATGAAGGAACAACTGGCTGGGTGATCGAGGCGGAGGTCACTGTTGTTGACACCTTTGCTGGTGTCGGCCCCCCAGCAGGTCAGGATGGGGTATTGTTTAAATGATAATCATGGTCTCAGACACCTTTTAGTTAGAGATGGTCCTTGATGGCTTGCTGCGTCTCCCAGACTGGTTCAATTAAGTCTATGATTGAGATTGATACAACAAATTCTACATCAAACTACATAAATACTTTTTATATATTTTAAGCTGTTTTGAGGATGAGCTGAATTTGGTATAGTGTGGGGTGGAATCTGGATTGGGGCAGTTTGTAATTCTTACAGTCTCCCCTTTGATGCTTTTGGCCCTGAAGCATCACATCCATTTCCTTTACACAGATTACACCTTCTGTCTTAGGCAGGTGCCCAGTGGCGGTGAAGCCCTGCCTTAGGTTGTCCTCCTTCGGCCCTCAGAGAATCTTACCCGTCATCGGAACATTCACCATGCACACCATTATCGCTTCATCCCATTCGGCATGCTTACCATGCAGGTTTCTCCTAAAATTTTTGTTACATTTAAAACCTTATCCATCATTGGGTCATCAACTTAGGCACACCTGTTTCATCCAATTTAGCAAACATATTAGACATATCTCTAAAAAATATTTGGCTATATGTAAAAATTTATCTGGGTTTGGAATAGAGTAGAGGTCTTCAGGAACCATCATAACCAATAGAGGCATCCTACATTGAATATTGAATCATACGCAATCTGACATCTTAACATAAAACAAATACAAAATAACATAATACACTGACAAAAATAGGAAAATTACATACACAAACAGTAAAGTCTTTTATAAACGATAGGAATGTCCTATAGTGATCATAGAATTGTCTGAAATCTGACGTCTTACCATGAAACACATACAACATAATATATGGCCAATAATGAGAAATATATCATACATACATACATACATACATACATACATACATACATACATACAGTGATCTTAAAAGTTACATCCCAAATTAAACCGGAATAGGAAAAATATAATCCTGGGATATTTTTATCTCAAACTAATTGCTCTTTTGGTTCGAATTATGTCGTCTCAAGGTTACGAACGTAACCCTAGTTCTCCGAGGGAACGAGACGCTGCGTCTCATAGTGTTTCGACGCAGCTCGAGTTCCTGAAGGGGAACTGTTGATATGGTCTCATTTTCACCAAACCAGCATTAAGTGCTGGTTGTTGCTCTGTGTATTCTTGCATCATTCTCGTCACTGAAAAGGCTAATGCTACCATCCGTTCAGCCATCTTTGTTTGGTGATTCTGAAAAACTCAGGGAAACAGAAAGAATTGCCCCCCTCCCCTTTTCACACATAAAAGTTCTCAGCGTATCTGGAGTTTCCTCTGAAAACACTGGGCACATTAACAATAAATAAACATTGAATGGGATGAAAGCCAAATACCAAAGCATAACTTAAATTTGAGGTGTAGCACCTCTAAATGCTGTGGGAGAAGCATTACATGTTACTGTGGTATTGTTGGTGTTACTTATGGTAGAAATAACCGATACAATTGTTCCATTAGCTTAGCGGTTTCTATCGACATAGAAGATTAGACCTTTCCTCCTATCTTAGCTTGTCTGCAGTCACTTTAAAACATGGCTAATAGGACAAAACTTAGCTAGATCATTATCAATTTGTAGTTTAAATCTCCAACATAAGATTACTGATTATGGTTAACATTTACAGCTCTGAAAGGCCTAAATGCTACAATTCTACCCCAAATCCAGTCTTATGCGACAATTTTAAACTACTTTGGTGTAAATGTATTATAGTGCTTTAACAACTACAGCATCACAAAGCCTGCAATAGTCAAAATGAATACACAACAGTAAAAACTTTAGCTATATACGCCCAAATGCACTAGAGCACATTAACAACTGTTCAACACCAGCTAAATTCACATTAGTCTACATCTATGTTCGTTATACGTGTAACTTATAGCATATGTTTTCATAAGAACAACTGCAAGGACTGTAATTTTCACAATGTAAGCTTAATTTGAAAGTTGCTTTAAACTAAATATTACTTGGACATCACAGGAATCTTTGTTGGCACCGAAAGGCATAAAATGCAGTTAGTCGTTAACCAAGTCAGAATTAGCAAACAGAGTTTTTACTCTTAGGGGACAGATAACCATTTTACTACAGACCCCATAGCCTTATTAAATACTGCTGCGAGTTCACATAAAGTTTCTTTTAGATGCACAGTTACCTGATCTGGGTTATCAGAATACATATTTCTGCGCCGAAGGAAATAGGGTGGTGGACGTCCCTTTCCTAAAGACCAGCATTTGTGGACTACGTGGCCAATCTTGTGGCAAAAGGAACACAATTTACTTTGCTTATGATGCAACTTCAATTGTTCACATTCTTCTGTGGCCTTAAAATCTGGATTCTCAACACCTAGTGCCGATACAGGATGAGACGTCTTTGAACTAGAATTACTACTGTAAAACTGTATCATCTTAGTAATAATGTCATTGTATTCAGATAAATGTGTCACATGCATTGCTATAGCAGAGTGGCTGAGGGGATCACACTTCTTAATCAAGGCAGATTTGAAGCTAACGTCATTCTGAGTAATATCAGGATTGCCACTGAAAGTTTTAAAGGCATCAAATAATCGCTCAGAAAACACCACTGGGTGCTCCCCTTTTCTCATGGGAATGTCAGCTATTTTATCCCAGTTAACTGACATCAGCCCAAACATTTCAAGCAGTGCCTGTTTCCCCTCGAACTTATTTGCAGTTCTGTCCATTACTTTCTGAGTTAAGGCTCCAGACAAGGTGTCAGGCAAACAAAGGGTTAACAAAATGCATGCGTCACCATCCGTACATTTGTAAATGTCCGCATATCGTTCCAGGATCAAATTTCCCAATATTCTTAATCACAGTTTCTAGTTAATTGGGGCTAAACCCTCTGACCAGAGTCGAAACCATTGGTTCCTCCTCTCCATCATTAGCTCTCACAGTCGTAGTGACGTGAATTGGTGCTACTGGAAATCCAACTGTATAGTCTTTACTGTTGAGTAACTGAGACTCTCTCTCCAAACCCTCATTACTGTCTTTCTGCAAATGTAATATTCCTTGAAATCGGATACACAATGCAACATCTACCAACCTTTTACTGGGATTTTCCTCAATTCTGCCATTCTTTATCAGAAACTGACAGGCGGCATTAGATTCCTCCAAATCATTTAACAATGATTCAACAGATGATTTAAGCATACTGTTGTTAGTTTTCAGAAATGCGATCTCTTTCTGCATTCTATCCTTTCCTTCTTTCCATATTGTTTCACTGACTTCGTAATTTTTTGTATAAACATCTCCGATACTGACTCTAGAATGAAGCTGCTTATTTTCAGCCTCAAGCTCATCTAGCTTCCTCCTGGTTATCTTATATGAAGCAAAAACTTGTTTGTTCCTAGGCATCTTTGGATAACTTTTAAACTTAGAAACAGCCCACTCATACGACTTATCACCAACCCTCTCTATTCCATCAAACATCCCTTGTGAGCCGTGTTTAGCAATGTACTTAATAATCAACTCTTCTATTTCCAAAATACTCCAAAGTTACAACTACCCGTTATGTAGATACTTTAAGATAACCGTTTGTCTATTTATTCACCGTAACAATAGTTGTAGTGCACAATGAATAAACTTCAGCAATATAACACAAACAGTTATAAATGCAATACTGTCACAATACAAGACAAAACCACACTATGTGTTTAAAACAGTGTCACAGTCCGTCGGACAAAACTGTTATTACCGCGTTTTTTTTCCCAACTACACGTTATCTAGTTGCCTAAAAATAGCCGTGAGTCTATGTACCAATTAAACCTCTGAAATAATTCAAACTAACTGTTTAAAATATTACGCTGTCACAGTACCACGTTATATCCTAAACCAGTACTTAGCCACAGTACTTCGGGCTTAAAACAAGAGTTTAAAACAGTGTCACAGTGCGTTGGACAAACCACAGTACTTCGGGTTACTGTTATAAACTTTACAGAGCCGCTGTGCGTCGCGCTCTTTACACTATTACCAGTTTCACTCACGCCAGAAACTGTAATAGTACTCTCACAGAAAGTTTCAATTACTTTGGAAACTTATAAACTTAAGCACTTTGCTTCAGTTACTTTAGAAATGTCACACTATGTCGGGATGATTCAGTTCCGTTAGAATCTTACACAGAAATGTACAGAATAGGCTTAAGAACTCCTCCTGCTTATACTGAATAAACGAAATACTTTTCTGTCCTTAAAATCTTTTCTAGATTTTTTAAAACGAGGGGGTTCCCTGAATAAAATAAAAGCATAGAAGAAAAAAACTGTTTTCTTACCTTTCCCCACTTTCTTGGCTCGCCAATGTAAGAAAAAATGAGGACAATGAAGATCGTAATGAAGAAGTTTATAACAGCGTAGCAGTGACAAAATACACAAAGCACTTTGGGTTCATCGGAGTCAGAAAGAACCCAGAGCAATCTCTGCCCAGATATTTTATATTGTTCTTCCCTTTAAAGTATAGACCAGAGTTATCCTTTAATTGTAAATTAGATGTAGGACATGCATGAAGGAACAACTGGCTGGGTGATTGAGGTGGAGGTCACTGTTGTTGACATCTTTGCTGGTGTCGGCCCCCCAGCAGGTCAGGATGGGGTATTGTTTAAATGATAATCATGGTCTCAGACACCTTTTAGTTAGAGATGGTCCTTGATGGCTTGCTGCCTCTCCCAGACTGATTCAATTAAGTCTATGATTAAGATTGATACAACAAATTCTACATCAAACTACATAAATACTTTTTTATCAATTTTAAGCCGTTTTGAGGATGAGCTGAATTTGGTATAGTGTGGGGTGGAATCTGGATTGAGGCAGTCTGTAATTCTTACAGTCTTTTGCAAAAATGTTTTGATTTTTAACGATCATCTTCGAGTGCTAAGAGGATGCGTGGTCACAGATCTCTGATGGATCTATCAGAGAGGCTCTAGTTTGGATACTGTGAGAATCTAAATCAAAGAAAGAAGCAGGGATGTAAAAAAAAAATGGTGCAATTAAGACCAGGCTCAGTAGCAAAGACCAGACTCGTTTCTGTTCTACAAGGAGCTGACTGAACCCCCAACACAGCTGCCCAGGTACTGTGACCCTTAAATCATTCCAAACCAGCACAGAGATCTAAACAGTACAGAGTTTGTGCTTATACTATGACAGTACAGAACATTTCTTAAGCCAGTGCACCAGCTTTCAGACATTTAGTAAAGAGGAGATGGTCAAATGGGTCAAAGACAACAAACATTGCTGGAAATGTGGGCACATGATCACACTCTGAAAAAGCCCTGTTGCCTATGCAGTGGGAATCACTAGCTTCTTGAGGTTAATAACCAATCACAGAGCCTGTTTAGTGAGTTCCACGAATGAAACCCTGTACCTGGACAGGCCTGAAGTTTCCAAGCATGTTCTGCTGAAAGTTATCAGATGTCGCACAACACAAGAACAAATTGCTGAACACTTACGCAGTACTCGATGATGGATCTGAAATGACCATGCTACTCCCAGCTGCAGTTAAAAAACTGGGGTTTAAAGGATGGATAGAGGGTTTAGTATTAAGAACAATTCAACAAGATGTCAAGATTCCTAATGTGTCAGCAGTTTCCTTTAGGGAACGCCCTATATCACAGCCTCAATGGAGCTACCAGATCCAGAATGCCTTTACCTCTGAGTACTCAGTAAAATCTGGCTAATCACCATTGCAATGCTCCAGCAGAAATACCAACATCCCCCACACACACAAACTTTAATAGGAGAAGATCATCACCAACTGATTACACCAAGTAAGCCTGTACACCTTGGGCCCCCTGGAGGTCCAGCAGTTCAAAACATTTGATAAAACAAAAAATTACAAATGGGGTTAATCAAACCCCGACCTGTGTCCCAGCAGCAATTGCCAATGGTTCCGCCCTCTTAATGCACAGCCAACTACTGGCTTTCTCTGCAGCTTTAGTTGCAGTTCTAATCATCTTTCTCTTTGCCCACCCATGATACCTAGGCTACTACCAAACAGCATTGTCCAGACATTGTTATTGTCTAAGATTTCTCAGAGACAATAACAATGTCTGGACAAAGCTGTGTGGATTTTAATTCTGTAGGAATTTTTAGCTGTACTCAAGATCCACATTCAATTGAAAGCCAGTAGCAGGAATGAGCAGACTTTACTTTCGGTTGTGGGTGGGCCTTATGTCTAGCTCTGAGAAACTTGGTGGTCTTTGGCTTGTTGTGTCCTTTGATGGCTATGGCTATGCTCTCAGCAACTGCCTTGAGCACCTGGTCGTGGCGCTATCAAAAGTACCCATCTCTAAGATATAACATTGATTTTCTAAAAAATCTTTTTTATACATGTATGAATTTCAGAACTCTTTGCCTTATTTGCATACCTGAGACCAGTTTACCACTGTAAATATTAAAACAGATCATACTATATTATATTTGGTTTGAAGGGTTTTAAGCTATTGAATTTGATCATTGTAATCATGTAGTCTATATAGTTTTATAAACATATTATACAGTGTATATATATATATATATATATATATTTTTTTTTATTTTAAATGTACGCAATATTTTGATGTTTAAAGGTAAATTAACGTTAAGTGTCAAATCCTTGGTGTCTGAGAAAGCACTTGTGAGTGCATAGGGTAATGTATTAAGTGAATAATTATTAGAGAGTAAAGGGGTTTCCTTATTTTCTGAACAACCCATTTGTCACTTCCTAGAAGTACCTTTCTCCCTCATTAATTTTCATGGACCTTATTAATCTCTCTTGTTAAACAGAACTCCTACTATTCACTCTCTGTCCAAAATGACCAAATCAAAAATGCAAGGGAACCACATCTGTCTGGTGTAATGAGATTATTTAACTGATTTGGGATAACAGTTATGGTAATAGTTTTTGCAATCTTCTCTGGTGACAGAAATCACAGATTATAGCCATAATCACAGTGACATAGGAAAAGTCCATTATTGATTTAACATGAAAAATTGAGGCATTCAATTTGCCCACAAAAATGTTAAATGCTTTAAACTCCACTGTAACTAATCTCTTTCACTTCATCTGTCTGTGCACAGTTAAAAAAAAAAACCAGGAAACTATTTCACTAAGCTTCCAGCTCTGTGAAGATTTCAGATAAAACAGTGAAACAAATGTGAAAAATATTACAACAAATGTATTTATATAACAAAATATATAGAGATGCTTTCTATCACAAGCCACCATCTTCATACAAGTCTTGTCTTATTTTGTAATTGTTTCAATGTTTTTTGGCATACAATTGGCTGGTTTAATTAATGACACATTAGATAACACCAATTGTTTAATATGAACTTGCATTTAAAAACAAACAAATAAATTAATTATTTAATCAATTAATAAATAAATAAATGTTGTAATTAATATTAAATTGTCAGATAAGGGGAGAATGACAGTGAGTGACTTATTTTGAGACCTTGTAAATTACCTTTTTAACATTCTGCTCTTATCTCCTTCTACCTACACACACCCACACAAACACGCACATACACATGGCACTCTTCTTGCTTTAAGGATGGCATTACACGCTGCAGACTGACATACATTTTTTATAACTTCATAAAATCGTCCAGTGACCAGGTCTCCCTTCTCATAACAAGAGAGCAGAACTCTTTAAAAAGCCATTCATCACTGTGAAAGGATCTGCTTGTTCATGTGCCTTCAAATATGTGCATGGTCCAGCAAGAGATGCTCAGCCCAAATGCTAACGCACTTCTCTAGCTAATGCCAGATGACCTTCTCACATCTATAAGCTGTCTGAAACAGAGGGCAGCTTTGTGCCCTGCATGTCTCCAGTTTAAATCTTACACATGAATTTAAATACAAGGCATAATACCACATATTAGCAAAACCACAGAAGCATCTCCTATGCAAATTTAAAACAATTTGCACAGAGAAACTTTTACAGCTTGGAAATCCATTAGTGGGTAATTAGTGACAGCTGGTGGGTTACCAGGATGGTATTGGACTTAAAATAAATACCCACAGAATACCAATATCCAGAAGGAATCCTTGATAATGTACTGAAATTATAAATCATTGTGTAAAGTATACATCACAATAACAAATCACAATGGATATATGACTGTTTTGTGTCCATTTCTTTGAAAATGAAAACCAAGAAAAAGATTAACTCGCTTTACTTTTCTTGACAGTTTTGCATTTTAAAATGCTGAGATTGAAATTTGAGGTACCCAAAATGAATGTAAAAGTAGTGATAAGAAATATAAACCTTTTAATAATTAATTTAGAGGATTGGGCAGCAGCTGAGGGGAACAAATAGTTTCTGCATTGTACTTACGAAATTTTTTTTAATGTCATTTTAATATTCTGCCTTCATGAATTTTTAGCAACATGTACTTCCTTGGGTCTCTGGTGCTTCCCCAGAAGGAAATCAAACATGTGAAAATATATTAAAGAAAAAGTTTAATTTAAATACCCCAGTTGTGTTTGCGATAATACACACAAGCTGCATCCTCAGAGGCAGGGGAGCACAAACATTAATTCGCTAGCTGCCAATAATGAGTCTGTTTAATAGGTAAGTGATTTGTGAGTCACCAAGCATATGTTACCAATCTAATTCAGCCCATAATTGCTTGTTCTCCAGAAGACCCAGGGAAATGTGTTATTGAAATTTAACATCAGATAACACCTTCTTCCCCCACCCCATCACACTCAATTCCACAGACATGGTTGCACAAAAGTGTACTAATGCTCCTCCTTGTGCAGAAAGAAGTGCAGTAAGCAGAATTCACTGGAGGAAAGAAGAGAGAAAAAGAGCAGATAATGGCAATAAAAAGGCTATTTTATGCACAAGTGAAAAAAGTGTAGATTTTATCAAGGGTCATATAAACACCTGTGCAGTTAGTCAAGTGATTTTTGGCTAATAATAATAATAATAATAATAACAATAATAATAATGATGATGTAACAGACTTTATTTAATTCTGTTATGCTGTACTAATTCTGGATCAACTGGTGCTCATTGTATGTGTTTAATCCATTTTTCCTCTCGGGGCTTTCCATAGATAGGGCACTTGGGGTGCTAAAGTGTCGGTGGTTCTTTTGGCTGAAGGTTATGGTGTGTAATAAAGTTGTGAAGAGTTTGGATAATCTCGTTTATTGTTTTATTTATTATAAAGTGTTTAGGCGAACCCTACACGAACGCTTGGTTACATTATGACCAAGATGGCGGGGCATGCACAATGCTAGGCCCAGCGTCTCTCCAGATATTGCGATTTAGTAGCAATTTCTCCATCAACAGCAAGCTTATTCACTCAGAACAGGTTTGCACACATCTTATACAGCTGACAAACATTATTAGACATCGGCCACAACTACAGATACGGGCTTTCAACAGACTTTGAACTCCCTCTGGAAATCGGCCGAACACCGCGGACCGCTGATCCAGCTCGGCTGACAGCAAGTATGGTCTCTTGCAAACAAAATAGATGAGCTGCTGCATCATCACACAAACATCACACAAACGGATTAAGGAATGTAATGTCATGATTTGGAAACATGGCTCAATGACAACATTCCCAACAGCGCCATTGAGCTCAGGGGTCGCAGTGTTTTTCCGGCAGACAGGATGGCAGAGGACTCTGGTAAGCGCAGAGGTGGAGGTCTGTGCATTTCTTTTTCTTCTTCTTTCGGCTGCTCCTATTAGGGGTCACCACCGCGGATCATCCGTCTCCATACCACCCTGTCTTTTACATCTGCCTCTTTCACACCAACTCCCTGCATGTCTTCCCTCACCACATCCATGAACCTTCTCCTTGGCCTTCCTCTTTTGCACCTACCTGGTGGAAACATCCTCAGCATTCTTCTACCAATATAACTCATGTCCCCTCTCTGCACATGTCCAAACCATCTCAATCTCGCCTCCCTCACCTTGTCTCCAAAACATCCTACATGGGCTGTCCCGCTAATCAACTCATTTCGAATCCTGTCCATCCTCGTCACTCCCAATGAAAACCTCAGCATCTTCAGCTCTGCTTTCTCCAGCTCTGCCTCCTGTCTTTTACTCAATGCCACTGTCTCTAATCCATACAACATCTCACCACAGTCCTATAAACTTTTCCTTTCATTCTTGCAGATACCCTACTATTACAAATCACTCCTGTCACTCTTTTCCACCCACTCCACCCTGCCTTTCTTCACTTCTCTAACACACGTTATCGACCTGGTAGGACTATTGTTCCAACCACTAAGGACAGATTCGTAAATAACCTGCCTGATTTATCTCAATTTCTCACTAAACCCATAACTACTATTAATCTTGATGAGATAACTAAGAACATAGACCTTATCCTCACTAGCACATTAGACACTGTTGCCCCTATCCGGTTAAAAAAGGTTAGAGACCAAGCACCTGCATCTTGGTATAATAGTCATACACATGCCCTCAAGAGAACAGCACGTAATCTGGAGAGAAAATGGAGGAAAACTAAATTGGAGGTATTTAGAATCGCGTATAAAGACAGTATGCTCAGCTACAGACGGCGCTAAAAGCTGCTAGAGCTGAACACCTGAGCAAACTTATAGAAAACAACAAAAACAATCCCAGGTTCCTTTTCAGTACAGTAGCTAAACTAACTACAAATCAGGGCTCTGAAAATTGTGTTCCATCACAGTTTAGTAGTGAGGACTTTATGATTTTCTTCACTGAAAAAATAGATAACATTAGAAAAACAATTGTGGCAGTTCAACCTCTTACAGCATCTCCTGAGACAGTGTTACCTTCAACTCCACAACTCCACTGTTTTACATGTATAGGACAGGAAGAGCTGTATAATGTTATTGCCAAAGCTAAATCGACAACATGTCAGTTAGATCCAATTCCTACTAAATTACTGAAGGAAGTGTTATATACAACTGGTGAGCCTCTTCTAAATATTATTAACTCCTCACTATCTTTAGGTCACGTCCCTAAATCCCTCAAGTTAGCAGTTATTAAGCCCCTCATTAAAAAACCTAATCTGGATCCAAACACGTTATCAAATTACAGACCAATTTCAAATCTCCCATTTATGTCTAAGATTTTAGAAAAGATTGTCGCTGCACAGTTATGTTCCTACCTGCAAGAGAACAATATCTTTGAAGAATTTCAGTCAGGTTTTAGGCCCCATCATAGCACAGAAACTGCTCTAGTTAAAATAACTAATGACCTGTTTTTAGCTTCAGACCAAGGCTTCGACACTATAGACCATGATCTCCTCCTAGATCGCTTACAAAATTACATCGGCATTCAGGGACAGGCATTAAGCTGGTTTAAATCCTACCTGTCCGATCGTTACCATTTCGTAGATTTGAATGGAGAGCTATCCAGGCTAATGCAAGTAAATTATGGCGTGCCGCAAGGTTCAGTTCTAGGACCCCTGCTCTTCACAATATACATGCTTCCGTTAGGAAATATTATTAGAAGGCATGGAATTAGCTTCCATTGTTATGCTGATGATACTCAGCTATATATTTCATCTAAACCAGGCGATACAGCTCAATTAACCCGGATGACTGAGTGTGTTAAGGAACTAAGAGATTGGATGACCCATAACTTTCTACTTTTAAATTCTGATAAGACTGAGATTTTGCTCATCGGCCCAAAAACTGGTATACAGACGCTCCAGCATCTCAACCTGCATTTAGACGGATGTTCTGTAACCACTAGTTCAACGGTAAAAGACCTGGGTGTTATTTTAGACAGCGACTTGTCTTTCAAAAATCACATCAATCAGGTTACAAAACAGCCTTCTTTCACCTTAGAAATATTTCTAAGCTAAGAAATATGTTGTCTATATCCGATGCAGAGAAGCTCGTCCATGCGTTTATGACCTCCAGAATAGACTACTGTAATGCGTTACTAGGTGGATGTCCTGCTTCATTAATAAACAAGCTTCAGTTAGTCCAGAATGCAGCAGCCAGAGTTCTTACAAGGTCAAAAAAATATGATCACATAACCCCGATCTTATCGTCCCTACATTGGCTTCCTGTTAAGTTTCGAATAGACTACAAACTATTACTTCTCACTTATAAAGCACTAAATGGTTTGGCTCCGTGTATCTATCCAGTCTTTTAACACGCTACAATCCGCCACGCTCCTGAGATCTCAAAACTCTGGGCTTCTAGTAGTTCCTAGAATAGCAAAGTCCACTAAAGGTGGTAGAGCATTTTCACATTTAGCTCCTAAACTCTGGAATAGTCTTCCTGACGGTGTTCGGGGCTCAGACACACTCACCCAATTTAAGTGTAGATTAAAACGTATCTTTTAGCAAAGCCTACACATAACACACATCACATCATAACCTTGTGCTCCAGAACATCTGATCACATGCACATTATCAACTTGTGCTGTTAATATCATGAACAGCAGCTATGCTAATTCCTCTCCACTGCTTCTCTTTCTCTCCCCATCCCGAGGCATCCTGAGGTTGCTCCAGCTCCAGTCACCTCCCACCTCGTGATGATTACGGACCTTTAAAGAAGTAGATGCCGAACTCACAAACATCCTGAACCATCTAGAGACGTACCAGTGCCATTTGGATCCGCTACATGTGTGGAGTTTTGACATTGGACCTCCTGGAGTGTTTAAAGGCTCTGGCATGGAGAAGCTGATGCTGGATCTGTGGTGATCACAAATGCTGAGCTTATAAAACTCGGAGCTACTACCCATATAGACTGTTTAAGACTGCAGAAAGAACATTACTTATAATCTTATACTCCAGTAATCATGTTAGTTCTCACTCTCCAGTGTTCTGTATTGTTGAAAGATTTATGATCAAACTCTTGATGTCACCCAGATGAGGATGGGTTCCCCTTTTGAGTCTGGTTCCTCCCAAGGTTTCTTCCTCATAACATCTAAGGGAGTTTTTCCTTGCCACAGTCGCCACGGCTTGCTCATCAGGGACAAATGCACACCATTCACCATCACTGTTGATTTGTGTAAAGCTGCTTTGAGACAATGTCTGTTGTGAAAAGCGCTATACAAATAAACTTGACTTGACTTGACTTGACTTGACTTGACTCTTCATTACTTTGCACTGTTGACCCCAGGTACCTGAACTCCTCCACCTTCTCCACCTCTTCTCCCTGTAACCGCACCGCTCCATTGCCCTCCCTCTCATTCACACACATGTACTCTGTCTTACTCCTACTGACTTTCATTCCCCTTCTCTCCAGTGCATATCTCCACCTCTCCAGGCTCTTCTCAACCTGCTCACTACTCTCACCACAAATCACAATGTTTTTCTCCTCCTTTGGTTGATGAAGAAATTTTTCTCCTCCTTTGGTGTCCAAACTCTCAAACAACTCCTCATATGCCTTTTCCTTGGCTTTCGTGACATCCCTCTTTACCTGCTGCCGCATCTCCTTGTACTCCTGCCTACTTTTCTCATCATTCTGTCAATCCCACTTTTGTTTTGCCAACCTCTTTCTCCTTATGCTTTCCTGCACTTCCTCATTCCACCACCACCTCTCTTTGTCTTCCTTTATTTTTCCAGATGTCACACCAAGTACTTCTCTAGCTGCCATCCTCATCACTCCTGCAGTAGTTGCCCAATCATCCAACACCTCTTCACCACCATCGAGCCCCTGTCTGACCTCTTCCCTGATCCTCATCACTCCTGCAGTAGTTGCCCAATCATCCAACACCTCTTCACCACCACCGAGCCCCTGTCTGACCTCTTCCCTGAACCTCACACTACACTCTTCCTCCTTCAGCTTCCACCATCTTATTCTTCTTTCAGTCCTCGCTCTCCTCCTCTTCTTCTTCGCCTCCAAAACCATCCTATAGACCACCATCCGATGCTGACTAGCTACACTGTCCCCCGCCAACACCTTACAGTCTCCAATCTCCTTCAGGTTGCATCTCCTGCATAGAACATAGTCCACCTGTGTGCACCTTCCTCCACTCTTATACGTCACCCTATGATCCTCCTTCTCCTTAAAATAAGTGTTTACCACTGCCATTTCCATCCTTTAAGCAAAATCCACCACCATCTGCCCTTCCACATTCCTCTCCTTAAGGCCATACCTACCCATCACCTCCTCATCACCTCTGTTCCCTTCACCTACATGCCAATTAAAGTCTGCCCCAATCACCAATCATTCTTTTCTAGGTACACCATCTACCACTTCATCTAATTCACTTCAGAACCTTTCCTTCTCCTCCATCTCACAGCCGACTTGTGGAGCATAGGCACTGATGACATTTATCATCATCCCTTCAACTTCCAGCTTCAGGTTCATCACCTCCACTACACTTTTACTGTACTCTTGTACTCATGTGGAAAGGCATCCAGACCATTATAGACGGTCAGCTCAACCAACGTACAGCTCAACCAACCAGCAGTGCCTTCCAACCGGACAAACTCAATCTCTTTTTTGCTCATTTCGATCAAAGCACAGGACATTTCACCTCAACCATAGACTCTTCTACTGCTTAAAGCTCACTTTTACTCTCAACAACAGAGGTCTATTCAGTGTTTAGTAGAGTGGATGCAGAGGGCCGGGACGTGTTCTCAGAGCATGTGCTGGACAACTGGCACAGGTTTTCACTGACATTTTCAACTGGTCACTGGCCCAAGCCACGGTTCCACAACCATCAACCATCATACCTGTGCCTAAACACTCAGGTGCTGAATGCCTAAATGACTTTTGCCCAGTTGCACTCACCCCTATTGCTATGAAGTGCGTTGAGAAACTGGTCCTGAATCACCTCACTGCGGGCTTACCACCTACACTGGACCCACACCAATTTGCCTATCGCCAGAACAGGTCAACAGAGGATGCAGTTTCCACAGCCATTCATTTAGCCCTCACCCACCTTGATAAAAGCAACACCTACATCAGAATGCTCAGTTCATTGACTTTAGCTCTGCCTTCAATACAGTCCTCCCCACTGTACTGATCACTAAGCTCAGTGACCTGGTTATCTGCACCTCCACTTGCAAATGGATTCTGGACTTTCTCACCAACAGACCTCAATCTGTTAGGTTGGGCAACCAGGTATCCTCAACCCTCATTCTGAACACTGGCATCCCGCAGGGCTGTGTTCTGAACCCACTACTCACTACTCTCCCTGTTTAACCACAATTGTGCTTCTCTCCAGCTTTAAGTTCCTGGGAGTTCACATCTCTGAGGATCTGTCATGGCAGCAGAACACTTCAGCCCTGGTTAAAAAAGCACAACAACGCCTGTACTTCTTGAGAAGTCTCAAGAAATCTCATCTGTCCCCAGGGATTTTAACGAGTTTTTACCGCTGCATTATCGAAAGCATCCTGACCAACTCCATCACTGTATGGTACGGAGGCTTCACTGTGTGTGAAAGTAAAGCCCTGCAAAGTGTGGTCAAAACCGCCCAACGCATCACTGGCACCCAACTTTCTGCCATTGAACACCTTCACCACAGCAGATGTCTGCGCAGAGCTCACAACATTATCAAGGACTCTTCACATCCCAGTCACAAACTGTTTAACCTCCTTCCATCAAGAAGGAACAGGAACTTACCCACCAGAACCAGCAGTTTCAGGGACAGCTTTTAATGTTTTTTTTTTTTTAATGCCTTAGTTATTTTGAGGAAAAGGTGTTCTGGTAGCATGGTATAGACAGGACAAAAACTCCTTCAACTGTTGAGCAGTGAAGATGACATTATTTCAGAATTGTTCAATCGTTTATAAATTGTTCTCTAATTTTCAGTGTATATATAGTAGACTGTTTATTCAGCTTGTTAACTTTTTAAATGCCATAATCTTATAACCTTCACATCTGCACATTCCTCTTCAATGCCATAGCCTTAGAACCATTTCTGTACTTCTTAATGATGTCCACACATCTCCGCACTGTTATAGCCTTTATATTTATTCACTGTACATATGGTTACATATATATCACTTGCTGTAAATTTGCTACATATTTATCTGCACTTTTGCACGATTGCTACATTTTGCACTTCTGGTAGATGCCAAAGTGCATTTCGTTTCTTTCTTTCTTTCTTTCTTTCTATCTATCTATCTATCTATCTATCTATCTATCTATCTATCTATCTATCTATCTATCTATCTATCTATCTATCTATCTATCTATCTATCATCATTGGTGGCAGCGGTTTTGTTTTGTTATTGTCGTTTACCTAGTTTAGTGTTACCGTGGGTGTTTAACTAGTTAGTTTATAGTTGAAAAGTGCTCAGCTGAGTTAACACGCACGGGTTCAGCGTGGGCGCGGCCATCATGTGGTGTAAAGACGAGGATGATTTCTACCCTAGATGAGACCGCAGCAGTTCAAGGTTGTGGTTCAAGTGCTAACTGAGGGAGATGGCACTGTGTCCTATATTTATGAACTGGTGTGAATTCTGCCGACACGTTTGAGCAATGCGGCATTTCTCCTGTGGGAAAGTCTTCCTGCGGCCGTTCAAGCGGATTATACAGCGGTGAAAGAGAGACTCAAGGAGGCTTTAGGGCAGCAACAGTTCATGGATCGTTCCAGCCTATCAGCCCGCCCTCATGCTCCGTGGGAAAGTTTGGAGGTGTATGCAGCGGAGATCCTGTACTCAGAGCTAAATTCCACGAATAAGGAGCTGGAGGAGACTTGGAGGAAGCTGTGATAATTGCAGGCAGGTGTAAAATGTCTAGGGACATTATAAATACTGATTGCATGCCTGTTATTAATGCCTATGGCAATATGGATGGAGTTTCTGCTGTTCACTCTGTGAATGATAAGGGTGGACTTTATAGAGCAGTGGATCAGCTAACAGGAGAAAAGAGAGATATAAGGATGGAGCTAAGGCGTTTAGGTGAGAAAAAAAACAAAGATTGAAAACCGGTGCGAGTTCGAGAGCGACGAATGAGTGAGTAGAGACCGCTCTCGGTCTAATGGTATGTGCCAGTGTGTCTGCGGGGGACATGGATGCCAGTCACGTGTTTTTGACAGCGCACAGAGGGGCTGTTCACCTGAGACTGAGAATAAAATGTTCCAAAGCAGTGATGAACATACATCATGTATGGATGTTCGGGATTATAACAACTCATACGCTGCTTGCTCCCCTGCTAGACACAGCCCCAGCCCTGCTCGTAGATGGAGCAGTCATGAGGATGATTCAAGGAAAAGAGGAGTGCGAGTCATGTCTTCTGACAGAGCAGAACGTCAGTAGCTGATGTTGCGGCCCAAACACCAGCTGTACTACCTGAGGGCCCTCAGAAGGACAGAGATAACAATGGCTACTCAGTCCCTGAAGATGTGAATGTTAATTTCAACACTGGTCAGGAGCTGCTAGAATCATATGTGAGAGGAATTATTAAAGGTGTTGAAGTACAAATGTTAGTGGACTCTGGTTCCAGTGTTTCTCTCATGAGTGCTGACTTTCGTATGTCAAGTCCAACACTTTGTAATCGGCTGCTGAAAAGGGACTATGTGTCAGCTCGTGCGGTGAATAGACAAATGCTAGATGCATTAGGTACTATCTCAATAATGTTTCAGCTGGGCACTGGGTCATGGCAGCATGTATTTCATGTGCTGAGAGAGACCACACAAACTGTATTGCTAGGCTGGGACTTTTTATTAAGGAATCATGCTTTATTGGACGTCAGCTGTGCTAAGCTACAACTGCGGGACATCTCAGTTCCTCTCCTTACCAGCAATGACTTTGTTCCTAGGTGCTGCCATGTTTCGCTAACCACTGCTATGATCTTACCTCCACTCAGTGAGTCTGTTGTGCCTGTTAAAGTATGCTTGCCTAATACAGCTCGCTTAGCGAGTGACTTTGTTGGATATCCGGACCCCAATGTGGCAGATTCTTCCAGCCTAGTTGTTGCTCATACGGTAGGCACAGTTCACATGGACTTACTAAAGCTTGGATCTTAAACCCTACCGGGCAGGACATTTTTGAAAGAGGACATGCACCTGAATGAATTTTACCCAGTTGATGACTCTGATGTTCAGCTATTCCATGCTCCAGTGGATATAGTGACAGTGTCCTTTCCCAGTGATATCCCTCCTGTGGCACTGGATGAGTCACCTATTTCTGAGTCTGAGAAAGCTTCACTTTTGTCATTACTGTTGGAGTACAACGATATCTTTAGCTTGTCCAGACGGGATGGCAGTAAATGTAAACTTGTGAAACATCACATCAGAACGGGTGAGCAGGCACCTATTAAGCAGCGTGCATAGCGTGCAGCTCCAGGAAAACGGGTTGAGATAGAGAAACAAGTGGCTGGCCTGCTAGCAGATGGCGCTATTGAGGAAAGCTGTAGCCCATGGGCATCGGGCGCGGTGTGGTTTAGCATGCTGGACTTTTCTAACGGTTACTGGCAGGTGGAAGTCGCAGAGGAGGCTCGAGAGAAGACGGCCTTTACTACGGGACAAGAGTTCTATTAGTGGCGGTCCATGCCAATGGGTCTTTGCAATGCTCCTGCCACATTTAAACGTTTGTTGGAGCTAGTTCTCAGCGGGCTCCTGTGGCACATATGCATGGTATATCTTGATGACATTTTGATTTATAACAAAACATTTGTAGAACATCTGTTGAGCCTCAAGTACGTGTTTTCAAGAATCCAGTCTGCTGGGTTGAGACTGAATCCAGGAAAATGCCACCTTGCCAGAGATCATGTGGTTTTTCTGGGCCATGAGGGTCTCCAGCCTGACCCTAAGAACACTGAGAATGTCTTGAACTGGCCAGTTCCCCATTCTCCTTCTGAGGTGATGTTCCTATTACAGACGCTTTGTAAGGTCCCCTTTGTGTGAACTCCTGAATGTGACATGTCATTTAACCTTTTGAAAAGTGTGTTGTCATCTGACCCTGTAGTGATATTACCTGACTTCAATTTACCTTATAAAATTTACACCGATGCGTCCAACTTAGCAGTCGGTGCAGTTCTTGCCCAGGACAGAGATGGACTGGAACATGTGGTCGCATATGCCAGCCGGACACTGACTTACACGCAGAGGTGTTGGTCCACAATTGATCGTGAGTTGTGGGCTGTTGTGTGGGCAGTACGAGATTTTTAGCATTACATTGGACTTACTGCATTTACCATTATCACAGACCACCGTCCGCTCTTAACGATTCTGCCTATGTCCATTGATGACGATCCATTTGCGGTTCTTCTCCTCGGGACTGCCAGCAAAAATAAAACTTCTGGAAAAAGCAGCAGAAAGCAGAAAAGTGAGGTTATTAGCATTAGTGTGCTAGCATGTAAGTGGAAAAGAATATTTCTGGATAGCATGTAAAATTTCATGCCAACTATTTTGTAGTTGCTGGTTATGCAATATGACCGAATACAACATGATTATTATAAACAAGTACATGGTCAATGTATTTACTTGTGTTAATTTATATTGTCAGGGATCCACCTGCCACACCCCCTTTTGTGGCTTTCATGCCTCCACTCTCCCTGGAGCTCCAGGCATAACCACGCACACCTGGAGCTCGTTGTCACTCATGCCTCCGCTCTCTCTGGAGCTCCAGGCGTAACTATGCACACCTGAAGCTCATCACTCCACCCCGCTCCTACATGAACCCCTTTCTCACATTCACTCGCATTCGTTATTGCATGTGTTGGACTCTACGTACGGCTGAATGTATGGGTTCTTTGTTTACTGTTCCATTCAAGCTCCGCTTTCCCATACCGGCTGTGCTTCTCCTCCGCGCATCTTCGATCCGCTACGCTTCTCCCCAAGCGCACCTCAAACTCTCTTAAAGGACTTGTGTGTGCGTGAGTGCGCGTGTGTGTGTATGTGTTTGTGTGCGCGTGTGTGCTGGTGTATATCTCTCTCACTCACTTTTGTCAATGAAGCCAGAGCGAGCTGTAGTCCGGCTTCCGCCTCCCGTTTTACTCGCACCCTGACACATATATTTTTGATAAATTATGCTAATTAATTTCCATTTTTAACCTGTGTTGAACAGGGTAATTTTGAATGTATGACAGTATTTAAAGGAATTAATGTGTAATAAATGTAATGTATTCTGATAAATAAAACTAAAATATTATTACAAGTCATTAATTTGGTCAAGTGTGAATACTTGATGCAACCTGCTTAATAGATTGGAGTGTATTCCTACATATTGGTCACATGCACTTTGAAAGAAAAAGAAGTCAATGAGGTCTCATGTTAGAAAAGAATATAATTGTTTTTTGTGAATACTAGAAAGTCTGGATGAACCGAGATGGTGACCCTAGCCCAGGAAGACTGGTAGATGATCTTGAATGGAGTGGCCAGCCGTTCATTTTTCACCAGAGGAATCTTGATTTATGTCGAGAGTGCCAGTTAAGGCATTATTAACACACAGTAGTGTTACAACAAATGCACTCGGGGACAAAGAATTGAACGCTCACTTATATACACGTTTTTGGAACTCTGGATCAACATACCACATTCACTTCAGGGACAAACTGAACATGTAAGGGGGAATTTACTTTATTTTATATTATTTTGAATAGTTTTTTTTTGTGTTTTTATTATTCTTGTGTGAATATTGTTTATGTTGCAATTTATTTTGTCTGACTCAGTGGCTCAGTGTGGCAGTGATGGAGATGGTCACATCATCAATGCACTTGCCGATGTAGCTGGTCACTGTCACGTGTACTCCTCCAAGTTAATGAAATTGCCATTGGTTGCAGCTTCTCTGAACATGTCCCAGTCAGTGCATTCAAAGCAGTCTTGGAGAGCGGACATGGATCCTGCTGGCCAGGTTTTCACCTGCTTTCGAGCTGGTCTTGAACGCCTGCTGAGTGGTCTGTATGGTGGGATCAGCATAACAGAGATGTGGTCTGAGTACCTGAGGTGGGGGCAGGGGTTCGCCCGGTATGAGCCCCGGATGTTTGTGTAAACAACATCCAGCATGTTTTCTCCTCTGGTTGCAAAGTCCACATTCTGATGAAATTTAGGAAGCACAGTCTTGAGATTTGCATGGTTGAAATCTCCGGTGACAATAAACAATCCGTCAGGGTGTGTGTTTTGTAGTTCACTATGTATGTCCCGTAGAGTACGCTGAGCACTTCCTTAGCATTAGCGCTAGGTGGTATGTACACTCCAAGCACAATAGCGGTGGTAAATTCCCAGGGTAATTAAAAAGGTCTACATCTCACAACCATAAACTCCAACAGCGATGAGCAGTAGGTGGACAAGGACAGATTCTGTGTTGATGTAAAACACACAAACCGCCGGTGCAAGTCTTACAGCACAGAGCTGCATTTCTGTCGGCACGAAACGTCGCTAGCCCATTCAGCTGAATGGCGGCGTCCGGAACTCTGTCGCCCAACCACGTCTCAGTGAACACAAAAACGCAGCAGTGTCTGTACTTATGCCGAGTAGCTTGTTGGAGTCTGATGTAGTCCAATTTATTGTCCAGGGAGCAGACATTTGCCAGCAGTAGAGATGGTAGAGCAGGCCTGCTAGGATTAGCTTTTAGCCTAGCACTAGCCCCTGCTCGCTTTCCACACTTTCCTCTTCTTCGCGCAGCTTTCGATTCCCCCTCCTCCGTCCATCCACTGCAGGTGACGCTGAAGTCTGGAGGTTCTCGAAGCATGCCGAGGTTGCGTAGCCTCTGCTACAGATCATCATTTATTGTGTTGTTGGGGTTGTTTCTGAGTTCCTTGAGTGTTTGGCGGTGGTACACAGGAACACCGGTTGCTCCGATGTCCATATGTTGCGTAAGGCAGACTACAAAGTGAAAGTAGCACCATTTTGGGTCCAGAGCGGCCACTGCGAGCTACTGTCGCGCCGCCATCTTAGACTATCTCTCTAGCATCAACACTAGTTGAAAGTCCTGAGACCCACAAGGAAGTGGAGGTTCCCCCCGAGTACCGATCGTTCATTGATGTATTCAGCAAGCGGGCTCCCACTTGCCTACCGCCTCATTGCCCTTGGGATTGCACCATCGACCTGATGCCAGGTGCCAAGTTGTCTAAGGGTCGAGTCTACCAGCTGTTCATTCCAGAGTGCACGGCTAATGAGAACTATATACAGGAAGCCTTAAAGCAGGGCTTCATCACTCCATCCTCTTCACCAGTGGCTTCTAGCTTCTTCTTCGTGGAGAAGAAGGATGACGGTCTCCGATCTTGTCTTGATTACAGCAATCTCAACTCCCAAATAGTACAACTTCCCTACCCGCTCCCTCTGGTCCCAGCCGCCCTAGAAGAGCTCCATGGAGCCCGATTCTTCACCACCAGAGTGCTTACAACTTGGTGTGTATACGCAAGGATGACAAATGGAAGATGGCCTTCATCACCTCCTCAGTTCACTATGAGTAACAGGTCATGCCATATGGACTGTCCGTTTTTCCAGCGGTATTCCAGACATTTATGAAAGAGATGTTCCGACTATTCCTCCATCGGTTCGTCATCGTCTACATCTATGACATCCTTATCTACTCCCGAGACCTAATGGAACAATTAGTACAGTTCCTGGGGTACGACATCAGTCTGTCGGGGGTACGGATGAACCAGAGGAAGGTTAACCCTCTGGAGTCTGATTCGCCGCCGGCGCCCAAACGTGCTTTTTTTTCAGATGCCAGCAAAAAGAGCTTAAACTGGTCTGTCATGTTTGATCAAACATGTCAAAGTAATACATCATTTAAATCTGTAAAGGGTCTACTTTCATTTGTGTATGCTCAGTATATAAACAAAACGTTGTATTTTTTAAAAATGAATAAAATATTCAGGGTGCGCCATCTGTCGCCTTTGTCTGTGTGATCTTCGTTTAGAAACACGTCATCAAAAAGCACTGAAACTCGGCCAATAGCTGACACACTGAAATAAAAAATATATCTTTAGACAGTTTAAAGTGTGTAGTTTTAGAATAAGTCGAAATAAAAAACGTGTTTCCAATAAATATAAATCATGTGAAACCAAGTAGAGGCACAGATTTTCCACCTCAGGTCATTATCTGATAATTAGCTGCAAGCGGACACGCCCCCCCGCTATTCACAGGTAAAACAGTTCACACGTTGAGTCTCACACACACACACACACACACACACACACACGCCCCCCAGACAGTGGCATAAAACAATGCCTTTTCATCCGAAGAAGATTGCGATTCCGACGAGGAGCGTTTGCATTTTGAAAAACGAGGACTTTCCAGCAAGTTGCTACGATGAGTAAGTTATTTAGTCTTACATTCTGATCATATAAAACTAATATTGTTTGTAGACATCTCTGCCTAGCTTTTGTCAGCATTGCCTTTTAATGTTACAACAAATATCCACTAATATCTGCTCATTTGTAACATTAACTGTTTGTAATTGTATGCCCTAAATATTGTTGACGTTATATAAAGTTATATTTTAGCCTCAGTTCAGTTTTGGTTAGTGTCACTGATCATCCTGAAAGGCTGTTATGTAGTGTTAGGTAGCAGAGATGTTCCCGAATGCTGAGGTGTAAATGCTATATGTACAATGCATGCTAAAAACATATATTGTTCAAGTGTATTCATCAAAAATACTGAAAAATATATTGTTTGGTTATTTTTAGGAGGTGGATGCATCACCCCTGCCTTCACTGGAAACTCACACCAGGCGTCGCTCCCTTTTGAGTTCGTACATGAGTAAGTACATATTTTGTATTATCCTAAATTATATTTATTAAAAAAATGTATTATTGTTTGTATGACATATGCAAACAACTTTATTAATGACAATATTATTTGCCCAGCTGTAAATGGTGATGATGTAAATGTCTGATATACATTATGGTCTATGGCCCATCAGCAAACATTTATCTGTCCTATTGTCAACAAATAGGCCTATAGGCTGTACAATGCATGCTAACAAATATATTGTTCAAGTTTATTCATCATCCTAAAATATATTGTTTGATTATTTTTAGGAATGTGGCTGCATCACCCTTGCCTTCACTGGAAACTCACACCAGGCCATGCAGGCGTCGCTCCATTTTGAGTTCGACCGAGAATCATCCTGAGTAAGTACATATTTTGTATTTTCATAAATTATATTTAGTTTGATTCATTATTGCATTGTATGACATATGCAAACAACTTTACCAATGACACAATTAGTTGTGTGTGTGTGTGTGTGTGTGTGTGTGTGTTTCAAAAACAGATGTGATCAGGCACCTGCTCCAAATAGGGCAAAGGCAGCACACACAGTCCACCATGTCATGGAAGGATCAGACAGATAACGACACAGTTCCACAGACTTTGCGATTCCTGCCTGCACATGAACCTGGACCTCAGCTGAGGTCTTCTGACTCTCATTCTCCATGTAAAATGTTTTTACCGGAGAGTGTCGTGTCAACTCTGTGCCACAACACAAATGCTCAAGCTGCCAAGTCAATAGCCAAGGGACGGAAATACAAATAGAGAAATGTAACCGTGAGCGAGATGTATCGCTACATTGGGCTCTTATTTTACATGGCAGTGGTAAAGTTGCCCTCCATCATAGACATTTAATGCTGTCCTTGCTAATGTGTATTTTAAATAAACCACAAAGGAAACGCATTCCTTGTTGTAGTAAAGTACTTCTCACTTAGATCCTGGCTCAGTGATCCACAGCTCATTATGTAATCGACAGCTCATTATGCGACCCATTGTCTACAAAGCTGTCAGTCACAGCATGTCGACGCCTCTTCGCATATGGCCTTTCAAAGTAGAAAGTGTCTTTTAAATTTTAAATCAATGTATTGTTTAATGTGAATGAGCAGGCAGGATGATTTTCACATGATTAAAAATAAAAAAAACCTACATTAGAAGCTCTGTTTTTAAAAAGTCTTGGGAAAACATGTATACTATAGGTTTTGTGGCCTTATTTCAGTGAGTTTTTTTTTTGCTTTTACAAAAACCATGCATAAACCTTACTTTGTCAAAAATACAAACACACACATATAAGTTGTTTACATATTATGGTAGCCCAGTTTGTGCTGAATACAGTGTAATAAGTCTTTTGTCAATAATATATTTTAAAAGCAACTAAAAAGAACCAAATATAAGAGCATGTCAAAATCTCTCAAGGGGCTAAAAACACCCTTAGACTCCAGGGGGTTAAGGCAGTTCTGGACTGGCCTTGTCCGAGTTCCACAAAGAAGCTCCAACGCTTACTAGAATTATCGAATTTCTATCAACGGTTCATTCATAACTTCAGTTTGGTCCCTCTTCCCCTTTACTCACCATCCGATCTACAGTTTATGACCATAGATCATCCGGACTACCTACCGTGCTTACAATCGCATGAGTTTCCATGCTCCTAGCTATGCTTCGGTGAAGCTTGATTCAGTTAAGTTTATCGTTTCCTGCAGTTTCGTTTCTTACTCTCTTGTGTTTGCATATTCAAGATAAAAAAAACGACACCTTGTTTCACTCCCGGTTCCTGACGCCTGGTCTATCCGTGACAAACATACACCAGCCCTGTCTAAATAGCAGAGGAGGTGGTGTTGCAGCTATTTATAATAATAAGCATCAAACAAAAAACTAAACACAAATGTAACACATTCAAGGTTTTTTACACCAACATAAAATATGCAAGAAAAGCATGTTTGGTTAGTCAATTCTATTAATTATTATTTATATATCCCCAGGGCCCTTCTCTAATTTTCTCATAGAATTTAAAGATGCTGGTGACTTTTTAAGTCTAGGTTTAAAAGTGTAGGTTCTAAGATAAAATTTTATAATAAGGAAGACTCCTTAAAAACAGCAGTTGTGTCCATTCTAGATTTAGTAGGAATTAATCAGAATGTTTTAGGACCCACTCATAGTGGTGGACACACTCTTGATTTAATATTAACATTTGGATTCAATATACAAATTAGGCCATAATTCCACAGTTTGTCGCTATTTCAAATCATTACTTTATCTATAATGTGCCTCAGTCATTGCATTAGTACCTCACCTCATTACCGTGTGTAGCATACATTCATGTCAATTATCAATAATTTTCTGGAGTTATCAACATTAATTAAATCTCTGTCTAACCCTGAATCCACTGAATCAACATTACATTACAACATAAAAAAACCTTGCACAGTGATATAATGATCATATGCACACCTCAAAACAGACCACTTGGAAATTAGAATGTAATGGCGTAAAACAAAATGATAGCAATTTAAATAGCATGGAAGGAGAGCCCCCTGAGTTAAAGAAAAGCTTTTAGTGCTGCTATATCAGCATATTTCTGAACCCTCAATAATTGAGTTAAAAACAGGCAAAAACACTGTAATTTTAACATACAAAGTTTTACTCCTGTTCAAGGGAATGATTTCATTTATTTCTCAATCCCTTGCCTACATGTTTCTTCAAACAGATAATTCCAGAAGAAAGTGAAATTGTTCTGAAAAAATAATAAACTCTTTGATTAGCACTAGTTATGTACCTAAATCATTCAAACTGGCTATTATCAACCCCCTAATTAAGAAACCTGACCTTGACCCTTGTAACCTTACAAACAATAGGCCAATATCAAACCTCCCCTTTATACCCTTTAAGATTTTAGAAAAGTTTGCAGCACGGCAGTTATGCTCACACCTATATATGAATAAAAATTGTGAAATTTACCAATTCTTCACCAGGGTGTTGATGTGGCAGGACCAAGACAGGTCCTGGTTAATGTGAACACCAAGGTACTGGAACTGTCCACTCTCTCCACTGGGGTCCCGTTGATGTTTAGCAGTTGGTATGGCCGTTCCTGCTTTGTGCTGAAGTCCACTATCAAATCCTTAGTCTTGCTGACATTCAGTAGAAGATTGTTCTCCTGGCACCATCTCTCCAGGTTTTTAATCTTCTGTAGGTAGGCTGTCTCGTCAATAATGGAGATCAGGTATGACCTAGAGTGCCTGGGTGGGACCTGGTATCTTTCCATTAAGACCACGTTCTTGTTGGCCATTTGCTCGCTCAAGAGAGTAGGAGACCTGCAGGCTCTTTCTGTGGCCCCCTCCTTCCTGGAGTTTACTCCAGGTATGGCCAGTGTGGCATGGATGGAAAGAGAAATGGTGTAGGGGTGATTCTGATGGAAGAGTACAGTAAGAGTGTAGTGGAGGTGAAAAGAGTTTCTGATAGGGTGATTAATGTGAAGCTGGAAGTTGAAGGGGTGATGATAAATGTCATCAGTGCTTATGCTTCACAAGTGGGTTGTGAGATGGAGGAGAAGGAAAAATTCTGGAGTGAGTTAGATGGAGTGGTAGAAGGTGTACCTAGGAATGAATGATTGGTGATTGGGACAGAGTTTAATGGGCATGTAGGTGAAGGGAACAGAGGTGATGGGTAGGTATGGCCTTAAGAAGAGGAATGTGGAAGATTTTGCTAAAAGGATGAAAATAGCAGTGGTGAACACTTTTTTTTATCAAGAAGGAGGAGCATAGGGTGATGTATAATTAGTGATTTGTGATAGAAGGGTATCTGCAAGAGTGAAAGGGAAAGTTTATAGGACTGTGGTGAGACCTGCGATGTTGTATGGTTTAGATACAGTGGCATTGAGTAAAAGACAGGAGGTGGAGCTGGAGGTAGCAGAGCTGAAGATGTTAAGGTTTTCGTTTGGAGTGACGAGAATGGACAGGATTAGAAATGAGTTTATTAGAGGGACAGCACATGTAGGATGTTTTGGGACAAGGTGAGGGAGGCGCGATTGAGATGGTTTGGATAGGTGCAGAGGAGAGACATTGGTTATATCAGTAGGAGAATGCTGCGGATGGAGCCACCAGGAGGGAGGAAAAGAGAAAGGCCCAAGTGGAGGTTTATGGATGTGGTGAGGGAAGACATGCAGGTGGTTGGGGTGAAAGAGTCAGATGTAGAGGACAGGGGGGTATGAAGAAGGATGATCCGCTGTGGCGACCCCTAATGGGAGAAGCCGAAAGAAGAAAAAGATGGCCAGTGCCTTTTTGTACCCGAGAATGAGTTACATCCCCAAGGTACCCTTGGTCATCTTCGTCTTGGTTACGAACTGTAAGGTTACAGGCATTCTATCCTTCATTTTAGGCAGACCAGGAGAATTGAACCGGCTGTTGACAAGAAAGGAGTAAAAGACTCGACCTCCTTATCTGTTAAACTATAATTCTTGCTACAACACTTCTCTATTACTAATCCAGATATGTAACTCTAAGTAATCTTTAAATAAAAATGCATTAAAAGTCAATATTCATCTTAAAAATTATTGCATCATCTTAAACAAACTCTCACACGCTGACTCTCAGATACTTTGCACATCGTAGAGCTTTTGGCGAGAGGTCAGGCCAGTGCTCTTTTTAATCATCTTCTTCATCCTCCTCTGAAGTGCTCGAATCCCACTCCGTTATCTGTGAAACACAATCAGAGCAGTAAATGTCCACACTATTTTTCATTTTTCATTATTATTTTTTCCTTGCTTAATTTACTCCTGCTAGACTTTCAAGCCCTTGTACCTTATTACCAACAGATGCTGGATTCTCCTCCGTTTCCTTTGTCTGCTTGTGATGTCCCCCTTGTTTTGCTCTATTTACATTAGTAACTCTTGTGCAGTGATTCAAATGATACCACGTGTTCCTGCCTTCCACCAGAATTGCTGTTGGAGTAGCCACTACATCATTGTAGGGCCCCTCCCTCCTGGTTTCGTTCCACTTCCTCAGATAGACCTGGTCTCCTGAAACAATTGGGCATGAAGTGTCTTCCTTCTCTCCAGACTCCTTGCTTTTTTTTCTGCATATAGATTGCTTCATGTATTGCAGTTAGTTTCCTTGCAATCAACTGGGTAGTCTTACCTATGACGATGTATTGTGTGATCATTTCAACTTTCTGTTCTGTCATTTTTTCATACCATATCTTCTCTAAGCTGGTGTCTTTAGTTGCATCTGTCAGAAAGTTAGGGTTATAGGATCCAAGGCAGATGCAAAAGGAGCAGGGGAGAAAGGCTGTGCAGAGCTGAATCGGGAAGCCGATTCAGGGAGTCGATTCAGGGAGTCGATTCCGGGAGCCGATTCCGGGAGCCGATTCAGAGAGCCGATTCAGAGAGCCGATTCAGAGAGCCGATGTGCGCGAAGGGTGAGGATTCCGAGCCGGAAACCAGAGCGCTGCTCAGCGCGAGCCGAAACCGAAACGCGTTCAGCGCGAGCAGAGCAGAGCCGAGCCGGAAACCGAACACGCCCAGCGCGAGCAGAGCAGAGCAGAGCCGAGCCGAGCCGAGCCGGAACCGGGCGCGTTCAGCGCGAGCAGAGCCGAGCCGAACCGGAAACCGGAGCGCGTTCAGCGCGAGCAGAGCCGAGCCGAACTGAAACCGGAGCGCTGCTCAGCGCGAGCCAGAAACCGAAGGACAGAATGTTCAGGTCAGAGACAACGAAACAAACAAAAGAACAAACAAACAAAACAGAATACGCTGGAGAGTGCTCAGGGCAAGCCTAAAGACAATCTGGCACTGACTGGAGGATTCAGGCGTCCTTATAAGTGCCAGAAAATCATACACCAAATCCGTGCAGCTGGTTGGGAGTGGGCGTTTCCTCTGTGGTTGAGGCGGTAATACCTGAAGTGCTCAAGCGGGCTGACAGCATCATTGTACAGTGAAACTTAGAAGTTGGTGAACGTGCTTCAGGAATCTGTGCTTCTATAAACTTTTCCCATTTATTAATTACTAAATTGACATCACTTCCTATCTGAGCTACCCAATAGACATTCGCTTTTGGCTCAGTGATCATCTGATTTCTTATACCTTTCATATCTAACTACCCACCTTCTGGATAGCACCATATTTGTAACCCTAATTTACACAATGCATCTATTCCTAACAAATGAACAGGCATCTGATTTGAGACTAGAACAGGTATATTTACACTTTTGTTATTACTTTATAGACAAACTGATGCAGTCATAGGAATTATCTGCTTCTGTCCGGAGAATCCTACCGTCTTTGCAAATTTCCCAGACATGAGGAGATGAGGCATAATTGGAATTTAGGCATGTATAAATCCTGTGTCTACTAACGTAAGTTTATTTATTCTGTCTACTTCAATATGTAACATAGGTTCTTGTTCATCATTAGTAGTTATAATTGGTAACTGTTTCTCCCCAATAGGATTCTCTGGGCACCCCCAATCAATCTTTCTCTTGATTTCTTAATTTCTGCTCATTCTTTCTGTACTGGTTAACAGCATGTAAAATGTGGTCACAAAACTCCTTGTGTGCCTTCGAGTTCAAACCAACCACATCTTCCAGCCTGCTCTTTAGAGGCTGTGGCATAGCATTTACCACTGCCTGTCTAAACAGTGTAGCCAACAAAGGATCTCCCTCAGGATCCACTTCTGTCTCTTGCTTCCATTTTTTCAATTGTCTTTGCACATATATGGTCAGATTTTCTGTTTCCCCCAACTGATCGCCCCATAATGACTTTGGGTCAACTCTAGTTGGATATTCAGCACGCAGAGCCTGCCACACTGCAGGACGGTAAGCATCAAAAACAGCCCCATCCATGTGATGTGTATCTACTGCCTCAATCATATCAGAGGCTTGAAGAATTTCTTGCATCTTCGCTCCTCCCAAGATCTTTGCCAAGAGAGCTTTTATATCCCCCACTGATAAAAGTTTACCAGCCGTTTCATCCTCTAACACCTTTATCCATTTTCCTGCTCCTTTGTGGATGTTAGGAAGGCAAGTGACAAGCCCCTCAAGGTCCCGTGTAGCCCACGGGACATATTGTCCCTGTGCACCTTTAATAAAAATGGAAATTGTGGAGCTATGGACCTATGTCTTCCAGTTTCTCTTCACTGTTTCCAACTACCTGCATTAAATGGTACCTCCTCTTCACCTTCACTCTCTCTTCTGCATAAAAATCCACTCCTAGTGTTCATGTGTTATCTGTCACACTTCTTTTTTGTTCTGGTGTTGTAATGGTCCTGTCTATCCTCTCTGTGCTTTTCTTCTATCTCCAGTGTTTCCAATCTACCGTCCTATCCATATTGCTTTCTCATCTTTTGTAAATTTGCCTTTACCTCCTTATAACAACCTAAAGGAAAGCTTTCCCCTTGTCAGGCTGACAACACGGAAGCAAAAGTAACTCAGTCATAGTCTTTTATTAATCAGTTCAACCAAAAACACTCGCACAGAAAACGGAGAGTCACGAACTGAAGGTATATCCGCTCGGGACGAGTAATCCACAACGAAAGCGAAATGTCCAACTGAAAGCAAAACCTGAAACGAAAGTAACTCCAGTAGCAAAGAATAATCCTCACGGAAATGGAGTTTGAAGACAGAACCAGCAAGGAATGCTGGCGGTCGAGCAGCCACAAGAATCACCAGCATGACATTCAAGAACCGACAGCCTGTGACTGGAGAACATGAGTTTATATAGTCTTCTCCTTAACGAGTCACAGCTGTCGGCATTCAAACCTGGCACGGTATAACGAGGCAGCATGACTGCTGCCGAGGGGGGCATGGCAGGTGAATCCCTGACAGCCACCGAGGAGGGCATGGCAGGAGAATCCCTGACATTACCCCCCTCCAGGGGTGACACCCGACGCCCCAAAACCCACCTATACCAGGCGGGCCAGGGCACGCCGCGGGACAAGGGAAGGCCGGGAAGAGCCCAAGGAAATCAGGAACGGAGCAACATGCTCTGCAGAGGTCTGAAGCTGGACGACCCCCTGGGCTGAGATCGGAGGTGGAGAGACGACTTTGGAGGAGATCGGAGGCCGTGCGACAGCCTCGGCGGAATCCAGAGACCAAGAGACGCCCACGGCGGTGTTCAAGAGTCCAGCGTTGGGCTGAAACGACGCCCTCAGAGCAACTCGGGAGTGCCTTCTCTTCCTCTGAGAGACCTGGCCACCTATGAGCAGCGGCTCCAGGAAATGACTCTTCAGGGGCTCTGTCTCTATTGTGGCGAGGCCGGGCATATGGCTGCTTCGTGTCCGGCAAAAGGGCGGGCTCGTCGTTGATGGAGGGGCCATTACCGAAGACTCACCAGGTCCGGGCCCTGGATGGGCACCCCTAGACATGGCCACTCACCGTACTAAGCCTCTTCTGGTCACCGTCGGTGAGCGACACCGGGAGTTGGTCATCTCTTCTCCTCACGCCCTGGTCATGCTTGGTTTCCCCTGGCTTCACAAGCACAACCCCCACCTAGACTGGTCCAGCAGTCAGGTTCTCAATTGGGGAACCTATTGCCAATCCCACTGCCTCACTCCATCTTCCCCTAGGCCGGTCTCATGCTCCTCGGAGATTCCCCCTGACCTCAGTTCTGTTTACCACGACCTTGGGGCAGTGTTTAGCAAGACTCAAGCTTCTTCCTTGCCTCAGCACTGGCCCTAAGATTGTGCCATTGATCTCCTGCCAGGAACTATGCCACCCGGTGGCCGGCTTTACCATCTTTCAGCACCCGAGCAGGCGGCCATGACCCAATACATTCAGGACTCGCTTGCTGCCGGCATTATCCGCCCATCCTCCTAAATGGCATTTAATACCCCGTCGGGGCATTATGAGTTGGACGCCTCGGATCTGGGTGTAGGGGCCATTCTGTCCCCGAGAGGTACCTGGGACACCGCCTGCACCCGTGGGCATTCTTTTCCCACCGTCTTAGTCCAGCTGAACAGAACTACCCTGTAGGTGAGTGAGAGCTCTTGGCAGTTAAGTTGGCCCTGGAAGAGTGGCGTCACTGGCTGGAAGTTCCATTTCTCGTCTGGACCGATCATCAGAATTTGGAATATTTGCAGACAGCCAAGTGCCTGAATCCACATCAAGCTTGTTTGGGACTGGTATTTGGGTGATTTAACTTCTCCTTGTCCTACCGGCCGGGGTCTCTAAATGGGAAGCCTGACGCCTTGTCCCATTTGCACTCCCCCGACGAGAAGGACCGCCACCCAATTCCATACTCCCCACCACTGTTACCATCCGCACACTCAGCCTGAAAATCGAGAAGAAGGTCCAGCGGGCCACTGTCGGTCGACCTGTCCCTGAGGGCTGCCCGCCACATAAGCTTTACGTGCCTGCACACCTCCTTTCTAAAGTGCCACAGTTCCCCTTTCTTTGTCACCCGGGTGCTCCTTGTACCGTGGCCGTGCTCCTGAAGCGTTTTTGGTGGCTGTCTGTCCACAGGGAGCAGTCATGAATGGCCGCTCTGCATAAGGTCTCCGGGAAAGGCCCCATCACACATGGCATATCAATTGCCTGAAGATGCTGGCTGTGCTTCAAGCATTAAAGCATTTTCTTCCAGACCTCAAGGGCTACCATGTGTTGTCCAAATGGACAAAAGGTGTTTTTTGCATAAACTATCAGGGAGGTCTGCGATCTCGCCTCCTATACAAGCTAGCACATCAAATCCTCCTGTGGGCACAGGGGAAGCTGTTCTTCTTGCAGCATATATCCAAGGTGACTTAAATGAGGGAGCAGACGCCCTCTCTAAACAAGGGCCAAGGCCCAGGGAATGGCTACTCCACCCTGAGGTGGTGGAGCAAATTTGCAGGAGAGCTCTGGTAGACATGCTTGCAACTCAAGTGACATCATACTGTCCCCCTTTGGTTCTCTATGAAACCCCCAGCCCCTCTAGGTCTGGACACCTTTCTCACTGTTGCGCTGCTCCTGGGAGTTTTGGAGAGAGTCTTTCTTTTTCTGGTGGCCCCACGGTGGCTTGGCAGGCCATGGTTTGCGGCCCTGGCAGCCCTTCTCGAATACCCTCCCTGGGAGATTCCTCTCAGGTGGGATTTTCTCTCTCAGGAAGGGGGCACAGTGTATCACCCCTGAGCCATCGGCCCCTGAGTGGGCACAGCTCCTAGCCTCTGGTCTCTCCGAGGTGGTAGAAACCATTCCTCCACATGGAAGTCGTACACCGTGAGATGGAGCCTGTTCACAACATGATTCCCTCTGCACCAATTGGATCCAGTTAACTGCCTGGTTGGTTTAGTGCTGGTATTCCTTCAGGAATAGTTCCCAAAAGGGTTGGCTCCTTTCACCCTAAAGGTCTACGTGTCCGGCATTGTGGCATACCATGCCCCCCTTCAGGGGCAATCACTGGGTAGAACCCGGAACATATTCTCCACCGTACCGCACAATGACTAACTCTACAACTGCACCTGTAAGAATCCTTACATTAATTCACAACCAGATTATCTCACTGGCTTAGTGCCTGAGATCTATCTTGATATCCTGCCTGGTTCCAGTTCTTTACCCTGTCTCTGATCCCTGTTTCTGCCCTGTCTCTCTGGTTACCTGGTTGGGCTTTAGACTTTGGTTTTGATTTTGTTTTTTGTTTTTGCTCTGCCTATATTACTCCGTTTGCCGTGCCTGATTCTTTAACTGTTTTTGGTTTATGATTTTAGTTCTTCCTGCATTGTTCTGGCTGCCTGCTCTCAGACCTAGGACTATTTTTCCGGCTTAATTTATTTTGTCTTCCCTGCATTATTTTCCCAGTTTTCCCAGTATTTCCCAGTTTTAAGGACTTTTTTGAACTGTGTTTTTGCTCATGCCCTGTTTTGCCCTGTTTGCCAGTCCGTGTTTGATGGACTATAATTTTGTATCACCATTGTGTATTCTGCAAACCCAGCCATTATGGAGGCACAAGCCAGTGCACTCTTAGTGCCGGTCCCAAGCCGGATAAATGAGGAATGCGTTAGGAGGGGGGATCCAGCGTAAAACATGCCAAATCGAATATGCAGATCCCAAATAAGAGTTTCAGACCGGATCGATCGAGGCCCGGGTTACCAACGACCGCCACAGGTATAGTTGGCCAACAGGGTACAGGTGGAAATTGGGCTACTGTTGGCTAAAGGAGGAGAAGGAGAGGAGGAAGACGTCTGAAAAGATGGCAGGGAAAGAAGAAGTGTAGAAGAGTGGAGGTTCAGGTTGGTACTTTAAATGCTGGTACTATGACTGGTAAAGGGAGAGAGATAGCTGATATGATGGAGAGGAAAAAGGTAGATATGTTGTGTGTTCAGGAGTCCAAGTGGAAAGGGAGTAAGACCAGGAACATTGGAGGTGGGTTTAAACTGTTCTATCATGGTGTGGATAGAAAGAGAAATGGTGTAGGGGTGATTCTGAAGGAAAAGTACAGTAAGAGTGTAGTGAAGGTGAAGAGAGTTTCTGATAGGGTGATGAACGTGAAGCTGAAGGGATGATGATGTTATCAGTGCCTCTGCTCCACAAGTGGGCTGTGAGATGGAGGAGAAGGAAAGATTCTGGAGTGAATTAGATGAATTGGTGGATGGTGTACCTAGGAATGAAAGATTGGTGATTGGGGCAGACTTTAATAGGCATGTAGGTGAAGGGAACAGAGGTGATGAGGAGGTGATGGGTAGGTATGGTTTTAAGGAGAGGAATGTGGAAGGGCAGATGGTGGTAGATTTTGCTAAAAGGATGGAATTGGCAGTGGTGAACATGTATTTTAAGAAGAAGGAGGATCATAGGGTGACGTATAAGAGTGGAGGAAGGTGCAATGAGGTGGACTATGTTCTATGTAGGAGATGCAAGACTGTAAGGTGTTGGCGGGGGACAGTGTAGCTAGACAGCATCGGATGGCGGTCTGTAGGATGGTTTGAAGGCAAAGAAGAAGAGGAGGAGTGTAAGGACTGAAAGAAGAATAAGATGGTGGAAACTGAAGGAGGAAGACTGTAGTGTGAGATTAAGGGAAGAGTTCAGACGGGCTCGGTGGTGGTGAAGAGGTGCTGGATGATTGGGCAACTACTGCAGGAGTGATGAGGGAGGCAGCTAGAAAAGTACTTGGTGTGACATCTGGAAATAGAAAGCAAGACAAGGAGACGTGGTGGTGGAATGAGGAAGTGCAGGAGAGCATAAGGAGAAAGAGGTTGGCAAAACAGAAGTGGGATCGACAGAGTGATGAGAAAAGTAGGCAGGAGTACAAGGAGATGCGGCAGCAGGTAAAGAGGGATGTGGCAAAAGCCAAGGAAAAGGCATATGAGGAGCTGTATGAGAGGTTGGACACTAAGGAAGGAGAAAAGGATTTGTACCGATTGGCCAGGCAGAGGGACCGAGCTGGGAAGGATGTGCTGCAAGTTAGAGCAATAAAGGATGGAGATGGAAATGTGTTGACTAGTGAGGAGAGTGTGTTGAGAAGGTGGAGGGAGTATTTTGAGCAGCTGATGAATGAGGAAAATCAGAGAGAGAAGGTTGGATGATGTGTTGGATGAGTTGGTGATGCAGGAAGTGGATAGGATTAGTAAGGAGGAAGTGAGAGCAGCGATTAAGAGGATGAAGAGTGGAAAGTCGGTTGGACCAGATGACATACCCGTAGAAGCATGTAGATGTTTAGGAGAGATGGCAGTGGAGTTTTTAACCAGATTGTTTAACAAGATTATGGAAGGTGATAAGATGCCTGAGGAATGGAGAAGGAGTGTGCTGGTACCGATCTTTAAGCATAAGGGAGATGTGCAGACCTGCAGTAACTACAGGGGAATTAAGTTGATCAGTTACACCATGAAGTTATGGGAAAGAGTAGTGGAAGCCAGGCTGAGAAAAGAGGTGACCATCTGTGAGCTTTATGATTTCATGCCAAGAAAGAGCACCACAGATGCCTTATTTGCTTTGAGAATGTTGATGGAGAAGTATAGAGAAGGACAGAAGGAATTGCATTGTGTATTTGTGGATTTAGAGAAAGCTTACACAGAGTGCCAAGAGAGGAGTTGTGGTATTGTATGAGGAAGTCAGGTGTGTCAGTGAAGTATGTGAGGGTGGTGCAGGACAGTGTGACAGCAGTGAAGTGTGCAGTAGTAACGACAGACTGGTTCAAGGTGAAGGTTGGACTGCATCAAAGATCAGCTCTGAGCCCTTTCCTGTTTGCAGTGGTGATGGACAGGTTGATGGACAAGGTCAGACAGGAGTCTCCCTGGACTATGATGTTTGCGGATGATATCGTGATTTGTGGGGAGAATAGTGAGCAGGTTAAATAGAATAGAAGAGCCTGGAGAGGTGGAGGTATGTGCTGGAGAGAAGGGGAATGAAAGTCAGTAGGAGTAAGACAGAGTACATGTGTGTGAATGAGAGGGAGGGCAGTGGAGTGGTGCGATTGCAGGGAGAAGAGGTGAAGAAGGTGGAGGAGTTCAGGTACCTGGGTTCAACAGTGCAAAGTAATGGAGAGTGTGTTCGGGAAGTAAAGAAAAGAGTGCAGGCAGGGTGGAGTGGGTGGAGAAGAGTGACATGAGCATTTTGTGATAGTAGGGTATCTGCAAGAATGAAACAGAAGGTTTATAGGACTGTGGTGAGACCTGCGATGTTGTATGTATTAGAAACAGTTGCATTGAGTAAAAGAGGATGTAGCTGGAGGTAGCAGAGCTGAAGTTGTTAAGGTTTTTGTTGGGAGTGACGAGGATGGACAAAATTAGAAATGATTTTATTAGAGGGACAGCCCATGTAGGACGTTTTGGTGACAAGGTAAGGTTTGGACATGCTGTGGATGGAGCCACCAGGAAGAAGGAAAAGAGGAAGGCAAAGGAGGAGGTATATGGGAGCAGCCAGTATAAGAAGAAGAAGAAGAAGATTGTGTATTCTGCAAACTTGATAAAACTTGATAAAGATTTTGGAGATCTCTGGGATGAGTCATAGATTGGCAATAAAAAAAATACTATTTCGTAATGTAATGTCTCTGCCTACTATTGGATGTTAATGCAAGGTGTCATAATGTGCCAACTTCATGGGTCATAATGTTATGTCAATGTTATGTCTGATCGGTGTAAACCATTTAGCATTGATGGAGCCTTTCCAAATGTACAAGCTGCCAATTTCACAAGCAATAATGCCCTCCCAGACCATCAGAGATGCAGAGCATTTTAAACTGATCAGTAATAACAAGCCAGATGGTCCCTTTCTTTTTTCGTCCAGAGGACATGGTGTCCATGCTTTCCAAAAAGATATTAAAATATGGGTTTATGAGATTTGCAAATCATTGCATTATGTTTTAGTTTACATTTTACACAGTGTTTCAATTTTGGTGTAGGTTTGACAATTGTCCCAGAAAACACATTTTATTTTTGTGTATAATATTAATTAAATTGAGTCTGTCTCCCAAAAAAGATTTTTAACACTTAATATTCCCTTAAAAATTTCCTAAGATTCTAATTTGCCAAATCTATTTATAACCAAGGAAGTAGATACATTAATGCCCAATTAAGTTTTCACTAAATGCTTATTTGCCTGCACTTCTACATCAATCAGACAGAGACCACTAAATTCTATACAAAATATTTAAGTTAATAGAGGGCAGTTTTTGCCCTCTATTGTTAACATTTTTAGTTTCTGACATTAGTGGCACAGTGGGTAGTTTGACTACACTTAAAGTACTGGTAGTACTTTAGGTTTACACATTAATTGCTGCTGCCACATCTCCTTGTACTCCTGCTTACTTTTCTCATCACTCTGTCAATCCCAATTCTGTTTTGCCAACCTCTTTCTCCTTATGCTTTCCTGCACTTCCTCATTCCACCACCATGTCTCTTTATCTTCTTTTCTATTTCCAGATGTCACACCAAGTATCTTTCTACTGCCTCCCTTATCACTTCTGCAGTAGTTGCCCAATCATCCAGCACCTCTTCATCACCACCGATCCCCTGTCTGACCTCTTCCCTGAATCCCATTTTACAGTCTTCCTCCTTTAGTTTCCACAATCATATTCTTTTTTTCAGGCCTCACTCTCCTCCTCTTCTTCCTCACCTCCAAAACTATCCTACAGACCACAATCTGATGCTGTCTAGCTACACTGTCCTCTGCCAACACCTTACAGTCTTCAATCTCTTTCAGAGTGACTCTCCCGAATAGAACATAGTCCACCTGTCTGCACCTTCCTCCACTCTTATACGTCACCGTATGCTCCTCCTTCTTTTTCAAATAAGTATTCACCACTGCAATTTCCATTCTTTTAGCAAAATCTACCACCATCTGCAATTCCACATTCCTCTTCTTAAGACCATACCTCCTTATCACCTCTGTTCCCTTCACCTACATGCATTTATATTTACATTTGCGTCATTTAGCAGACGCCCTTATCCAGAGCGACGTACAAAAGTGCTTTTAATCTCTAGTAATGAATAAATCTACACTGGTACGCAAGATTACAAACTTAATGACAAGAGACTGAACAAGCACCTGGGCAGCCTGTATGGACAGAAATGGTCGAATCCTTCGGACTTTATAGAGAAGAAATCGACAAGAACGAGCAACATTAGCGACATGTGGGAAAAAAGACAGTTCATTGTCCATAGTTACCCCAAGGTTACGAGCAGTGGCTGAAGGGGAGAGCAGAGAGTCATGAAGTGTTATTTGGAGATCTTGACCTGGGGATGAATCACCTGGGATGACCAGCAGTTCTGTTTTGCTGGGGTTGAGTTTAAGTTGGTGAGCACTCATCCAAAAAGATATGTCTGACAAGCATGCTGAGATCTAAACGGAAGCTGTGGTATCTGATGGAGAGAAAGAAAAGATGAGTTGAGTGTCATCTGCATAGCAGTGATAAGAAAACCCATGTGAGGATATGACTTCACCAATGGAGTGGGTATAGAGGGAGAAAAGGAGGGGACAGAGCCTTGTGGGACACCGGTGGTGAGTCTGCACGGGGCAGATGTGGATCCCCTCCATGTTACCTGGTATGAGTGACCTTCCAGGTAGGAAGCAAACCATTCCCATGTTGTTCCGCAGATACCAAGGCTCTTGAGGGTTGACAAAAGTGTCTTGTGGTTGACTGTGTCAAATGCTGCTGAAAGGTCCAGAAAGATAAGTACAGATGACAGCTTGGCTGACCGAGCAGCATGTAGTTTCTCAGAAACAGCCAAAAGGGCCATCTCTGTGGAATGTGCCACTTTGAACCCAGACTGGTTCGGATCATGGAGGTTGTTCTGTGAGAGATAGACAGACAGTTGGTTAAAAACAGTGCGTTCCAGAGATTTAGAAAGAAAGGAGAGACGTGATACTGGTCTGTAGCTGTTGATGTCTGATGGATCCAGATCAGGTTTCTTCAAGATAGGAATGACCCTTGCTTGCTTGAAGGTAGTTGGTACATAGCCAGATGTTAATGACCCTTCGATGATTGTGGAGATGAAGGGCAGGAGATCTTGCGTGATGGTCTGGAGCGTAGTTGAAGGGATTGGATCCAGAGGACAGGTGGTGGGATTGCAGGATCAGATGACTTGCAGTATCTCATCTTCTATTAAGGTTGAGAAGCTTGACAGAGATGTAGTGGATTGTTGGCTGTGTTGTGTAGTCATTGTTGGAGAGGAAGTGAAGGTCTGGCAGATTTTCTTAATCTTCTCATCATAGAAGGAGGCAAAGTCATTAGCAGTCAGGGAGGATGGGGCAGGTGCAGCAGGGGGGTTTAGTAGAGAAGAGAAGATGTTGTGAAGCTTATGAAGATCTTGTGCCGAGGCCTCAAGCTTTTCCTTGTAGAAGGCAGTTTTGGCAGAAGTCACCTCCAAAGAAAATTTGGTCAGGAGTGCACAGTGAGATGAGAGGTCTACATCAAGTTGTGATTTTTTTTCACTTCCTCTCTGCAGATCCGAGTTCTCGTCGATTGCTGCGCAAAACTTCTGACAGCCACGGTGTGGGACAAGAAGTCTTCTTGAGTCTTGTAGTCAAGGGGCAAAGGAGGTCCATGGTTGAGGAAAGAGATGAGAGGAAGGAGTCCGTAGCAACGTCTAAGGGTAGAGAGGAAAAGGAGTCGGGGTCAGGAAGAGATGAAAGAGTACGTGAAGTTACAGAGGAGGGAGAGATAGATTGAAGGTTAGGACGGATAAGAGAGACATGTAAATTATTTTTAGGTTGAATAGGAAGAGTGATTAAAAAGGAAACCAGGTGATGATCAGAGATTGGAAGTGGAGTGGCAGTCATGTCTGTAGCTGGAGTAGGGCGGGTGAAAACCAGGTCCAGGACATTTCCTCCCTTGTGTGATGTAGGGCAGCTGTTAAATGTCAAGGAGAAGGTATTCAGAAAAGGCAAGAGGCAAGATGACTGAAGTTTGTCGGATGGGAGGTTGAAGTCACCAAGAACTGTCAGAGGGGTGCTGTCAGAGGGGAAAGTACTGAGGAGCGTGTCCATCTCTTCTAGGAAGTCTCCAAGGGGACTAGGAGGGCGGTAGATGACAATGATGAAAAGGTTGATTGGAGAGGTAACTGAAACTGCATGAAATTTAAAAGAAGACATGGTTAAATGGAGAGGTGTGAAACACCATCTCCGTGATAAAAGTAGACCTGTACCACCACCTCTACCAGTTTCTCTTGGTGAGTGAGAGAAAGCATAGGCAGAAGACAGAGCAGCTGGTGTAGCAGTGTTCTGTGGGGATATCCAGGTCTCAGTAAGTGCCAGAAAGTCAAAGGTGTAGTGGGAAGCCAAGCCTGTGATAAAGTCAGCTTTCCTTACATCAAACTGACAATTCCAGAGCCCACCTACCACCGCTGTTTGAGATTGAGACAACAGGGGAGGGTAGATGAGGTTACTGGTGATGTGACATCTGTTCTGTGGATAGGAACATCTGTGTCTGTAAGAGATGACTACAAAGATGGGTTTGAGGCACATGACTGATCTCCCAGAGATCAATGTGTTTTAAAAAAGTAAGAAAAAGTACAAATAGGACTTTCTAAATAACACTAAGAGTTACTGGCTTTAAGGGGCTACCTACTTGTGGGGGCTACCTACAATATAAGTGGAGTAAGCCCTGCCCACAATTCACACCTCAAGTGAGACTAAAACTACTCTTGATTAATCACCTGACCAAACTAATAAGCACAGACCAACACTTCTAGAATCAACTGAGTTAAATAGATATACAGTGCCCTCCACAATTATTGGCACCCCTGTTTAAGATGTGGTCGTGGACTTCAAAAAATTCTCCTTTTTTTTAAAACAACATAGAACCCAAATGCAAAAAGAGAAAATCCAACCTTTATTTAAGTACATTACTTTGGTGGTAAAAAAAATCACACATTTAGAAAAAAAACTTGAAATCATGTGTGCCACAATTATTGGCACCCTGATGTTAATACTTTGTACAACCTCCTTTTGCCAACAAGACAGCACTTAATCTCCTCCTATAACATTTCACAAGATTGGAGAACACAGAGAGAGGATTTTGACCATTCTTCTTTGCACAATCTTTCTAGATCATCCAGTGTCCTGGGTCCTCTCTTATGCACTCTTCTCTTTAGCTCGCCCCACAGGTTTTCGATTGGGTTGAGGTCTGGGGACTGAGATGGCCATGGAGGACCTTGAGTTTGTGACTGCTGAACCACTTTTGTGTAGATTTTGCCACATGTTTTGGATCATTATCCTGCTGAAAGACCCAATGACGACCCATCTTCAGCTTTCTGGCAGAGGCCATCAGGTTTTTATTTAAAATATCCTGGTACTTCAAAGCGTTCATAATGCCATGCACCCTAACAAGGTTCCCAGGGCCTTTGGAAGAGAAACAGGCCCACAGCATCACAGATCCTCCACCATACTTCACGGTGGGCATGAGGTGCTTTTCGGCATACTCATCTTTTGTTTTACGCCAGACCCACTTAGAGTGTTTGTTGCCAAAAAGCTCAATCTTAGTCTCATCTGACCAAAGCACACGATCCCAGTTGAAGTCCCAGTACCGCTTAGCAAACTCCAGACGTTTACGTTTGTGAGTGTTAGTGAGAAAAGGCTTTTTCCTTGCATGCCTCCCAAACAGCTTGTTGGCATGTAGAGAGCGTCTGATGGTTGTTTTGGAGACTCTGTGACCCCAAGATGCCACTCTTTGATGCAATTCTGTGACGGTGAGCTTGGGAAATTTTTACTTCTCTTACCATCCTCCTCACTGTGCGTTGTGGCAAGATAAACTTGGGACCTCTTCCAGCCTTGTTTGTCACTGTTCCAGTTGTTTTAAACTTCTTAATGATTCCTCTGACTGTAGATACCAGCAAGTTAAGGCGAGTGGCTATTTTCTTGTAGCCATTGCCTGACTTATGAAGGTCGACACACATCTGCCTTACTTGAATGGTGTGTTCTCTTGTCTTTGCCATGTTGACAAATGGGTAAGAGAATTAGGCCTCTGTGTCACGTCATATTTATACCCCAGGGAAACAGGAAATCATGAATTACTAATTAAAAGTCCCTAGATACCCTGACCAACCTTAGCAACTACAGAAAAATATATAAAAAAAAAAAACAATTAAATTTTTCAGAGGAATTGTTAGGGGTGCCAATAATTGTGGGACACATGATTTCAAGTTTTTTACCACCAAAGTTATGTACTTAAATGAAAGGTTGGATTTTTCTCTTTTTTTGCATTTGGGTTCTATGTTGTTTTAAAAAAAAGGAGAATTTTTAGAAGTCCACGACCACATCTTAAACAGGGGTGCCAATAATTGTGGAGGGCACTGTACAAAGTTAGAATCCTACCTTACCAGAAGAGAGTAGATTCAAGATAGAGCTAAAGCACACTACCTGCCCATTAAAGTCTACATGCCCATTAAAGTCTGCCCCAATCATCAATCATTCATTTCTAGGTACACCTTCTACCACTCCATCTAACTCACTCCAGAATTTTTCCTTCTCCTACATCTCACAACCCACTTGTGAATAGTTTCTATATGCACTATAAGCTCTATAAGCACTAATGACATTTATCATCACCCCTTCAACTTACAGCTGCATGTTAATCACCCTATTAGAAACTCTCTTTACCTCCACTACACTCTTACTAATCTTTTCCTTCAGGATTACCCCTATACCATTTCTCTTTCCATCCAAACAATGATAGAACAGTTTAAAGCCACCTCCAAATGTTCCTGACCTTACTCCCTTTTCACTTGGTCCCCTGAACACACAACATATCTACAGTGAGGAAAATAAGTATTTGAACACCCTGCTATTTTGCAAGTTCTCCCACTTAGAAATCATGGAGGGGTCTGAAATTGTCATCGTAGGTGCATGTCCACTGTGAGAGACATAATCCAAAAAAAAGAAAATCCAGAAATCACAATATATGATTTTTAAACTATTTATTTGTATGATACAGCTGCAAATAAGTATTTGAACACCTGTTTATCAGCTAGAATTCTGACCCTCAAAGACCTGTTAGTCTGCCTTTAAAATGTCCACCTCCACTACATTTATTATCCTAAATTAGATGCACCTGTTTGAGGTCGTTAGCTGCATAAAGACACCTGTCCACCCCATACAATCAGTAAGAATCCAACTACTAACATGGCCAAGACCAAAGAGCTGTCCAAAGACACTAGAGACAAAATTGTACACCTCCACAAGGCTGGAAAGAGCTACAGGGAAATTGCCAAGCAGCTTGGTGAAAAAAGGTCCACTGTTGGAGCAATCTTTAGAAAATGGAAGAAGCTAAACATGACTGTCAATCGCCCTCGGACTGGGGATCCATGCAAGATCTCACCTCGTGGGGTCTCAATGATCCTAAGGAAGGTGAGAAATTAGCCCAGAACTACACGGGAGAAGCTGGTCAATGACCTGAAAAGAGCCAGGACCACAGTTTCCAAGGTTACTGTTGGTAATACACTAAGACGTCATAATTTGAAATCATGCATGGCACGAAAGGTTCCCCTGCTTAAACCAGCACATGTCCAAGCACGCCTTAAGTTTGCCAATGACCATTTGAATGATCCAGAGGAGTCATGGGAGAAAGTCATGTGGTCAGATGAGCCCAAAATAGAACTTTTGGGTCATAATTCCACTAAACGGGTTTGGAGGAAGAAGAATGATGAGTACCATCCCAAAAACACCATCCCTACTGTGAAGCATAGGGGTGGTAGCATCATGCTTTGGGGGTGTTTTTCTGCACATGGGACAGGGCGACTGCACTGTATTAAGGAGAGGATGACCGGGGCCATGTATTGCGAGATTTTGGGGAACAACCTCCTTCCCTCAGTTAGAGCATAGAAGATGGGTCGAGGCTGGGTCTTCCAACATGACAATGACCCGAAGCACACAGCCAGGATAACCAAGGAGTGGCTCTGTAAGAAGCATATCAAGGTTCTGGCATTGCCTAGCCAGTCTCCAGACCTAAACCCAATAGAGTATCTTTGGCGGGAGCTCAAACTCCGTGTTTCTAAGCGACAGGCCAGAAACCTGATTGATCTAGAGAAGATCTGTGTGGAGGAGTGGGCCAAAATCCCTCCTGCAGTGTGTGCAAACCTGGTGAAAAACTACAGGAAACGTTTGACCTCAAAAATAATACATTGTGATTTCTGGATTTTTTTTTTTTAGATTATGTCTCTCACAGTGGACATGCACCTACGATGACGATTTCAGACCCCTCCATGATTTCTAAGTGGGAGAACTTGCAAAATAGCAGGGTTTTCAAATACTTATTTTCCTCACTGTACCTCTCTCCCTTTACTAATCATAGTACCAACATTTAATGTACCCAACCCTAACCTCCACTCTCCTCCCCTTCTCCTTTGTCTGCTGTCTCTCTAGACGTCTTACTCCTCTCCTTCTCTTCCTTAGGGCTACTGTTGGCCTAAGGAGGAGAAGGAGAGGAGTAAGACGTCTAGAAAATTCGGGTCGAGGCCCGATCCGGTATGAATTTCTGATTCCTGATCCGCATATTTGATTTGGCACGTTTCATGCTGGATTCCCTTCCTAACGCAACCCTCCCAATTTATTCGGGCTTGGGACTGGCACTAAGAGTGCACTGGCTTGTGCAACCCTAATGGCTGGCTTCTATCTTAATAGATCTATGCATATAAATTGTATCAGGCTTATCCAGATAAGGGATCAGGATCACTGGTATTTCAGGAGTTGGTTGTTCTGTACATTAGAAACAGTTAATTTGATTCACTTGAGTGAATTGTGTACATTGTGTAGACATGGATTAATCACATTAACACAATATTTTTGTTTAACCTACCTGATTTGATCATGTATATTCAAAGCCCTAGAATAAAGTAAACTCCCCATATCTACAAGAACTCAAGCTCAAATATAGTACCCTGGTGCTCCGAGGTTCAAAAGGTGCTCTCTGTGGTATACTGTAATAGTTAGTTTTAAATTAATTTATTCAGTGTCAGATAATTAATTTAGTCAGTGTTAGACAATTAATTTAGTCAAACTTCCTCTGTCTTAACCACATTAGCCATATTGAAGTTGCCTTCTGCCTTGTTTGTTGTTAGCTTCGTAGGCTAGCCAAAGTGGTAGATTGAAAAAAACCACACAATTTACAAGAAATAGTTTAATGGGATGAAAATGTTGTGCAATGAGAAGAAAAAATATTAATAATGCCACCAAATAAATTACAATGAGATCCTGAGGGAGAACAAAGGACGCTACCCGTACCGGTGTCCACGAGGGAAACGAGCCGGCATCAGGAACAGGCTGAGGGCATGTGTACACCACGCTCCCTTACCTAGTATCCTGTTAGCCATCGTCCACTCACTGGAAAACAAGCTGGACGACCTCAGGGCAAGGGTCAAGTTCCAGAGGGACATTCGGGACTGCAACCTTCTCTGCTTCACTGAGACATGGCTGAAACCAGCGGTACCGGACCACGCCATCCAGCCCGCCAAGTTTTTCTCGGTTTACCGCATGGACTTCAGGGAAGTCAAGAGGAGGTGGAGTGTGTCTGATGTTGAACAACCGCTGGTGCGACAGCGTGAGCATCGTTCCCCTTTTACGCTCCTGCACACCAAACTACTGGAACTACTGACCATCAAATGTCACCCCTTTTATCTACCTCTGGAATTCAGCTCGGTTATAGTCAGTGCCGTTTATATTCCACCTCAAGCAGACACGAACACTGCAGTATGGGATTTACACGGGACAATAACACTTCACCAAACACAGCATCAAAACGCTAAACTCATTGTGGTAGGAGATATTAACAGTGCCAACATCAAGTGTGCACTACCAAACTTTCATCAGCACATCACCTGCTTGACCAATGGTGACGGGACACTGGACCACTGTTACACAAAATTTTAGAAAAGGTTGTAGCACAGCAGTTATGCTCACACCAACTTATGAATAACATTTTTGAAATGTATCAGTCAGGATTTCGGCCTCATCATAGCACAGAGACGGCGCTAGTTAAGGTGGTAAATTACCTGTTATTGGCCTCTGATCAGGGTTTTGTCTCCTTACTTGTTTTGCTCGACCTTAGTGCAGCTTTTGACACCATTGATCACACTATAGTGCTTGCTAGACTTGAGAACGTTGTTGGAATAAAGGAAACAGCTCTCTCTTGGCTCAGGTCTTATTTGACTGATCGCTATCAGTTTGTTGATGTAAATAGTGAGTTCTCCACACTCTATGAGGTAAAGTTTGGTGTTCCTCAAGGATCTGTCTTAGGCCAACTGCTTTTCTCTTTATATATGCTGCCTCTTGGTGAAATCATTCATAAACATGGGATTCGCTTCCATTGCTATGCTGATGACACACAGCTGTATATTTCAGCAAAGCCAGATGAGCGAGATCAGCTTAACAATGTTGAGAAGTGTGTAAAGGACATTAGACAGTGGATGCTTAATAACTTTCTTCTGCTCAACTCAGATAAGACGGAAGTACTTTTAGTAGGACCACATGCAGCTAGAAGTAAACTTTCCGATTATGTAGCATCTCTGGATGGTGTTTCTGTTTCAGCGTGTACGGCTGTCAAAGACCTTGGTGTGATTATTGACCCAAGTCTTTCCTTTGAGTCTCACGTGAATAATATTACCAGGATCGCCTTCTTTCACCTTAAAAATATTGCTAAAATTAGAAATATGATGTCTTTACAGGATGCAGAAAAACTAGTTCATGCTTTTGTTACTTTTAGATTAGACTACTGTAACGCTTTACTGTCTGGGTGTGCGAGTAAGTGCATAAATAAGCTTCAGTTAGTTCAGAATGCAGCAGCAAGAGTCCTCACTAGATCTAGGAAATATGACCACATCACCCCTGTTTTAATCAATCTACACTGGCTCCCAATCAAATCTCGCATTGATTATAAAATATTACTACTGATGTATAAAGCACTTAACGGTCTCGCACCGCAGTATCTGAGTGAACTTCTGTACCAGTATGATCCTCCACGCCTACTTATATCAAAAGGTGCTGGCTATCTGTTGGTTCCTCAAATAATGAAGACTACAGCAGGGGGCAGATCTTTCTCTTATAAAGCCCCACAGTTATGGAACAGCCTTCCAAACTGTGTTCGGGACTCGGACACCGTCTCAGTGTTCAAGTCGAGGTTGAAAACTTATTTATTTAGTCAAGCCTTTTATCAGTAGGTTTTTCTTAGGTAAAGGCTCAGATCTGGAGGGAGCATGGATATAGAGTGTTTGGTGAACTGGTATATTTGTATGCTGTCGTCCCCTCACATTCACACGTTCACTCGGGTTTGTTGACGGTGGTGTGGTGGGTCGTCTCTTATCCCAGAGATCCCTCATGTCTGTGTTACCTTCTGGTTCTCCCTTTTAGTAATGCTGCCATAGCGAGTCTTGCCGGAGTCCAAAATGCACATTGACATTAACTTTCATACACCAATAGGGACACTTAATAATCCATATCCTTCTCTTCCCGTCACTCTCTCTCTCTCTCTCTCTCTCTCTCTCTCTCGCTCTCTCTCTCGTTCGAGTTAAACATGCTCCTGAGGCTCCAGTGACCACTGTTCCTGCCCCTCTCCCCTCCTTGGATCTTCACACTTCTGTGCAGCTTGGGAGAGTCTCTCATCAACACCTTGGGTGGTTCCATGTAATTCCAAGGTTTCTTCCTTATGCCATCTCGGGGAGTTTTTCCTTGCCACAGTTGCTCATCAGGGACAAACATACTTACAAAGAACATATTTACGTTTAATCACAACATTATCTGTGTAAAGCTGCTTTAAGACAATGTTCATTGTTAAAAGCGCTATACAAATAAAAATGAATTGAATTGAATTGAACCTCTTACTGCAGGCCATTTGGAGTTTGAACCAGGAAACACCCAGAATCTAAAAGCTGGTCCACTATCTCCATCGCCACACTTTTCTACAAACATTTTTCTTTCGCACTACAACACTTTAATCACTGGACTGTCACTTTAACTGTGGACTTGCACAGCACAGTGCACTTTATACCACACCACACCGCACACGGTCACTTTAAGGACAATCACATTAATCACCTTATGTGATTACTGTTTACCGTACATAAGCGTACCTTGTATATACACTTTTTCCTCACATATATCTTTATATATTTTATATTTACATAGTTTATACTCTTATTTATCTGCCTTCGTTTTCTTTGTTTTACTTTCCTCCCCATCCTATTCCCTCATGCCGGACAGTCGTATAAAGCATTTCACTGCATGTCATACTCTGTATGTATGTGTATGTGACAAATAAAATTTTATTTGATTTGATTTTTTATTTAAATCTGAGTGTTTCAAACCAATTAAATAGTGAGTCTGAGTCACATCTAAACACATGCACATTTCTAAAGTTTGGAACATGGTTATCCACCAGAGACTATATGATTTTGATAGGACTTTCATGGCATGATTGAAGTTGGCATCAGGAATGTAATGTCATAATTCATTATTGCTAAATTGGCTTCATCTCCTTGAATGAATATAAAATGTGCTTTGCCCTGCTGTATTTTAGTGTAGTATCTGGGTAAGGGTCATTTAGACTTCATGTCTCAGGCATTCCTTTTTACCCTTAACATCTGCATAGCTTGTCACAGGATAAGCACCATGGTTTACACCTCTATTGGGGGGTTTTGAAACCGCAGTGTCAAACCCCACACCAAAGATACAAAACAGGATAATCCCTGACCTCTCTAGCGGACTTCAAATGAGCATTTAAATGATAGCGCAAGCCAGTCTCTAAACTCGGCTCCAATACATCTTGGTGCTAACACACACCAGGGCACACACACACACACACACACACACACACACACACACACACACACACACACACACACACACATGCCAAAAGGGAGCATTTTCATTAATTAAATAATAAATAGTGTTCCAAATGCCATATGACACATACATATCTTGTATGTATTTCCTCCCTATAATAATGTACCTCTGTTTTATTGCTGTCTTCTCTTTAAATGGTTGATATCAAAATGATCTCAAAATTATCTGTTCTTTATTTTCCAAACCGGGGTGCAAATTATATACCAGAATATAACATTATATTAACACAAGTTATACCTTAAAGGCTTATGTCCAGGTACATTACTGTATCTCTGCTTTATTGCTGTCTCTTCTTTCCTGCTTAATATCAATATGATATGCTCTCTATTTCACAAATAATGGTGCACGTTAGATGATCATAAAGTGTACCATACTGTTTTCATACACTTTGGATAAAACTTTGAGTTCTCCAAATGAAGCATAAACAGGTAATCCCCATAAATGCAAGAACAAAGAAAGTTTTGCCCTCAGAAAGTTCATGCCTGGCATTGGCCATTCCACCAAAGATGGATGTGGCCCCGGGACCCTTAAAGTTTCCTGAACCCCACCAATCGTGGCTCAAGAACTCTTCTTTGAGATGGGACTCAAACCCTTTGAGGCAGATCTTCCGGCAAGAACCTCTCCTACTCTGATCTTCAGGAGAACCTGGAAGAACTTCTAACTGCCTCCTAACAGACTCTTCAAGAATTTCCTTTGTCTACCGCATCCGGACTCTTGTTCAGCAAAAGCCAATGCAAGTTACCGTTTTAAAGACCATTAAATGCATGATTAAGCTTGAGTCCCTTTATTAAGGTGAATTTGAATTTCTTGATGATTCACATTTAGGTTGTGGTTATTTTAAAGATTAAGCTTTTTCCTTTTTTCTCTCTTTCTTCCTTTTTGTTTTTCTTCTCTTCCTTTTTTTATATATTCTTAACTTCTTTTCCTCTTTTATGTATGTTTGTGTAGTTAGTTCTATGTTGTGTTTATCTCATTCATTAAGCACCGTATTTTTTATAAGTGATTGTCTCTGAGTGCCGCTCACATTTCAAAGTCACTGCAATATTTGATCATGATACATGCTCTATTACTTGTACGGTATAAAGTAAAGGGGGGGTCTTTCTTGGCTGGGGAGATACAACTTTTATAGAATGAATAAAAGATTATACTGTCCGTTTGGTGGACGAACAGACCAAATAATTGTAACGTTAATTCCATGACCGTTAATTCAACAACTTAAATTCAATATTTATGAGTAATTATTACCCCTTATAATTTACTCATATATTTCCCTTTTTGTAATTCCCTACGTTAGTAATGTATCGCATTTTTAATTTTAAGGTGGGGCATTTAGATCCAGCTAAACCACAATAGGATTGGTGCTTACATTAAAGGTGAAACATGATTTGACAGACATGACTGATAGCTATGGTTGTTGGATGCTTGCTTTTCTTAGGTAAAGGAGCAGAGCTTGTTGATGGTGGTGTGGTGGGTCGTCTCTTATGCCAGAGATCCCTTCATACAACAATAATAATCCTTATGCTTCTCTTCCTGTCACCCATCTTCTCTCTCTCTCTCTCTCTCTCTCTCTCTCTCTCTCTCTCTCTCAGTTGAGTTAGACATTACTGAGGTTCTAGTGACCACTGTTCCTGCCCCTCTTCCCCCCGCAGATCTTCCCACTTAGTCCAGGCCTGCGTCTGGATAGTGTTCTCTTCTTTTGGAGGCCACTCTGTGCCGCTGGGGAAGGTTTCTCATCAACGCATTGGGTGATTCCATGAAATTCCGTAGTAAGAATGGGAGCTTTTGAGGATAGATTTTTTACTGTAGTTAATGTCAACAGTCTGCTACATTGACTCAGGACTACAGTTTGCTTCTGATCACATCGCAGAAATGAACAGAACTGCAGGGCACACATGAAAAGGGATTGCAACTTTTTACAAACATTGAGCAGTATTTTACCCAGCGTGCAGGATATTTGCTGCATGTGTGTATATTCAGTGATCAAGTTAATACAAATATTGTTTTAAAACATGCAGAATCTTCAGCATTCTTTTAATCATTGATTATTAAAGAAAATACTGAGCATGTTATACAATGATCAGGCATAACATTATGACCATCTGTCTAATATATTTTGGTCCCCTTTTTGCTGGCAAAACAGCACTGACTCATTGAGCATAAACAGCATTAACTCCTTCAACAACTGAGCAGTAGCTCATCTGTTGGATCGGCCCACATTGCCCGGCCTTCAATCACACCGTGCACCAATGAGCCTTGGTCACCCATGACCCTGTCACAAGTTTACCACTGTTCTTTATTTGGACGACTTTTGTTAGATACTGACCACTGCAGACTGGGAACACACCGTAAGAGCTGCTGTGGCAGAAGTTCGCTCTGTTTCAGTCTGGCGATGGCAATAAAGAGGAGACACTAAGCAGAGGAGAGCTGAAGAGTACCCAGACGGTGAATGAGTGCAGACGGATGCCTAAAAAAGGCATGTACGAGTAATTTTCTAAAACAGGGGTGGCCAACCCGCGGCTCGCGAGCCGCATGCGGCTGGTTTTATGCGGCTCTTATGTTCCTTTCGAAGTTTGTGTGTGTTTGATTTTTAATGTGCGTGTTTGCTTTGCTTAAGTTCAATACGGTATTTTTAAGACTTAAATGAGCTTGCCCCTACTGGGAAACTTTGCGGTATATCAGACCTTGGCATGAGTCATCATAAATTACAGGGATGCACCGAGAATTTTTGGAAATACCTAAATCACCGAAACAACACGGCAGAAACACAATTGTAATGACGCAATAAAAAAGCGCAGCCAGTACATGGTTATCTGAATAAGAGCAACATGTCTGCGGTGTGCGGATAGCAATGTGCAAAACATGCAATGCTGAAATTTCAAAAGGGGTTGTATCTGCAAAGAGTTTCTCCAAGTCGGGTTTAATTTATCACCTGAAATCCAAACATCCCGATTGCCTTCTAAATATGAGAAGAACGCGGCGCATAAAAGTAAAGTCAATCCGTGCATGTGCACTCCGTCTGTAGTGGACGTTTTTGAAAAGGCAGGAAAGTTTTCCAGTGATGGTGCCGAGGCAAAAGGCATAACACAAAAAAATATGGATTTCATTGCCATTTGAATTGAATTTTTAATTTCGGTGCATCCCTAAAATATTATCGTTGATGTGGCCCTCTGACACAATTCAGGTTTCTCATGTGGCCCCTTGTAAAAATTAATTGCCCACCATATTCATCTCACGCACATGCGCATTTGAAGCGAAGTGAACATGCACATTAAAAAAAAAACACAAACAAAATCTATGTTTTCTACCCTGAAACACGTGAAATCAAAGCATCGATCTGTTCTGACTGGTTGGCCACCCCTGTTCTAAAAGAAGGAGAGTGATTGACTGCTGCATCAGTTTATGGATGGGTTCTGTACAACTGGAGATCACTCTGTGCAGCTGAGGATGGTTTGAAATGAACAGCTTATAGATTCAAGAAGTTACCGAGCAACTCAAGAACAATGGATTTTGACTGTAATTAATATGAGGTCTGCCACAATAGTTCTTCATCTGGATGAGGAAGGCTTACCTTTTGAGTCTGTTTCCTCTCAAGGTAACTTTCTCATACCATCACAGGGAGTTTTTCCTTGCCACTGTCACCACAGGCTTGCTAATTAAACTTAAGTTCAAAATATAAGAAACAAACTTAAAGGCACAAAAATAAATTCAATAATAAATTAATTCAAACTTCATAAACATTTAAAGCTCTGTAAAGCTGCTTTGGGACAATGTAAAAGCACTATACAAAAACAAAATTGAATTGAATGACCTGATCTGACCTACACAATCACCCAATCTTAATCTATTTGAGATGGTTTGAGAGTAAAGGAAAAACAGCTATCAAGTACTCAACACTTTTGGAACTTCCTTCAAGATTCCAGGGGTGTTAGAATCACAAAGCAAGGCCAGATTATTCTATCAGGAATGTGACTGGGTCCCAAATCCAGGATGCATCATGGGTATGGTGAAAACAATAATTTAATAAAAGTAACAGGCAGGGGTATAAACACAGACTGAAAAAACAGTTCCAAATCCTTAGCGCCAAAATTGAGTCTGAAATAACAGGAGCGGGTAGACAACGCAATATAAGAAGAAACAAAATTAGAATCCAAAAGACAGTCTGAAATTCAGGCACAGCAAACCAAGCGATAAAGGCAGAGCAAAAACAAGTCAATAGTTCAAACCAGTAACAGGGCAGAAACAAGCAGGGCAGTACAGTAATCCGAGACAGGGATTGGGAACAGGAACCGGAGCAGACAGGATGGCAAGAATAATGTTAGGGACTCGCAAAGACGGTCAGATAATCTGGCAGTGAGTTTCTGTTTTTGGTGTCCTTAAACACTGTGTGGCATGGGAAAAAAACGGCAAGATGGTCGAAGATCCGGAAGCACGCAATGCAAACTTGCAAACTTGGATGTGCACTTGAGGATGACATGGCACTATGTTTACAGATAAAGATTTCTGGAGGTGTTAATGAACCCATGCAGTGATTTCCATAAAAAAATAAAAAAAATAAAAATAAAAATTGTAATTAATATATATATAAAATGGGATGACCGAGGGCACCTTGGGGATGTAACCCGTTCTAGGGTAAAAAAAAAAGGCACTGGCCACACCTGAAGTAAACTCTAGAAAGAAGGGGGCCACATAATGGGCCCGCAGATCTCTGACTCTCTTGAGAGAGCAGGAGGGAGCTCTGGAGTGGAGAATGGTCTCTACCACTTCGGTGGAGAGGCCAGAACATCGGCGCTGTGCTTCCGTAGGGGCCACAGCCACAGCCTTCACAACTCCGGGCGGGAGTGGACTATGGGTGGTGACGTAGCTTCCTGTGTTTGACTTGTTTGCCGCGAGTTCCGTGTTTGTATTTCTCTCAGAGTTTTTAAACAAACTTTACTATTTATCTATCCTTTTTTCCTCTTTTAATAATCCTAAATAGTTTTTGTCTTCCTGACTTGTGCCTGTAGTTAGTTAACTCGACTATCACTAGTGTTGACTATATTTATTGCCTCTCACTTTATCATATCTTAAATCTGTTTGCGATTATAAGCACTATGCCGGCACTGTGTGTCTGCCTTTGAGCACAGGTAAGGATTCGTTTAAGTTGCAAACGGTGGAGTTGAAGATGGAGGCTTTAAAGCATGCCCAGCTTCGAAAGCGGCGCTGGAAACATCACTCATCCCAGGTAAATTCCCGGGTTGAACCTAACGCTCCCAGCACCTCAACTTGGCGTGTCTCCCTGCCCAGGCCCAGCGCAACTACAACGCAGCCCGCCCAGGTATCGTTCACTCCGGCACCGGGGCACCACAGACCCTGGATGCTGCAGCAGCGGAAGACACGAGCCAAGCCCCATTCGGGGACGTCTCCCCCGCCACCACCACCAGCCTTTTGAGATCTCAACCGAGAACCGCTTCGCCCCTCTCCACGAGATGGAACGCCATACCGTGATTCTTGGAGATTCCATCGTCCGGCATGTCCGCGCTACTGGAGCCAAAGGTAAGGTGCACACTCGCTGTTTTCCTGGTGCTCGTGTTCTCGATGTCGCTGCGCAGGTACCCGCAATCCTGAACAAGAACTTCGGAGCTGTTATTCTTCATGCCGGGAACAAACGACACCAGGCTGAGGCAAACGGAGATTTTAAAGAAGGATTTCAGGATCCTGGTGGAGACGGTACGCAGCACATCACCCACAATGAGGATCATAGTGTCAGGACCTCTTCCCACTTACCACCGAGGGTTTAGTTTACTTAAGTTTAGTAGACTTTTTGCACTAAATTAATGGTTACAGTCATGGTGTCGAGTGCACAAACTTCTCTTTGTTAATAACTGGAACTGTTTCTGGGAGCGTCCTAGGTTCTTCCGCCCTGATGGCCTGCACCCCAGCAGAGTTGGAGCAGCAGTCCTATCAAATAACATCTCTAGGATACTTCACACCATCTGACTGGTAAGACATCAGGCAATTTATGACTATGAGAACATTTATACAACAAACCAAATAGTTACAAGTGAGCACACAGCCCAGTTTATAGAAACCGTATCTATTCCTTGTGTTGTAAAACCAAGAATTAAATACACAAGATCCAGAAATAATCTTATTGCATTTAAAACTGAAAAATACCAGATAAGCAAACACAAAAAAGTTCTAAAGTTTGGTCTTTTAAACATTAGATCACTTGCACCCAAAGCACTGATTGTAAATGAGATGATCACTGATAATAATCTCGATGCGCTCTTTCTCACTGAGACCTGGATTAAACCAGATGATTATATGGGTCTAAACGAGTCCACACCATCAGGATATGTAGGTGTAGATATAATCATCTGGTTTAGGTGTAGCAACCATTTATAGTGCCTCTCGTAATGTTAGTCAGAGATTAGGATTCAGCTTTACATCATTTGAAGTGCTCGTTCTTAAAGTAGAAAACCCCTATCTCTCGCTCTGGCCACTGTGTACAGACCCCCAGGGCCCTACGCTGATTTTCTTCAAGAGTTTGCTTGTTTTCTTTCAGACCTCTTGATCAATTGCTGCTTGTAGGAGATTTTAATATTCATGTAGATGATGCAAACGATGCCCTAGGATTATCATTTGTGGACTTATTAAACTCTTATGTGGTTAAACAAAATGTCACCAGACCAACTCATCGCTTTAACCACACACTAGACTTAATAATACCCCACGGAACAGATGTCACTGATATAGATATTTTACCTCAGAGTGATGACATCACAGACCATTATCTCATATTGTACACACTACCGGTAGAGCAGATTAGCCGTGTTTTACCATGTTATCGAACTAAAAATCAGGTATCTGAAAAATGTGTTCCTTCACAGTTTATTAGTGAGGACTTTATGAATTTCTTAACTGAAAAAATTGATAGCATTAGAAAAACAATTGTGGCGGTCTAACATCTGACAGCATCTCCTGACACAATTTCACCTACAACTCCACAACTGCACTGCTTTACATGTATAGGACAGGAAGAGCTGTATGATGTTATTACTAAAGCTAAATCAACAACATGTCAGTTAGATCCCATTCCAACTAATCTATTGAAGGAAGTGTTGCATACAGCTGGTGAGCCTTTTCTCAATATTATTAACTAACTCCTCAATATCTTTAGGTCACATCCCTAAATCCCTCAAGTTAGCAGTCATTAAGCCCCTCATTAAGAAACCTAATTTGGATCCAAACACGCTATCGAATTACAGATCCATTTCAAATCTCCCATTTATGTCTAAGATTTTAGAAAAGATTGTCACTGCCCAGTTATTTTCCCACTTACAAGAGAACAATATCTTCGAAGAGTTTCAGTCAGGTTTTAGGCCCCATCATAGCACAGAAACTGCTCTAGTTAAAATCACTAATGACCTGTTTTTAGCTTCAGACCAAGGCTTCATCTAGCTGTTAGTTTTACTAGATCTTAGTGCTGCATTCGACACTATAGATCATGATCTCCTCCTAGATCGCTTACAAAATTATATTGGCATCCAGGGACAGGCATTAAGCTGGTTTAAATCCTACCTGTCTGATCGTTACCATTTCGTAGACTTAAATGGAGAGCTATCCAGGTTAATGCTGGTAAATTATGGCGTGCCACAAGGTTCAGTTCTAGGACCCCTGCTTTTCACAATATACATGCTTTACTTAGGAAATATTATTAGAAGACATGGAATTAGATTCCACTGTTATGCTGATGATACCCAGCTATATATCTCATCACAACCAGGCGATACAGCTCAATGAGTACGGATAACTGAGTGTGTTAAAGAAATAAGAGATTAAACTCTGATAAGACGGAGATTTTGCTCATCGGCCCAAAAACCAGTACACAGAAGCTTCAACATTTCAACCTGCATTTAGAAGGATGTTCTGTAACTACTAGTTCAACGGTAAAAACCCTGGGAGTTATTTTAGACAGCAACTTGTCTTTTAATAATCATATCAACCATGTTACAAAAACAGCCGTCTTTCACCTTAGAAATACAGTGGTTATGTCGATGTCCTAGGGGGTCGCCAAAAAGCATCGAGGTAACCGATGATCGAGATAAACGAAAATCAAAATGGCGGCAATATATTAACGTGCTTGAAATTTCTTTATGTGCATGATGTGCGTTAATAAATGAGAATGTGCATGCACGTGTTTTTGAAGGGTTTTTTACACAACAGCGTTGCCGCGATTTGTTTGATGAAGGCATGCTATAAAAATACATACAGTACATGTTTATCTGTCAGGAATCCACCTGCCACGCCCCCTTCAGCCCCCTTCGGCTTGGCAGGTGCCTTTTTGGCCGCTTTCTCTGAAGCTCCGCTTCAATCGCGCACATATGGTGCTCGTTTAGCATCATCACCAGCTCCTATTTAAACTTCCACACTCTCACTGTCCGTTATTGTTGGTATATGTTGGTTCACGGCGGTCGTTGTTATCGCGCATGCGTATCCCGGTACGTGCCTTCCCACCGGCACTCTCTCAACGGCTGCTCTTTTCTCCCCCCCCCGATCCTGCCGGTGTTCATTCTATGCTTTTGGATGGTCATCACACGTTCCGCGCCGCCAAGCGCGGCTTTCGCCTCCCATTCATCGCATAACATTTAACAACAAAAGGCATATGTGCACTAACTAACAGCAGAGATTCACCAGTTGTCAGGAATGATTTCAGTTCTATTATTTTTATATTTTTTATATAAACAAAGCAGTCATTTTTGTTTTAAATTGTTTTTAAAATGCAAGATGTTCACAAATGTTGATAAAAATGGACAAGAAATTTCATTTATTTATAAAATTTTAGCATTTCTTCCCCCTAACTGTACCAAAATTGAACCGAAACCTGACTTAACTGAAGATCGAACGGTGAATTTTGTATACCATTAAACCCCTATGTTAAATAACACAAATAATCCGATACCGAATCCAAATCCAGCAGAGTTTATGGAGACATAATTTAATCAAATGCTGCCCTCCAATGGCTCCATTTAGCAACTATCATTAAGAATGAAAGCACATTCTTTGTCTTTCTTCATCAGATTTCTTGTGGCAGGTAGAAAACAGATGAAAGGTGGATAGAATGGTGTGTGCGTTGCGGGGAAAAGCATGGACACGCAGCTCCTACGGGTATACATGTACGAGGAATATGATTAAAAAATGTGGATTTATTCCTGAAGCCGAGAGAGAGAGAGCGAGATATGAAGAGAAAACCTTCCCTCGCAAAAAAGTTATGCCTTCATTACTGGTAGTCAGCCGTCAGCCAGAGGCGCAAGTGGGATTCTCAGAAGCACAGAGCCGTGCTGAATTATGGAGAGGCTTCATTATTACTTCAGAGGCTGTCATTGCCTCCGCGCGCTCCCAAGCGCGCAGCGCAAATCATGCACAGCTGAAGCGCGTTACTCACTCACTCCCGGCTCCCATACTAACCGCTCACTCACCCACTCTCGGGGTCCGTTATTTTATGTGTTCATGCGTGGTCGTGTGAATGCTGCACCCGCTACATACCGTCTCCTCCCGGACTCCTCGCTCACTCCACGGCTGCGTTTTCCTTCCCCAGCGCACCTCGGACTTTCGACGCTTCCCCGTCGCTTCCCCTGCGCCGCGCTTCATCGATAACGCACCGTTGATGTTATTATTGGACTGCCGTTTGCCGGATTATCCCGATCTACGCGGGTATTTTGTGTTGGCTCTGCCTTTGTTAAATAAAGTTTCTGTTTGCCGTTACTCCGGCTTCCGCCTCCGCACCACGCCTAACACCACTATACAATACAACACCTGTAGCAGCTGTAAGACTTGATTTTTCTGCCACTTCCGCGAGTTCTTCTGCGGCTGCACCGAGATAACCGACGTTAAATGGCAAATTTTTATCGACATAACCGATAAAAAATGCTTAGAAAAAGCAAGAATTTGGCGGTTCCACTTCAAAAACGTCGACTTAATAGGGTTGTCGAGATAACCGAGGGCGAGATAACTGGGTTCCACTGTATTTCTAAGCTAAGAAACATGTTATATAAATCTGATGCAGAGAAGCTCGTCCATGTGTGCATGACCTCTAGAATAGACTACTGTAATGCATTACTAGGTGGATGTCCTACATCATTAATAAACAAGCTTCAGTTAGTTCAGAATGCGGCAGCCAGAGTTCTTACAAGAAAATATGATCATATAACCCCAATGTTATCGTCCCTACACTGGCTACCTGTTTCGAATCAACTACAAACTACTACTTCTTACTTATAAAACACTAAATGGTTTAGCTCCCATGTATATATCCAGTCTTTTACACCCTACAATCCCTCACTAGTAGTTCCTAGAATAGCAAAGTCCACTAAAGGCAGTAGATCATTCTCACATTTAACTCCTAAACTTTGGAATAGTCTTCCAGACAGTGTTAGGGGCTCAGACACACACTCCCAGTTTAAGTGCAGATTAAAAACTTATCTTTTTAGCAAAGCCTACACATAACATACGTCTCACATCATAACCTTGTGCTCCAGAACATCTGATCACATGCACATTATCAACTTGTGCTGTTAATATCATGAACAGCAGCTACGCTAATTTCTCTACACTGCTTCTCTTTCTCTTTCCATCCCGAGGCATCCTGAGGTTTGGCCAGCTCCAGTCACGTCCCACCTCGTGAAGATTATGGACCTTTTAAGAAGTAGATGCCGAACTCGCAAACATCCCGAACCATCTAGAGACGTAAGAGTGCCAATTGGAACCCACTTCATGTGTGGAGTTTTGATATTGGACCTCCTGGAGTGTTTAAAGGCTTTGGAATAGAGAAGCTGGTGTTGGATCTGTGATGATCACAAATGTTGAGCTATTTTATGAGTTGCTCAGTAGCTCCTAGTTTTATAACCATAAAGACTGTATAAGACTGTAGAAAGAACATTACTTATAATCACACACTCCAGTGCTCATGTTAGTTCTCACTCTCCAGTGTTCTCTATTGTTTAAAGATTTATGATCAAACTCTTGAGGATGAGGATGGGTTCCCCTTTTGAGTCTGGTTCCTCTCAAGGTTTCTTCCTCATAGCATCTAAGGGAGTTTTTCCTTGCCACAGTTGCCATGGCTTGCTCATCAGGGATAAATGCACACCATTCACCTTGACTGTTAATTTCTGTAAAGCTTCTTTGAGACAATGTCTGTTGTAAAAAGCGCTATAGAAATAAACTTGACTTGACTTGACTTGACTATGGCCCCCTGACCTGGGAGAGGACGTTGGAATCTCACAGGGAGGGTAGTCGATGAGCACTACCAGGTCCGTGAACCATGGTTTGCCTGGCCACCTTAGAGCCACCAAGAGGAGATGGACTCTGTCCCCTCTTCAGAACTCTCGTAAGCTCATCAGGGATAAATACACATCGTTTACATTAACTGTCGAATTCTGTAAAGCTGCTTTGAGGCAATGTCTGTTGTCAAAAGCTCTATAGAAATAAACTTGACTTGACTTGAGTTGAGTTGAGTTTATGGTTGTGAGATGTAGACCTTTTTATTTAACCCGAGAAGGTGCTCTGTGTACTCTACGGGACCATTAGCAAACAGCAGAACACACAACCTGATGGATTGTATATTGTCGCTGGAGATTTCAACCATGCAAATCTCAGGACTATGTCCCCCTAAATTTCATTAGAATGTGGACTTCGGAACCAGAAGGGAAACTCGCTGTATGTTGTTTACACAAACATCCAGGGTGCATACATCGCAAAGCCTCGCCCCAGCATACAGACCAGCTTAATAGGATGTCTGCTCTTCAGGACTACTTTGAATGCACTGACTGGGACATGTTTAGGGAGGCTGCAAACAACCACAATTATTTCATCAACTTGGAGAAGAACACATCATCAGGGACCAGCTACATCGGCAAGTGCATTGATGATGTAACCATCTCCAGAGAGGCGAATCACGCACACGCCAAAAGAATTCACGCCCACTTCCAGGACATCAGAGACACCCGGCACATGTGGCAGGGCATCCAGGCAATCACAAACTACAAGACAACTTCAACCGCTTGGGACTGTGATTGTGCACTGAATGACCTCTACACCCAGTTTGAGGTGCAGTTAACTTACAGAAGTATGCTGAACCAGATAACACTCCTGGCAGAGTGCTCATGGAATGTGCAGAACTGCTACAAATCTGAACTCAAACACACACTCAATTTCACACATCCTTGTCTTCTGTACCACCCATATTATATTATATTGTTTCAATATTACCGCATGTTTACATGCTGTTTTTTGCACATCCATTTGACTGCTGCTATTGCTGTTTTGCACAGCTTTTTGTGTTTAAATTTTTTGTTTAATTACAAGCACAATCCTTTATACATGCCTCTTTTGCACACTGTACTGTATAATATACACTAGGTTTACTGGTGGCACTATTTTGTGTATTTGTCCTACACTGTCTTGTCTTGTACTATTTGCACCAGGTTGCAAAGGATTGACTTTATGTGGCTAGGTAACTTATTTAATCTTCTGTATTCTTTTATGTAGATTAATGTTGTTTCATGTAGCACCAAGGTTCTGGAGGAACGTTGTCTCATTTCACTCTGTATTGCATTAGCTATATAGGATTGAACTTACAATAAAAGCTTCTTGACTTGACAATTAGAATTGTTGCTCTCCAGAAAGATTGCCTAGGCTATAAGAAGATTGGTAACACCCTGAAACTAAGTTACAGTACAGTTGCCAGGGTCATACAGAGGTTTTCAAGGTGGGTTTCACTCGAAACCGGCCTTGCAAGGGTTGATCCTCGCGCTGTGCATCAGGTGCAGAAACTGGCTTCAGATATCAGATGCATGAATGCTGCCAGCATTGGTTTGGAGGTTGCAGAAGCGGAAGGTCTGCTTGTCAGTGCTAAGACCATATGCCACACACTGCAACAAGTCAGTCTGCATGGCTGTTGTCCCAGATGGAAGCCTCTTCTGAAGATGACTCACAAGAAAGCCCGCAAACAGTTTGCTGAAGACAATCTCTCCAAAATTAGGATTTCCTGGAACAATGTCCTGTGGTCTAAACTAAGTCAAGTCAAGTAAAGATGAAGAAGGTTTTATTGTCATTTCAACCATATGATGCAGTACACCTTAAAATTAAACAACGTTCCTCCAGGACGCTGGTGCTACATAGACAACATAAAGCTACATAACAGAAAACACAGAGCTGTGTGTTGAGTCCAGGTTGTACAGATCAGTCACACAGTTGAGTGTGTTTTAGCTCAGTTTTGTGTTGAGAAGAGTGAGTTTTAGCTGTTTTGTGTTGTTCTCTGCCAGATGAACACCAAGGAATTTGATGCTTTTGACGATCTCCATGATGTCTACATCTCAACTTGATGTGATTCAAGCTGTGCATTGTCAGCAGAGTGAACAGCAGTGGTTTACTGTTCTCCTTATATGTTTTGGCTTCCGAGTGTGCAATATAAATCAACAGCAAGCCAAACGCTGTTCAAGAGCCAGGATACGAGCACCTTGCTCCTTTATTAGTCCCATGCATGGTTTACACAATTAAACTCAGTGGCCACTGAACGGAGTAAAACTGTAAATGAAAGGAAAAAAATATATAGAAATTAATAAATAAAATTATAAACTTATCAGTTTAACAAACAAAATGTATACAGATAAATCGCTAACTCAAAAGAAAGTTAGAAACATTCTTAATGCAGTGCAGTAATGCTAATCAGCAATAACAAACATATTTGGTCCTATCACATTTAATTAAACATACTCTATTGCAAACTAAACAGATTAATTATTAAAATAAACTTACAGACAATGCTTTTAATACGGTTCAGATGAAGGATCAATTTAAACGTGAAATGCAAAGCACTTGCTGCGCCATGAGTTCGTTGCTTCCTATTTCCTATTACCTGGCTCGTGGTTACACAAAATAAGAGTTCTCACATAAGACTTACACAGTAGCGGCAGGCAAAAATTAAACTTGTATAGAACGTTAAAAGTTCATGAGAAATATAATATTCTTCTTCTTCTTCTTTCGGCTGCTCCCATTAGGGGTCGCCACAGCGGATCATCCGTCTCTATACCACCCTGTCCTCTACATCTGCCTCTTTTACACCAACTACCTGCATGTCTTCCCTCACCACATCCATGAACCTCCTTCTTGGCCTTCCTCTTTTCCTCCTACCTGGTGGCTCCATCCTCAGCATTCTTCTACCAATATAATTCATGTCCCTCCTCTGCACATGTCCAAACCATCTCAATCTCGCCTCCCTCACCTTGTCACCAAAACATCCTACATGCGCTGTCCTCTAATAAACTCATTTCTAATCTTATCCATCCTCGTCACTCCCAACGAAAACCTCAACATCTTCAGCTCTGCTACCTCCAGCTCCACCTCCTGTCTTTTACTCAATGCCACTGTCTCTAATCCATACAACATTGCAGGTCTCACCACAGTCCTATAAACTTTCCCTTTCATTTTGCAGATACCCTACTATCACAAATCACTCCTGTCACTCTTCTCCACCACTCCACCCTGCCTGCACTCTTTTCTTCACTTCTCTAACACACTCTCCATTACTTTGCACTGTTGACCCCAGGTACCTGAATTCCTCCACCTTCTGAAGCTCTTCTCCTGCAACCGCACCACTCCACTGCCCTCCCTCTCATTCACACACATGTACTCTGTCTTACTCCTACTGAGTTTCATTCCCTTCTCTCCAGCGCATATCTCCACCTCTCCAGGCTCTTCTCAACCTGCTCCCTACTCTCACAACAAATCACAATATCATCCAAACATCATAGTCCAGGAGACTCCTGTCTGACCTCGTCCGTCAACCTGTCCATCACCACTGCAAACAGGAAAGGGCTCAGGGCCGATCCTTGATGCAGTCCAACCTTCACCCTAAACCAGTCTGTCGTACCTACTGCACACTTCACTGCTGTCACACTGTCCTCATACATGTCCTGCACCACCCTCACATACTTCTCTGACACACCTGACTTCCTCATACAATACCACAACTCCTCTCTTGGCACCCTGTCGTAGGCTTTCTCTAAATCCACAAATACACAATGCAATTCCTTCTGTCCTTCTCTATACTTCTCCATCAACATTCTCAAAGCAAATAAGGCATCTGTGGTGCTCTTCCTCGGCATGAAACCATACTGTTGCTCACAGATGGTCACCTCTTCTCTCAACCTGGCTTCCACTACTCTTTCCCATAACTTCATGGTGTGACTGATCAACTTAATTCCCCTGTAGTTACTGCAGGTCTGCACATCTCCTTTATGCTTAAAGATCGGTACCAGCACACTCCTTCTCCATTCCTCAGGCATCTTCTCACCTTCCAAAATCCTGTTAAACAATCTGGTCAAAAACTCCACTGCCATCTCTCCTAAACATCTCACGCTTCTACCGGTATGTCATCTGGTCCAACCGACTTTCCACTCTTCATCCTCTTAATCGCTGCTCTCACTTCCTCCTTACTAATCCTATCTACATCCTGCTTCACCAACTCCACATCATCCAACCTTCTCTCTCTCTGATTTTCCTCATTCATCAGCTGCTCAAAATACTCCCTCCACCTTCTCAACACACTCTCCTCACTAGTCAACACATTTCCTCTCCATCCTTTACTGCTCTAACTTGCAGTACATCCTTTCCAGCTCGGTCCCTCTGCCTGGCCAATCTGTATAAATCCTTTTCTCCTTCCTTAGTGTCCAACCTCTCATACAGCTCCTCATATGCCTTTTCCTTGGCTTTCGCCACATCCTCTTAACCTGCTGCCGCATCTCCTTGTACTCCTGCCTACTTTTCTCATCACTCTGTCTATCCCACTTCTGTTTTGCCAACCTCTTTCTCCTTATGCTCTCCTGCACTTCCTCATTCCACCACCACGTCTCCTTGTCTTCCTTTCTATTTCCAGATGTCACACCAAGTACTTTTCTAGCTGCCTCCTCATCACTCCTGCAGTAGTTGCCCAATCATCCAACACCTCCTTAACACCACTGAGCCTCTCTGACCTCTTCCCTGAACCTCACACTACACTCTTCCTCCTTCAGTTTCCACCATCTTATTCTTCTTTCAGTCCTCACTCTCCTCCTCTTCTTCTTCGCCTCCAAAACCATCCTACAGACCACCATCCGATGCTGTCTAGCTACACTGTCCCCTGCCAACACCTTACAGTCTCCAATCTCCTTCAGGTTGCATCTCCTGCATAGCACATAGTCCACCTGTGTGCACCTTCCTCCACTTTTATACGCCACCCTATGATCCTCCTTCTTCTTAAAATAAGTGTTCACCACTGCCATTTCCATCCTTTTAGCAAAATCTACCACCATCTGCCCTTCCACATTCCTCTCCTTAAAACCATACCTACCCATCACCTCCTCATCACCTCTGTTCCCTTCACCTACATGCCCATTAAAGTCTGCCCCAATCACCAATCGTTCTTTCCTAGGTACACCATCTACCACTTCATCTAATTCACTCCAGAATCTTTCCTTCTCCTCCATCTCACAGCCAACTTGTGGAGCATAGGCACTGATGACATTTATCATCATCCTTCAACTTCCACCTTCACGATCATCACCCTATCAGAAACTCTCTTCACCTCCACTACACTCTTACTGTACTCTTCCTTCAGAATCACCCCTACACCATTTCTCTTTCCATCCACACCATGATAAAACAGTTTAAATCCACCTCCAATGTTCCTGGCCTTACTCCCTTTCCACTTGGTCTCCTGAACACACAGCATATCTACCTTTCTCCTCTCCATCATATCAGCTATCTCTCCCTTTCCCGTCATAGTACCGACATTTAAAGTACCAACCCTAACCTCCACTCTCCTGCACTGCTCCTTTCCCTGCCGTCTCTGTAGACGTCTTCCTCCTCTCCTTCTCCTCCTTCGGCCAACAGTAGCCCAATTTCCACCGGTACCCTGTCGGCTAACGATACCTGTGGCGGTCGTTGTTAACCCGGGCCTCGACCGATCCGGTATGAAATTCTCATTTGTGATCCGCATATTTGATTTGGCACATGTTTTACGCTGGATGCCCTTCCTAACGCAACCCTCCCCATTTACCCGGGCTTGGGACCGGCACTAAGAATGCACTGGCTTGTGCCTCCCTAATGGCTGGGTTGAAATATAATATTAATAAATGTAAATATAACAGAGGCAGAACACTCCCCGCCTGGCATTATTAATGCCATTATAACAGTTTGTGGTTAATCTTACTTAGTCTTCCTTGGCTAGCAGTAAGATCACATCAGAAATGGGCCTTAAGAATGATTTCACGTTCACGTTAGGTCTTTTTCAGTGTAGCTCTCCAATGGAAGAGGTACTCCAGGCTTCTGGGTTAGGAGCATTGCTGGAGTGAGTATGCATGGAGAATACGGATCTACCGTGACAGGAACCAAAGGTCTAGCATTCATGATAGCTGACACCTCTGCCATCAGAGTGCAAAGTAGCTCATGAGTTAAGTGAGTGTGTTTCTTCTGCAACAGCATCTAGAATCCTGTGGTTTACACCGATCATGCGTTCCCATGCTCCTCCAATGTGGGAAGCGTGTGGAGGATTAAATTCCCAGGTACAGACGTTCTCATGGGGGTACTTCAAAAGACTTGTCTGTTTTTCTTTTGCTGGTTGCATGCCCAGGTCTTGACTTGCTCCAATAAAGTTGGTTCCCCTGTCTGATTTAAGCTGTTTTGCTGGTCCTTTCACAGCAAAAAACCTTTGCAGTGCATTGATGCAACTGGCAGTGTTCATAGACTCTATGACCTCTGTGTGTACTGCTTGTGTACTCATACATTTGAAAAGTATAGCCCACCTTTTATTTTCAACTACAGCGCCTCTGGTGCATCGAGTGACCACTGTCGATGGATCAAAAACATCTAACCCTACATACGTAAATGGAGGAGATGTACTGAGGGGCTCAGGAGAAAGATCTGCCATCTTTTGAACTTCTTGCTTTCCTCTGAGTCTGCGGCAAAGAACACAACAATGAAGGATAAAGTTTATCAGTCTTTTCCCCCAACAATCCACAAGCCAGCCAGTCAGATTGCTCCTTCTGTGAACTGTCTCCCTTCTCCCTTAATGGTACACTTTGGAGTGGTAATATCTCACCAACAGCTTAGCAACATGACATGGCTTTGGGAGGATGACTGGATTCTTTCAGATCGCCATAAGATAAGATAAGATAAGATAAGATAAGATAAGATAAGATAAACCTTTATTCGTAGCATTCCCATAGTCTCATCCAAGACAACCGTAGGGCAGCTTGTGAGTTTGTAACATAGACTGCTCAAATCCTCCTCACATAATCTGACTTCCTTCCCCAGCCACTTAACCAACAGATCTAACTCTTCACTAGCTGAGAGCTGCAGGTCTTGTGTGGCATCAACAAATGAAGACCCCCAGGCTCTGAAGTTTTCTGGATTTTCATTAAACGTGGTAATCCCAGTGGTCACTAGCTCTCTACGTGCTATGAATTTAGCAAAGTCTAACATATGTGTGGCTTGGCTTTGAGATTGATGCTGTGTATCTAAACAAACTGCATACGTATTTGTTGCGGGATCTTGAGGGTATGACTTAAATGCAGAAGTTGGGATGGAATGAGGCACCCTTGCTCTGTGGTTTATTGATCAAGCGTGGGGTCACTAAGGGTGAAATTACTTTTTCTTTCCAGTTATTTAGAAATAACGGCAAAATGTTATTTTTAGAAGACAGTAAATCTGTACTGATATACAAGCTGCACATTGACTACTGTAAAGAATGTCCGATTTTAATTTCTATAGTATTGTCTCTTGAAAACTTATAATAAAATGATTGCTGAAATGTGAGGTGTGTACTCACTTTTGTGAAAAACTGTAAATGCAATTTTTTTTTAAGATGACATGCAAGAGGATGAGAAATATTTCCCCACATCAGTGTGAAACTTTAATTGTATATGCTGAAAAAAGAACTGGTGGCTCCCCACTTTCACCCAGACTTTCAAAAACTTGTTGGGTTCACCAGCATCCAGTCTTTCTGGTGGTGTGTCCTTGTTTAAGTTCTCCTGTTGCACACCAGGGGGAGTAGTTATACTGCACTTCCATCCTGCCTTTGTTTTGCTGCATGGAAACACTCATAAGCTAAAGATACCATTCTAGCCATTCAACTATTTTTCAATAAAAATATTTGCATTGGATTTGTATAGAGGAATAAAGCATTGGGGTTCTGTTGGATAAAATGGCTCTCATAAAACAAATATGGATTTTAAGAATGCCACTTCAGTGTGTGAGTGATTGACCAGTTAAAGATCAGGGGGCAAAAATAACCTGTTTTTTTTCTTTGTTCTGCAGTCCAGTTTATCTGAGTCTTTGCCAATGAGAACATCAAATCCTTGTTCCTGGCTGACAGAAATATAACCTGATTTATTTATATATATATATATATATATATATATATATATATATATATATATATATATATATATATATATATATACACAAATGAATGTGTGTGTGTGTGTGTGTGTGTGTGTGTGCATGTGTGTGTGCATTTACTAAATGGTAAATGGCTCTATTACCACACTTCTTAAAAACTGTTATAGCGCCATATAACTGACAGATGGTGTTGCTTCAATTTAAGTCTGGAATATTTATGGGCTTTGGTGATAGTGAGGAATATCTTCAGTGCCCTTGGTTTAATAGAAAACGTCACACACAAACATATTTCTCTGATATACACACAGATGTGACTACAAAGAAATAAAAATCAAAAAGCTGTAGAAGCTCAAAAGTCGTATAGTTTTTCTTTATATTCCTATAACAACACAAATGTTACTTTTTCAGAAGTTAAAAAAAAGGAATTCTGCCACGTATTTGTGATTACTCCAGGGGAACATATTGTAAAAAGGAACTATTTGCCAAAAGACAGAAAGATGTGTTGCTCTAAGCATCTGGAGACATAGTGACAACTTTGATTGCTGGAAGTTCATTATCTACACTTCCTCAGTAATAACACTTTCTTCCCTCATTTTCCTAGCACAAGAGAAACCCAGTTTGCTAAAGTTGTCACTTGCTCTCTTATAAAATATGTTTGTGTTGCAGTAAATAGGATACATTTAACAAGTTGCTCATTTGTAGTTAAATGTGGATAACACATTTTTATAGCCATATAGTTCATTTTAAAAATAATACATTTTGTGTCAGTACTGCATTAAGCTTTATTTAAAATATATGTTCAAATTACAATTAAAAATGAGTAAGTGGAATTTAAATATTTGTGTTTGTTTATATTTACATATATGGAGATTTGAATATTCATGTTTGAAAATACAGAAAAATGTGTGTGTGTGTGTGTGTGTGTGTGTGTGTGTGTGTGTGTGTGTGTGTGTGTGTGTGTGTGTGTGTGTGTGTGTGTGTGTGTGTGTGTGTGTGTGTGTGTGTGTTTCTGGTCATCCCCTAATATACAGCTTTTAAACCACACAAGCTTAACTTCACCCAATAAATTACAGCTCATGGATAGCAGATGAGAAAGTGTTTCAACATATCCTGTGCCTACTAATTACCAAAAACTGTCTCTCTTTTCCTTTTTCTTCCCCTCCCCCCTTTAAAGCATTTAGTCTTAGCTAAGGGGGGGTAGGTGGGTTTAAAAAGGGTGGGTGTATGGTGGATACATAAAAAAGACTGTCTAAAACAGGGAGAAAAAGAAAAGTAAGGGTGATTGAGCAAGAAAATGAAGAGATAGAAAGTATACAGTAGAAAGGACATCCATCTGAACCCTCAGCTGGGTTATATTGAAAACATCTCTTTTCATTTGTGTCTATTTTGTTTGGCTCTTTTGTGTTTACAGATTTGTTCATATACTTGATACAACTGCTCTAAAGTTTAGTTGGGCCTGGTATGCTTAGGACCTATCAGGTTTAGCACTCAAATTTAAATATAATATATATTTTTGTTTAAAATGTGCAGTATCTGAATCAGACAAAATGGTGTTTTGGATATGGTTGGAATCTGAACAAAAAAGAAAGAGTAATCTTATTGCTTAATCATCTGCAAGAAACCTTGTGAAGGCAAATGTGGGCCCTCAATGGAAAAATAAGTCTGTGTAAGGAAAAGGATATGTGTCGACATTACCTTTACAGACACACTTCACCCAAGTCACCGGGCAATAAGTGGAGTGGTATATTGACCAATGGTCTCAGCTTGCCCCAGTAAATTGAACGTGGTGACAGAGCCTTGTGTTATGCTGTTGCTGAACCTGATCCAGGGGGCTATGCCTTGAGGAAAGTTGCGGAAAGGGAATAAATAGAGGCTATGACAGTATGACCGTATAACAAAAATGACTTACTTTCCATCTATCTATCAAGTCAAGTCAAGTCAAGTTTATTTGTATAGCGCTTTTCACAACAGACATTGTCTCAAAGCAGCTTTACACAAATCAACAGTGATGGTGAATGGTGTGAATTTGTCCCTGATGAGCAAGCCGTGGCGACTGTGGCAAGGAAAAACTCCCTTAGATGTTATGAGGAAGAAACCTTGAGAGGAACCAGACTCAAAAAGGGAACCCATCCTCATCTGGGTGACATCAAGAGTTTGATCATAAATCTTTCAACAATAAAGAACACTGGACAGTGAGAACTAACATGATTACTGGAGTATAAGATTATAAGTGATGTTCTTTCTGCAGTCTTATACAGTCTATATGGTTAGTAGCTCCGAGTTTTATGAGCTCAGCATTTGTGATCACCACAGATCCAGCATCAGCTTCTCCATGCCAGAGCCTTTAAACACTCCAGGAGGTCCAATGTCAAAACTCCACACATGTAGCGGGATCCAAATGGCACTGGTACGCCTCTAGATGGTTCGGGATGTTTGTGAGTTCGGCATCTACTTCTTCAAAGGTCCGTAATCATCACGAGGTGGGAGGTGACTGGAGCTGGCCAAACCTCAGGGTGTCTCGGGATGGGGAGAGAAAGAGAAGCAGTGGAGAGGAATTAGCGTAGCTGCTGTTCATGATATTAACAGCACAAGTTGATAATGTGCATGTGATCAGATGTTCTGGAGCACAAGGTTATGATGTGAGACGATGTTATGTGTAGGCTTTGCTAAAAGATAAGTTTTAATCTACACTTAAACTGGGAGAGTGTGTCTGAGCCCCGAACACCGTCAGGAAGACTATTCCAGAGTTTAGGAGCTAAATGTGAAAATGCTCTACCACCTTTAGTGGACTTTGCTATTCTAGGAACTACTAGAAGCCCAGAGTTTTGATATCTATCTATCTATCTATCTATCTATCTATCTATCTATCTATCTATCTATCTATCTATCTATACACACATTTTATATATATATATATATATATATATATATATATATATATATATATATATATATATATATATATATAAATATTTATATATTATGTTATTTTTTATCAATTTAAAATTGATCCAAAGTGCATGAAAAGTGAGGAAACAGAAGTAAAGTCAAATCAATAGCTGATGTGACTACCCAACTGATGCTTCAAATCAGCATCAATTATTAAACTTACATGCTTTGTACACTTTCAAGTGAACTCTGATTCTAAGGTGAGGTTTTGGAAGACTTGTCACAGGTCCTACACCATGGCAAGACTTAGCACAGCAACAAGGCAGTGGGTAACCAATAAAATTAATACAGCCGATAAAAGATACATTATGCTTACTTCCCTTTGGCATTAAAACATATCCAGAATTGTCATCAGCAAATAACTGCTGGAAACCAGTGGGGCCCTGATACACAAAAAGCCATTATAGTACCAACATGGAAACAAGGCTAAGTGACCTAACTACAGTATTAACAAAAATATAGTAACTGGGTTGCAGAAGGCAGTAGGTGCTTTGGACTAATAATTAAAAATGTTAAATATTCGTCTGTAGCAGGAGGCAGTTTTTTTGCCAAAGTGCTGGAGAGAGGTACAATATTGAATGTCTGCCAGCATCAATTAAGGATGGTGGAGGTTCCTTGCAAGTTTGGGGCAGCATTTCTGCAGCAGGACAGCAACACCACACATACAGCCAATGTCATTAAGAGCTATCTTCAGTGTAGAGAAGAACAATCGAAATTATGGTTTGGCCTCCACAGAGCCCTGATCTCAACATTAATCTGTATCCACAGAAGATCTGTGGTTAGAACAAGATGTTTAGAACAACCTACCTACCAAATTTCTTGAAAAACTGTGTGCAAATGTACCTAGAGGAATTGATGCTGTATTTCAGGCAAAGGGTGGTCACATAAAATATTATGAGATCTGATTTGGAATTCTCCTCTGTTCATTTACTGTCTATATTGTTTATTGTTTATCTTTGAGCCTGTGCCTCTCGGCCATTACCTCAGAGCTGTGACCCCTCAGGGACCCCGGCGAACTCTCTCCAGAACTCGTGGAAGCAGCACGAAGGGGAGGGGGGCGTACAGACGCAGCCTCAGAAGTAGTAAGGGATAAACAGAGGGGAGAGTGTGACGTCTCTTGAGATGCGAACAGATCCACCTGGTCTTTGCTGAATCTGATGTAAGCTGCTCTCACTGAGAGGAGCTTCCCCTGGGCCCACAGGAGGATCTGGTGTGCCAGCCTGAAATAGGGTGCAAGCGCAGACCTCCTTGATAGTTGATGTAAGAAACCACTGAGGTGTTGTCCGTATGGATCAGCATGTGGTAATCTAAGGTCCGGGAGAAAATGCTTTAATGCTAGAAGCATGGCCAGACCTGAACTGAGTAACCTCGCTCTACAGTGCACAGGACCCACTGAGACACGTCTGGAAGAGCTTTCCTAGCTGTCAGAACTGCCTTAAGGGTTTCAAGCTGGCCGTGCCCTAAAGCACCATGGGTGGCAGGGTTAATGGACCAGGTCCTTGGGGGGTCTGGGGCAGGGTGGGCACCGGATACAGCAGTGCAACGCGCCTCTTCTTAGCTGGATCCCCAGAACGTCCTGTGTCAGGACTTTTTCGTCTAAGCCTTCCTGTTAAAGATGACAGTCCTCTGATCTGTCACTTCACAGGGCCATGCAGGATCCCCCTCTGTACCCCCCTCCTCTCTGTACCTCCCGATGCAGCAGGTCAGCCTGATATGCCTGTAACACTGCAATTGTGTGCAGGGACGCAGCAGCTTGACCTGCTGAAGCATAAGCTTTACCCAGGATCTGTGATGTATTAGGGGGCTTCGTGGGTAGTGTTGGGCACTTAAAGGAGGATGCAATCTCGGGAGAGAGATGAGTGGCATGCACCTCTTCAATCACTCCATGTTCTTTCCACCGTATGACGTGAGAATACACAGTCGAGCTGGGGGTAAAGGGGTGGGCTGAAAAGCCTTAGCCTATGATCTGGACACCTCAGTGTGCAGGTTGGGAAAGAACAAGAGACCCTGACGTGGAATTTGGGACACTGGTTTCAGAAAGCACTCGTACTTTACTGGATTAAGGCATTTTCTGCTCATTAACCATTTTTCTCTTTTTTCCAAGTTATATTGAGCTTGGCAATGGCACGTGTCACAACCTCCATAAGCTCCTCGAATTTGGTATTGCAGAGCGTGACCCCGTGCCACCCCTAGGGGGAGGAAAAATAGAAAGAAGTATATATTGTTGCAGGGTAAATTAAGTTTTTTTAGACCCCCCTGGGCCATATTAAAATTTTCTTCTTCTTTCATTTCAAACCTAGCTACTTCCTTATACAAAGCATTAAGTGTCTGATTTTAATGTTCATTTTGATAATCAGGAACATCCCTTATGAACAGTAGTTGTGTCCATTCCAGATTTAGTAGGAATAAATCAGAATGTCATAGGAGCCACTCTTGAGTCATGGGGACACACTCTTGAGTTAATATAAAATATATATAAATCAATCATCTATGTTACTGTTATCAACCCCTTAATTAAAAAAAACATGACCTTGACTCTTGTCAGTTGTCCAAATATTAGATTAGATTAAATTAGATTCAACTTTATTGTCATTGTGCAAGGTACATGTACAGAGCCAATGAAATGCAGTAAATATAAGCAAATATCAAACCTCCCCTTTATCCCCAATATCCTAAAAAGGTTGTAGCACAGCAGTTATGCTTACACCTATTTAGGAATAACATTTCGGAACTGTATCAGTCAAAATGTAGGCCTCATCATAGCACAGAGACAGCACTGGTTAAAAGGGTTAAATGACCTGCTATCGGTCTATGTTCAATGGCTTTTGACACCATTTATTTCCTCATTGCTAGACTAGAAAATGTTGGAATAAAAAAACAAACAGCATTCTCATAGCTCAGGTCTTATTTGGCTGATCGCTATCAGCTTGTTAATGTAAATGATGAGTTCGCTACATTAATTGAGGTAAAGTTTGGTGTTTCACAAGGATCTGTATTAGGCCCACTGCTTTTTTCTTTATCTTATTTTCTTTTTTCTTTTTAATTATTCTCAAACACTAATTGCAAGATTCTTCCATAACTGTGAGGCTTTTCTCTGCTACCTGCTGTAGTCTTAATTATTTAAGGTACCAACAAATAGCCTGCACTGATCAATGTAGGTCTGGTGCATCATGAATAAACAAAAGTTGGCACAGATACTGTGGTGCAAGACCATTCGTGGGGAGTGGTAGCTCCAGTGGTTAAGGCACTGGGTTACTGATCAGAAGGTCAGAGGTTCAAGCACTGGTATCGCCAAGCTGTCACTCTTGGGCCCTTGAGCAAGGCCCTTAACCCCCTTTGTGCTCCAGGGGTGCCGTATCATTTACATTTACATTTGCGGCATTTAGCAGACGCCCTTATCCAGAGCGACGTACAAAAGTGCTTTAAGTCTCTAGTAATGAATTAATCTACACTGGTACGCAAGATTACAAACTTAATATAAATATAACCCTTGAATTCTACAAGCTTGGAAGTGCTAATTTAAGTATTTCAGGAAGAGGTAGGTCCTCAGTCGTCGCTTGAAGATAGTCAGGGACTCTGCTTTACGGACATCTAGGGGAAGTTCATTCCACCACCTCAGTGCCAGAACAGAGAAGAGCCTTGAAGTGTACCTACCTCACAATCTGAGAGAAGGAGGTACCAGTCGAGCAGTACTGGAGGATCTCAGACAGTGTGGTGCAGGGCGAGATGTGATGAGGTTTCTGAGGTAAGATGGTGCTGGTCCATTTTTGGAGTCGTGCAGCTGCGTTTTGGATCATTTTGGAGAAGAAATCGACAAGAACGAGCAACATTAGCAACATGTGGGAAGAAGGACAGTTCATTGTCCATAGTTACCCCAAGGTTACGAGCAGTGGCTGAAGGGGAGAGCAGAAAGTCATAAAGTGTTATTTGGAGATCTTGACCTGGAGATGAATCACCTGGGATGACCAGCAGGTCTGTTGGGGTTGAGTTTTAGTTGGTGAGCACTCATCCATGAAGATATGTCTGTCAAGCATGCTGATATCCGAGCGGAAGCTGTGGTATCTGATGGAGGGAAAGAAAAGATTAGTTGAGTGTCATCTGCATGGCAGTGATAAGAAAACCCATGTGAGGATATGACTTCACCAATAAAGTGGGTATAGAGGGAGAAAAGGAGGGGACCAAGTACCGAGCCTTGTGGGAACCAGTGGTGAGTCTGCACGGGGCAGATGTGGATCCCCTCCATGTTACCTGGTATGAGCGACCTTCCAGGTAGGAAGCAAACCATTCCCATGCTGTTCCGCAGATACCGAGGCTCTTGAGGGTTGACAAAAGTGTCTTGTGGTTGACTGTGTCAAATGCTGCAGAAAGGTCCAGGAAGATAAGCACAGATGACAGCTTGGCTGACCGAGCAGCATGCAGTTTCTCAGAAACAGCCAAAAGGGCAGTCTCTGTGGAATGTGCTGCTTTGAACCCAGACTTATTAGGATCATGGAGGTTGTTCTGTGAGAGATAGACAGACAGTTGGTTAAAAACAGTGCGTTCCAGAGATTTAGAAAGAAAGGAGAGAAGTAATACCGGTCTGTAGTTGTTGATGTCTGATGGATCCAAAGCAGGTTTCTTCAAGATGGGAATGACCCTTGCTTGCTTGAAGGTAGTTGGTACATAGCCAGATGTTAATGACCCATTGATGATTGTGGAGATGAAGGGCAGGAGATCTTGTGTGATGGTCTGAAGCATAGTTAAACGGATTGGATCCAGAGGACAGGTGGTGGGATTGCAAGATTGGATGACTTGCAATATCTCATCTTCTGTTTAGGTTGAGAAGCTTGACAGAGACGTAGTGGATTGTCGGCTGTGTTGTCGGCTGACCCTGTGCTCTGTGTTTTGTGCTCTGACCCCAGCTTTTGAGCAAGCTGAGATATGCAAAGAAGGAATTTCACTGTTTCACTGAATTTCAGAAGTATTTTATGATCAGTGCAAGATTTTATTAGGGAGCCAATATAGATAAGGACTCTTACTGCTGCATTCAAGTTTACTTATTTACTTACTAAAACATCCAGACTGTAAGTCAACAATAGTTCAATCAAAATGCAATAAGAATGAGAACTAGTTTTTCTACAATATAATTTTGATTACATTATTTTAATTACATAATCACATCACAAAATTTTTAGTTTTTTTATTTAGCAATATTTCTAAGATGGAAAAAGGCTATCCTGGTAATATTATAAACATGAGCCTCAAAGGAAAGACTACAGTCCGTAATTACAGATCCTTTACTGCATTTACATTTATGGCATTTAACGGAAACCCTTGTCCAGAGCGAAGTACAAAAGAGCCTCTATCAATAAATAAATCTACAGGTAGGTCTTTACCCATTGCTTAAAGATATCCAGGGACTCTGCTGTTCGGACATCTAATGGAAGTTAATTTCACCACTTCGGTGTGAGAACAGAGAAGAGCCTTGAGGTATGCTTACCTCCTACCCTGAGAGAAGTGTTGAGCAGTGCTAGAGGATCTGAGGCAGCATTATGCAGTGCAAGGAGTGATCATTTCTGTCTTATCATGTACTGCTGCACATTATAAGACAGAAAGACCATTCAGAGAATGGTCTATGTAATCAGAAAGTCAAGTCAAGTCAAGTTTATTTGTATAGCGCTTTTCACAACAGACATTGTCTCAAAGCAGCTTTACAGAAATCAACAGTCAAGGTGAATGGTGTGCATTTATCCCTGATGAGCAAGCCATGGTGACTGTGGCAAGGAAAAACTCCCTTAGATGTATTGAGAAAGAAACCTTGAGAGGAACCAGACTCAAAAGGGGAACCCATCCTCACTTGGGTGACATCAAGAGTTTGATCATAAATCTTTCAACAATACAGAACACTGGAGAGTGAGAACTAACATGAGCACTGGAGTATAAGATTATAAGTAAATGTTCTTTCAACAGTCTTTGGTATAAAAGTAGGAGCTACTGAGCTCAACATTTGTTATCATCACAGATCCAGCATCAGCTTCTCCATGCCAGAACCTTTAAACACTTCAGGAAGTCCAGTGTCAAACTCCACACATGCAGTGGGATCCAATTTTGCATTGGTACTTCTCTAGATGGTTCAGGATGTTTGCGAGTTCTACTTGGCATCTACTTCTTTAAAGTCCATAATCTTCATGAGGAGGGACGTGACTGGAGCTGGCCAAACCTCAGGAAGTCTCGGGATGGGGAGAGAAAGAGAAGCAGTGGAGAGGAATTAGCGTAGCTGCTGTTCATGATATTAACAGCACAAGTTGATAATGTGCATGTGAACAGATGTTCTGGAGCACAAGGTTATGATGCGATGTGTGTTATGTGTAGGTTTTGCTAAAAAGATATGTTTTTAATCTGCACTTAAACTGGGTGAGTGTGTCTGAGCCCCGAACACTGTCAGGAAGACTATTCTAGAGTTTAGGAGCTAAATGTGAAAACGCTCTACCACCTTTAGTGGACTTTGCTATTCTAGGAACTACTAGAAGCCCAGAGTTTTGAGATCTCAGGGAGCGTGACGGATTGTAGCGTGTTAGAAGACTGGAGAGATACATGGGAGCCAATCCATTTAGTGCTTTATTAGTGAGTAGCAGTAGTTTGTAGTCTATTCCAAACTTAACCGGAAGCCAATGTAGGGACGATAAGATCGGGGTTATGTGGTCATATTTTCTTGACCTTGTGAGAATTCTGGCTGCCGCATTCTGAACTATGACGCAGGACATCCACCTAGTAACGCATTACAGTAGTCTATTCTGGAGGTCATAAACGCATGGACGAGCTTCTCTGCATCGGATATAGACAACATATTTCTTAGCTTACAAATATTTCTAAGGTGAAAGAAGGCTGTTTTTGTAACTTGGTTGATATGATTTTTAAAAGATAAGTTGCTGTCTAAAATAACTCCCAGGTCTTTTACTGTTGAACTAGTGGTTACAGAGCATCCGTCTAAATGCAGGTTGAGATGCTGGTGCTTCTGTATACTAGTTTTTGGAAAGTCTAATTCCAGTGAATTATGGTCCTAGTAAAAGAACATTCAACTTATTCAAATTTTTCAGAAGGAAAACATTCTTCTTTTTTTAGCTGATCCCATTAGGGGTAGCCACAGCAGATCATCCATCGCCATACTACCCTGTCCTGTACATCTGCCTCTTTCAAACCAACTACCTGTATGTCTTCCCTCACCACATCTATAAACCTCTTTATTTGCATTCCTTTCTTCTTCCTTCCTGGTGGCTCTATCCTCAGCATTCTTCCTTCTAGTAACCACATCTCTACTTTGCACATGTCCAAACCAGCTCAACTGCACCTCCCTCACTTTGTCCCTGAAAGACCCTACATGCACTGTTTCTCTAATAAACTTATTTTTAATCCTGTCCACCCTTGTCACTCCCAATGAAAATCTCATCATTTTCAGCTCAGCCACCTCCAGCTCCACCTCTTGTCTTTTAATCAATGCCACTAGCTCTAAACCATACAACATAGCAGGTCTCACCACAGTCATAAAATTTCCCTTTCACTCTTGCAGATCCCCTTCTATCACAAATCACTCCTGCCACTCTTCTCCACCCTGCCTGCACTCTTTTTTCACTTCTCTAACACACTCTCCATTACTTTGCACTGTTGACCCCAGGTATTTAAACTCATCCACCTTCACCACCTCTTCTCCCTGCAACTGCATCACTCCACTGCCTCTCATTCTCTCTCTCATTCCTGCACATGTACTCTGTCCTACTCCTACTGACTTTAGCCCTATTCGGACGGGACTAGTTTTACAGGGGGTCGTTAGAGAAATTTCTGTTTCACAGAGATACTTTGTGGTCTTAATCCCGTCCGAATCTGCCATGTCTGTCTTTTTCTCACATGACCTCTGTAAAAATTCCAGAGCAAATTACCTACTGTTTTTTAGCAAACTCGGCGCTCCTCTGAGAAATCTAATCCCGTCCGAATGCGAATGTCTGTGATTGGCGAAAAAGTTTTTTTCCAAAACGCGTTTACTTGTGTGTTTTGGTCAACGTGAACTACCGTACTAACCCTAGCGTGCCGGTATTCAAATTTCTGCTTTCTGCGCAACAATAATGCATGTAGAGGTCTTGTGCCACGCCCACATGTAAAAGACACTCCTACCTCCGCAATAAACACGGAGATGTTAGTCCCGTCCGAATCCATACATGAAATGACAGACATTGGTTGAAAAAAATTCTAACTTAAACGTCGTTTGGAAAACTAGTCCCGTCCGAATAGGGCTTTTGATTCCCCTTCTCTCCCGTGAATACCTCCACCTCTCTAAGCTCATCTCAACCTGCTCCCTACTCTATCCACAAATCACAATATCAACCACAAACATCATAGTCCATGGAGACTCCTGTCTGACATTGTCCGTCAAGCTGTCCATCACCAATGCAAACAGGAAAGGTTTTAGAGCCGATTCCTGATGCAGTCCCAACCCCCATTTTAAACCAGTCTCTCATTCCTACTGCACACTTCACTGCTGTCACGCTGTCCTCAAATATGTCCTGTACTTTTCCTTTAGGATTACCCCTACACCATATTTTCCTTCCATCCTCACCACGATTGAACAGTTTAAACTCACCTCCAATGTTCCTGGCCTTATTCCCTGTCCACTTCATCTCCTGAACACACATGTATACCTTTCTCTGTTTAATCATATCACCTAACTCTCACCCTTTACCAGTCATAGCACCAACATTTAAAGTACCAACCCTAACCTCCACTCTTCTACACTTCTCCCTTCCCTGCTGTCTCTGTAGATTGTCCTTCTTAACCATATTACACATTGCCTTTTACACATTCCTTAACATTAGGGTAAATAGCTGTTAGATTTTTATCATGCCCAAACAAAATTTAATACTTGGAGAGGTTTTCCATATGAGTCCGTGGTGCCTTTCTGATATCAGGGAAGAATCACACAGCACACAGAATGGAACTTATATTCTTCTTCGGTTTATTGCAGGCAGCAGACACATATATATACACACATTGGAAACAAAGCCTGACCTAAAGCTGTTTTCTATTTAGACAAGAGGATACACTAGCTGGAGATGTGTGAGCCCAGATAAAGACTTCCTGTATACCTTACATACTAACATTGTAAATATTCTATAGACACTGAACAGACAAAGGAATGTGTGTGAATCAGTGTGAGAACCATCTTAACACTAACAATAGCATAAAAATGGAAGCTAATTCCATGTTTCCAAAAATATGTCACTGAGAGGTATCATATACCACGCTCTGAATCACATGTGAAATCCTGCTAATGGAAAGACGCAATGTCACAAGTGGGTTGACATCACGATCAGGAAGCTACAAAACGTGTATGTGGTAGAGCCGACGTTAGCTTCTGCAAAGAGAAGGGAAGCGCGGCAGGGATGCAGGCAGTGTGGCCTAGAGACGCAGCATCTCTTTCCCTCAGGGTACCAGGATTACAAACATAACCTAGAGATATTCCCTTTCAGGAACTTAAACTGCATCGTAACACTTTGGGAATGATAGTCCAATCATGTTGAAATGACCAGTCCCTGCCTAGTGTGAAAGAGCACAGCCAGAGTTCAGGACAGAGGGGCTGGAAGTGGCTCTAAGGTTAAGGTTATAGAACCTGACAAAGGTCAGCGGGGTGACGCAGCCCGCAGTGTTGCCGGCCAGGCCGTAGAGGCCACCACACTCCAAATGGAGTAAGCCTTGACCTCAAAAGAAGCGGGGAAACCAGAGGACGTATAAGAAGAGAATATAGCATCCATAACCCACCTACTGAGAGTCTGCTTGTTGGCAGGGAGCTCTTTTTTATAGGGGCCATAGCAGACAAACAGCTGCTCCGACTACCTCCACTGACTCGTCCTGTGGAGTGTCCCGGACGTCTGCCTCCGGGTGCCGCGCAGGAAACGTGTCACCAAGGGGTGTTTACATAGTGACTGCTCAGCAAGTGGAGCACAATAAGTCGTGATAGCGGACACGTAACATTTCAGGGTTGAAGGAGATAACCCTGAGGCAAACTGTTCCTACAGGAATTTTAGCGCTTAACCAACCAGGATCTGCTGTGCCAGCCTGTATAGGGGTCCCGTGAGGGATGCGTTCATCGTTAGGATTATGCAAATGCAGGTTCTATTCACATATCTAAGGTTCAAAGGGCTTAGCTCTGGAACTGCTTTACAGTGAGTGACTGGCCTTCTCTCACTCTCACGACTGCCTCCAGAGTAGAGGATAGCCTTGATCTGAGTGGGAGAACATATTTATTTAGTCAAGTCATCAAAAAGCAGTAGATTTTTCCTAGGTAAAGGAGCAGATCTGGAGGGATCATGGATATAGAGTGTTTGGTGAACTGGGATATTTGTATGCTGTGGTCCCCTCACTATCACTGTTCGATTGGAGACCACTCTGTGCAGCTGGGGATGGGTAAACAAGCAACCATCCTGGCCGCCATCTTGCCATCACATAAATAGACACGGTTTTCTCACGCTCGCTGCCAGATTGTCTCGTTGGCTTCCGTGTTTTTTTTGTTGAGACATCCCTGCCCCTCGGTTTTGTTTTTTCCTGTATTTTGCTTTCAGTTTCGGATCTTCCGGTTTTCTTTTCATCTTTGTTTTTCCGCGGTTACGCACCGTGCCGCCCGTCGCAGCTTTGCTTTGTTTTTTTCATTTTATTTCATTCACAAATTCCCGCTTTCCCTTTTCTCGGGGTTCCGCTCGCTTAGCGGTCGTGTGTTTTTTTGTTCTCTCTGTTTATGTGTGCTTTTTCAGTGGACTATTTCACCTGGAGGACTGTATGTTTTGACCCTGTTTTGTGGATATTTTCTTCCTGAGAGCTGTGAGTTTTTGGACACTTTGTTTTTTTTGTGGATTACTTTACACAGGGGACCATAAGTTTTCGGACACTTTGCTCTTGTGTTTTTTGTGTGGATTACTTTACACAGGGGACCATACGTTTTTGGACACTTTGCTCTTGTGTTTTTTTTTTTGTGTGAATTACCTTACCCTGAGGACCATAAGTTTTTGGACACTTTGTTTTTTGTGCTTTCCTGATTATTTTGTATTAAAGACTTCTGTTTTGCTTTATTGCTGCGTCCTGCATTTGGGTCCTACTTTTGCACCACTGACAAAAGCTGCTTTGAGACAATGTTTATTGTTAAAATTGCTATACAAATAAAAATGAATTAAATTGAGACAATTGTGCCTGCATGACAGTCGAGTCATGAGCCTAAGAAGGTACTGAAGAAAGAACACTCATCTTGACATTTAGTCTTAACCCTATTTCCATTATACAGGTGAGAATGACATCTCAATCAGTGCTTGATTTGAGTCAAGTCTTATGGGGGTCCCCAGTTGTTGTGTAATTCATATATTCTTTACTAAAATAAGCTTGGGGACCCCCCAAAGTCTATTGTTTATTTGTCATGGGGGTCTCTAATGCCTCATTGGGGGTCCCGGATCCCCCCCAGCGCCCCCTGAATTCGTGCACTGCCAGAAGCTCTGATCAAGCTAATATCAATAGCAATATAAATAGTTTAGAATGCAGCTGCCCCGAAGTCTTAGCGGGGTCATCTATAGACTTTGTGAAGGTGTGAGGTGAGAGCACATGGCTGAACTGGAGGACCTGGTATTCATAAGCTTTATTAAGCTTTTCATAAGTCCCCAAAAGCAAACTTGAGGAATCTCTTGTGAGCCAGAAGGATGTATATGTGGAAGTTTGCATACTTTAGATCTATTGTGACAAACTTGATCTTAGACACGACCTGCTTGAGGGTGAGCATCCTGAACCTGAGCCTCATTAGCGAGCGGTTCAAGGAGCGTAGATCTAGGATCGCACACAACCCACCATCCTTCTTCGGAAACACAAAGTTCTGGCTGTAAAAGCCGGATATTCTGTGTAGAGGAATGACCACCTCGATGGCCCCCTTCTTTAAGAGAGTGAGTACATCTGGTTCCAGGACCAGAGCCTGCTAGGGTCCCACCAGAGTGTGACACACCCAGTTGAAGCAAAGGGGAAAGGACCCAAGTTAGCCCCTCTCTCCCTCCAGGACCCACTGAGAAATGTCTGGCAGGCTTTCCCAGGCTGACAGGAAAACCAGAGCGGCTGAAGCAGTGTCCTGCAGCTGTTGGATCCTCCTGAGAGGCGGCGGGTCTACTCCATCCACTACAAAACCGGGCTTTCTGATGCCCGGTTACACCTTGGGACAAAGGAGGACGCTGCATGCAGGGAGAGATAGCCAGCTAGTGTCTCTTCCACCCCAGGTTGTGCCATGGGGCGCAGGAAGCGCTCATCCAGCTTCCTGGGCGCTTGCTGCTTCCGCTTCTCATCTGGCCAAGCTAGCTCAAGCTTGGAGACAGCCTGCTTCACTACCTCCAGGAGCTCCTCATACAGCACAGGCTGGAAGGAGTATGTGGACTCACTAATCTTCATGATTTCTCCCTCCTCGAAGGAAGAAAGTTGGAGCAACGCACACTGCTGGTCCCGGGGGAAGAAACCGCCGAAAGGCATTCTTCCGAAGCCAGGCAACGAGCGCTAGACCTAGCAGGTAAGTCGGGAGCAAAGGGGGTTATTGCCATTCTTCTATTCCTAATTTAAATTTGCAACAGTATTGAATACATTTCTAGGATTATGCTTAGTATCTTCTATGAGGGTAGCCAGATATGTTGATCTAGAGCTTTCTATATACACCATATAATGGTGTATACAATGATTCTATATGACACCAGTTAATGATTGTTCCTGCCTAATTCTCTGTGTAAGTCATTTAAATTTTTTTGTGACTGTGCTTAGATCTTTCATTTGGCTTCTTCCTGTTTAAGAGTCTTCTTTTATTTACTGTAGTTTTTCCCTTGCTGGTTTTTGTGACCAATCACCATAGACTCAGTGTATCAGTGTAATTTTATGATATTTGTGGCAGCAGCTTCCTCTCCTTCTGCTCAGACTCAGAGGTCTGTGCCTCAGGCTCCACAGGTGGGTGAGTCAGTCACTGCAGGTGTGGAGCTGATGGTCTGTTGCAGCAGTCTGTTGCCGCTGCGGGGAGCCGGGGCATTTCCTGGATCAGTGTCCCGTTATAGGAATTGGGGGTGATGGTCCGGATTCCCAAAACGCCATAGGCTGCCCCCAATCAAGCAGGAACGTACCGTATACCGGTGAGTATCCAAGGGGGTGCACACCAGGCGTTGGTGGATTCGGGCTGCGAGCAGACCGCCATCCATCAAATCCTGGTGCGATGCGAGGTTTTGAAAACTGCAAGCCGGGTGAAGGTGAGGTGTGTGCATGGGGATGTTCAAGGATATCCACTGGTTGCCATTTCTGTCCGATTCAGAGAAAAAAATCATAGAGTGGAGGCGGCGGTTAGTCCCCGCCTCACCCATCCGCTAATTCTGGGTACAAATTGGTCTGCTTTTCCTCGCTTGCTTAGGGAAATGTTTGTGGATGGGTCCTGCGGTAAGGCGAAGCAGTGTAGAATGTGCGGTACGTTGACGGGGAGCCGGAGACGTCAGCTCTGCTTCAGACAGACTCCATCCTATGAGGAAATCCCCCCGGGGATTTCCCCCTTAAGCAATCACGGGACAAAACTCTCCGACACGCCTTCGACCAGGTGAGAGTAATCGATGGTCAGCGAATCCAGCCAGATAGCGTGCTTTCCTATCCCTACTTTGTCGTGATTTAAGATAAATTATATCGAGTGATGCAGGACACTCGAACCAGGGAAGAAACGACCCAGTTGTTGGTTCCGAAGAGCCGCAGGGAGCTTCCATTTCATGTGGGTCACCATAATCCGATCTGGCCTTTTCCACTCTGTTCGGTTTACACTAATTTGTTACTCTTCCGTTCGGTTTGTTTAGAGCACCAGCGATGTTTCAACGTCTAATGGATCGGATCCTCCGTCCTCATAACGGTTACGCCACTGCCTATTTAGATGACATTGTCATATATAGCAACGATTGGCAGTGGCATTTACAGCACCTCGGGGCGGTCCTGCAGACCTTGAGACGGGCCGGGCTCACGGCAAACCCAAAGAAGCGTGATTGGGCGGGTGGAAGTACGGTATCTGGGTTTTCACTTTGGTCGTGGGCAGGTGCGTCCCCAAATTGATAAGACGGCAGCGATTGCGACCGTGTTGTCCCAGGTGGTGGATGGGGAGAAACAGGCGGTGCTGTACATCAGCCATAAGTTGTCGGTACGGGAAAGCCGGTACAGCACCATCGAAAAGGAGTGTCTGGTGATCAAGTGGGCAGTCCTCAGCCTCCGGTACTACCTGTTGGGACGGGCCTTCACCCTCTGGTTGGACCATGCCCCACTCCAGTGGCTCCATCGCATGAAGGATGCCAACACGCAGATCACTCGGTGGTATCTGGTGCTTCAGCCGTTTAATTTCGAGGTGGACCACAGACCAGGCACAGATGGTCATGGCCGACTTCCTCTCGCAATGGGGGTTTTGGTTGTGGGCCGGACAGCTCCCCGGCCTAAGTTGGGCGGTGGGGGTATGTTGCACTGGGGTCGTGGCCGAGCGCCGGTTTGTGAATGGAGGGCAAGGCCGGGAGCAGGTAGACACAGGTATGCCTCACCTGAAGCAAATAACGTCTGATGAGTGTTTTCTCTCTTTCAGTGATCAGAGGGGGCATTTAAGGAGGAGCGCGAGGATGCGCGTGTGTGTGTGCCAGAGATGTGTGATTGAGGCACTGAGCACCAGAAACAAAAGAAATTACCAATAAAAGGCTTTATTGCCTTCTAACCTGTCCTGTCTAACCTGTTTATGGATGTGGTGAGGGAAGACATGCAGGTAGTTGGTTTTGAAAGGGGCAGATGTAAAGGACAGGAAGGTATGGAGACGGACGATCCACTGTATGCGACCCCTAATTCCCTAAAGCCATAAGAAGAAAAGAAGAAGAGTTTTTTATTTTTAAATGCCTCTGTATTTTTCTTCAATAAACATCATGGAGTTCTTCAGCTCCCAGTATCTCTCTGCATGTGGGTTTAAACACTCCCCTGTGTGTTCCAGACTGGCAGATGTGGGTTTAAGTCATGCGCTTGCTGACAGAGCAAACTGGCACCAATGCCCAGCTGATGTCAAATTGAATGTTTTTCCATGACACGTCGAGCCAAATGCCTCCTCTCTCCCAGCATTACTCTGGAGACCCTACATCCTGAGCATCATCACTCACTAAGACCAGTAGAATGTAGCCCAGTCAAGCTCTTTGGGGTCAGATGGAGAACCACTTACTGTTGATATTTCACTATGAGTGGGTTCTATTACATTCTGATTTATTCCTACTAAATCTAGAATGTTACCTCTAGTATAAAATGATGAAGTTAGAAATTACATTCTTAAAGGCAACCCACGCAACATGTACAGCAACCAGCCAAAGGCCATCAAAGTGACTATCCTTCATAAGTTGTTGGCTCTACGGGCCAATGAAAACACCACCTTTTATCTTAAATCTTTTCTATCTTTAAAGTATGCAAAGGCTTCACGTTGCTTGTTTATAGCCTTAAGAAAGTTTTTCATTAGCCTAAGTTTGATGTGCAAAGTTGAAAGAAATATGTTCTTTGGATCAGCCAGTGGATCATGTGCAACATTCTTGTGCCTAGAAACCAATTTCCTCCAAGGTGGCCAGACCTTTATCACATAATGTGAATTTTGATCAATTTGAGCCATTAAAATCCAGCAATATTCATTCAATGTCTGTGGGAGAGCTAAAAAATCTTGTCACAGCTATTGCAATATTGGTGCAAATGGGGCAATTTCAGAAAAGATATTCAATTTAATTCACACCTTTTCAATTCAATGAAGAATGTCTGCAGCTGATACTCACTGCTGCTGCTAGGTATAGGGTTGCATTGTATTTGACACAATTTGTGGAACATTTCAGAATATTACTCCTTAACTTAAAATTTGGAAAACTTTAAATATCTCATTATTTACAGTACATAATATCATCAAAAGCTTCTGAGAATCTGGAAAAACAACAGGCATGATTCTGTAATGTGCCCAGGAACACTTCCATGTCTTGCACTCATGCAAATTAAAGCTCTATTGTGCAAAGAAAAAGCCATCTGTGATTTAGAAATGCTGTCATCTTCTGTGGGCCAAAGCTCATTTAAATGGACTGCTTTTTTTTTGGCAAAGAGGAGAACTGTTCTGTGGTCAGACGAATAGAAATTTGAAATTCTATTTGGATTTCAAGCATGCCTTGTCCTTTAGAAAAAGAGGAGAGGAATAATCTGCTTATCAGTCTTATCTCTGTACCCATCAGTACCAGGACCAGTACCAGGATCAGTATTTTTTGGACCGGTATCAATTATTATTTTGTTCCTTTTATCGAATACTTACATTGTTTTTATCTCCATGTAGATGTGGGTGAATTGTGAATTAGAAGCTGCTATTTGTCATTTTTCATACCTGAATGTTGTCATCATGTGGCCGACGTTTGCTGGATATCCATGCATATGTGCAGTGTGTGTTTGTGTAATCAGTTATAGTGGCAATGTTGAAATGTGTTGACTCATTACAAAACTAGCAACACCAGTGTCAAATGCAATATTTGCAGTAGTGTAATAGTGAACAAAGGAGGAAACAGTTGTACTATAATCAAACATTAAAACACACCACCCACCTCAAAGAATTTGCTATATTTACTATGTCTCCATCGTCTCCCAGCTCCAACTGCAACTAGCCTGTCTCAGCCTCAAGTAAAAGTAACATTCATTATAAAACAAGTCTTTACTAAGTATTAGTAGTCTTTCAGGACACCACATTGGTTTTAAAATAAAAATTTTATATAAATAACCCCCAAAAAAAATGCTAGGTTTTGAAAGTTTTCACCCTTCCTGGTGAGAACCATTTCCTGAAATGCCTTCTCACCACCCTTCCTGGTGAGAACCAGATTTCCTGAAATGCTAGCTTTCACCCTGAGGAATGGGACAGAGACATGGTCTCAGACATCCAGGAGCAGCGCATTTAACAATGGATGCATGGAATGATTACCCCTGAAAAAATAAGTGTCATAGGTCTGTCATTAAATTTACAGTGAAAGATTTATTGCCCGTCACTACAGTGGAGCCAAGCTGGTTCAGATATGTGCCAGCAATGCGCAAGTGGAGGGCGGAGCCAGACAGAACAAGCAGTAAGAAACACCTTCAGCCGATGAGACTAATCAGTGTGCTTTGTTTTAGTCCAGCAATGCCAATAAAGAGGAGAGAGATGCCAAACTCAGAGAGAACGACTGAGTGGGCAGCGAGTGAACTTTGGCAGAGAAGCTGGGGTGCAAATGAAAGTGAATAAAAAAAAAAGCTCTGCTTGGTGAACTTTTGCCTGTCTCTCTTTCTTCCAGCACATAATCAGTGGGATTTGTTACAGTGGTACTGAAACCCTGTGCTAGAAGAGAGGTATGATGGCGAGGAGACTTTGCGATGGAGGGAGCTGGACCAGGTCAAGAAGGAGTGCTGCAGTCCACCTGCGTCCTGCCTGTTCGGCAAGATGGGACCGGCGGTGAGAAAGGGCACTCGATGGTCTGCCATGCCTCTCCAGGGAAGTCCAGATGGTGGTGTACCAGGGACAGGCAGCTTCTCTCTCTCTCTCATTCCCCATCTCCTTCATTACTGACCTTCCCCACCCACCCACACTTCAGAATCTGGGAGCATTTTTCACCAGCTTCTGCCTCTCATGCCAGGGGGAGACTGCATTCATTGATGCAAGACATAGAGAACTTCTTAAGCAGCAGGATAATGGTGGTGTGTCAAAGTCGGGGCTTGAACCTGGGTTGACTGTAAAAGCAGCAAACATAAATACCAAAAGCTTCGGTCCAAAAAATGTCCCAAACAAGTGCAGAGCAAAAAAATAAATAACGGTTCAAAATTCAAAAGAAATAAAAAACTCCCTGGGAACCTGGGAAAAAACATGGGAGCGACAAAGGGGGTAAAGCCAGAGAGGGGAGTGACAATGGCGAGACGAGAAGGTGGAGCAATATCCTCAGCCGAGAAAGGGGCCAGAGCAACATTCTCAGCCAAGCAAGGGGGTGAAGCAACAAACAAAACTAAGAGGCTAAGCAAAACCCCCCTAGCAAAGCGCAGAAAGGTTTGCTGATGGGGAGGTCAAAAAGTCACGTGAATTCTGCAGTGAGGCTGAAGCCAGCAGGCATTCAGGGCCTCCCAGATGGCCATGGCCCACTCGAGGGCTTTGCCCAAAAAGAGGGTAATAAAATAAAACATCTTTGCACAGTTGATCGGGAATGAGTACAGTTGCAACTCGAATGCACTGGCTGCAAATGCAAATGCATACCATTTTGCCAGGTTATAGTGGAGTGTGGGAGAAAGCATAAACAGAATACAGAGCAACCAGTGTAGCATAATTATTTGGGATATCTAGGTCTTGGTTAGTGCCAGAAAGTTGAAAGAGAAATAAAATCAAATTAAGTAAAATCTGCTTTTTCCACAGCAGACTGCCAGTTCCAGAGCCCACCTACCACCACTGTTTAAGACTGAGACAACACTGGAGGGTAGATAAGATTATTGATAGTTCTGCCGCCGAAGTCCTTTGTTTAGTCTTGTGCTGTAATCAGGACTATTAAATTAAATTAAATTCATTTTTATTTGTATAGCACTTTTAACAATAAACATTGTCTCAGAGCAGCTTTACACAGATAATGTGGTAATAAAGAATAAATAAGATGTTCTTTATAAGTATCATGTTTTCTACAATTCATCTGAGACGATTTATTAATTTAATTCTGATCTATCAGTAAAACAAATAACAATCTTTGAATGAGTGGTTAAATATCAATCAATATAAGTACATTTTAAATATATAAATGGAAAACAATACTTGCATGGGTTCTGAGTAGAAACCTGCACCACATGCACCTGGCATAATATTGTTGATCCAGTGTTGGCAATACATGTCTCCACAGTAGATGGATATTGTTAGTTTAAATGTTGACACACATAATGCTGTCTTAATAATCAGGTAATAAACAGATTTATCATCAAGCTAAGAAAGGACAAAATCATTAAGCCAGTGACTGCAATTTACTTTCCTTGACCTTGTATTGATTACACAATGACTGCTACACAAATATTATAGTAGGTATTGATTGGTGAAAAGGGGGATGCAGTTAAATCTATAATAGTGAGGGAGAGAGAAACATGGCGTTGAAATAAGGAGGGAGAAATAAAATATGATGCCCATTCATATTCAGGCCATCACAATAAAGGAAGCACATGCATGTAATGAGATGTATTCATTACCAAGATAACCTCAAAGTGTGCTTGAAGTGGACATAGGATCTCAGAGGGTGACCAAAAGGAGAGTTATTGAAAAAAAAAAAAACAGACACCCAACAACCTGTTATGTCTCATTCCTTCATTGTCATTCCTATAGAATTTATACATAATCAATCCTGGGCTACTGTTTTTTACTGAGATAAAAGAGATACAATTACTTTTGACATTACTTTTTTCATGTACTGTAGTAGAATCAGGAATATAAACCATTTCTAAGTCCAGGATTGTAAATTAATGTGATCAAACAATAACTCAAAAAATACTTCTGAACTATTGAAGGTTCTGAAGGAATAGTGGCTTCCATTCACACGTCTTTCATATCAACGTCTCAATTCTTACAAGAATGCTAAAAATAACCGTCTTAGAATGTAAAAGTGCTAACCTACAAACATTGTTTATTTTTTTAAATTATGTAATTTAAAACTAATTTATTTGTGATTATTGGTGAGGTAAAAGAAACTGTGCCCTACAAACTAATCTTTTGTGATATCTGTTAAACCTTATTTATCATATGTTATCACAATTCTACACTACTAAAGTTTCTTTAACAGTTTAACTTTCCTATTATCTTGAGGCTAATTTGCCTCCATTCAATGTTTATTGTCTATAATATTTTATGTTTAAAATATGATTTTAGGATATAAAAAAAAAATCTGATCAAGGACTCTTCACATCCCAGTCACAAACTGTTTAATTAACCTCCTTCCATCCTTCCTGTCAGGGATCCACCAGCCACACCTCCACCTATCACTCCAAGCAGCTTTCCCACATACTAATCAGCTACACCTGGCCCTTATCAGTCTGCACTCTATTTAAACCCCGTTCTCCCACCAGTTCTTTGTCCGTTCTACAGCTTAGGCTTAAGAACACTGTCGGACTATCCTAACACTGTTTCTGATAATTATTAGTTACAGGACTCTGTGTGTTTTGTTTGCCCATAGTTTTTACCAGGATTGTTGAACCTGGAGTTTCGTTGTGGTTTTTCCGTTTTCTGCCTTGCTCTATATTTCTTCCATTAAAAACCTTTGTGGATTGCACTTCGGTTTTCCGGCACTTTCTTTCGCCTGACACTTCCATATGCACCAGAACCAGCAGGTTCAGGGACAGCTTTTTTCCATCCACCATCACACTAATGAATTCTACACTACACCGTTAGATCACTGTGTTCTGTATACAACTTCTGTACAATTATACATACAATGTACATTTTTGTAGTTTTAATACTTCTCATTCTCTACACATATAGTGCCTTACATACATCTGCACAATTTAATTTACTGTATGTGTATCTATATATACACCTTACTGTATTCTGCCTAATATTTTATATATATGTTTAGTGGACTTGTTTATTTAGCTTGCACATCTATTTTCAATGCTGTAATATATATATATATATATTATATATATACATGCTGTACATATACTACATATTTATCTGCACAATTGCTACTTTTTGCACTTCTGGTAGATGCCAGTTCGTTGAAGTGTACCTGTAGAATGCAATGACAAAGTTGTATCTATCTATTTAAATATTTTTCTTCTAAGTAAGTGAATTTTTTTATTTGATAGCGACAACTAGGAAAATGTAAAACCATCATGATATGTTTTCAGTGTACACATTTTGTAGAATCTGTATGTTTTTGCGGTCAATGGTATTTTAGTTGTATAAAGCATATAAAATACACATTTTAAACTTTTGTTTGCTTTGGATGACATTTAGATCATTATAACATGCAATCTTTTCAAACATACCTCTGTTTTATTTTACTAAAACCTGTAGTTTTTCAAGAACCACAGAGATTTTACATGACACGTAGAAAATGTAATTTCAATGAGAACTTATACTTTTATATTTTTATATACATTTCCTGCATCATTCTCAACTATTTCTAAACCATTTCTCTTGGTGCTCCTAGCGCTCCCCCACTTTATGATCTCTCTCATATATATAAAAGTGTTTGCCCCTTCCTGATTTCTTTTTTTTTTTATGTTTGTCACACTTTATTGTTTTAGATCATCAAACTAATTTAAATATTAGTAAAGGATAACACAAGTGAACACAACATGCAGTTTTTAAATGAAGGTTTTTATTATTGAGGGAAAACAAAATCCAAAACTACATGGCTCTGTGTGAAAGTGTTTGCCCCCTTGTTAAAACTGTCACAACTGTTTAACTATCAGACCTGAGTTAAATTTCTCTAGCCACACCCAGGCCTGATTACTGCCACACCTGGTCGCAATAAATAAATCTCTTAAATAGGACCTGCCTGACAAAGTGAAGTAGACCAAAAGATCCTCAAAAGCTAGACAGCATGTTGGGATCCAACATGCTTAATGTTGGATCCATGCTTAATTTTGATCAGTGTGTTTTCTGCAAAATAATGATTTTTTTTTAAATGCCCTAGTTATTTTGTGGAAAAGGTGTTCTGGTAGCATGTTATAGACAGGACAAAAACTCCTTCAACTGTTGAGCAGTGAAGATGACATCATTTTAGAATTGTTCAATTGTTTATAAATTGTTCTCTAATTTTGATTGCCACTGTATACATATTCACATACATAGCTGTTCCAGCATATTAGCAAAAATCCTTGGGAAAAAATGCGTTTTAAATGACTTTTTATGTGTGTGTTTTTTAAATAAAGAACTTTTATTTGTTCTTTACTGATGTTTTGATGAGTATGATGGTTATGATGATATATTTTGAAATATTCTTTTAAATGTTTGAAATTGTGCTTTTTTTTCCTGTGGTCAAATGTTAAAATTTTACAAATACAAGTGACTGTTCTTTATATCAGAAACTGTTATTCTTTCCAAATGTTACAAATAAAAGACATATGTAATAAGAAACTCAATTAAGCCATGAAAAACCAAAAGAAATGTAATTCCAAAATTTTAAATTTTAAATGAGTAAGATTTTATGGTGAATTGTAAATTTTTCTGTAGTGCAATAGGTAGTCTGGATATATCAGGGATAGGGTAGTGAGCGGGTTGTTGTATATATTTAATTTAATTGGATAGCCATTTAGAACCATAAAGTACCTGATAAATAAACTTGGGTAAAAATCCTATTTCGTAAATTTATATTGCTGTGGTCAAACTGACCTCAATGGAAAGCATTTAGGATAATAAAGTAATTTAGGATATTTAGTACATTTACAGAAGGGTTAATTATCCAGGGCTTTAAAGATAAAAGGTAAAACAGACATTTTAAATCATGCTGTCTATGCAGACAGCAATAATACTTTATTGCTAAACTAACTAAAAATATCTAAATCTGTGTATCAGCTGTATGTTTTTGATATGCAGTACACCATTCTTTGGTATTCATGTTTCAGTGAATGCCAGAAAATATATTTGAGATCTTGGGAAGAATTCATTCATTATAAAGTTAAGGACAATCAGAATATATGGATTGAGACAAAAGAAAGTATTATTAGGGTATGATATTATATTTCTCTTTATTTTCTCCATTTCCTTCCTTTCCTTTGAAAGGTGATTTGAAAGTGTAGCTTAGTGATGAAATGCACATATCCTCTTTGTATTTAAGATGCATTTGTCTCTGTGTGTGTATGCATGTGTGTATAATGTTCTCACATTTCTGAAAACTAAATAGAATCATGATATGAAAATAAATAAAATATATTTTGTGTTAAAATCTTCAGAAGCTCTGCTAGCTACACAACATGCCTACATAAAATACATTTTGTAAGAAGATAATGTAATTTAATATGAATTGAAAAAAAAAAAAACAAAATATATATATATATATATATATATATATATATATATATATATATATATATATATATATAATTAAAACTGGAATGATGTATCAGTAATCACTAGCCTTTACAAGAGCAACCAGAAAAAAAATGAAAAACATAAAAATGGCAATGACTGAAAAGAGCTGTAATTTTTTTTATAGCAGCTTGATTCACACCTGCATGCTCTTTGTCAGGCCTGGGTTGTCTGTTGCACGGCAGGAGGATTTTTGAATGATTAATTGCGCTGTCTGTTGAATAGACGCCTTGAAACAGCAGGACTTTCTGCATATGTAAATACAAGCAGTATCCACTCAGCACTAAAGAACAGGTTCTTCAAAAGCCTGAACAAAATCAAGATTCCGACCAATTCACCAATCATTTCTATTAGCAAATGCCAATCCACAAACATAGTAGAAATCCCACAGGCCTTTTATCGCCCCATATAAAAAAATTAACACATTAAAATAATAGACAGCTGCATGCCATGCATGAGACCTGATCCATATAAATTGATATAAATAAATTAGTAAAACTGTTTAAATTTTTTTTTTTTTTTTTAATGCTTCAGGCATTAAAAAGACACTACAAGATTTGGTCTGCTGTACTCCTAATAAATTCATTTTTCACTAACTGTTTCTTGTCAATGAAACTTCTGTAAATTACAAATAAAAATAAGTTTACTTACTAACATTCCCTCATTAGTACTTTATATATATATATATATATATATATATATATATATATATATATATATATATATATATATATATATATATATAGCGTTAGCACAAATTAATTTTAATGGCACTATTTATTAATGCAGCACACATTTCTGTTTCACCATTTTTATAAAAAATTATAAATAAAAAAAAATAAAAGTGGCAAAATTAAACCTTATTCACAACGTCCTTTCTTTACTCAAAAAAAACAAAATCAATAAACTTCAGTGAAAAATAATTTTTCATCACTAAACATTTGTTTTACAGTTGCGCCAAGCCCCAAATCAAGTACCAAAAACTGCCCTGATGCACACATTCAGTATTTAAAACCATATGTGTGGAAACATAACAGAAGTTCTGTTTGGTGTCCTAAAGATTTACGGAATTTAAAACATCATAATTACTTTAAAACATTTACAAGAATATTTAGACTACATGCTCTATGTTGACTATGGTTTCACTAATAATAAACGTACATTTGCATAAAGCATCCATATTGTCCAGGCCAATGCTGATTAGAGTATTAAAAACCTACACAGGTACATTTAGAACAGATAAAAATGTGCATTTAAGTTGTGATTATCTATGAGTTAACTCATGACAATCATGCTATTAAACAAGACTAAATATTTTAATCAATTGACAGTCCTAATATATGCAGTATCTCATGAGCACCACTGTTATCTGTTGTCTTCCTGGGCATGGAATTCATCAGAGCTCCACAGGTTGTTGCTGGGATCCTCTTCCACTCCTCCATAATAACATTATGGAGCTGCTGGATGTTAGACACATGGCACATCTCCACCTTCAGCTTGAGGATGCCCCAGGTGCTCAATAGGGTTTAGGTATGCAGACATCTCTAAGTGTGAGTGCCACAGGATAACTTGTTTAAAAGTCACATACAAATAAAATTAATCTGTTCCCTTCACACCAAAGCGCAAACAGTATACACTCCTATTCTCTCAAAGTGTGTATCAACAACTGGTGTTGATATAAACTGAGCATAAGCAGGTGTGCAACTGACAGCAAGTTCTTTCTTTGCCTGCTTTAAACAGTCAGCTAAAGGTGGGATCTTCTTGTTGGAGTTGTTATAGATTGTTTACAATATCTGACTCACTTAAGGTCTCAGTTCTCTGCAGAGCTTTAAAGTTTTGGTGATAGGGTGATGTGTACTGTCTGCTTAGCCTGCATTCCCAGCACTACACCACAACCTGCTGTTTCCTGCATCAAGTCAGCCAAATCAGTGCCTAACAGAAGCTGAGCTTCTCCCACTTAAATAAGATATGGCTTGGTATGAACCTCATGTAAACATCAGCTGTTGGCAAATCAATGTTATCACACTGTACATATTACAAAATCAATTTCTGCCTCACTTCAACTATGCCCAGGTACACATCTGGTATGTACCACAGTATGTGCACAGCCTTTTCAAATTTAAAATCAATTAAATATTTTTTCCCCCAGAAATAATTGTCTTTGTTGTTGTGTTATCCACAAATGCAGGTCAAAACTCTATCATGCAAAGAAGTAGTAATATGTGAAAATGGTCCACTGTCTTCTCTGGGCCAAAGCTCTTTAAAATGGGACTTAAAACAAAATGGAAAACTGTTCTGTGATTAGACAAATTAACATTTATATTTTTGAACCCACGGATGACGCATCGTCTGGACTAAAAGAGAGAAGGACTATTCAGCTTGTTATCAGTGTTCAGCTTATAAGCCTTAGGGAGTGCAATTATGCAGAAAAAATAGGCAGCTTTCACATCTGGAATGACTATGACCATAAATGCTGAAAAGTATATGCAGGTTTTAGACCAAAATACAGTGGTGTAAAACGCATTTGTTTTTTTAAAAAGGTCATTTTTCAAAAAATTTTTTTTTTGCATATTTTTCACAACAAATTATACAGATGCAAGATAACCCAAGCAAATTCAAAACTCAATAAAACATTTTCAAATGATAATAGAAAAAGCTAATGGAAAAAGATGTCCAAATGTAAAAAAAAAAAAGTAATTGCTAACTGTAAATGTTAACTCAGATTAACCACATTAGAATAAAATGGAAGAATTTTTTTTAATTATTTGTCACATATACATTATGGCACAGTGACACATTCTTCACATATCCCAGCTTGCTCAGAAGTTGGGGTCAGAGCGCAGGGTAAGCCACGGTACGGCACCCCTGGAGCACATGGCGATACGCCAACATTTCGATCAGTAACCCAGCACCTTAACCACTCCCCCTGAACAACTGAGTTCAATTTCACTTGCCACCCCAAGACCTGATGATTGCCAGACCTGTTGAATCAAGAAATCATTTTAATAGAACCTGTCTGACAAAGTGAAGTACACTAAAAGATTAAAAAAATCAACACATCATGCCACAATCTAAAGAAATTTAAGAACAGCAGAGAAACAAAATCTGGAAAGGGTTACTGTTAGATTTTTATCATGCCCAAACGAAACTTAATTCTTGGAGAGGTTTTCCATACGACCTGCGATGCCCGTAGGCCTTTCTGAATTCAGGGAAGAATCATACCGCAGACAGCAAATGTTCTTCTTCGGTTTATTGCAGGCAGCAGACACGTATATATACACACAGAGGAGAGAAAGCTGACCTAAAGTTGTTTCCTGTTTAGACAAGAGGATATACTAGCCGGAGATGTGTTTTATGTGAGTTTTGGGCCTCAGTGACCCACAGTGAGACATCCACAACTGAAGAAAACTTGAAACAGTGGTGAACCTTTTCAGGAGTGGCCATCCTACCAAAATCACTCCATGAGGCCAAAATGAAAGCGCAGCCTCAACAGCAGGGTGATGTCACGAACAGGAAGCACATGAGTGAGACCATGCTGAATCATTCTCTGGTACTTTGTAACTGATCATAAAAGGTAGTATCCCCAATAAGCACCGGTTTTCATGTGCTTTGCCTTCTAACACTCATAGGTGATGGAAAAGTCAAAGGAATCTTTTGTGGACAGTTGGTTTTATCATTCAACTTGTTAGAAAATTAACAGATTGACCAGTTGAGCTTCTGAAGAGCTTGATGCTCCTGGATCTCTGAATGCTATCCAATGCAAAAATGACAAAAGTGTGAAGAGTGAAAGCTTTTCAATAAACCCACCTAAAGAGTAAGCTACAAGATTACCAACTATGAGTTATAATTAATTATAAATATTTGGATTAAATCTTAGAATTAACAGTAATAGAATCAATGTAACAATTATTTAATCTGTTTGTCTTACTTGCATTGACTTTGTTGCTGAACAAGAGTCCGGATGCGGAAGACAAATGAGATACTTCATGAGTCCATTAGGAGGAAGTTCTTGGGGAATGGTTTGAGCGATGATTGATTGGTGGGTGTTCAGGACATTTTAAAGGTCCCCTAGCCACACCCATCTTTGGTGAAATGGCCCATTCATGGCCCGCTTACATGTTTATGGCTGGTCTAGAGAACTGAAAGATTTATCCAACATGTATTAAAAGCATACACCATTGTTAAAAAAATAGAGAGCAGATAATTTTATATCAAGGATGAAAGGAAAAGACAGCATATATTATACAGAGTTTGGAATACTTTATTATTGCCTTAAAAAAAAAAAATTCCTTATGTGTGTGTGCTCTTGTGTGGAGGGTACGTCACACCCAGACGTACTGGAGCCGAGTTAAACGGGGTTTGAGCTGCCTTATAATTGGAAAGTCCTTTGAAATTAGATTGAGAGACCAGAGTACTGTTTGTTTATTGCCTTTGTGAAATTCCCACCCAATATAACTGTTGAGGCTGAGACCCAGTCTGTAATTTATATGCACATATTAAGGGATAAAAGGGGTGTCTGAGACATGAGATCCAACAAATCAACAAATGATCCTAGGCAGACGCTACAACTGCTTACAATTCGAAGTCACTAAATACTGATTCTGCTACATGCTAAGTTACAGCTAGTTATGGTATAAATTAGGGAGTTGTTTCTTTCTTGGCCAGGGAGAAAACCTTTCCAAGAACTGATAAAAGATTATACTAATAAAAGTCTGCTTGGTGGACGAACAGATAAAGAAATTGTAAAATTGATTCTATGTAGCGAATTTTGCTCCCAAAAAGGGAAATATTAATAATTATAACGGGTTATAATTACTCCTAAATATTAAAATTTAGTTGTTTAATTAAGGGTATGGAATTAACGTTATAATTATTTGGTCTGTTCTTCAGCAAACAGACAGTATAATCTTTTATTAATTCTATAAAAGGGGTATCTCCCTGGCCAAGAAAGGTGACCCCCCCCCCCAACAGGGCTGGTGGATATAGGGAGAACCATAAGGGACAGTACGATGTCTCTAAAGATGCGAATTTCTCCCAAATCTGTGCCAAATTCCTTCCAAATCTGCTTCATCACCTGAGAGTGGAGGCTCCACTCCCCAGGTTTGGATCCCTATCTCAACAGGGTGTTTGCTGCTACATTCAAGCGGCCTGGGATATAAGCTGCTCTGAAGGAGATAAGCTTCCCCTGGGCTCGCAGGAGGATCTGTCGTGCCAGTGCCTGGTAGTTGATGTATAAGACCACCGAGGTGTTGTCCGAGCAGACCAACACGTGATGGCCTTTGGGAGGAAGGCAATTGATGTGCCACCTCAGATGGACACTGTCCCAAAGACCTTGTGCAGAGCGGCCACTCATGACCGCTCCCCATCGTAAGCACAAGGCGATGACCGGGAACTCCCAACACGGGGTCTTGGAGAAGGAACCCGGTATCTCTCTACGCATCTAAGGCACGTAGGCATCGCCATGTAACCTTAATCGTGCCAAGGGGATTGCCCTTCTGAGAGAACCCCTGGGCCACTCTGAGCCACCAATGAAGGGGTCTCATGTACAGGAGGCCAAATAGAATTACACTTGACGCTGCTACCATGAGCCCGAGCAGTCTCTGGAACTGCTTGACAGTGGGTGACTGCCCTTCTCTGCCCTTCCTGACCGCCGTGAGGATGGACGCTATGCGGACAGAGGGAAGCTGCATGCGCATAGTCACCAAATCCCAAATGACGCCGAGATAGGTGGATCTCTGAGACGGAAAAAACTGCACACTCTTTCCGGTATTCAGCCGAAACCCCAGCTCCCTCATGTGAGCGAGAATGACATCTCAATGCTGGACCGCTAACTGCTCTGAATGAGCTAATATCAACCAATCGGCAATATAATTGAGGATACGGATGCCCTGAAGTCTCAGTGGAGCCAGAGCCACATCAATACACTTCGTGAAGGTGCGGGGTGACAGGGCAAGGCTGAATAGAGGAACCCAGTATGGGAATGCTTTGACCTCGAAAGCAAACCCCAGGAACCCCTGTGAGAAGGGAGGATGGGTATGTGAAAGAACGCATCCTTTAGATCTACTGTGACAAACCAATACTGGGATCTGATCTGAGACACGACCTGCTTAAGAGTCAGCATACTGAACTGGAGCCTCATCAAAGCGGTTCAGCTGACGTAGATCTAGGACAGGACGAAACCCACTGTCCTTTTTGTGAACTATGAAACGCCGGCTCTATGACGGAGGGACCACTTTGATAGCCTCCTTCCTCAGGAGAGTATTTGCTTTTCCTTCCAGGACTAGAGCCTGCTTGCTTCTCACCAGAGTGGCGGGCGAGGCCTGAACTGAATTGCGTAGCCTCGCTCTACATTATGCAAGACCAACAGGGACACAGCTGGCAAAGTCCTCCAGGCTGCCAGGTTCTCCCTTAAGGGTATCAGTCTCGAGAGACTGACCTTCAGTGTGTCCAGAGCTGGGGCAGTGCAAAAGCGCTCTGTCTCTGCACTTGGCGGTATAAAGTGCTGGGTTGGGGTTGCGCCCGCTGAGCAGCCTCATGAGAACGGCGTGGGAGATTCCACTGGAATGCCACCGATTGTCTCTTGGACTCCTGGAACCTGTCAACTACTGAATCAACAGTGTCGACCTTGTCCCTGTCCGGCATTTCAGACAGGGTAAGCCAGAGGTGTCTCTCATTTGCAACTAGGGCAGCCATAGACCAGCTGATGGCCTTGGCGGTCTCCTTTTGTTTTAAGGAAGATGCCACACATGGACACCTCGGTGTGCAGGTCAGGGAAAAATGACAAGCCCTAATGTGGAGGCTGTGACGCCGGGAGTAAAACAACTCTCATCAAGCTTGCCCGAGGGAGGGGCTTTATGCTTACTGGCCGGCCAAGCTATATTGAGCTTCTGAACGACACATGTCACAACCTCCATGAGCTCCTCACTATGGGGTTCATAAGAGCCTGCACCCCCTCCCTCGGTGGAAGAGAGGAGGAGCAGTCACATTTTATGTACATTACTGATCTGTTATATACTCTGTATTCCTATTTTATTCTCTCTATATTGTCTCACATTGTCTGTATTATCTTCTATAGTCCAAGCTGAATGAATGGTGTTATCAATGTCTGTACTCTGAGAGTCACTAACAGCTGCAGCCAAATTCCTTGTGTGTGTCAACACACTAGGCCAGTAACCCTGATTCTGATATTTCCCTTTTTGCGAGCTATTTCGCTACACGTTTTTAACATATAAATAACATTTGTTTTAGTGACTGTCATTTCTTAAGCACAACTTTAATATCTTGCAAAAATATTTTATTACTGTAGTTAAAGCTTGACACCAAATTTTTGTCTTGCCAACAAAAACACTTACATTTTAATGTTAACAAAAAAGACAGAGGTAACTTTAGTTACAGAAAGTTAACTTTCAGTTAGCCTAGACTTTGGCTAAGGCAATCACAAACAGCTAGCTAGGAGTAACACCTTTACTAGCGAACCTTTTGGTTACTTAATAATATATAATATGTTTGAAAACACGTTTTTTTCCATTACCACTAACGCTTCACTTATGCAGGCTTGTTATGACTGATGTCTGCATAAAGGAACAAAGGCTACAAATATTAACTCCTTGTCTAACATAGAATGATAACCAGGCGATAGATACAGTGTATACAGAAATTTACAGTGCTTTACTTTTTTCACATTTTATGTTACAGCCTTAATCCAAAATGTATTACATTGAAAAATCCACAGCCTTTGTGTTGACAAAGGCACACACCTGTCTATATAAGGTCCCACATTCAACCCCTTAGTCTTCAGCGCTGCGCCCACGTGACGATATCCCATTGTTCTCAGGTGTTAATGTTTAGCAATAGATTAAATAAAAAGGGAGAACCTTAACTGTGGCAGCGGGGGCGTGGCTGAGCACCGGTTTGTAAATGGAGGGCGAGGCCGGGAGCAGGTAGAGACAGGAATGCCTCACCTGAAGGGAATTCTGTCTAATGAGTGTTCTCTCTCTTGCAGTGACTGCAGTGTGTGTGCCGGAGAACAAGTGACTGAGGCACTGAGCACAGAGCAAATATATAAAATAAAGAAATCTTTGTTGATTCTGAAACTGTCCTGTCATGGCGTTCATTTCCTCAACCCATACGCTCTCCCACAGTAACAATGACTAACTATACATCATTCTAAAGGTCTAAGCCTCAAGCAGCGATTTTGGACCACCGGGACTCTGTCTCCTACCTGCATTGAATTCATCCTTACGGCCGTCAGGATGGTGAAAGAAGACCAGTTACTCATTGGCAAGTCACACCATAAAGTTATGGGAAAGAGTAGTGGAAGTCAGGCTGAGAAAAGAGGGTGACCATGTGTGTGCAGCAGTATGGTTTCATGCCAAGGAAGAGCACCACAGACGCATTATTTGCTTTCAGAATGTTGATGGAGAAGTATAGAGAAGATCAGAAGGAGTTGCATTGTGTGTTTGTGGACTTAGAGAAGTCAGAAGTATGTGAGAGTGGTGCAGGTAATGTATGAGGACAGTGTGACAGCAGTGAAGTGTGCACTGTGAACAGGAAGGCTTTCCACAAGGTTTATAATGGGATGGGTTTTAATGGGAATCTTTGACAATTCTTCCAGAAGCAGCCAGGCCAGTCAAGTTCTTCCACACCAAACTCACTAACATGTTTGTGCACTGGTGCACAGTCATGTTGAAACAGAAACTGGCAATCCCTAAACTGTTCCCACAAAGTTGGGACACTGCTGGGGCTGATGGCAGCAGAGTCCAATGTGGTTCCTGCACATGAGACCAATTCAGTGCTGGCTCAGCTGGCTCTCTCGGAGGGGCAATCCACTCCGTACAATCAAGGTCACATGGTGAGCCTTATGTGCCTAAGATGTGTGGAAAGATCCCGGGTTCCTGTCTCAAGGTGCTGGGAGTCCCCACTCGTCACATGATGCTAACGATGAATGTTTCCCTCAGTTATGAGTGGCCACTCCATCCAAGGTCTTTGGGGAGGGCCCTATCTGCTGTGGCACATCAATTACTTAGAGATGCTGGCCGTGCTGGACCTCAGAGGTAATCATGTGTTGGTCCGTTCTGACCTCTGTGTTCTCTGATATCAACCACCAGGGGCTTGCGCCTTCTGTACAAGCTGGCATGTCACACTTCCCTGTGGGCCCAGGGGAAGCTGCTCTCCATGAGGGCATTGTATATCCTGGGCCAACTAAATGAGGAAGCAGATGCCCTCTCGAGGCAAGGGCTCCCCAAGTGGTGGAGCAGATCTGGGAGAAATTTTACAGAGCTCAAGTGGACCTGTTTGTGAGTCAAGAGACGTTGCACTGTCCCCTCTGGTTTTCCTTACTCCCCCAGCCCCTCTAGACCACAGGCATGGCTGAGGCTGTACCTATATGCCTTCCCTCCTGTCGTGCTGACTAAGTCTATCTCCTTCTGGTGGCCCCCACGGTGGCCAGGAGGACGATGGTTTGTGGACCTGGTAGCCCTTCACGATCACCTTCCCTGGGAGATTCCTCTCAGGTGGGATTTTCTCTTTCAGGCAGGGGACTGTAAGAATTACAGACTACCTCAACCTAGATTCCACCCCACGCTATATCAAATTAAGCTCATCTGCAAAACGGCTTAAATTTCACAAAAGTAGTTGTAGTTTGACAGAATTTCAGTTGTATCAATCGTAATCATAGTCTCAATTGAATCAGTCTGGGAGAGACAGCAAGCCATCAAGGACTATCTCAAACTAAAAAGACCCTGTCTGAGACCCTGATTTATCATTTAAACAATACCCTATCCCAGGAGTGGGCAATTAATTTTTTACAAGGGGCCACATGAGAAACCTGAATTGTGTCAGAGAGCCACACCAACGATAATATTTTAGGGATGCACGGAAATGAAAATTCTTGGCCGAAACAAAAAAAAACAAAAATGAGGAAACCAAGGCCAAAACCGAAACACCGAAAGATTGTCAATTATTAGAACTTATAGAATTTATGGCTATGAGTGTGTACTAACCTAACTAAAATCAATGCATTGCAATTCAAAAAAATAAATCAATTACAAAAGTTTTTTATTTATTATTATAAATTATTGTTATTTATTTGTTACCATTCATAGTATTGACAGACAGACAGCGGTCAATTATTATTAGCAACGGTCTGTTAAACGAAAAGAATTGACCGCCAAACGTTTGGAAGCCCATTCAAGTAAATGGAACGTTCTAATCTACAGCATTAAGAAGAGTCGTGTAATAAAAATAGTCTATTATAATAATTATTATTTTTGGGATCCACAGGGAATGTTTTAAAGATCAACTGGTCGATCAACTGGCGACCAGTGATCTAAGGCAATGAATTCCATAATTTTTTATGTTATGCCTTTTCCCTTGGCACCATCACTGGAAAACTTTCCTGCCTTTTCAAAAACATCTGCTACAGACAGAGAGCGCATGCTCAGATTGACTTTACTTATCTGCATCGCAATCTTCTTATATTTAGAATGGCAATCGGGATGTTTGGGCTTCAGGTTATAAATTAAACCTGACGTGGAGAAACTCTTTGCAGATACATTCAGCGCTGTATGTTTTGCAAATCGCTATCCGTAGGTCTTTCTCCGAAATATTGAAATAACACTAGTTTTACTAGCCCTGCACCTACTAGCACCCCTGCTGAGATTTTCACAGGCTTTCAGCTCCATTGTTCTCCTGCTTTTGTTGTGCAAAACACACCCATTACCTGTGAGGCCTGGCACATTTGCATTTGTTAGGCAGGCCAAGGCAGGCCGAACCTTTGTGTGTGAAATGGAAACCTTCAGAAATGCCTGCCGTATTTATACAAAAGACACACCTTCACAATATATGGATAGACAAGTCTGTTTTATTTTAAAGTGTTTCGAACTTTACAGCGTTTGCAGACCCAGTGTCCGTCGTCCATGACATGTTGCACAGGTAAACCTCCTGTGATTCCTGTTGCAGCTCTCTTGCACCTGGCACTGCGTTGTCTATACATGCCATGGCACAGCAGCTGCAGCAGCTTCAGCAGCCTGCCTCTGTGCCAATATTTCCTTGTGCTGCATGAATCGGCAACGAAGTTCCTCAGCTAGAAGACTCAGAAACAATCTTCTTTTGCCTGTCCACCCTGTACATGCCTTGTACAAAATGTAGGCATTCACCGCCGACAGGTCCAGCATATTGTAAAAAAATGCTACTGGCCACCTGCATGTTGCTGCTCTTACGGAATACATTCGCGCCATTTGGTCCAACTCGTCTGCACCACACTGTAAAAGCAGAGAGAGAGAGAGAGAGAGTCATGAGTCTATGTGCTTTTTTTTCTATAGGCCTGTATAGTACACATCAGAAAACATTGTAGCACTGGTGTAAAATTATACACACATTCACATACCTTAATGTGGTTATAGTCTGTTATTGTGTTGGGTTTTCTCTTTCTGCTGTCACTGATCGTCACATCTTGGTGCATGGAATTTAGAACACACAGTCTTGTTTTTTTTCCAGGTGCATAAATTGTCAAGAACACTGCCACTTCTAAGCACTGAAGTGGAGAACACCTCTCACTGTGCAGTGTCTTTTGCAAGTTGAGGAAGTTCACACCGGACTTTATTCACCGTGACCAGTAGCGTTGTTTTGCGCTGCAGCAGTCTGTGTGACAGTGAAGTAAAGAACTTGTCCGTCGTGACATTTCTCCCATCATCCAAAAATGGCTCCATGACCATGTTCTCTACCAGCCTCTCTTCCTTCTGATGACTGGGGTCCTTTCCCAAGTAAAGAGATGCATTGCAGACATATTTGGTCTCCAAATCCATGGCCATCCAGAACTTGATCCCAAATTTGTCTGGCTTGGTTGCGATATACTGTGTGAATGGACAACGAACCTTGGTAGGGAACAGCTGTTCATCTATGGTCATGTGTTCTCCTGGAGTGAAACTCTCAGCACAGTTCTTGTTGAAGCGCAGCAAATTTGTCTGTTTTCACCCGTTCTGCCCGCGTGTCCTTTGTTATCAAATCGAAGGTGTTGCATAATTGAAATGAATCTCTCAGGGCATTGTCTCTCTGATTACTGGCACCAGAAAGCTTTCTGACCAGCAATCCACAATGGCACCAATGGGACACATGATTGCTCTTACAAACAGAATTGAAATGAATGCCATCAGTTCATGAATTGCCAAATTCCAGTCCGGCTCTGTTCTGCAGGCTTGATGGACCCTGCACTCCCTGATGGTCTGCAGCATTCCCATGTCTAACAGGCAAAGGAAGCTTTGGAGCACGCTTGTAATTTTACGCTGTCGGAAGATAAACAAATAGAGAATGGTAGATTTACATGAACCTCACTCTAAATGGGTTTATATAAATATCATATGTACTATGGCAATGACAAACCTTAGCAGACTCTGTGGGTCCAGCTTGTGCAGTGAAGCACGATTGATTTGCTACTGCACTGGGCATTCCAATGTCCTCCTCTACCCACACAGTGCCATCTTTTGCCATCTGGCTCAGACAGGGCTTCCTAGTACCATGGTGCATCTTCCGTGGAGGCATGTTGGGTTCTTTTTCCGTCTCCTTTTTGGATCTTCTGAGGAGGTATCAGTGGCCTGATATCTCCTCATGAAATCTCTCCTCCATCAGAGTCTGCTTCGTCCATTTCCTGAAGCCAGGCCAAAGCCTGTTGCGTGGAGAGGTTCTTCCTACGTGGCAGTGATACGGAGGCCATCCTAATGTGTTCTCAAAAATGCGAAAAAGAAATTTTTCTCCTGCCTGGGTCAGTCTGCTTTTATGCACAGCACTGTGCTGTAGTCATGCAATGCCACTCCCTTACATACACAGTCACAATGGACAGAATGGACCATAACTTCAGCTTATGACATTTGTGTACAAACATACATTGGAGACTGAAGTGTTAGCAAGTTTTCATTTTATTCATGTCATTGTATTAGCAACTTTTTATTCTGTTTTCACAATTTTTTATAAATAAAACAGACTTGTTTCCATATAATGTAAATGTGTGTCTTTAAAATTTGCAGTTCAGTCAATGTGTGGCATATTTTGTATAGATACGGCAGGCATTTCTGAAGGTTTCCAAGTTACACACAGAGGTTTGGCCTTGGATATGAGCTACTCTGAGTAAACAAATGCCAGGCCTCACAGGTGATGGGTGGTTTGCACAACAAAAGCAGGAGGAGAATCGAGCTGAAGAACTGTGAAAATCTCAACAGGGGTGAATAACACCTCGGGACTTGCACCAGAAAATGAAAGGCAGTAAACCTAGTGATAAGTACACACCACAGACATGTTGGCTCTTATCCAGATAACCGTGTGCTGGCTGGGCTTTTTTATTGCGTCATTACAATTTTGTTTCTGCCGTGTTGTTTCGGTGATTTAGGTATTTTTGCTGAACATTTTCAGTAGCCGAATTTTCGGTGCATCCATGATTTTTATGATTGGCCTCACGCGGGCCAGACAGGGACGTACAAAGGGCCACCTAATCCTGACCTGCTGGGGGGCCGGTATCAGCAAAGGTGTAAACAACAGTGACCCCCGCCTCGATCACCCAGCCAGTTGTTCCCTTATGTATGTCCTACATGTAATTTACATTTAAAGGATAACTCCGGTCTATACTTTCAAGGGAAGAACAATATAAAATATCTGGGCCGAGTTTGCTCTGCAACTACAACTATTGTTACGGCGTTATCTTAAAGTATCTACATAACGTGTAGCTGTAACTGATTATTAAGTACATCGCTAAACACGGCTCACAAGGGCTGTTTGATGGAATAGAGAAGGTTGGTGATAAGCTATGTTAGTGGGCTGTTTCTAAGTTTGAAAGTTATCCAAAGATGCCTAGCAACAAACAAGGAGAAATTGCAAATGCATTTCAGGGAGTTTTTGCCTCCTATAAGGTAACCAGGAGGAGACTAGATGAGCTGGAGGTTGAAAATAAGCAGCTTGATTCTAGAGTCAGTATCGGAGACAATTATACAAAAAATTACCAAGTCAGTGAAACAATATGGAAAGAAGAAAAGGACAGAATGCAGAAAGAGATCGCATTTCTGAAAACTAACAACAGTATGCTCAAATCATCTGTTGAAACCTTGTTTAATGATTTGGAGGAATCTAATGCTGCCTGTCAGTTTCTGATAAAGAATGGCAGAATTGAGGAAAATCCCAGTAAAAGGTTGGTAGATGTTGCATTATATAACCGAGTTCCAGGAATATTAGATTTGCAGAAAGACAGTGATAAGGGTTGGGGGAGAGAGTCTCAGTTACTTAATAGTGAATACTTTGGCTATACAGTTTTCAGTAGCACCAATTCATGACACTACGACTATGAGAGCTAATGAAGGAGGGGAGGAGACAATGGTTTCGACTCTGGTCAGAGGGTTTAGCTAGAAGGAGGGTTTAACTAGAAACCGTGATTAAAAATATTGGGAAATTTGATCCTGTAAAAAAGGATCCCTTAGATTTTCTGAAAAACCTGTAACAATATGCCAACATTTACAAATGTACAGATGGTAAAACATGCATTTTGTTAACCCTTTGTTTGCCTGACACCTTGTCTGGAGCCTTAACTAAGAAAGTAATGGACAAAAATGCAAATAAGTTCGAGAGAAAACAGGCACTGCTTGAAGTGTTAGGGCTGATGTCAGTTAACTGGGATAAAATAGCTGACATTCACATGCGTAAAGGGGAGCACCCAGTGGCATTTTCTGAGCGATTATTTGATGGCTTTAAAACTTTCAGTAGCAATCCTGATATTACTCAGAATGATGTCAGCTTTAAATCTGTCTTGATTAAGAAGTGTGATCCCCTCACCTACTCTGCATTAGCAATGCATGTGACACATTTATCTGAATACAATGATATTACAGTAAAACCCTGTTGTTCGTGCATAATTTGTTCTTGAAAATTGCTCATAGGTCCATTTGCTCATACGTTCAAACTGATTTTCCCCATAAGAATGAATGTAAAAGATCTCATTCGATCGCTTATTTCTGCACTTAAAAAGTTTTTGTAGCCTATTTTAACAAATACACTGCACATTACCGTATTGTAAACATAATTTAACACTGACCCATGTGATAGTGGTTGAGTGTGATGCGCACAACGCTCGAACCTTCTATTTACTTTCGTTTTCACAGCACCATCACTGATTTTCTTGGGAGACATTTCTCAAGATTTCTAGTAAAATAAAAATATAAAACTAAAAAAAAGTTAAGTTTTTGCTGCACTGAACAACAAGAGCGACCGAGTGATACGTCATCAACTAAGCGACTGATGCTTCCCTCCGCCGAAAAAGGGGAACCGGCAGCGTGGGTTTGCTCTTGCCTTCAAAATTTGCTCGTGAAAAAGGGTCAAATTTTGCAAGCGAGTTTGCTCGTACTATAGGTTGCTCGTACAACAGGGTTTTACTGTATTACTAAGATGATACAGTTTTACAGCAGTTTACAACCGCGACGTCCCCTTGGTCCAAACTGTAAACCAACAATCTAAATCGGGTTTATAAAACAGTTTGTAAAAACATACAAAACAGCAGCTAGCGCTCTTTGGCCGCACCTGAAAACAAACGAACAATACAAACAAAACATTTCAAAAAGTTTCCCCCTTCCCACAATAAAGTTGCTTACCTCACAAACGAGGTTAAACTATTGTCACTATATGCTACCTGCATTCATGCACACATTCCTACAAACAACACACATTCAGACCATGATCAGCAACTAATAAAATAAAAAAATAAAACAGACGACTCACCAGGGGGAAAGCAACAGGAAAGTATAAGCAAAAATACTTTTTCTAGCCAGACAGCCTACAGATAGGAAGGGAATCAAAGTGCCCCACTCAACTGTGCTTTTTATAAAGCCACGACCACGCCTAAATAATTACGTGGCACAGGTGTGCTCAATGTCAAAGCGCAACGCCGCAGCAGCAGGCGTGTCTTCGGATTTAAAATCCACCCATTATTTATGCATGTCTATTTATCTTTATTTTAAAGACATTTAACTGGTCACATTCGTCTATAGAAACCACTGAGATAATAGAACAATTGTTTAGTCATTAGATAATTAAATGTGTCTGTTAACTATGTTGAACCAATCTCTCAAGGTGGAATTGTATGTGTTATCTCTACCATAAGTAACACCAACAATACCACAGTAAAGAGTAGAGTTAACTGCTAAATTTTAACATGTAATGTGTCAGGGTGCGAGTGAAACAGGAGGCGGAAGCCAGAGTACAGCTCATTTGGGTTTTAATGATAAGAGTGAGGGAGAGAGACACACACACACAAGCAAGTGCACGCACTCACTCTCACACACACACACACACACACACACACCACACACACACGGCAGTCCTTAGGCTGAGAGAGTCCGAGGTGCGCTTGGGGAGAAGCGCAGCTGATCCAAGATGCGCAGGGAGAAGAAGTGCAGCCGGTATAGGAGAGCGGAGTCGGATCCTGTATGAAACACTGAACACATACATACAGTCGTATGTAATGTCTGACAGATCCAATACCGAACAGGGAGTGAGTTTAAATGAGGGGTTTATGTGGGAGCGGGGTAGAGTGATGATGAGTCCCAGGTGTGCATAGTTAAGCCTGGAGCTCCAGGGAGAGCGTAGGCGTGAGAGCCACAAAAAGAGGGCGTGGCAGGTGGATCCCTGATATAATGCTTCTCCCCACAGCATTTAGAGGTGCTACACTTTAAACTTAAGTTATGCTTTGACTTTCATCCCATTTAATGTTTGTTTATTGTTAATGTGCCTAGTGTTTTTATAGAAAACTCCAGATATGCTGGGAACTTTTATGTGTGAAAAGGGGAGGGGGGCAATTCTTTCTGTTTCCCTGAGTTTTTCCGAATCACCAAACAAAGATGGCTGAATGGATGGTAACATTGGCCTTATCAGTGACGAGAATGATGCAAGAATACACAGAGCAACAACGAGCACTTAATGCTGGTTTGGTAAAGATGAGACCATATCAACAGACATCATTCGAACCAAAAGAGCAATTAGTTTGTTATCCCAGAATTGTATTTTTCCTATTCCGGTTTAATTTGGAATGTAACCATAAAGATCACTGTATGCATGTATGTATATTCCTCATTATTGGCCAAGTATTACAATTCTATGATCACTATAGGACATTCCCATCGTTTATGATTGTTTTTTTTTTTATTATTATTATTAAGACTTTACTGTTTGTGTATGTAATTTCCTATTTCTGACAGTGTATTATGTTCTATTGTATATGTTTTATGTTAATGTAGCGTCTGGCACAGATCATTTAGATTTCATGTCCCAGGCATTCCTTTTAACCTATGACATCTTTACCTCAATCAAAAGTTGAAACTTTTATTGGGGGTAATATAGTCGTAAAGTGCCACACTCCCCCTTTTTAAAGAAACAAACCGGACCAGACCCTGAACTCCTGTTGAGTTCACCAAGACCCCCTAATCCTAAAACACACACCCACACACAACTGGCTCCAGAAGGTCTAGATCCTACCACAAGATGAGATAACCCCATGCAGGTTCTCTGTTGACCGCATAGAGACCGCGACCATAAAACACCCACACATACACAATGCACACACACACACACACACACTGATACAATGAAGCATTCCTTTTCTAATTAAACAAAATGAATAAGATGCTCCACACCCCACGACATTAACCTATACTTGTATGTATCTCCTTTATTGTTTATAGTTGTACGCTAAAGATCCTATTAATGTAACTCTATTAATGTGTCTCTTCTATTAAGGCTTAATTGACTTATTATCTGTTCTTTACTTTCCTGACAAGGGTGCATTTAATTTGATCAGAATACGACATTGTACTAACATCCGTTATACGTTAATTACTGGTCCCAGCACGTTATTGTATACCTGTTCTAATGCTGTATGTCCTTTCAAGGCCTGATGTCAGAATTTATAAAAAATTATCTGCTCTTCACTTTCCTAATGAAAGTGCATTTTGTTTTGTGTTTTCATTCTTTTATCAGAACATAATGTTGTAATTAGTTACACTTTGACTACCGATCTATGTATGTAATGTACCGCTGCCGTTATGCCATCAATCCTCTCGTGTTTAGTATCCAAATGACCACAAAATTATCTGTAACTTACTTTTCAAACAATGGTACATTTTATTGGATCAGGAAAGTCACCATACTGTCTCAATACACTTCAGATAAAACTTTAAAGTTCTATAATCCCAACCATGCCCACAGACACATGGAACAATGGGGAGTTTTTCCCTCCAAAATCTCAACCCTTAGTATTGGCCGTTCCCCCAAAGATGTGTGGAGTTCGAGACCTTTAAAATATCACGAACACCACCAATCGTTGGTCAGACGTCTGAAACAGCTTGGAAACGACTCTCTTTCTTCAAGATCTTCCGCAAGCTTCACTTCCAAGAACAACCACCGCTCTGATCTTCAGGAGAACCTGGAAGAACATCTGACCCCACCCTAACTGGCTCTTCAAAGATTTCCTTTTGCATCCGGACTCTTGTGCAACAAGCCAATGCAAGTAACCGTTTCCTTTACCAACGAATTTAGATGCGTATTTTAAGTCTTAGTAAATCTTAAGGTGAATTTAAATTCCTGTGACGATTTCCCAGTTAGGGTGTGCTTAATTTTGAAGCTTAAACATTTCCATCCATCCCTTTCATTTTCCTCTTTCTTCTTGTTCCTTCCTCTTCCTCCTTTCCTAGTTTTAACCTTTGTTTTATTTATTTTGTTTTCTTCATTTCTTTGTTTGTTCGTGTAGCTAGTTCTTTGTGTGTTTGTCTCATTTATTAAACGCCATATTGTTCACAAGTGATCGTCTCTGGGTACGCTCAGAATGCAAAGTTCCTGCAATATTCGGTCTGAACTACTTGCTCTTTTAATTTAATTTACGGTATAAAGTAAAAGGGGGTTACGTCTTTCTTGGCCAGGGAGATACCTCTTTTATAGAATTAATATAAATTATACTGTCTGTTTGGCGGACGAACAGACAAATAAATGTAATGTTAATTCCATTACCGTCAATTCAACTTAACTTAAATATTTATAATTACTATAAATATTTACCTTTCTTTGCGAGCTAAATTCGCTACATATAATGGTGGAGAATGCGGCAGTTGTTCAGACTTTGTTTTTGTTAACTAACTCAGCGTCAATTCACTTGTGTTAATTTACTGTGCGCTTGGGGTGAGATAGGACGCAACGTAGACTACGCTTTAGTGATCACTATTTTGTTTTATTTTATGTTATTTTGTTCCTATTTGTAAGTCACGATTAATCGAAAAAAAAAAAAAAAAGAGAAGAATTTAAACTGCAGTTATAATATTAAAATCCTCGTAAAGACGAAGAAATCTCTTTACTGCACATTTTAATATTATTGAATCAGCTACGGGACGAAGAAATCTCCCATAGTTAGATTAAAGATTGATTTGAGCGTGTTCCTCTTATCATCTTTTAAGGCCTTGTAACTGCATCGCTGTTGAAGTAATTGCGTGTTCCAATTTACTTCAAACCAGATGATAATACTCCGTTTAGGTTTAAACATCAGAGTAGCTAACTGATGCGTGCCTAATGCAGACCCAATCATAAATATACTACTGACTAGTTGTTGATTGGTATGTAAAGGGAGTTGAAAACCTTGATCAAGTGATTATTAGAACAGCGAAGAAACCCTGTTCTTTTGTTTATTTATTTATTTTGGGGGGCAGCGAAGCAAACCTGACCCACCCACTGTGTGCCGTTGAGTGGCACAAATCGTGGAATTTGTGGAAAGAAGAAACCTTTCCTCAGTTGTTAAACTGTGTTTCGAGTAGTGTAACTCCTATCAGCTAACTCTTAAGACCAAATCTTACATATCAACAGCGAAGGAACCCTGTTGACTATATACTTATTCAATTTTACCTTTATTATTAGTTGCGTCCTCTCAGCATTAACTTATAGAGGCAACGAATAAAGCTTGCTTCCTTAATTTGACACTGGTCAAAATAAGGTCGCATGACACGTAGGGTCAAGAATAATCTTATCAATCGTTATCAATCACCCCCACTAGATTAGTTAGGGCCCCACACTTCCAGATAAACCACAGGGGACAGGTTATCTAAGTAATTAATACCTTTGCAAGCGCCCCCACCTCTAACTTCAGTGTGTGTGAACTCTCTCTCTCTCTCTCTCTCTCTACCTCCTGGTTTGTTTGTCTTTAATTTTATTTCATTTTATTTTTACTATCTTCAATTAATATTGTTTTGTTATTCTTATTTTTAATTTTTTTTCTCCCTTTTCTCCCTTTTATTATTTTTTATTATTATAAATTTTGGTTTATTTTGGTTTGGTTATTTCTTACTTTATTACTATTATTAGTAAATTTTTTTTTCCTTCCTTTTACTGAATTTTTATTTTGACATTTTGTTATCGACTTTTATTTGCTTTATCATTATTATTATCATTATTTTTATTTCTCTAATTTTTCCCTGCTCATTGATTTACTACCCACTTCCTCTCACTTATTTTAAATTAAATTTTAAACAGAGGGTGAAGCTAAAATTTAAAATTAAGTGCTATTTAGGTTCGACCTTATAGCCCTTCCCCTTTCAGGCCTCGTCCTGCTCTATCACTTATTGTGAGTTTGATCTGTCTATTTTCATTCTATTTGGTTGTGACGTGAGGTAAAGGCCTAACTGGGAAATCATCACAGTGAACTTAAAGTAGCCAAACCTTTAAGGTGATCCATTAGGTTATCACGCCGCTAGCCCGATCCGGCCTCCGCTAACTGTCTAAACTAGTCAGTTCAAATTGAGTGTAGAGTACGTTCTCGTCTATTTAGGCCACCAATACTGTAAGAACTTGCATTGGCCCTCGTCTGTCTCTCTCTCTTCGCCAGTGAGCCAGCATGTCCAGACCATCCAGCCCTGAGGTACACTGGGACCAGCTAGAGACCTGGTTGAACGCCCTGACGGGTTTGTTCCCGAAACTGCTGTTGATCTGCAACACCTGAGCCGGGAACAGCTTGATGACAACCTGAGTGCGGTGATGTCCCACAATCCTACGCAGGACTATAGCCACAAGGAGCTGGCCAAAATCCTCGGATTACTGACCTACAACCTCATCGCCCAGGCAAAGATGGATGAAGTAAAAGTTTCTCGCCTGCAACAGGAATCGTTGTCATTTCGGATCCAAGCTGAGGAGGCTCAGAGGAATCTGGCACAAGCTCACGACCAGCTAGACCAAATCATGGCAGAGACTCAGAGCCAACGAGGAACGGCAGATGAAAAGGACGCAGAGCTACAGGAGGAAGTAAAAGGACTACAACAGGCCCTGATTGATCTCCGCGTAGACACAGCGCGCAGAGAGCAGCAGGAAAAGGACACTAGTGAGGAACTCCAACAAGCCAAGGCTCTTTTGATAAGAGCAGAGACTGAACTTAAGGATAGAGTTGCCAGAGCTAAGGCATACGAAGGGCATCTGCAAAGTGCCCGGGAGGAAATCAATGCCCTGTATCAAGAAAGAACTCACTTAAAAGACAAACTTGACACAGCTCACAGGGAGCTAAAACATGCATATAGATTACAAAGTGACTCTGAAAAAGAAATACCCAACATGGAATTTCCCTTAACCAGTGAACTAATATCTCCAAAACAAGAATCAACATTTCAAAAGGGGGCGAGAGACCCCGACTCAAGACCTCCCCAGGGTGGGAGACTTTTCAAGAAACCCTGTTTCCCGGTCACAGTGTGGCCCCTAAGGAATTGGACAAACTGGCTAGAAACATCTCTACTTTCACGCCAGAGCCTGCAGGAGGCTATGACATACATGCCTACCTACAAGACATTGACTTTCATTTACAGACTGTAGCCAATGTTACTACACGAGATCACCTCTACCTCCTCAGGATCACTTCCAGCCGCTGGCGCGGAGCTTCCTGGACCGGCAGCCAGACAAGATCAAAGCGGATTATCAGCAGCTTCAAAAGGCCCTGATTAAGGAGTTCTCTGACCCAGAGTCAGAGCAAGGACTGTTTACTGCTCTGGATCTAAAACAGAGCAGGCATGAAACCACACAAGCCTATTACAACAGGCTCCGACAGGCCTACTTCGGAGCCCGAAATGAGCCAGGAATGGAGGAAGAGTTCAACTTCAAAACCTTGTTCCTCAGAAACCTGCACCCTGCTGTGAGTCATCACCTGGGGGTCCTGGTCTGCCCACGGGAAATGTCCATCCAGCAGCTGCGAGACTTAGCCCGAAAAGCCTATACCAAGCAAAGGACTGTACCCGAAAAAACTGTAAAAGGGGCAGCAATCTATTCTGTCTCCGAGCAGTGCTCAGAACTGGCACTAGAGGGCACCCAGCAACGCTATCGTGACAAACCTGCCCAACAAGTGTCACGACGCTTTCCAACCAACAGAGAACCACATGGTTACGGCGGTGCCCGGCCCAAATACCAAGCTGGACGCCCTGGGAGATCCTGGGACAGACAACGACCACCATTCAACCCAAAAGACGGAACCACCTGGGAAGGATCTAAATGGCCCAAAGGAAACTGGCACTCGCCAACACGAGCATCAGGCTTCGACTGGAAACAGCAAAAACCCCAGCAACATGGACTACCAATAACACAAGACCCAGAAAACACATTGGAAACAGCAGAGATTTTGAGAATTTTAAAGGAAATCATCCAAGAAAAACACCACAAAAAAGACAAGGAGGACAAATCAGATCAATTATGACTAAGCCGGAAACCTGACCTGAACACTCACGATATGTCCTCGCAAACCGAACCACCAGAGGCCGCCAACTTCCAACACCAAACCTCCAGCCAGAACCCCAAGAGTGCTGTTTTAATGGTCTGCCTCCCCGATGAGCCACTTGAATCCAGTTCTGATTGCCTGTCAGTCACTACACCTGCCCCAGGGCCAAGGCTCCTAGGGAACCTGCTTGAAAAAGGAATGGCCAAAAAGCTGTACCTAGCCATCACATTAGAGAATGAACTGAGACTAGAAGCTCTTGTGGACACTGGTGCAGATCTGACTTTAATGTCAACCCAACTCTTTTACAGACTGCAGGTGGAAGCTAAGCGACAGAATCGAACCCTTAAAACGCAAAAGTGTGCATTCAATGTGCAATCTTACAGCCAAAATGAAGTCAAGCTTGAACAGATAACTACCATTCACCTGACCATCGGCCCTATGAGTGTAGTGCACCCTGTGTACATCTCTCCAATGGACACCTACCCTCTGCTCATCGGAAAAGACCTTCTAGACCTTTTCGAACCACTGTTGGATTTTAAACAGTTGAAACTCTGGGCTCAAGTGCGAGAACCTCTACCCCCTCGGTCACCAAAAGCATCCAAGACAGACTGCCAAGCCACAAAGGTCATGGGCAATCATACCACCAGCTGAGAAGGCAACTTGAACCGAGAGCAAAGTTCAAGGTTTTGCCCTGTGCTTTCCAGCTAACTAAAGACTCTGACTCATACTGTCCCCGGGCCATGGGAAGCCTACAGCTTGCTGATGCTGCAATGACGGACATTATAATAGCACAATGGGCCGACAACTTAGCAATCAGCGTCAGACTGTTCAACACCCTCAAAATGCACACAGCAAGCATCCCTTGGGCCAAAATCGCCCTCCACAAGGAACAATGGTGCAAAAGCAAAGTCAACTATGTAGGTCTGCTCATTGGACCACAGGGCATCGAACCACAAACCAACCACATCCGCGCAATTCAAAACATCAAGCCTCCTGCCAACGCCTCAGAACTCCGAAGTTCCCTAGGGGTATGCAACTACCGAACTCAATCAACCACACTTCCCACCTCACAACCACTTTTGCTTGCTCCACAAATCTCCACAAATGACATCGCTGACATGCAGGCGTCTGATGCCACTATACAGACCATCCTTTACCACCTCTCTAGCCCCTCCAACCACCCTGTCACAGCTGTTATATTGGCCGTTTCCCCAGCCCTAAAACGGCTACATGATGTCAAACCCATGCGGTGCGTGATAGACGGCATTTTATGGTATGCCCCTGATGACCACACTGCGCCAAAACTTGTGGTGCCACAGTGCCAAAGGGGGGTCATGTTAATGTATGCCCACGACGCACCATGTGCTGGACATCATGGCACAAGAGCCACTTATGAGACACTAAAACAAGTGGTATACTGGCCTGGCATGCAACAAGATTTGACAGAGTATGTTAAAGGATGCCTTATGTGCTGTCAATTCCAACCAGCAAACCCAAACTACCGAGCCCCACTGCAACGCAGAGGAGTCACATTTCCGTGGTCAGACCTCCAAATCGACTGGGTAGGACCCCTTCCCAGGTCAACAAGGGGAACAACTACTTCATCACAGTCGTGTGTCAGTTCACCAAGTGGGTGGAGTGCCTCCCAGCACCCAACGATACTGCCCAAACCACCGCCTATCTTCTGATGAATTGTATTTTCTCCCGGTTTGGGCTACCGCTGAGAGTCAATTCCGACAGAGGCAACCATTTTACGGCCAAGGTCATGCAGCAGATTTGGAAGCTACTGGGTGTGCAAGCAAAACTTCACATCAGTCACCACCCTATCTCCTCGGGTCAAGTGGAACGAACTAATCGGACGGTGGTCAGCATGTTAAAGAAATATGTGTCTGCCAATCAAAAGGACTGGGACATGGAACTTCCTCTGGTGCTCATGGTCATCAGGGCAACACCACAGGAGTCAACGAGCATCTCGCCTTTCGAACTATTAATTGGACGACAGATGACATTGCCACTGCACCTGCTATACCGACCCGGAGACTCCAACCTCATTACAGCTTATACCACCCATTCAACTGATTCCCTTCAAGCCCATCTTGCCTATGCACTGGGAGGATCCATCCTACTTCATATCGACCCGGAACAGGGTGAGCAAGCCTTCCTCCTTAACTTGCCAATCATACAATCGGACAACATTTATCGGCTCAAAGATGTTGTCAATGTTGGTTTTTGGAAAGGAAACACCCACATCAAGGTGCACACCCCGGAGGTGGTAGCCTACCATGACAGCAATCCACAGTTATATCTGGCCCCGAACCTGCGCATGTGTACCCGGACCAAGGACATTCATTATCTCTGCCCAAGTAAGCCGTTCCTCAGGGACAACACTGAAGGAATCTGCGGGCTGCAACCCATGCAACAGGACACCCGCTGCCCGGCTGAAGCCAAGCCACGCAGCCAGGTCACGGACACGCAAGCAGAGATTGTTGGAGATAAATGGCTTGTCAACACGCCCATCTGTACCGCCACATTAACCTACGACAAGCATGACACTGCCACCCGTGTGAGCCTACCTAACCAGAATATGTGGATTCAAGTGCCCAAGGGTGCCATCCTCCACCTCGGGGACCTCGCTCTGTTCCACCTCCCCAGTGAGGAGTATCAATCAGAGGTGGAAATCACAGACTTTTTCAAAAATCACAATCTCACCCTGGGCCCTGAATTAGAATTGAGAATTGAGGAAGGGGGGAGGCAAATGATCGACATCACCCCAGTCGACACGGCCCTCCAAGCATTGTCTCGGCTGCCAGTCCCAACTAACTTCTCCGTCGCCCGAGCCTGGACTGCCGCTGACACAGCACTCTGCATCTCCACAATCATCGGGTATGCACTGAGCCTCGGCCTACTTCTGTTTAAAAAAATAAAATAAAATCAATGAAGTACAAAGATCCATGAACAGGTGCACCGCTGCTCTTCCCCGTGTTTTCAACCGCAACCACCGGAGGAGCAAGACTCAACCAGAATCAACGATAAGTCTCACCAAACTCAACCCTATGCCTGAGGAACCCAGGGCAGAGGGTAGCTAAGAGTCAACATTACCCGACCACCACGACTCACCTTTTTTTTTTTTTTTTTTTTCTTTGTTTGTTTCTTTCCCTGACCTTCTTGATCTACCTACCAGCCGACCTTCATAACTGTTGGATGACAAAGTCTCCCTTCATTAGAAACTTCACATCCAAAAGGGGGGAATATGTAGCGTCTGGCACAGATCATTTAGATTTCATGTCCCAGGCATTCCTTTTAACCTATGACATCTTTACCTCAATCAAAAGTTGAAACTTCTATTGGGGGTAATATAGTCGTAAAGTGCCACACTCCCCCTTTTTAAAGAAACAAACCGGACCAGACCCTGAACTCCTGTTGAGTTCACCAAGACCCCCTAATCCTAAAACACACACCCACACACAACTGGCTCCAGAAGGTCTAGATCCTACCACAAGACGAGATAACCCCATGCAGGTTCTCTGTTGATCGCATAGAGACCGCGACCATAAAACACCCACACATACACAATGCGCACACACACACACACACTGATACAATAAAGCATTCCTTTTCTAATTAAACAAAATGAATAAGATGCTCCACACCCCACGACATTAACCTATACTTGTATGTATCTCCTTTATTGTTTATAGTTCTACGCTAAAGATCCTATTAATGTAACTCTATTAATGTGTCTCTTCTATTAAGGCTTAATTGACTTAAGATTATCTGTTCTTTACTTTCCTGACAAGGGTGCATTTCATTTGATCAGAATACGACATTGTACTAACATCCGTTATACGTTAATTACTGGTCCCAGCACGTTATTGTATACCTGTTCTAATGCTGTATGTCCTTTCAAGGCCTGATGTCAGAATTTATACAAAATTATCTGCTCTTCACTTTCCTAATGAAAGTGCATTTTGTTTTGTGTTTTCATTCTTTTATCAGAACATAATGTTGTAGTAACATTAGTTACACTTTGACTACCGATCTATGTATGTAATGTACCACTGCCGTTATGCCATCAATCCTCTCGTGTTTAGTATCCAAATGACCACAAAATTATCTGTAACTTACTTTTCAAACAATGGTACATTTTATTGGATCAGGAAAGTCACCATACTGTCTCAATACACTTCAGATAAAACTTTAAAGTTCTATAATCCAAACCATGCCCACAGACACATGGAACAATGGGGAGTTTTTCCCTCCAAAATCTCAACCCTTAGTATTGGCCGTTCCCCCAAAGATGTGTGGAGTTCGAGACCTTTAAAATATCACGAACACCACCAATCGTTGGTCAGACGTACAAAACAGCTTGGAAACGACTCCCTCTTTCTTCAAGATCTTCCGGCAAGCTTCACTTCCAAGAACAACCACCGCTCTGATCTTCAGGAGAACCTGGAAGAACATCTGACCCCACCCTAACTGGCTCTTCAAAGATTTCCTTTTTGCATCCGGACTCTTGTGCAACAAGCCAATGCAAGTAACCGTTTCCTTTACCAACGAATTTAGATGCGTATTTTAAGTCTTAGTGAATCTTAAGGTGAATTTAAATTCCTGTGACGATTTCCCAGTTAGGGTGTGCTTAATTTTGAAGCTTAAACATTTCCATCCATCCCCTTTCATTTTCCTCTTTCTTCTTGTTCCTTCCTCTTCCTCCTTTCCTAGTTTTAACCTTTCTTTATTTTATTTTTGTTTTCTTCATTTCTTTGTTTGTTCGTGTAGCTAGTTCTTTGTGTGTTTGTCTCATTTATTAAACGCCATATTGTTCACAAGTGATCGTCTCTGGGTACGTTCGTAAATGCAAAGTTCCTGCAATATTCGGTCTGAACTACTTGCTCTTTTAATTTAATTTACGGTATAAAGTAAAAGGGGGTTACGTCTTTCTTGGCCAGGGAGATACCTCTTTTATAGAATTAATATAAATTATACTGTCTGTTTGGCGGACGAACAGACAAATAAGTGTAATGTTAATTCCATTACCGTCAATTCAACTTAACTTAAATATTTATAATTACTATAAATATTTACCTTTCTTTGCGAGCTAAATTCGCTACATTAAGTTTCAAGTTTATTTGTATAGCGCTTTTCACAACAGACATTGTCTCAAAGCAGCTTTACACAAATCAACAGTGATGGTGAATGGTGTGAATTTGTCCCTGATGAGCAAGCCTGTGACAAGACTGTGGCAAGGAAAAACTCCCTAAGATGTTATGAGGAAGAAACCTTGAGAGGAACCAGACTCAAAAAGGGAACCCATCCTCATCTGGGTGACATCAAGAGTTTGATCATAAATCTTTCAACAATAAAGAACACTGGACAGTGAGAACTAACATGATTACTGGAGTATAAGATTATAAGTGATGTTCTTTCTGCAGTCTTATACAGTCTATATGGTTAGTAGCTCCGAGTTTTATGAGCTCAGCATTTGTGATCACCACAGATCCAGCATCAGCTTCTCCATGCCAGAGCCTTTAAACACTCCAGGAGGTCCAATGTCAAAACTCCACACATGTAGCGGGATCCAAATGGCACTGGTACGTCTCTAGATGGTTCGGGATGTTTGTGAGTTCGGCATCTACTTCTTCAAAGGTCCGTAATCATCACAAGGTGGGAGGTGACTGGAGCTGGCCAGACCTCTCGGGATGAGGGAGAGAAAGAGAAGCAGTGGAGAGGAATTAGCATAGCTGCTGTTCATGATATTAACAGCACAAGTTGATAATGTGCATGTGATCAGATGTTCTGGAGCACAAGGTTATGATGTGAGACGTATGTTATGTGTAGGCTTTGCTAAAAAGATATGTTTTTAATCTACACTTAAACTGGGAGAGTGTGTCTGAGCCCCGAACACCGTCAGGAAGACTATTCCAGAGTTTAGGAGCTAAATGTGAAAATGCTCTACCACCTTTAGTGGACTTTGCTATTCTAGGAACTACTAGAAGCCCAGAGTTTTGAGATCTCAGGAGCGTGGCGGATTGTAGCGTGTTAAAAGACTGGATAGATATATGGGAGCCAAACCATTTAGTGCTTTATAAGTGAGGAGTAATAGTTTGTAGTCTATTCGAAACTTAACAGGAAGCCAATGTAGGGACGATAAGATCGGGGTTATGTGATCATATTTGTTTGATCTTGTAAGAACTCTGGCTGCTGCATTCTGGACTAACTGAAGCTTGTTTATTAATGATGCAGGACATCCACCTAGTAACGCATTACAGTAGTCTATTCTGGAGGTCATGAACGCATGGACGAGCTTCTCTGCATCGGATATGGGCAACATATTTCTTAGCTTAGAAATATTTCTAAGGTGAAAGAAGGCTGTTTTTGTAACTTGATTGATGTGATTTTTGAAAGACAAGTCGCTGTCTAAAATAACACCCAGGTCTTTTACCGTTGAACTAGTGGTTACAGAACATCCGTCTAAATGCAGGTTGAGATGCTGAATGCAGGTTGAGATGCTGAATGCAGGTTGAGATGCTGTTGTTTCTGACATTAAGATGTCAGATTGTGTATGATTCAATTATCAATGTAGGACGTCTGTATTGGTTGTGATGGTTCCTGAAGGCCTCCATTTCAACCCAGTTAAAATTTTACATATAGCCAAATATTTCCTAGGAATATGTCTAATACGTTTGCTCAATTGGAAGGGACAACAGGTGTGCCTAAGGTGATGACCCAATGACGGATATGATTTTACATATACCAAAAAAAATGTAGGAGACTCTTGCATAGTAAGCATGCCGAATGGGATGAAGTGATAACCGGTGTGCATGAGGTGTTGATCTGATGACTGGTAAGATTCTCTGAGGGCCGAAGGAGGATAACCAAAGGCAGGGCTTCACCGCCACTGGGCACCTGCCTAAGACAGAAGGTGTAATCTTTGTAAAAGGGAGTGGATATGATGCTTCAGGGCCAAAAGCATCAATCTGCATCAGTCTGTAAGAATTACAAACTGCCTCAACCCAGATTCCACCCCACACTATATCAAATTAAGCTCAACGGCTTAAATTTCACAAAAGTAGCTATGTAGTTTGACATAGATTTTCAGTTGTATCAATTCTAATCATAGTCTCAATTGAATCAGTCTGGGAGAGACAGCAAGTCATCAAGGACTATCTTTAACCAAAATGTTTCTGACACTGTGATTATCATTTAAACAATACCCTATCCTGACCTGCTGGGGGGGCCAGCACCAGCAAAGGTGTAAACAACAGTGACCTCCGTCTCGATCACCCAGCCAGTTGTTTCCTCATGTTTGTCCTAAATTTGATTTACATTTAAAGGATAACTCCGACCTATACTTCAAAGGAAAGAACAATATAAACTATATTGTTTATATAAACTTCTTGTTACAGTGAGGAAAATAAGTATTTGAACACCCTGCTATTTTGCAAGTTCTCCCACTTAGAAATCATGGAGGGTCTGAAATTGTCATCGTAGGTCCATGTCCACTGTGAGAGACATAATCTAAAAAAAAATCCAGAAATCACAATATATGATTTTTAACTATTTATTTGTATGATACAGCTGCAAATAAGTATTTGAACACCTGTCTATCAGCTAGAATTCTGACCCTCAAAGACCTGTTAGTCTGCCTTTAAAATGTCCACCTCCACTACATTTATTATCCTAAATTAGATGCCTGTTTGAGGTTGTTAGCTGCAGAAAGACACCTGTCCACCCCATACAATCAGTAAGAATTCAACTACTAACATGGCCAAGACTAAAGAGCTGTCCAAAGACACTAGAGACAAAATTGTACACCTCCACAAGGCTGGAAAGGGCTACGGGGAAATTGCCAAGCAGCTTGGTAAAAAAAGATCCACTGTTGGAGCAATCATTAGAAAATGGAAGAAGCTAAACATGACTGTCAATCTCCCTCGGACTGGGGCTCCATGCAAGATCTCACCTCGTGGGGTCTCAATGATCCTAAGGAAGGTGAGAAACCAGCCCAGAACTACACAGGAGGAGCTGGTCAATGACCTGAAAAGAGCTGGGACCACCGTTTCCAAGGTTACTGTTGGTAATACACTAAGACGTCATGGTTTGAAATCATCCATGGCACGGAAAGTTCCCCTGCTTAAACCAGCACATGTCCAGGCACTTCTTAAGTTTGCCAATGACCATTTGGATGATCCAGAGGAGTCATGGGAGAAAGTCATATGGTCAGATGAGACCAAAATAGAACTTTTGGGTCATAATTCCACTAAACGGGTTTGGAGGAAGAAGAATGATGAGTACCATCCCAAGAACACCATCCGTACTGTGAAGCATGGGGGTGGTAGCATGCTTTGGGGGTGTTTTTCTGCACATGGGACAGGGCGACTGCACTGTTTTAAGGAGAGGAATTTTGTTTTAAGGAGAGGAACAACCTCCTTCCCTCAGTTAGAGCATTGAAGATGGGTCGAGGCTGGGTCTTCCAACATGACAACGACCCGAAGCACACAGCCAGGATAACCAAGGAGTGGCTCTGTAAGAAGCATATCAAGGTTCTGGCGTGGCCTAGCCGGTCTCCAGACCTAAACCCAATAGAGAATCTTTGGAGGGAGCTCAAACTCCGTGTTTCTCAGCGACAGGCCAGAAACCTGACTGATCTAGAGAAGATCTGTGTGGAGGAGTGGGCCAAAATCCCACCTGCAGTGTGTGCATACCTGGTAAAAAACTACAGGAAACGTTTGACCTCTGTAATTGCAAACAAAGGCTACTGTACCAAATATTAACATTGACTTTCTCAGGTGTTCAAATACTTATTTGCAGCTGTATCATACAAATAAATAGTTAAAAAATCATATATTGTGATTTCTGGATTTTTTTTTTTAGATTATGTCTCTAACAGTGGACATGCACCTACGATGACAATTTCAGACCCCTACATGATTTAAATGGGAGAACTTGCAAATTAGCAGGGTGTTCAAATACTTATTTTCCTCACTGTAGATTTTTATCATGCCCAAACGAAACTCAATTCTTGCAGAGGTTTTCCATATGACCTGCGATGCCCGTAGTGCCTTTCTGTTCAGGGAAGAATCACGCCGCACACAGCAAATGTTCTTTTTCGGTTTATTGCAGGCAGCAGAACGTATATATACACACATTGGAGAGAAAGCTGACCTAAAGTTGTTTCCTGTTTAGATAAGAGGATATACTAGCCAGAGATGTGTGAGCCCAGATAAAGACTCTCTGTATACCTTACAGACTAACATCGTAAATATTCTATAGACACTGAACAGACAAAGGAATGTGTGTGAAACAGTGTGAAAACCATCTTAACACTAACAGTGGCCACTTTAAATCATTTATGATTTAGCATCACACACCAAAACATAAAATGTTCATCCTGGGAACAGAACCGGTGACATAAACTGCAAATAAAAAGATAAAGACAAACAAAAACATACAGATTCCATTTCATTCTTTCCCTACATGCATATAATCCTTCATCATCACCACTCCAATCGAGGCTTTTATGGCCTGTCTTACCATCGTCATCAAACATGGCAACATACAAAGTACAATTCCAACAATCAATAAAAGAATCATTCCTAAAACAAAATAGTGTTCAAGACTTGTACTTGCACTTGTTCTACTATAAAGAAAGTGTGAGTGTTAAGATGGTTTTACACTGTTTCACACACATTCCTTTGTCTGCTCAGTGTCTATAGAATATTTACGATGTTAGTCTGTAAGGTAAACAGGGAGTCCTTATCTGGACTCACACATCGCCAGCTAGTATATCCTCTTGTCTAAACAGGAAACAACTAGGTCAGGTTCCTTTTCTTTGTATGTGTATATAAACGTTTTGCCGCCTGCAATAAACTGAAGAGGAAGCATTTGCTGTGTGCAGTGTGATTCTTCCCTGATCAGAAAGGCCTACGGGCATCGCAGATCGTATGGAAAACCTCTCCAAGAATTAGGTTTCGTTTGGGCAGGATAAAAATCTAACAGTTTTGGTGTCAGAAATGGGATACTTTTGGCAATATCCAAAAAGGGAAATCACGCATCAAGGTAAGTTTTTTAAGATACTTCCTTGTTTGCGGGGATTGTCCCGTATGCCAGCCAATAGGGGCTGCATATGTTTTCGTGTCTTGGTTATGCATTAATTGTTGAATTAATGATAATTTCCTTTGGTGGGATGATTTCGTCGCGACATTGGTTTCCTCACCTTAGATGTAAGATGCAAGATTAGAAGATGTTTTTTACGGTCTGTCTAATATAGGCGATATTGTCTGAAGTATCCAAAAGAATAGATAAATGAAAAATTAATTGTTTAAAAAAAAAAAAAAAAAGTGAGAGAAAAGTGAAAAGGAACTAAAGAAAAACAGACATTTTGAAAAAACTTTAAAATTTTTCAAAAGACTTCAATCTTGTTTTGGCTTTATAGTCTATTTTTTTCTCCTAGCTAACAAAATTTGTGATACAATTGGAAAGATTGGATTACTTTTTTTGTTTGATGACTGCGATCCCCCTGGTGCCTAGTGTTGTGTGTATTGTCTGTGTATTAAGTGTTGTGTGTCTGTTCTTTGTTCTGTGTTAAGGAGATGGGTCATAACGTTTCTCGCCCATTGCCGGAAGAAAATCCCAAAGATTGGATGTATAGGAATAGTGCCGGTTACTGGACTAATCCTTATTTAGATAATTTGGCAGGGTGGAGTGAATGCATGTCGCAGGTAGATAATAAAAGACCCGCGATATGGAAAATGCGTATTCTATGGTGAACGGTGGATGGGGCGATTCGAATTGGGACTATACTTATATGCGTGAGTCCTATGATAAATGGGTAAATATGAAGAAGTACTGGGACAAAGGTCCAGAAAGAGTCAATGCTTCTAAATGCTCTTTGAATAAGAAACAATCGCCTCCACCATACAATTCGACACCGTCTACTAGCCCTGGTCTTTATCCTGCGCTGCCTGTTGCTACGTCTTTACAGCCTGCTTTTGCATTTGTACGAGAGCGAAATGAAATTCATGTTAAACCAGCGAAAGCTAGTGATATTGATGCTATATGTAGGAGTCTTCCTATTCCAACTAACCCCACAAAATATGTACAGATCTTGAAAAGCCACACTCGGTACGCACAGTTAACGGGCCCTGATTTTAAAACTATTCTTTTGTGTACTTTGGGAGACAATGTTACAGAGGAGTTGATCATAGAAAAATGTCCGACCCTCGCGCGAGTTAATGATGCCATTACAGGCGAGGGCACGGCCGCGAATCGTCACCAGATTTTTTGGGAAAACGACGCCAATGTAATGCAAATGTATAATGACTTAAAGGATTTTCTGGATAACAGAATAGCATCCAAGCGTGACATTTCACATGCAGCTAACACTAAGCAGGGGTTTAAAGAAACGCCGTCTGCCTTTGTGGTGCGTTTTAAAGCAGCATGGGAGAATGAGTCTTAACTGCCAACTGATGATACACACAATGTGTTGTTTATAAATACTTGTTTGAATAACATGAAAGCTTCTCAGGCTCAACTGATTCGCATCAAGACAGACAGATTACTCGAGAAGTCGGTAGATCAGTTCTGTGCTAGAATTAGAGATTTAGATGCCGCTGGAGGTTTTCAGTCCGTTTCTGGTTTAGTTAAGTCTGAACCCACTATGTTCTTTCTGCAACAGGAAGTGGTGCATCCCAGCCACAGTACAAAACTCAAGGAGGAGGTCCTAGGAAAAAGGGGACGTTCATCTATTAGGGAATAGATAGATTTCCAATTTCATGTCTTGTAACTCACCTTTTGCCTGTAGTGACACCGACTGGTACAAATTTTTATCATAGCTTTACAATAATTCCAAACCTTTAAACCTTTTAGGAAGAGATATGATGCATAAAATGGGAATGGAGATTCTGTTTTTTGAAAGCAATGTCTCACTGTCTTTTCCTTCTGTCCTTATGCTCTCAACCGAGCCACAGCCACATCCGGAAGATTTTTTCCAAGGTAGTACAGAGGTCCTGCCCGATGAACTGAATTTAGGTGAAGTTAACCCTAAATTATGGGCCTCTCACAAAGATGAGGCAGGTTTAATCCAGGTAAAACCGTATCATGCACTCATGAAAACACACCATCCGATTTTTGTTAAACAATATCCATTGTTGAAAGAGAAGAATGTTGGCATTGCTCCAGTTTTTGACAATTTATTGTCACAAGGTGTTTTGATCGAGACACATTCACCGTATAACACACCGATTAATCCCGTCTTGAAGGCAGATAAAAAATGCTGGAGGCTAACACAAGATTTACGTGAGATTAATAAATTAGTTATTCCGTTAGCTCCTTTGGTGCCCGATGTAGCTACCATTGTTAACTCTATACCAGCGACTCAGAGATTTTTTACTGTGATTGATCTTTGTTCTGCTTTTTTCAGTGTCCCTTTGGCCTCAGAGACGCAGACACTTTTCGCATTTACCTATAGGGGACGTCAATTCACCTGGACCCGTCTTCCTCAGGGTTTTGTTGACTCACCAGCCGTATTCTCCGCTGTAGTGCACAAAACTTTGGCTGATATACACCTTCCAGAAACAACCTGCATTCTTCAATACGCAGATGACATCCTTGTCACAGGACTGACTGAGCAGGACTGCCACAAAGCATCAGTGATTGTCTGCAATGTCCTGGCTCAGGCTGGATTTAAAGCTTCACACCAGAAACTACAGTGGGTGAAGAGAAAGGTCTCATATCTGGGCCATGTGATCTCAGAAGGCCAACGTAAGATATCGCAGGACCGAGTGCAGCTTGTGACTAGGTTTTCAAGACCTCAGACTGTAAAACAGATGCAGAGCTTCTTGGGACTGGTGAACTACTGCCGAGCATGGATCCCTGACTGCGCACAGCATGATAAAATTTTGCGTAGTGCTATTGATCACAAAGCTCCTCCATCACATCTCATTCTGTGGACTCATGAAATGACTGACAGTTTTGCTGCCCTCAAGAAGGCTATACAGTCTGCTCCAGCTCTAGGTCTTCCGAATTATGCTAAGCCTTTTCACCTATATGTGCACGAACGAGGTGGTACGGCTGCGGGGATCCTAGCCCAGGAACACGGTGACAGGTATCACCCTGTTGCATATCTTTCCAAATCTTTAGACAACATAGCACAAGGGTTGCCCTCGTGCTTGCCTCGTGCTTGCATGCAGTGGCTGCTCTGATGGTCCGGGATGCTGAGAAAACGGTGCTGTCACATCCTTTGATACTGTACACCTCACATCAGGTAACAGCTATTTTACACAATCTCAACACACAACATATGACAGCACAACGTAGATCTGGTTATGAGACCACGCTCTTGGCAACGGAAAACTTAACTATTAAGCCTTCTTCTCAGCCGCATTCAGCTGTAGTAGCTCTGCGTGATCTGCTAGACGATATTGACTTAGATGGTTTTGACGACACACATGATTGCCTTAAACACATTGAACAAGAGACCTCTTGTAGGCCCGATCTTTTAGATACGGCCCTGGAAGAGGGGGATTGTCTATATGTAGATGGTTCATGTTCAAAACCTTCTGATGATGTGTATTTATGTGGATATGCGGTTGTAAGATTACCTGATGTAATAGTTGAAGCTAAATCATTACCATACACATCTGCACAAGCTGCAGAGTTGGTCACACTCACAAGAGCATGTCAGTTGTCTGAAGGTAAAGTAGTGACTATATACACTGATTCTAATTATGCTTATGGTGTTGTGCATGATTTTGCCGAAACATGGAAGCAAAGAGACTTTAAAACAGCTGATGGAAAGCCCATAGCACATTTTAATCTCATAGGTGACCTTTTAAAAGCTGTTCAACTCCCTGCCAAAGTGGCCATAGTGAAGGGTAAAGGACATGCCGTAGGTGATTCAGAGGAAATTCAGGGAAATACGTTAGCGGATAAAGTAGCTAAGAAAGCAGCAAAACAACCAGTAGATTTGGACACAGTACATACAAAGTTTTGACTTGTGCCAAAACTAACGTACATCGACCTGTACAACATACTGCGCTTACTTTTCCTGAAGCCCCTTTCCAACACCTACAGATAGATTTTACACATATGCCAGCTGTAGGAAATTTGAGATATCTGTTGGTTATAGTTGACAGATTCAGTAAGTGGCCAGAAGCATTTGCATGTGCGACAGAGAATGCTAAAACGGTTGTCAAAATATTAACAAAAGAGATCATCTCTAGGTTCGGTATTCATAGTGTGATTGAAAGTGGTAACGGCACACCTTTTGCTTCGAAAGTAACACAACTTTTGGCTAAAAGCTTAGCAATTGACTGGCATTTTAATATTCCCTATCACCCACAGTCAGCTGGAGTGGTAGAGAGAACAAACAGAACCATTAAGGAACGTATTACTAAAGCCTGCATTGAAACAGGCAGAAATTGGACTGTTGTTCTCCTGGCAGTGCTCACAGAAATGAGAATGACCCCATCTTCAACTACCAAACTGTCACCTTTTGAAATTCTAATGGGCCGGCCTTTCCCGACCCCATGGGTCAGGGGACGCACTGGCATTTCTTCCTTAGGTAACCTGGAAGTGATGGTGGACGACTATGTTTCTGCCCTGGTTGAGAAATTGAATTCTATCAGTGCTGATGTCTCACTAACTCTTCCTCTGCCCACAGATAAGCCAACACACCCTTTTGTGCCTAATCAGCAGGTCCTGATACGAAGTCTGAAGCCTACCAAGGTCGGTGAGCCGAAGTATCTGGGTCCAGCGAATGTTCTAGCTGTAACCAGAACTGGAGTTTTGACTGATTATCAGCCACAGTGGATACACGCAAGCAGGATCAAAACAGCACCCACTTATTCTATGCACTAATTGGTCTGTTGGCCCAAAAAGCCTACCTAAGTGAGTATTCAGGGCTGAAACAGTTGAGAGCCCACGGAAAGATCCTTTCTTTATAGTAGAAAGGGGGCCACCTCCGGGGTGAAGATCTGATTTACTTGACTGTTTAGTTTAGCTTACCCTGATACCTGCTCTAGGTCTAAATTCTATAACTATATGTGCATAGTTGTAACTAGACTCCGAATGTTTCTTATTCTCTTTGAATACATTATTCAGTGAGAGTAAACTGTTATGTATACCTTATAATACTGCTAATAGACATACTGAGCAAGCACTGAGAAATAAATGTCTCATGACGTCTTGGAGAATGTGAAACAACTGCTGAACAAAGTTTTTTTGAGAAGATCAAGAGTTTGTTTACAAGTGTTGAACACTATTTTGTTTTAGGAATGATTCTTTTATTGATTGTTGGAATTATACTTTGTATGTTGCCATGTTTGATGATGATGGTAAGACAGGCCATAAAGGCCTCGATTGGAGTGGTGATGATGAAGGACTATATGTATGTAGGGAAAGAATGAAATGGAATCTGTATGTTTTTGTTTGTCTTTGTCTTTTCATTTGCAGTTTGTGTCACCGGTTCTGTTCCCCGGATGAACATCTTATGTTTTGGTGTGTGATGCTAAATCATAAATGATTTAAAGTGGCCATTGTTAGTGTTAAGATGTTTTTTACACTGTTTCACACACATTCCTTTGTCTGCTCAGTGTCTATAGAATATTTACGATGTTAGTCTGTAAGGTAAACAGGGAGTCCTTATCCGGACTCACACATCGCCAGCTAGTATATCCTCTTGTCTAAACAGGAAACAACTAGGTCAGGTTTCTTTTCTTTGTATGTGTATATAAACGTTCTGCCACCTGCAATAAACTGAAGAGGAAGCATTTGCTGTGTGCAGTGTGATTCTTCCCTGATCAGAAAGGCCTACGGGCATCGCAGATCGTATGGAAAACCTCTCCAAGAATTAGGTTTCGTTTGGGCATGATAAAAATCTAACAGAAAGGATCTTTCCATGGGCTCTCAACTGTTTCAGCCCTGAATACTCACTTAGGTAGGCTTCTTAGGCCAACAGACCAATTAGTGCACAGATTAAGTGGGTGCTGTTTTGATCCTGCTTGCGTGTATCCACTGTGGCTGATAATCAGTCAGAACTCCATTTCAGGTTACAGCTAGAACATTCGCTGGACCCAGATACTTCGGCTCACCGACCTTGGTAGGCTTTAGACTTCGTATCAGGACCTGCTGATTAGGCACAAAAGGGTGTGTTGGCTTATCTGTGGGCAGAGGAAGAGTAAGTGAGACATCAGCACTGATAGAATTCAATTTCTCAACTAGGGCAGAAATGTAGTCGTCCACCATCACTTCCAGGTTACCTAAGGAAGAAATACCAGTGCGTCCCCTGACCCATGGGGTCGGGAAAGGCCGGCCCATTAGAATTTCAAAAGGTGACAGTTTAGTAGTTGAAGATGGAGTCATTCTCATTTCTGTTAGTACTGCCGGGAGAACAACAGTCCAATTTCGGCCTGTTTCAATGCAGGCTTTAGTAATACGCTCCTTAATGGTTCTGTTTGTTCTCTCTACCACTCCAGCTGACTGTGGGTGATAGGGAATATTAAAATGCCAGTCAATTGCTAAGCTTTTAGCCAAACGTTGTGTTAACTGCACACCTTTTGCTTTGAAGGTATCACTTTCAATCACACTAGGAATACCAAACCTAGATATGATCTCTTTTGTTAATAATTTGACAAACGTTTTAGCATTCTCTGTCGCACATGCAAATGCTTCTGGCCACTTACTGAATCTGTCAACTATAACCAACTGGTATTTCAAATTTCCTACTGGTGGCATATCTGTAAAATCTATCTGTAGGTGTTGGAAAGGGACTTTACTGCGGCCAACTCGGCAGCTTGTGCAGATGTGTATGGTAATGATTTAGCTTGAACTATTACATTAGGTAATCTTATAAACGCATATCCACATAAATACACACCATCAGAAGGTTTTGAACATGAACCATCTACATATAAGCAATCCCCCTCTTGATCGGGCCAACAAGAGGTCTCTTGTTCAATGTGTTTAAGGCAATCATGTGTGTTGTCAAAACCATCTATGTCAATATCGTCTAGCAGATCACGCGGAGCTACTACAGCTGAATGAGGCTAAGAAGGCGGCTTAATAGTTAAGTTTTCCATTGCCAAGAGTGTGGTTTCATAATTAGATCTACGTTGTGCTGTCATATGTTGTGTGTTGAGGTTGTGTAAAATAGCTCTTACCTGATTTGAGGTGTACAGTATCAAAGGATGTGACAGCACCGTTTTCTCAGCATCCCGGACCATCAGAGCCGCAGCAGCCACTGCACGCAAGCATGAGGGCAACCCTTGTGCTATGTTGTCTAAAGATTTGGAAAGATACGCAACAGGGCGATATCTATCACCGTGTTCCTGGGCTAGGATCCCCGCAGCCGTACCACCACGTTCGTGCACATAGAGGTGAAAAGGTTAAGTATAATTCGGCTGACGAGTCAACTAAACCCTAAGAAAGACATGTTCAGGTGAATTGATGTCTCCTATAGGTAAATGCGAAAAGCATCTGCGTCTCTGAGGCCAAAGGGACACTGAAAAAAGCAGAACAAAGACCAATCACAGTAAAAAAATCTGAGTCTCTGGTATAGAGTTAACAATGGTAGCTACATCGGGCACCAAAGGAGCTAACAGAATAACTAATTTATTAATCTCACGTAAATCTTGTGTTAGCCTCCAGCATTTTTTTCTGCCTTCAAGACAGGATTAATCGGTGTGTTATACGGTGAATGTGTCTCGATCAAAACACCTTGTGACAAATTGTCAATTATTGGAGCAATGCCAACATTCTTCTCTTTCGACAATGGATATTGTTTAACAAAAAATCGGATGGTGTGTTTTCATGAGTGCATGATACGGTTTTACCTGGATTAAACCTCCCTCATCTTTGTGAGAGGCCCATAATTTAGGGTTAACTTTACCTAATTTTGGTTCATCAGACAGGACCTCTGTACTACCCTGGAAGAAATCTTCTGGATGTGGCTGTGGCTCGGTTGAGAGCATGAGGACAGAAGGAAAAGACAGTGAGACATTGGTTTAAAAAAACAGAATTTCCATTCCCATTTTATGCATCATATCTCTTCCTAAAAGGTTTAAAGGCGAGTTTGGAATTATTGTAAAGCTATGAAAAAATTGTACCAGTCGGTGTCACCACAGGCAAAAGGTGAGTTACAGGACATGAAATTGGAACTCTATCTATTCCCTAATAGATGAACTTCCCCTTTCTCCTAGGACCTCCTCCTTGAGTTTTGTGCTGAGCCTGGAATGCACCACTTCCTGTTGCAGTGAAGAGCATAACGGGTTAACTTAACCTGGAGCATAGTAGAAACCTCTAGCAGGATCTAAATCTCTAGGAAAAAGTATCTAGATGTGACACAATTTCACTCCATAATGCCAAATGATCTAAATAAGGATTAATTCAATAACCGGCACAATTCCTATACATCCAATCTTTGGGATTTTCTTCCGGCAATAAGCGAGAAATGTCATGACCCACCTTCTTTACGCAGAACAAAGAACAGACACACAACACTAGGCACCCAGTGGATCGCAGTCTTCAAACAAAAAAGTAATCCAGTGTCTCCAATTGGATCACAAATTCTGTAAGTTAGGAGAAAAAAATAGAATATAAAGCCAAAACAAGATTAAAGTCTTTTGAAAAATTTTAGTCTTTTCAAAATGTCCGTTTTCCTTTAGTTCCTTTTCTCTTTTCTCTCACTTTGTTTATAAAAAAAAAAAAAAAAAAAAAAATTTATTTATCTATTTTTTTCGGGCATATAAATTATTGTGGATTCTTTTGGATACTTCAGACAATATCGCCTATATTAGACAGACCGTAAAAAACGTCTTCTAATCTTGCATCTTACATCTAAGGTGAGGAAAACAATGTCGCGAAGAAATCATCCCACCAAAGGAAATCATCATTAATTAAACAAATAATGCATAACCAAGACACGAACACACATGCAGCCCTATTGGCTGGCAAACGGGACAATCCCCACAAACAAGGAAGTATCCCAAAACTTACCTTGATGCGTGATCTCCCTTCAGATATTGCCGGAAAGTATCTCACTCCTGAAACCAAAACTGTTTTTATCATGCCCAAACGAAACTTAATTCTTGGAGAGGTTTTCCATACGACCTGCGATGCCCATAGTGCCTTTGTGATCAGGGAAGAATCACACCGCACACAGCAAATGTTCTTCTTCGGTTTATTGCAAGCAGCAGAACGTATATATACACACATTGGAGAGAAAGCTGACCTAAAGTTGTTTCCTGTTTAGATAAAAGGATATACTAGCAGAGATGTGTGAGCCCAGATAAAAACTCTGTATACCTTACAGACTAACATTGTAAATATTCTATGGACAATGAACAGACAAAGGAATGTGTGTGAAACAGTGTGAAAACCGTCTTAACACTAACACTGCTACATTACGATCTTCGTTGTCCTCAACATTTTTTCTTACAGGGCACAATTGTCCACCCCTGCCCAGAGCTGTGGAGACTGTGGCCCATGAGGGGGTACAGCTCTGAACTGCCGGTCTTTCCACTGAAGTGGTAGAGACCCTCCTCCATCCAGAGCTCCCTCCACAAGGAGGTTGTACGGCACTAGATGGCACCCGTTTACAGCATGGTTGTGATTGGCACCAACTGGATTCAGTTAACTGCCTGGTTTGTTTAGTGCTGGAATTCCTTCAAGAACAGTTCACCAAAGGGTTGGATCCTTCTACCCTTAAAGGCTACGCGTCCACCATTTTGGCGTATCGTGCCCCCCTGGTGGGGCAGTCACTGGGTAGAACTCGCTAGTGACTTATTTCTTTCCAGTACCCGTTACCTAGAGGCTCTATCTGAGTCTCCCTTCAAGCTGTTGGCCGAGGCATCCTGGAGGTTTCTTACAGTCAAGACTGTGTTCCTCCTGGCCATTTCCTCTCTCAAGAGAGTGGGGGATCTTCAGGCCCTTTCTGTTGCCCCCTCTTTCCTGGAGGGGACTTCATAAATGGCCAGTGCCTTACTTTATCCTAACACAGGGTATGTTTCCAATATACCCTTGGGCGTCCTATGACCTGCTATGCTCCAGGCATTCTCTTCCTTCACCTTTCCACTCCCCATACCAGGAAAAGCTGGACTGACTATGTCCGGTGCAATCACTGGCCATATATGTCTACAGAACTGTCTGTAGAGAAAGTCAGAGCAACTGTTCATCTGCTATGGCCCTCTGAGGATAGGCTTCCCTGAGAACCAGGAGACGCTCAGCAAATGGATTGTGGATGCGATTTCATCCTCATACGAGTCCTCTGGTCGCCCTGCTCCTTTGAGAGCTCACTTGACCCAGAGTGGACAACGTAGAAGCATTCCCAAAGCATTGTTGACACTGCATCTTGTTCCCTCAGGGAACCATGGTTACATACCTAATCTGGAGATGTTCTTCATCCTCCTCTGTGCCCTGGTCAACTGTGACTTTCAATGTTGTTTTCCCAGGTATCAGAACCTTCTGTTGGCTTACACCATAACATCAACAACATATTATTTACAAAAAATAAAAATAAAATAAAAATGACTGTTACTTACTCTTTATTAACTGAATATGAAATTATATCTCACCTGCACTGGAAAAATGTGAAAAATAAACTTCCACGTATACATACTTCCGATCATGTTGCACTTTTATCAACATCATGACCTAAGATTAAAGAGAAAACAAATTACCATAACAGCTAATGTGAATGTTATCGAGAATGGAAAAAAAATGTAAGCTGAAAACCAAGCACTCTCATGGGTCACAACTAAAACCTAGACATAAACTTAGACTTAAACTTAGACTCTGCATATTAGTAACCATGTCTGCAAAACATTAGGCTATTAGACAGACTGCATTGCAGGATAAAATATATTACCTCAATGGCATTAGTTTATGGGAGCTGAACAGAAGGTTTCTTGAACAGAGTCACCACTTCAGTTTGATGGCAAAACACAAATTTTCAGAAATACGGTGAATGGAAAGAAGGTTAGGTAATTTTAGTTTGTTTACATCGACAAAACCCCCAGGCACTTGCTCGACAAAATTAAGAAACAATGAGTTACATTCAACACCATGTTCGCTATAGTCATTTACAGACTCAATAACGTAACAGCTTCGACAAAACATGTTTGTCAGAAAATATTAAACATTCTAAAATAGTTTTTTAATAAAAATGCTTTTATGTACCTAAGTCAAGTCAAGTTTATTTATATAGCGCTTTTCACAACAGACATTGTCTCAAAGCAGCTTTACAGAAATCAACAGTCAAGGTGAATGGTGTGCATTTATCCCTGATGAGCAAGCCATGGCGACTGTGGCAAGGAAAAACTACCTTAGATGTTATGAGGAAGAAACCTTGAGAGGAACCAGACTCAAAAGGGGAACCCATCCTCATTTGGGTGTTTGATCATAAATCTTTCAACAATACAGAACACTGGTGAGAGAGAACTAACATGAGCACTGGAGTATAAGATTTTAAGTAATGTTCTTTCTACAGTCTTTGGTATAAAAGTAGGAGCTATGAATATACTCCAAAACACAACACAGCCGGGAGTATCCCATAACACAAACCGTAGACTTCAGAAATTTGCTGTGTAAGGGTAAAAGAATGTTTCTCTTCCCCCAATTACCCATTTCTTTATCCCAGATATGTTTGCATATTCAGCATTTTTGACAAGAAGTGATGTGTTACAAGGGTATCTGCAAGAGTGTAAGGGAAAGTGTACAGGACTGAGGTGAGACCTGTATGTTGTATATTTTAGAGACAGTGGCATTGAAAAAAGACAGGAGGCAGAGAGTGACAAGAATGGACAGGATTAGAAACGAGTTCATTAAAGCCGTGCATGTAGGACGTTTTGGAGAAAAGGTGATGGGGGGGTAGATTGAGATGGTTTGGTAATGTGCAATGGAGAGACATACTTTAGACTCTATATACTATATAGGTAGAAGAATTCTGAGGATAGAGCCACCAAGTGGGAGAAAAAGATGAAGGCCAAGTAGGAGGTTTATGGATGTGGTGAGGGAAGACATGGTTTGAAAGAGGCAGATGCAGAGGACAGGGTAGTATGGAGATAAATGATCTGCTGTTGCGACCGCTAATGTGAGCAGCTGAAAGAAGATGATGATCACAGAAACTACAGTTAAATGCGTGTCTTACTGCAAGTAGATTTGTCTTTAAGACCCACTTTTTACCTTTTGTGAGAGTGATTATGAGGCCTGCAACTTCTTCCTCTGGATACTAGGAACATTAACAGTCTGAAATACTATGATTAGAGGAATATACTTATATACTCTTCTCTGTGTGACCATTCAAAATCTAATTGAAAACTGAGTTGGCTCAGAGGTAGGAAATACCGCATTTTCACTCTTTGTGTGCATTGCATGTGTGTGCGTGTGTGTATGCACTGTCATTTGGAAAGGTAAAACATATGTTGAACATCCCATTCGCTAATGTCTGTAAAACACCATTTGTTGATAGAAGGAAATATGGCTCATTGGCACAGTGATCAATAACAAGTGCATGTTCCTTTTGACTTTAGTCAAAAATTCTCTCATAGTTTAAATTGCTATGTGTTGTACATTAAAATGTATTTATTTCTTTTGGCATGTGGGTTTTTTTTATATGCAAGGAGACACACAAGACTGACTTTAAGCAACTAGCTGTCATAATGATACAAGGTAAAGTCAACTAGAGAAAAATAACAAAGTAAATTGTAGATGGAAAATACATCTATAAAATACAATATTACTAGTTTAAACATTACCCAAAAATAGTTCTGTCACAATCATTTGTTTACTAACATGTACAAAGTACATACATGCATTGCAGCTAACCTTTCAGAGTTGAGTTGCCAGATCACTGCATTGCATAATTTGACAATTTTGTATTAATAAGCAATACACTCCATATAGCTTAACATGTTTAATATTATTTACTGACCTCGCTAACATGCTTGACCTCCTAGTCAGTTAGATGCTCTCATGGGTGACCACCCACTCTTAACATTGGAGCACTAAATGTATTATATTCTCCCAATTCCATCTCTGCACACTCACTCTCACCTAGGGAGACTGAACCAAATGCATAATTTAAGAAGTCCTTAATCTGAAATGGCATTCCCATTCAGTAGGCAGCAGACTGCACTTTATGATGTCAGCTTTCTTCCACAAAGGTCAATGGGAGTTTCTCTTGCCCGCTCACTCTCTTTCTCTCTAAAACTGCAAGGTTTGATGTAATGCACTTCATGGACTGAGATCATGACACTTGGTGGTATCATAACCATTCAGTTTCTTTTAATTCTCTAGGTGCAAGCTAGATTAATGCTAGTCCAGCACTGTGCAGTATTATAATAATCCTTTAAATGGTTATTCTTCTGAAAATAGTAATTTTTATAACAGAAAATTAAATCAGTTTTTATTTGCTAGTTCCTTAAGGCAAAACAAAACAAATAAAAAAATAAAATGGTGTGTGTGTGTGTGTATATATATATATATATATGTAGTGGGTTCGCTCTGCGTTGTGTATGTTTTTAAATGAAAAGACTCCACACGGTACAATTGTCGTATGATTTACTTCCAGCTTCTGTATTCTCCAATCACTGTATTGAAACAGACACCATCAGATAATAAATGGCGAATCTCTGGTCTAGCCGTGCCTCTCATCGCTATCGCATTCGGCAAAAGAGAGAGGGCGCACGGAAAATAGACAATTTCTAAACTATAATAATAATATAACATCGAAAGAAAGAAAAATACAGAAAAATAAAATACCAATGATCCAATTACATACCTGTATTGAAACAGACACCATCAGATAATAAATGGCGAATCTCTGGTCTAGCCGTGCCTGTCAATCATTACATATTCTTTTAATGTACTGTATATTAATTTAACAAAAAAAATACATGGATACATGGAACTTCTCATGGATCATTGAAATAAAATGCATCTTTAATTAACCAAATTTATAGCAATGAAATTATTCATTTTACTCAATTTAACTAAAGGATGCCGCACGTGTAATGGCGGCCATTACCTGAAATAATTATGAAATTAACTATACACATTATTACATTCATTAAATAACTTACTAAATGTAAATCAAAAGAAAAATGAACAAATAATCATGTTTAACACAAAAATTCCTTAACCGATTAGTATTTATTATATTCTAAAACTTTTCCCGAAGAGCTGATAAATCATACCTCTCATCGCTATCGCATTCGGCAAAAGAGAGAGGGCGCACGGAAATGACGTCATCTCTACCTTTGCGTGTACACGTGAGAGTATTCTACCTGTGACCACGTGACCGTGCATCATTCCTGTAATCGCCAATATAAATTTCAAAATAAAGAAAGAAAACTCACACCTCAATGCCACTGATCAATTGTAACTCTAATAATGTAGTGTGACACCATTACACTTGCCACATTCACACCCACTGGTTTCACACTACAATATTCAACAGATCATGACTTTCCAGTACTGTCATCTCAAACTCCCTATACAGCTATAAAGCTATCTTATTAAAGATTCAGATACACCAAGGGTAGCTAACCCCCAATCTACCATTTGAAAAACCATGCCATATACACAGTCTCAAATATGACGCACACCAACAGTCAATAAAAAAACTAAAGATCTTTCTTCCACCCAGAACAAGTGGATAGACGTGACACAAAAACACGATGTAGGGGGAAAAAAAAAAAAAAAAAAAATTGATTTTACACTTCTAACACAGGACAAACCCGTTGGTTCGACATTATCTGTATCAATCTGCTCACAGGTTTAATAATTCTACCAAACCTCGTGCGCGTACCTCGCCGCTCAGGAGACTCTGCCGCAAACCGGGAAAAATCAACATGTTGAGATGAGCCCCCAGGTTCCTCTTCCAAAACATCACAACCCTGATCTGCAACAGCCATTACAATTTGTGATACTGAGTCACCAGTCTGAGCATCTAGTTTAAGCGGTGTCTCCCCGTTTGATGTGCAGCACAAGGACACTGAAGCATTAGACGAACTGTCGGAATCATCCTGACATCCCGTCCCTTCATCTTGTCTAGTGTGCTGCCCTGCCTCATGAATCCCAATCTCATGTTCAACACTGTTGATCACATCCACCGTTTCACCTGTACCCATTCCCTCAACCTCATTCAAGTCAGCAATCCATTGAGAAGTCCTGTCTTCAGTATCACTGTCCTGAGAGTCCGATTGTGACAAATCACCGTTTGAACTTAAGTCACACTCTAAATCCACTGAGTCATCCCAAGCAGGCAATGGTAAGAAGTTCACAGGCATTAACAAATTCCGATGGACAACTTTGACACCTCCTGTAACAGGATGACGAATCTTGTATGTATTCAAAGAACAGTTCTTACTCACTACAACATACACTGTGCTCTCCCAACGGTCAGCTAATTTCCTTTTTCCTTTCTCCCCTTTGTTCGCTATGAGGACTCTATCACCCAACTCCAACAAATGACCCTTGCACTTTCGATTGTAATAATCAGCCTGTTTGTTCTGATGTTGGTGTGCATTTTGTTGTGCAAGTGACATTGCCTCTCTCAAATCCCTTCCCATGGACTGGACATATTTACTCACGTCAACATTTTCACCATCCAAAATCACACTCTCAAACAGAACATCCACTGGCAACCTCGGGGAATGGCCAAACATCAAAAAGAAAGGTGGATAGCCAGTAGTCTCATGCCTAGTACAATTGTACAAAAAAGTCAGTGTATTTAGCATCTGAGGCCAGTTAACTTTAGACCTCGGAGGCAGAGACCTAATCATATCACCAAGAGTACGATTAAACCTTTCAGTTTGACCATTACCCATAGGGTGATAAGGAGTAGTATGGGATTTGGCAACACCCGATAATGTCAACATTTCTGCAATCAAAGAACTTTCAAAGTTTGCACCCTTATCTGAATGGATACGAGCCGGGAAACCATATACACAGAAAAAATTGTTCCACAGTACACGGGCAACAGACTTGGCAGTTTGATTAGGACAAGTGTACGCACAGGCAAGTTTAGTGAAGTGATCGGTTACTACCAACACATCAACCGACTTGTTATTGACATTCTCAGCTGTCCAAAAATCGACACAAACCAACTCTAATGGTGCTGTTGTAGTTATCGACACAAGTGGAGCTCTGGCCTCTGGTTCAGGAGTTTTACTCAATACACATCTCTTGCATTGCGACACGTACAATTTTGTATCATGCTCCAAAGAATTCCAGTAGAATCTCTGCCGTGCAAGCCAAAGAGTGCGGTGCTGGCCCTGATGACCTGCATTATCATGCACCCCTTTTAGAACCAAACCTCTCAAGACCGCCGGTACAACATACTGAAAAATCTTTTTCTTGGTTAGTGGGTTCTTAGACACCCGGTAAAGTATGCCTAACTTGATTGTGAATTTACCCCATTGTTTCAGTGTTCGTACAGTTTCCTCTGACTCCTCAACTTTCTCTCGCCTACTAGGCCGTCTACCACGCTCTACAAAGAACCTCACCCTACTCACAACTGGATCCAGACGCTGCTTGTCAAGCAATTCAGCATGCGTAAGCTTATCAATTGGGTACTGCATGTCATCCTCCAAACCCCTCAAATGCTGAACATACGCGACTGCTCTAGTTGCAGCGGCTTCCTCCCAGTGGCTATGAACTAGGTTAGACACTTCCTGACACGTCTGCGACGCAGGCATTTTCTTAAATCCCTCTTCTTTTTCACGTACACAGGACAAATGAAACATATCCTGCACTCGCCCAACCCCAAGCGTCTCCGCTTCATGCTTTAGAATATCATATGGGGTTCTCGTTAGTCTGTGCAAAATCTTAGAAGTAGCGAAAGGCTCCCGACTCAATGCATCGGCTACCACATTCTTCGGTCCCGGTATGTACTGAATATCAAACTCAAAAAGAGCCAACTTCGCGACCCATCTCTGCTCGCAGGCATCAAGCTTTGGCTTGGTCAAAATATACTTGAGCGGGTTGTTATCCGTCCAAACCGTAAATCTGTGCCCACGGAGCCAATGACTGAATTTATCGCAAATGGCCCACTTCATGGCCAGAAATTCAAGTCTATGAGCCGGATACCTGGACTGGGCATGGTTAAGAGACTTCGAAGTGAAAACAATTGGTCTTGCTACAGCATGACCCTCCTGTACTTGGGAAAGCACAGCCCCAAGACCACTCATCGAAGCATCCACAGACAGAATAAATGGCTTCGAGAAGTCAGGGTGAGCAAGTAAAACTTGCTTCACCAGCATCATCTTCAAATTCACAAACGCCTGTCTACATTCATCTGTCCAATCACCAGGGGTGAGTTTCCGGACAGCCCCGGACCTCTTACCTATGCCCCTCATCTTCCTAGGTTTCTTTTGGCCCGTTGTTAACTGAAAAAGAGGCTTTGCAATCATTGAGCAATTCTCGATAAAGTGCTGATAATATATAACCATCCCCAAAAAGGACCTAATTTTACCCACGGAAGGAGTGACACCATCAGCTTCCATTAAGTGTTCCTCAGACACACCCACAATAGCCTCCACCTTCATTGGATCACTAGCCACGCCCTCCTGTGAAACGATGTGACCCAAAAATTTCACAGATCTCCGTAAAAACCTACACTTTGAGGGTGATAGCTTTAAATTATGATCCCTGAGACGTCGAAACACCATCTCAAGTCTCTGCAAACATTCTTCCTCATTCTTACCGAAAACCAACAGGTCATCAAGGTAACAGAGCAAGCTCAAAAAATTTTGATCACCAAAAATAGTTAGCATCATCCTCATGAATGTTGGGACTGTTGCACAGACCCTGTGGCAAGCGGTTGTACTCATGCAAACCAAGGGGAGAACTGAAAGCTGTAAACTTTTTGTCCTCCTCATGCAAAGGAATGTTGTAGTACCCCGATGTTAAATCCATGGTACTAAACAAAGCATTCCCCCCCAGTGCTGCTAGCACATCCGCCTGGTGAGGTAGAGGATGTGCGTCCCTCACCGTCCGAGCGTTCAGCCACCTAAAGTCAGTGCACAGCCGCAAGTCCCCATTCTTCTTCCAAACCAATACCAACGGTGATGCAAATTCGCTGGTTGATTTTCTGATGATCTCTCTTTGTTCCATTTCATCTAAAGTCTGCTTCAGCTTGTGGTAATGAGCAGGTGATAGTCTCCGATAAGGTAAGCGAACGGTCTCTCATCCGTCAAGCGAATGCGATGACAGAACCCCTTCGCCTCGCCACAATCCAATGACTGTCTAGAGAAAACACACCCATATTCCTTTATCAAATCAATGAGCCTGCCTCTCCAGAAAGGTGACACCTCGCAGTCTTTAACATTTATATCCTTGAGGCCAAGCTCATCTAATCGAGTGTCACTAAGGTGCTCGACCCCAGACACTGAGCTCTTCGCTGACAAGCTACCACAAGAACTGTTGCCACTCACGGCCATGTTCTGAAAAATTTTCTGTTCTGGTACCTGTTCAAAATCTTCCAAGGCAATGCATGGACAGACATCAGCAAGTTTTGCGTTTCTGCGTAGCACAATCTCAGAGTTCGTGGGATTTATCATCCTAACTGGGAGCCAACTGTCTCCCCATAAAGGCGAGATCACTCTACCGACAAGGACATTACGATGGACACAGCGAGAAACACTAGGCTCAATTACAACCGTGCTGCCGACTGACAGTTTCAGTCCCGGTGGTAGCCGACCCCAGACAAGGTGCTCACTCATCGGTTGCAAAACCACAGTAGACTTGGACTTTAAAGTACCAACTTTGTCAGGAATAGTACTGCCCTTCCACCTCTCGATACTTGAAAGCATACGTAGAAACTGACAATCTTCACTCTGATTTGTTTGGTCTGGTTTATCCAGGACTCTCCAGAACCCCTTATTTGATTTCATCTCTCTGATCAAAGGTTTCAGCACATTGGTACCAATGATTAGCTGGTCCACCTGTCCACTCACAACAAGAACTGGAACACTAAAGCAGAACCCATACACCTCAATTTTCAGTTCACAGGTACCTACAGGACTAGTCTGCTTTCCACCACACCCAACTAGGACAATGTCCGACCGGGGAAACAACTCCTGATTCAAGATTCCAGCTTCTCTTAGCTGAGGAACTGCATCAGCACTCAAAGTAGTTGCCATGGAGCCACTGTCCAGCATTCCCCTCAAACGAACTCTGCCCTGCACCAAAACACTTGTATAAAACAGACTGTCGTTCGGCAATGACTGAATAATATTCTGAAAAATCACAGTCTTGTCTTTGCTTACACTCTCACAACAAGATGAATAAACCGACTTAACATCAGTATCCAAGGAGGATCTTACATTTTGCCCCACATTGCCCTCCCCACAATAGAGGCTCTCTAGTTTCCCTGAAGCTCATCATCTCCCCGTCTGCCAGTGCCTTCCCTGGGGACAGTCGTCTCACAATTGAAGCTCATATGCCCAGGCGAATAACACTTAAAGCAGAGATTGTACATCTTGCAATGGGCCGTAGTACTGTGATCTTTGCTGGTGCAGACTCTACAATCACGATTCCGTCTATTAGGATTCTTGGACCAACCACCTCGCACTGACTGTGTATTACAAACAAGAGTCTTCTCCAACATAGTCAAAACTTTGTCTAGAGCACCGCTATCAGCTGCTGTTGTAGTTGTTTCAGGTCTATGAGGAGGCAGAGATGTTGACTCATTAATAGGCTCAAGAACTTTGGTAGTGTGTTGACTTGTAACACGCCTTGTCACTTTCTGTTCCCTTAGCATCTCATCCAATCTCTCTTGGACCTCAGAAGCTGTCCAAGACTGTACTGGTTTGCTTTTGAATACAAGAGACAGTTCCCTTTCAGGACAGTGTCGAATAAACATTACAGCCAGTTCCCTACTTCGATTTTCTAAAGTCCTGCCCTCCTCCCTAAGGCCCTGCTCCGCCACCTCAGCAGCCTTGTTCAACCTTATCCAATAATCCAGGGGACCTTCATTGGAGAAAGGTTTCACAGAGTAGAAATCAGCTAAAGGCATACCTGAGCTACTGGAATCACTAAAGTGATGTCTCAAAACCGTGAAAACAGCATCCACGGTCGGAGTAACCGTTCTGTTGCTCAACCAGACCCTTATAATGTCCCTAGCCCTCCCCATTAATCTGTTCATTACTTCCTCAACCCTTTCCAAGCCTATCACTTCCCTTTTATTAAGGTACACCCGCATCAGTTCTTCCCACTCCATCACAGAACACTTATCAGTACCGTCTCCACGAAAATAAGGTGGTGCAGTTATTTCAGACTTCAGAACCAAATTTAACTTGGAAGCATCAATAATGGTCGTGTTCGACATTTTAGCATCAGAAACGTTAATATTTTCTCCAGAGCAACCACTAGATGGCAAACTTGAATGTCTAGTTTGAAGCAGACTGTCCCTGATAGCTTCACCAATTTCAGATCCAATTTGCCTAACAAGGTCACTCATATCACCTGAAAGTCCCGATTCATGTTTGTTATGCATGTATGGTTTTGTTATTGGACTACAGTTTATGTCAGGTCTATCCACAACTGGCGATCTAAGTCTTCCACCCCTCCCAGTGCTTGCATACTGCGGACCCATAAACTGAAAACCTCTGTCAGGTGTGGCCAGTAGTGCACCCCTTCCCCTACCAGCCATCATTTTGCTGTAATCCAATACTAAACCTTCCTCCTTGTCATCAGCCATACCAATTTCCCGAATTTTGCTTAATACACACAAAAAAAACTTTTAACCTGAAATCAAAGTGAGCTTACTGTCAAATGTCCCGCAAGTCTTTTCCAACGAAAAATGATCCCTCAAAAGATAAATAAGATAGGTCAATCCAAGCTAGTCAGTGGCAAATCGCTCCTGAAATGCAGATCAATGATGACATCAGCATGGCTCTGGCAAAGACAGCTTTGGCTCTCGCAGCTTCCCGGCGGTCAGCAATCAGCAAACCAAACGACGGCACCAATTTGTAGTGGGTTCGCTCTGCGTTGTGTATGTTTTTAAATGAAAAGACTCCACACGGTACAATTGTCATATGATTTACTTCCAGCTTCTGTATTCTCCAATCACTGTATTGAAACAGACACCATCAGATAATAAATGGCGAATCTCTGGTCTAGCCGTGCCTCTCATCGCTATCGCATTCGGCAAAAGAGAGAGGGCGCACGGAAAATAGACAATTTCTAAACTATAATAATAATATAACATCGAAAGAAAGAAAAATACAGAAAACTAAAATACCAATGATCCAATTACATACCTGTATTGAAACAGACACCATCAGATAATAAATGGCGAATCTCTGGTCTAGCCGTGCCTGTCAATCATTACATATTCTTTTAATGTACTGTATATTAACTTAACAAAAAAAATACATGGAAACATGGAACTTCTCATGGATCATTGAAATAAAATGCATCTTTAATTAACCAAATTTATAGCAATGAAATTATTCATTTTACTCAATTTAACTAAAGGATGCCGCACGTGTAATGGCGGCCATTACCTGAAATAATTATGAAATTAACTATACACATTATTACATTCATTAAATAACTTACTAACCGTAAATCAAAAGAAAAATGAACAAATAATCATGTTTAACACAAAAATTCCTTAACCGATTAGTATTTATTATATTCTAAAACTTTTCCCGAAGAGCTGATAAATCATACCTCTCATCGCTATCGCATTCGGCAAAAGAGAGAGGGCGCACGGAAATGACGTCATCTCTACCTTTGCGTGTACACGTGAGAGTATTCTACCTGTGACCACGTGACCGTGCATCATTCCTGTAATCGCCAATATAAATTTCAAAATAAAGAAAGAAAACTCACACCTCAATGCCACTGATCAATTGTAACTCTAATAATGTAGTGTGACACCATTACACTTGCCACATATATATATATATATATATATATATATATATATATATATATATATATATATATATATATAATGTGTGTGTGTGTCTGTTCTTCATCATACTTAACTTGTTCTATTAACAGAATTTAGATTTTATTTTAAGCACTAGTAAGCAAAATATAAAGCAAAGAACAGAAAATCATACATTGTTTTTTGTACAAAAGTCTATACAATATGCTTAATAATCCTAATCCTAAACATAGCTTGTCACAAAAAAAACCCATCTGCCTGAATCTGGCATTGTTCAACACAAATCCGTGGACTTATCTTTTTTTAAAGCACATCAAAACCATACAAACCATATTTCATAAAAAATTGGTCAAAATCCCAATGCAGAGCTTGTCTCAGACATCAAACACATTTTATGTTGATAAATCTAGATAAGGTGAAAGCAAAATGTATACTAAGCCCATACATCCAAATATGTTAAGATCACAGCATAACTCCATCAATTAAAGAATAACAAAGACATTGCATCATAATATGCCCGTGATAAATAATTCCTGAGCAAAGGCCAAAATTAAGACTGCATAACAAGGTCTGGTGCTCCAGGGCATGACAATCATTTTCTTTATGTATTTATCATTCTACTCTACCTTTAGTTATTACAAGTGAATTCACTGTCCCAATACAGGCCAGAAATTTATTGATGCTCTATTAATAGTGAGGTGTAGGGAGGAGAGAGTGGGTGGTTTAGGGGTTGTGAAGCACTATGGTTTTCTGAGGATGTTACAATTGCCTCCTAGATTATGCCACTTGACAGGTTTGTCATCACTGTGCATGGACAGGCGCCTCCGAGAGCTTAGAAATCATTAGCTTCATTGCTTCTAATGTGTGTGCTCTCCACTGCAGCCAGGCAAGCCATATATTGTGCAAATAGGTGGACAGGAGCTGAGTGCCTGGGATTACTTGGTGGAAATGGTTGGTTTACTCTGAGATAGCAGTGATTGTTCTGACATTAATTTTAAATTTGTGTCTGCTCAGCCCTATTTCTTTGCCACTAAACACTAAACATTAATATTTCATGTGCAGTGCTATTTTTTTGGACAAAAGGTTTACAGCAGTAAATACAAAGCGCTTTGTCAAAAATCTGTCTTCAGAAGCCAGACACAGAAAAGTTTTTTCTAAACCTTGTGATTAAAAAAAAAATGCTTCAGTTTGACTACAAAACACCGTGTTACTACCTTGTATAAATGTACCCTTTGAAATAGTGACTTAAAAATGTAACAGAAGTTAAACAGATTTAAACTTCTTTATTAAACTGTCTTAGTATAAAAGCTAAATAACATTAAAGAAAACAACACAGATTCTGATTTACAGAACATTTGTATATAATAAAAACAATGGTAAACCAAAAGCCCAAAGCTTATTACATGTATGACAATACATCTAATTGTAAAAAAAAAAAAAAAATACACTCTGGAAAGACAAAGTGAATGACTCGGAGAAAACCCAAGTATATACAGTTTTTTTGAGTGAATATGCATGTGTGTGATGTGTGTGTTGTGCGTGTGTGTATGCTACGTTTGTGTGCGTGTAATGTGTGTGGTCTGTGGTGTGTGTAACGCAGTCCTACTAGTGTGTAGCACTCTTCTAACCAACTCTAGGTCACTGCATAAAACACTTGTGGAACCACGCCAACCACTGGGGATTCTTGTGGACCAGAATCAGAAGATAAGGGTTGTCTCACAGGAGCAAAAGTAAGCAATAAGTATAATAGTGTAATCTAGTATTAGTCTCTAATCAATTAATCACAAAGAATAAAGTAGAATAAAGAACAGAGTCATTCAATACGGCAAAGACTCTAGTATATTGTTTTGATTGATTATTTTTACTGCTCAAAACTTCTCTTTTAAGTTGGTAATGAAATAACAGTGAATTGAATGATAAAACTCAAAATAACAAAAGGGTATGAAAATTCAAAAACCCAAATCAAAGCTCAGATCCAGAATAAAAAAAAACAAAACATTAAAATAATAATAAATATCACACACTGAATTTCAAAATTAGTGTTTCAGTTTTTGCGTTCAACTTAGTCTTAATGTCCAGTTGAGTTTAAGTTCTATGTCTCAATTTCAAGTTAAAATATGTAAAGCAATGTTCATCAAAAAGTGGAAGGAAAAATTAAATCCAGGAGAGAGAAAAAATAACAAATGTTTGATCCATTGAAGGTCCAGGTAGACTTTCTAAAATCAAAAATCAAAGCAAAAATAGTTTGATCCCACCAGTTTGGCAGACTTCACGCTCTTTTCTCTGTTTCCAGGTACGAAATAATGGAATGGCTCGCCAGTCCAGACTGGAATACGAATATTCAGCAAGGACAGGATTCGGGAACAATTCTCACAAAGAAAAAAAGGGGAAAAAAACAGCCTTGTAACAACAAAGCCAAATTGAAACATTAATGTCATTGTCCAAATAAATCATTTCAATTTAAATCAATCTCTCGGTCTCAATCATTTGCACATACATGAGGACATACATGCTTATTCACCATGTGCTCAGTCCAACACTAGGGCCTATGCACAGTGTGAGCAAGCTAGCACCGCATGGCGCATATTTCACTTTAAGAAATTATCTGTCTAACATGTAAAACATCTTATAAACCTTTAAACATGACTATATACAGTCATAACATCATATTCATACACTTTCAAAGCATTTTTAAAAACATTTACATCACATTACTTTTTTGAAATTTCTTTTTCACGTTACAATTCACACTATTTGCAATCGAAATAACTAAATACACTTCCTATAACAAAGTTTATACTCACCAAGGAGAAGAATAAATCAGAAAACAAAAATAGTTGTTTCTCTCCAGAAATGATGTATATTATATATCTTATTGCGTCAGTCTTGTTCAAACGCACACTACTATTTTCAAAACAGTTTCTAAAACTTATATATCACAGATGTAAATTCAACTTTTTAATAATCTAATCGCTGGATTACTAAACAGAGGATTCTAATTACAATTTGTGCAATTGTGTTTTCTCTCGGTCAAGTTCACTCTCGTTCTGCCTGCTTGTCCGCTAATTTTCGGCAAGGGGCGGGACTAACCTTTCACCTCACCAACGAGCAATCGGCTCAAAAGCATTTCTAATTTTAATTTACAAAGCAATTTTCCTGCATTTTTCTTCTCTTTCTTTTTCTATATATATTACACTCTCCCCTCCTGAATGTATGCAGGTCCCTCTGCATGCTGGAGTTCAGATGATTTCAATAGGAGAGTAAGTTCTAGGGGGATTCAGATCTTCCAAAGAAGTAATAATTTCTGTACTCAGACTGGAGAACAGGGATTGAATGACTAAACTGAGAGGATTACCCAGTTGCGGGTAATGAAATCATTTTGGAGCTTCACATTGTCTGTTTGAACGTCTTAGAAATTCAGTTTCAGTTTCCACACTCTGGTTCTCTTTAGAGTCTTTGACATTGGTGCTTTCTCTTTGAGTGGAAGGGCTACTTTCATCTCCTCCATTTGTATTTTCAGGTGATTCACCGTTAGCATCTGGTTGCTCTTGATTTGTAACCTGTGCCATTTCTCTTCCAGAACTTCAATTTCAGGCTGACCTGATAGGCTCCCCTCTACTGGTTGTACTGGGGTGGGATGATCATCCTTCCTTGCATTGGAAGATTCCACATCAGGTAAGTCTCTATTCACAGGATCTTTCGGGATAATAAGTTCTTCATCCTTTTTCATCACAGGTTCAGCACCAGGTAAGTGGACTGTTCTTTTTCTGGTGGAAGGAGGAACTGGTTTTGAGTTAGACAGAATTCTGGTTTCAATCTCGAAGGATTTTCCAGGATCATAATAGTCCAATGGATTACAGTCTGACTCTGAATGCTCACTCATGCTTTCAAACTCCTCAGGTTCCTCAGCACATCTGGCTCTAGTTCTGGGTTTCTGAACCACTTTTCTTTTGACGAATTCATCAGACTCACTTGTCGACAGGAATCCACAAGGCAGCAGAAGATCCCTGTGCAGAGTTCTCAGAGGTCCATCCTTTTTTTGTGGTTTTACTGTGTAAACGGGTAAGTCACCTGCTTTCTTTATTACCACGTAAATTTCAGGGTCCCACTTTTCTGCCAACTTGTGTTTGCCTTTCAGACGTACATTTTTTACAAGTACACGATCACCGACTTCAAGAGTGGAGGCAACAACACGTTTGTCATACCTCTTCTTATTTCATTCCGCTACCTTTGCAGCATTTCTGGTTGCAACCTTGTAGCTTTCTTCTAGTCGGTTCTTGAGACCTTGGACGTACTTGGAGTGGGATTCAGACTGTCCATCCACAGGTAAACCAAATGCAAGGTCAATTGGTAGTTGCGGTTGTCTCCCGAACATTAGTTCATATGGGGAGAATCCTGTTACATCACTCTTAGTGCAATTGTATGTGTGCACTAGAGGATTGACATACTCCTTCCATCTTGACTTTTCCTTGTTGTTCAAGGTTCCTAACATCTGTAGAAGTGTTCGATTAAAGCGTTCTACCGGATTGCCTCTCGGATGGTAGGGAGTGGTTCTGATCTTGGATATTCCAGCACATTTGCACAGCTTTTTAATTGTGCGTGACTCCAAGTCTGTACCTTGATCGCTATGGAGCTTTTCTGGGAATCCGTAGTGCACCAGAAAGTTGTCCAATAGACACTTGGCTACTGTCTGGGCTTTCTGATTCCGCATTGGTACAGCAACAGCGTACTTGGTGAAATGATCAGTTATCACCAGTATGTCCTTGGTGTTACTTTGGTCAGGCTCTAGGGACTGGAAGTCCATACAAACTAACTCTAGCGGTCTGCTGGTTCTGATGTTTACCAAAGGAGCAGCTTTCTCTGGCAGAGTCTTTTGTCGAACACAATGCTCACAGGTTTTGACCTTCTTTTCTACTGCTGAGGCCATTTTAGTCCAGAAGAATCTTGTTCGAACAAGGTCAAGAGTACGCTCGATGCCCATGTGACCCATTTCATTATGGAGTTCCTTCAAGATCAGCAGGTAAAGCCAGTTGGTATGACGAATTTTCTTGCTCCTGTCTTCTCCTGAACAGTATACCATTTCTCAATTCCAGACGATTCCATTCTTTGAACCATGGAATTAATTAAAATGGAACGGACTTGAGACAGGGCTTTTCCTTGGATTTTAGTTGTTGGATGACTATTCTAATTTTTGGATCCATTCTCTGTCTTTCCCGCAGGTCTTCCTCAGACAGTTTGGGAATCTCTGTGAACTGGTAAGTATTCTCTTGTTGGAAGGCTTTCGGTAAAGCATCCACATCAACAGCAAGGGATTCCACTAAAGTCACAGAGGGGTGTAAAGAATTAGGATCAACACAGGACTGATCAATTTGATGACGTTCACAGATAGCTGTTACGACTTCTGCAGGAACAACCGTTGATGAGTCTTCTGTCAGGTGATGGTAAGTAAACTGTCTAATTCTTTCCCTTTCTTTCTGTGTTTCCAGATCATCAGGAACTTCCTCTTGTGGACATCTCAACAACCCATCCGCATCCTGATTCCTACTTCCAGCCTGGTATTGTATTTTGAAGGTAAATTTCGACAGACTCGACAACCAGCTGTAGCTGGTTAAGATGTATGTCAGCGGGTTACTGTCAGTTACCACGGTGAAATCAGCTCCATACAAGTAATCGTTAAATTTGGCAGTAACGGCCCACTTCAACGCCAGAAATTCTAACTTGTGTACTGGATATTTTCTTCACTCCTGGTAAGTCCCCGGCTTGCAAAAGCAATGACTCTCATCTGTCCATCTTGTGCTTGATACAGTGCTGCACCAAGACCGCTGGTACTAGCATCAGTGTGCAAGACATATGGCAACTTGGGGTTGGCAAATCCTAACACTGGAGCAGATGTAAGTTTTGCAATGACAGTGTCAAATGCTTGCTGACATTCTTTGGATCATCTTTCTCCAAATTGTCCCTTTGGATCGAAATAGTGCTTACTTTCATCCATTTTCTTTCTGCGATCCTTTTGCAGTGGAGGATATCCAGCTGTAAGATCGTTAAGAGGCTTCACAATCTTTGAATAATCCTGTACGAACCTCCTGTAGTAACCTGAGAGTCCGAGGAAAGATCCTAACTCCTTTAGATTTGTTGGTCTTGGCCAGGTTTTCAGGGCTTCTACTTTCAAAGGGTCAGTTTCCACTCCATTCTGGGATACAATATGGCCCAAGTATCTGACAGCTGTTTGACAGAACTTACACTTTTCTGGTGAAAGCTTTAACCCAAAGTCTCTGAGTCTTTTGAGCACCTGCATCAATCGTGTCTCATGTTCCTCCAAAGTTTTTGAGAAAACTATGAGGTCATCAATAAACACAAGTACTTCCTTCCGGTTCAGGTCTCCCATACAACGCTCCATTAGCCATTAAAACATGCTTGGTGCATTGGTGATTCCTTGCGGCATCCGGTTAAATTCCCAGAATCGTAATGGGCATACAAAGGCGTTTTTTTGCCTATCAGACTCTTTAATCTCAATTTGATAATATCCGGACTTCAAGTCAAGGACTGAGAACCATTTTGATCCGGTCAAGTCTGAGAAAGCTTTTTCCAAGTTAGGAAGGGCGTAGGCATCCTTTATGGTCTGGGAGTTTAATTTCCGGAAGTCAATGCACAGGCGCACAGAGTTATTCTTCTTCCAAACAACAACTATTGGAGACGAAAATGGAGATTCTGACTCCCTGATGACACCTGCTTCCAGAAGCTCTTGAAGATGCTTCCTGACTGCATCCACATCTTGGGGGTGAATTGGTTGAGCTCTGTGCTTAAATGGTGTCTCATCACTGAGCTTAATTTGGTGTTTCACTTTGTCAGTGTGACCATAATCCAGATCGTGTAACGCAAAGACATCAGGCATGGAGTTCAGCAGGGATGTTATCTTATCTTTCCACTCTGGCAACAGAGGAGAATCTCCATAGTCAATTAAAATGTTTGATGGAATATGTTTCATCTTTTCACTTTCAGCATGAACTTTGGATAGCTGTTTCTCCATCATTCCCTGAACTGCATGCACTTCAGCTATCACAGTCTTTGGGGGAATCACTAGATCAGTTTGAGTGTCATTCCTCACTACAACTAGCAACTGAGCAAAGCGATGCCCTGGAGGTAGACTGTGCAGAGAGCTTGCTACTAATAGACCATTAGGTATGGATGTTGTGGTAGGTTGTTCCACTGAAACCCACTTTTCAAAGAGAGGGCCTTTCACGTGGATATGTCCATTCATAACTACAGTGTACCCTGCTGGTACAACCTCTTGTTGGCTCCCTTTCAGCTTAACACATGCCACAGTTCCACTGGAAGCTTGTGGTTTTTTTTCTGCTCAAGTACATTTATCACAGCTTGATAGCCATAGCAAGTTGACTTGAAAATGGTTGTGTTCTCTTGAGTGCAGTTGGTATACAACACATCAAGCGAATTGGTACCAATTAGGATCTGTGGTATGTTCATCAAATCAGGGACTACCAGGGCTAAGGTTGGAACTCCTGCTTCCACCCCAAGGACATTTTCGGGAAACTTCAGGTTAAGCTCGACATAACCCAAATAGGGTACAACTTGTCCATTGGCTCCCTCTACTTCTAGAAGATGATCCAAGGATTTCATGGGGTGCTTGCATAAGTATTTATCATAGTAGGACTTAGGAATAGTTGTCACCTGCGAACCGGTGTCTAGGAGGCAGTTCACTTCTCTCCCTTCAATTTGGATTATGGCAGTGCACCTTGTTCCTACTAAGCCGGCAGGTAATCCATGACATTGGGACTTATGAGCATGCTGGTGAAACAGATATCCATTCTTCTTAGGGCATTGTTCTCTTCTAGTCTCTGTCCGCCCTGCAACAGAGACTGACTTCAGTTTAAAGACTTAGAGCTAAAAGCATTCTAAAGGTCCCATTTGGCCTGTCGCTCTCTTAATTCACTGCGCTTCTCATCTACTTTGCGAGGGTTTGTATCATTCTCACAGTTAACAGCAAGATGTCCATCCTCTCCACAATGAAATCAATAACCAGGACAGGGTCTGTTGTGTGATTGTCAGGTGGGTCTTGGGTTCTTGTTCAGCTCAGGTAGTCTAGGTTTGGGTCAGTATTCCACAGGGAAAGTGCTCAAAGCTGGAGGCTTCTCTTGACGTTCCCCTTGAAATCTTGGGACAAGATGAGCATGAAGCTCAGCTATCTTCTGTCTTAATTCAGTTGCCATAGACAGTTGCTTTTAGGCTTAACCGATTTCGGCTTTGCACTTAACTGACTTTCTAATTCATCATTGGGTTTACCAGGTATGTCGGTGCAGTATACGGACTGTTGGTGAGTCGTTGGCCGTAGCTTAAGTGGAACAGGAGTATGTCTGTTTATTCCAAGATACTTTCTCATCCTTTCTTCCTTTAGTGACTGCTTGTCTTCTGCAGTACGAATAAGTACTACAAATTCAGCAAAAGAAGGGGGTGCATCTTTCTTTCCTTCCAGCTGCAAATCAACAATCAAGCTGTTGTCCCAGCAACCCCTGCAAAATTGCTTAAGAAGACAACGGTTCCATTCAGCTTCAGCAGTACCACCTCGTCTAATTGCAGTGCTCAACATCACATGAAGACAGTGAATGTAGGTGGAAGGTTTTTCACCTTGATTTTACAGGGCACCAATGAACTTTGCAAAAAGTTAATCTCCGTCCTCTACTGAGCCATAGACAGATTCCAATACCTTCAAGCAATGTGATGGCAGGGCATGTGGACTAATATGCTTGATGACATCTGAAGCTGAAGTCAGTAAACTGTCAAGGATTTTGCCTGTCTTGTGTAAATCAGAAAGTGACTGATCATTCAATAGGAAATCCACGCTGGCACGCCAGGTGTCGAAATCGGGTTCATGACTGGGGCGAGGGATTCTTCCAGAAAAGACTTCGAGACGAAAGGCAACATGTGAAGAAGACATGGAATCACTGGTCCTTACTACGTGCTCCATAACTACTCGTTGAATTCCTGGTGGATTCAAGGCACTGGTTGGTATGTTCAAGGACATGGTTTCAGAAACACTGGCAGTCAGGGCGCCTCATATGGCAATATGATGGTGCCGGTGCGCTCTCCTTGGCAGGGTTTTCAGCTTCTCTTGTATGCATATTGCTGTCATTCACAGGCTGTTCCAATTCTGGCTCAGATACAGAAGATTATTTTTCTGGAAACATCAATGTGGAAATCTTTTGCAGCTCACATTGAAGCACTTCCTGCATTGTTTTTCCGCTGGCTCGGGCCATGGCCTTCAGGTTCTCCAAATAACCTTCAGTAACACTGCTATCAGCTGCAGGCGTGTACACACTTCCCAAGCTGCGCACATGGAAAAAAATGTTAGCATCGACAGTGCTTGTGATGGTCATAGGCAATGCGGACTCCAAATTGTACATCGCATATTCATAAGAAAATTCCACAATGGCACATCGGTGGTGCTCGGAGTTGGGATCGTCAATAATTACGTTGCGTTTGATGGATCCATATTTCATTAAGCAGGCTTCTAATTCTTGATCAGGATCTAAGAGAGTTAAGCCACTTACAATGACTGATTTCTTGACGTCAATGTTCTCACGTTTCACAGCTTCTATTTTTGCTTGTAGAACTGATTTTCTTTGAAGAGAAGGGTGGGCTTTATTTTTCCTACTTTTCACTTAAGCTCTTTATTGACTGTTGTGGTTATCAAGTTGACTAATAACTATTACACAATGCTGTAATTTTGTCTCCTGGCTGGCAGCTCGCCAAGTTTTTCGTGTAACGCAGTCCTACTAGTGTGTAGCACTCTTCTAACCAACTCTAGGTCACTGCATAAAACACTTGTGGAACTACGCCAACCACTGGGGATTCTTGTGTACCAAAATCAGAAGATAAGGGTTGTCTCACAGGAGCAAAAGTAAGCAATAAGTATAATAGTGTAATCTAGTATTAGTCTCTAATCAATTAATCACACAGAATAAAGTAGAATAAAGAACAGAGTCATTCAATAGGGCAAAGACTCTAGTATATTGTTTTGATTGATTATTTTTAGTCCTCAAAACTTCTCTTTTAAGTTGGTAATGAAATAACAGTGAATTGAATGATAAAACTCAAAAAACAAAAAGGTATGAAAATTAAAAAACCCAAATCAAAGCTCAGATCCAGAATAAAAATAAACAAAACAGTAAAATAATAATAAATATCACACACTGAATTTCAAAATTAGTGTTTCAGTTTTTGCGTTCAACTTGGTCTTAATGTCTAGTGAGTTTAAGTTTGATGTCTCAATTTCAAGTTCAAAGATGTAAAGCAATGTTCTTAAAAAAGTGGAAGGAAAAAAACCAAATGTTTGATCCACTGAAGGTCCAGGTGAAAAAAAACTTGAGAAAAATCAAAAATCAAAGCAAAAATAGTTTGATCCTACCAGTTTGGCAGACTTCACGCTCTTTTCTCTGTTTTTAGGTACGAAATGATGGAATGGCTCACCAGTCCCGACCAGAATACGAATATTCAGCAAGGACAGGATTCAGGAACAATTCTCGCAAAGAAAAAAAAAAAAAAAAAAAAACAGCCTTGTAACAACAAAGCGAAATTGAAACATTAATGTCATTGTCCAAATAAATCATTTCAATTAAAATCAATCTCTCTGTCTCAATCATTTGCACATACATGAGGACATACATGCTAATTCACCATGTGCTCAGTCCAACACTAGGGCCTATGCACAGTGTGAGCAAGCTAGCACCGCATGGCGCATATTTCACGTAAAGAAATTATCTCTGTCTAACACATAAAACTTCTTATAAACCTTTAAACATGACTATATACAGTCATAACATCATATTCATACACTTTTAAAGCATTTTTGAAAACTTTTACATCACATTACTTTTTTTTAATTTCTTTTTCACGTTACAATTCACAGTATCCGCAATCGAAATAACTAAATACACTTCCTATAACAAAGTTTGTACTCACCAAGGAGAAGAATAAATCAGTTCTGTAAATAAGTAAATCTCATTCTGCCTGCTTGTCCGCTAATTTTCAGCAAGGGGCAGGACTAACCTTTTACCTCACCAACGAGCAATCGGCTCAAAAGCATTTCTAATTTTAATTTATAAAGCAATTTTCCTGCATTTTTCTTCTCTTTCTTTTTCTATATATATATTTATACATTTTATAAAAATAGTTATATAAAATTGCCAATAAATGCTAGTGATCTAGGTTAATGTGTTAATGTGATAACGTGTATTACTTATATAAGTCCCACTTAAAATCTATAAATTTTTTAAGCAGACTGGAGACACAAGGGTTCAGGTTTGTCTTTTTCTAGGTGACCTTCTCCGCCTGCTTTGATATGACTCCTACAGCCTTGATGCCCTTTACCGGATTTATTCAGATGAACCGCCTGAAAAACAAATGTGTGCATTTAGAATTAGAGTGGAGGGGAAAATTATTACTCACGGAGAACATATACAGTGGTGTGAAAGTGTTGGTGTCCTGATTTCTTATTTTTTTGCATGTTTCTAACAAATTGAAAAAATACATGGCCCTGTGTAAAAAAGTGTTTGGCCCCATGTTAAAAATTGTGGTTTATCACACCTGAGTTCAATTTCTCTAGCCACACCCAGGCCTGATTACTGCCACAGCTGTTCATATCTGTTGAAATCTCTTAAATAGGACCTACCTGACAAAGTGAAGTAGACCAAAAGGTCCTCAAAAGCTAGACATAATGCCAGGATCCAAAGAAATTTTTAAACAAATGAGAAAGAAGGTAATTGAAATCTATCAGTTTGGAAAAGGTTATCAAGGGCTGTTTTTCTGCATCAGGACCTGGAAGACTTGCTGGGATAAATTAATTTAATTTTAAATTTATGAAAACCATGAATTCTGCTGTTTACCAAATAATCCTGAAGGAGAATGTCCCGCCATCTGTTTGTGACCTCAAGCTGAAGCGAATTGGTTTCTTGATCCAAAACACACCAGCAAGTCCACCTCTGAAAGGCTGAATAAAAACAAAATTAAGACTTTGGAGTTGCCTAGTCAAAGTCCAGCCCTGACAATTGCAAATGCAGTTATCATTTCAATACCAATGAAGGATTTAGACTTTCAAGGTTTCCACCAAAACCTCACCAACAATGGATATTTGATGTCCTTCACATAGTCACCCATTTATTCAATCTATTGATCCCATTTATTCAATTCATTTTTATTTGTATAGCGCTTTTAACAATGAACATTGTCTCAAAGCAGCTTTACACAGATAATGTGGTGATTAAAAGTGAACATGTTCTTTATAAGTAAGTTTGTCCCTGATGAGCAAGCCGGTGGCGACTGTGGCAAGGAAAAACTCCCCGAGATGGCATAAGGAAGAAACCTTAAGAGGAACCAGACTCAAGAGGGAACCCATCCTCATCTGGGTTGCACCGAATGTCCATTTGTAGCAGATATACAATGTTGGGGAGTACAGTGTTGATGATCAGAAGCAAACTGTATTCCTGGGTCAGTGTACGAGACTGTTGACATTAACTACAGTCCAATCCATCCTCAAAGTGCCTGTTCTTACCTTGGAATGTCATGGAACTACCCAAGGCTTCGATGAGAAACCATCCCAAGCTGCACAGAGTGGCCTCCATTTAAAGAGAACACTATCCAGAGGCAGGCCTGGATGAAGTGGGAAGATCCACGGAGGGGAGAGGGGCAGGAACAGTGGTCACTGGAGCCTCAGGAGCAAGTTTAACTCGACCGAGAGAGAGAGAGAGAGAGAGAGAGAGAGAAAGAGGGTGACAGGAAGAGAAGGATATGGATTATTAAGTGTTCTTATTGTTGTATGAAAGTTAATGTCACTGTGCAGTTTGGACTCCGGCAAGACTCGCTATGGCAGCATAACTAAAAGTGAGAACCAGAAGGTAATACGAACATGAGGGATCTCTGGGATAAGAGACGACCCATCACACCACCGTCAACAAACCTGAGTGAACGTGTGAATGTGAGGGGATGACAGCATACAAATATTACAGTCCACCAAACACTCTATATCCATGTTCCCTGCAGATCTGAGCCTTTAACTAAGAAAAAAATCTACTGATCAAAGGCTTGACTGAATAAATATGTTTTCAACCTCGACTTGAACACTGAGACTGTGTCTGAGTCCCGAACACTGATTGGAAGGCTGTTCCATAACTGTGGGGCTTTATAAGAGAAAGATCTGCCCCCTGCTGTAGTCTTCATTATTTGAGGAACCAACAGATAGCCAGCACCTTTTGATCTAAGTAGGCGTGGAGGATCATACTGGTACACCATTAAGTGCTTTATACGTCAGTAGTAGTATTTTATAATCAATGTGAGATTTGATTGGGAGCCAGTGTAGACTGATTAAAACAGGGGTGATGTGGTCATATTTCCTAGATCTAGTGAGGACTCTTGATGCTGCATTCTGAACTAACTGAAGCTTATTTATGCACTTATTTGCACACCCAGACAGTAAAGCGTTACAGTACTCTAATCTAGTAGTAACAAAAGCATGAACTAGTTTTTCTGCATCTTGTAATGACATCATATTTCTAATTTTAGCAATATTTCTAAGGTGAAAGAAGGCGATCCTGGTGATATTATTCACGTGAGTCTCAAAGTAAAGACTAGGGTCAATAATAACACCAAGGTCTTTGACAGCCGTACACGGTGAAACAAACACCATCCAGAGATGCTACGTAATCTGAAAGTTTGCTTCTAGCTGCATGTGGTCCTAGTAAAAGTACTTCCGTCTTATCTGAGATGAGCAGAAGAAAGTTATCAAGCATCCAGTGTCTAATGTCCTTTACACACTTCTCAACATTGTTATGCTGATCTCTCTGTTCTGGCTTTGCTGAAATATACAGCTGTGTATCATCAGCATAGCAATGGAAGCGAATACCATGTTTATGAATAATTTCACCAAGAGGCAGCATATATAAAGAGAAAAGCAGAGGGCCTAAGACAGATCCTTGAGGAACACCAAACTTTACTCAGAGAGTGTGGAGAACTCACCATTTACATCAACAAACTGATAGCGATCAGTCAAATAAGACCTGAGCCAAGAGAGAGCTGTTCCCTTTATTACAACAACGTTCTCAAGTCTAGCAAGTAGTATAGTGTGATCAATGGTGTCAAAACCCTGATCAGAGGCCAATACCAGGTCATTTACCACCTTAACTAGCGCCGTCTCTGTGCTATGATGAGGCCGAAATCCTGACTGATACATTCTTAAAATGTTATTCATAAGTAGGTGTGAGCAAAACTGCTGTGCTACAACCTTTTCAAAAATTTTAGATATAAAGGGGAGATTTGATATTGGTCTGTAGTTGGACAGCTGACATGAGTCAAGGTCAGGTTTCTTAATTAGGGGGTGGATAACTGCTAGTTTGAAGGATTTTGGTACATAACCAGTGCTAATGGAAGAGTTTATTATTTTTAAAACAGGTTCATTTACCTCTGGAGTTATCTGTTTAAAGAAACTTGTAGGCAAGGGATGGAGAATGCAGGTTGATGATTTTGATGAGGAAATTAATGAAATTAAGTAATTCTCATGAATAGGAGTGAAGCTTTGTAATTGATTGTCTGCTATGAATACTATATGTATTGTAAAACGTGATATACAAATAAAAAGCTAACTGAAATGAATTTATCCATCCAAGTATTTAACCTTTGTATAAATTTCAGTGTGCATGCAGCTTCAGCTTGGTATTAATTATTTAAATTATAGTATGTAAAAAAAACAGCAGCAAGCTCAGACAGAAAAGTCATCAGGATACCCTCACAAATGATGTGCCCCTTAAGACTTATTTTCATGGATACAATGGTCAAAACAAGGTGTCGTTTATTGATCTTTAACAGGATAAACACAAGAGTAAGAAACGGAAGTGCAGGAAATCATAGACTCAACTGAGACATGCGTCACAAGAAGTGTAGCGAGGCGCATCGCCAACTCCGGATGATCTAAGGTAAGTTTATGGTAGATCGGACAGCGAGTGAAGGGGAAGAGGGACCTTTTAAAGGGGACGGGTAAATGGAAAACAGGTATAAATTATTTAGTAGAAGGTAAAGGCTGAGCTAGAGTGTTGCGCGTCGGAGGGAGGCATGACTGGTGGCGCTCTGACACTGATCATCCAGTGCTGAATATAGCTTTCTGGTGTCTCATCTAAACATTTTAAAAGAAAACATATTTCAGCATTGAGAAAATATGAATTTGACATTTATTAATTATGATTTATTCTGGGAGTGAACTGTGGTACTATCAAAGTCTTGAGAGCATGTAGTTAAGCGCAGATCACCAAAAGCTAATGTCAAGATTTTTACCACATGCTCCACATGCTCAATGTTTTCAGCTTCAGCGTTCTTTTCATCTGTTCTCGTATTGCTGTCAATATTTTGAGACATTTAAGCTTTAGTCACACATGCTGTGGCAACTCTAGATTTAGTTTGATTTACAGTACCTAAGATGAATTCTGATGAGTTTCCTTTACAGGTCAAAGGTACATGTGGATATTACTGCGTCAAAACGCTATGGGAATGCCCCTGCGTGACCGCGCTCTGAACCACGTGTGTAATCTGACCAATAGGCGTTTGGAACCTGACGTCATCAGCGGGCGACATCGCGTAAACAGGAAGCTACAAATAGCTGCGAGATGGACCAGACGCTAGCTCCTGCGAGAGAAGGTAAGCGCCGCAGGGATGCAGGTAGTGTGGCACGGAGACACAGCGTCTCGTTCCCTCGGGGGACGGTCGTAACCTAGAGATGTTCCCCTTCAGGAACTCGAGCTGCGTCGAAACGCTATGGGAACGAGTGTCCAATCACGCCACACTAACCAGACCCTGCCTATGTAGCGGCTGTTCCTCTGCGTTGTGTTAATTTTTGATGGTAAATAAATAAGGATTTTCCACACAAAAGCTGGTTTGGCGGGAAGATTTATTTTCTGTGCCTCTCTCCTCTGTGTAGCAAAACATATAAACAGACAGGCGCTGTTATCCACAATTCTCATTTAGTCTGCCTCTCTCCTCTATTGCCATTGCGGGAAAGAGCAGAGTAACACAAACACTCACACTTTACAACACACATTTATATAAAAATAATTCACAACCTTATAATTATCATATAGAAATATGCAACAGCATTATAATTATTATGTAGAAATATACAACAGTATTATTGTCTCATAAATACCAATTGACATACCTGTGTAGCAAAACATATAAACAGACAGGCACTGTTATCCACAATTCTCATTTAGTCTGCCTGTTAACCACAAAATACATATTAAGTACACCAGGTAATTACCAACAGAACTCAAAATAAATGCAGAGTATAATAGATATCAAAAGACTAGGATTTATCGTTAGTGTGCCCCGAAAATACACGTAAACAGTACTTATTTGAGATGTTAGCCGCTTAGCTGCTAACACATCTCTCGCACGTGCAACGCACACACATAATTGCAATCTCACCCAATGCTCTGTTCACTTGTTAACAATACTTAAATAAACTACATTTACCACATTAATAACTTGAACTAATGGTCAAATATAACATCACATAGAATACTCTCTCACATTTAATCATTTAAACATGAAATGAACACTTATAACACTGTTTAGCACCAGATAAACAGGGCTCATGAAATCGTACCTCTCTCCTCTAGTGCCATTGCGGGAAAGAGGACGAACTTCCAATTGCGCTGCAAGTTGAACCGCTCACTACGTATGACGTGAGCTGGCGTACATACTATATTTAATAAAAGCCTGTAACGTTTTCAAAATAAAATACCCCAAAACAGATGGTAATAAAACAAATAATATAATTAAAAAAAATAACAAAAAAATTATAATCTGGTGTAACAACATATCCCTGCTACATCCACCCCCACTGTTTTACACCAGATTATGCATCACATACAAAGTCTTTCACCATTAATGATGAATGTCACTTTTTCTGAAATCCATTAGATTCGTTCAGTTCTTAACTATCTCTTTCGAGATTAAGGAAACCCAGGGGTAGCTAATCCCCAAATTACCCATAGAAAACCATGCCCTGTACATAGTTCAACACATGACATCAAGAAAGTACCAGTTACTGTAAATATACTCTGTACACTTGAAAAATAAGGAAAAATTAATAGAAACAAAAATAAGAGAAAAAAAAAAAATCCTTTTTAGCACTTTAACAAGCCTTTCTCTTTCTTTAGTTAAACAGTACAAACATCATTAATTACATACACTCGCTAAGTAGACATTGTCTGTATAAATCTGTTAACTGGCTTAAGCAATCTCCCAAATCTTGACCTAAAGCAATCTTGTAGACCAGAGACACTCACATTTCTCTGATCTTGCACAATTGACATTGTTATAGGAATTTCTGCAACAGTTGACATACACTCATCAACCTCAGAAGTACAAACATCACTTAGAACCGGTAAAACAGAAGCATTATCAGACACCAATTGTCCGAATTTGCCTTACACACAGGAGTTTCAGTTATTTCAGACTCACAATTCACGACTGTATCTCCAATAGCCTCACTCTGATCAGCAATAGTGCACTCCACAGACTCTATTTGTGTCTCATCTGTGGCAACATTAAGATCTGCAACCCAGCGAGAGGTTCGATCATTACTCTGAGTTTGATCATCTCCATCACATGATACACAGACAGTGGAATCCTCGACATCATCAACATAATCACTACCTTCTTTCCAAGCCGGCACTGGCAGAAAGTTAACAGGCATCAATAGATTACGATGTACTGTCTTGATTCGACCTGTCCCAGGATTCCTTATCTGGTAAGTGTTCAGCGCACCCCTTTTTCCCACAACAACATACACAACCTTTTCCCATCGGTCTGCTAACTTATTTTTCCCCCGTTCACCCTTATTCGCAAGGAGTACTCTATCACCCAACTCAAGGGAATGACCTTTACCCTTTCGATCATAGTACTCAGCTCGTTTGGCTTACTGTCTTTTAGCATGCTCTTGAGCAATTATCATAGCTTCCCTCAAGTCTCTCTCAAGAGACTGCACATACCTGTTAACATCAACAGTCTCATTGTTCAACATGACATTTTCGAACATAATATCCACTGGCAATCTTGGTGTTCGGCCGAACATCAAGAAAAATGGTGGAAACCCAGTGGTCTCGTGTCTTGTACAATTGTACGTGAAAGTAAGTGTGTTCAACATTTGAGGCCATTTGACTTTAGATCTCGGACGCAGCGAACGAATCATATCACCCAGGGTGCGGTTAAATCTCTCTGTTTGTCCATTAACCATGGGATGATATGGGGTTGTGTGCGATTTTCCCACACCTGACAATCTCAACAACTATACCATAAGCGAGCTCTCAAAGCTTGCACCCGTCAGAGTGTATTCGCTGCGGAAACTGATAAATACAGAAAAATTTGTTCCACAAAACATGTGCAACAGCTTCCGCAGTGTGATTTGGGCACACATAAGCACAAGCAAGCTTAGTGAAATGGTCAGTGACCACCAACACATTAACCGTCTTGTTGTTAGAATCCTCCGCTGACCAAAAGTCAATACAAACCATTTCAAGGGGGGCACTTGTGTGTATTGACACGAGTGGGGCTCTTGCCTCTGGCTCGGGCCTCTTACTCAAAATACACCTCTTACACTCATTGATGTACGTTTTTATGTCTTCCTCCATAGACTCCCAGAAGAACCGCTGCCTAGCCAACCACAGTGTGCGATGCTGACCCTGATGACCAGCGTTATGTGCACCCCCTTTAGAACAGTACCCCGAAGATCTGTGGGCACCACAAACTGGTAAGTTTTTGTCTTAGACACTAGGTTCTTAGAAACCCTGTATAAAACACCCAACAAGTTTACCCCATTGACGTAGAATCTTCACAGTTCTTTTAGACTCAAACACTTTTTCTCTGCGAGAAGGACGTCTTCCTCTTTCAACAAAGAACTTCACTCTGTCAATCACGGGATCCTGACTTTGTTTTTCCAGCAATTCATCATGAGTGAGGCTACGGAGCTCACTCTGCTCTACGTCCGCCAGACTCTCTAAATGCTGCACATAAGACATGCTTCTAATAGCCGCACCATGCTCCCAGTCACTGTGAGAATGAAGAACAGCTGACAACTCTTGATGTGAGATTTTCTCTGTAAAGTGAGTGGTCCCTACATAAACTTTTTCTCTTACATTTATAGGCTCTGACAGCCCATCTATCGCTTCACCATCAGCACGACTACAAGAAAGATGGAACATGCCCTGCACCTGCTCGACGGCAACAGACTCAGCCTCATGCAGCAAAATGTCCTAAGGTATCCTCATCAACCTGTGCAAAATTCTCAAGTTCGCAAACGGTTTCCTTCTTAATGCATCTGCCACTATATTTCTCGGTCCGGGGATGTACTGAATGTCAAAAGCGCCAGTTTCGCTACCCACCGTTGTTCACATGCATCCAGCTTGGGCTTTGTGAGAATGTACTTGAGTGGGTTATTATCGGTCTACACAGTAAATCTGTGTCCCCGCAGCCAGTGACTGAATTTATCACAAATAGCCCACTTCATCGACAAAAACTCAAGTCTGTGTGCTGGGTACTTCGACTGTGCATGATTTAAAGACTTCGACGCGAAGGCAATAGGCCTTGCCACGGCACATCCCTCCTGAACCTGTGACAAAACAGCCCCAAGCCCACTAGTGGAGGCATCCACAGACAGCAGAAACGGTTTAGAAAAATCTGGGTGTGCAAGCAGAACCTGACTCACCAAGGCAAACTTTAAACTCTCCAGGGCTGTCCTGCAGTCATCAGTCCAATCTGTTGGAGAAAGTGTACGACTTTTCTTCAGTCGTTTCACGCCTCTCCCTACTCTAGGTCTTTTCTGTCCTGTCAACAGCTGAAACAAAGGTTTAGCCAACAAAGAACAATTTTCTATGAAATGCTGGTAGTATACCCCCATACCTAAAAAGGACCTGATCTTGCTTGCTGATGGTGTAACACAATCACTCTCCAGCAAGTCCTGCTCAGATATTTTTACAATTGCCTCAATTTTTGATGGATCACTGGCCACCCCCTCTTCAGACACAATATGACCCAAGAATTTCACAGACTTCCTCAAAAACCTACATTTTGAAGGAGACAATTTCAAATTGTGTTCTTTTAGTCGGGGGAAAAACAACCTCAAGCCTGTCTAAGCTCTCCTGTTCTGTCTTTCAAAAAACTAACAAATCATCTAAATGACAAAGAATGCTCAGAAAGTTCTGGTCACCAAACACAGTCAACATCATTCTCATAAATGTTGCTGGGCTGTTGCAGAGGCCCTGAGGTAAACATTTGTATTCATGAAGCCCCATTGGTGAACAGAAACAAAAACCTTTTGCTTCGCCACAGTCCAAACTGTGCCTGGAAAACACACACTCATACTTCTCAATGAGATCTACCAGTTTGTTCTTCCAAAACGGAGACACTTCACAATCATTGACATTCAGGTCGCTCAGCCCCAGGACATCCAACCTGCTGTCACCTATTAAACTTAACCACCCACCGTTAGACTGCCACATGACCTGTCCGAATGTACTACACCTGCATTTTGGCTAATCACTCTGTCAGTGGTTTGATCAAGGTCCTCTAAGGCGACGCAAGGATACACATCAGCCACCTTCGCATTTTTCCTAAACACAATTTCATTGTTGGTCGGGTTGATCATCTTTACTGGCAGCCAACGATCGCCCCACAAAGGTGAAACAACCCTCCCAACCAGCACATTTCGATGCACGCACCGTGAAGTACTCGGTTCTATGACTACTGTGCTCCCTACTGACAGTACTGACCCTGGAGGCAAACGACCCCAAACAGGTGTTCGCTTCTTGGCTGGAGTGTTACAGCTGACCTCAGTCTCAGAGTACCTACCCTGTCCGGAATCGAATCACCCCTCCATCTCTCTATACATGAAAGCATGCGCAAAAATTGGCCATTTTCAGAATGCACAGTCGAATCTGGTCTCTTTACCACATTCCAAAATTGGTCTGTATGCTTCATCTGACTTATGAGAGGTTTCAAGACATTTGTGCCAAGTATGATTGGGTCCATTTGACCCCTCACAATCAGAACTGGGACAATGAAACTGACCCCGTACACTTCAAGCTTCAGATTGCACACTCCATCCGGAGTAGTTTGTTTACCACCACAACCCACCAAGACAATATCAGAAGGGCACAGGATATTCTTGTCCAGCACCCCAGCATCCCTAAGTTAAGGAAGTACTTCTGCACTCAGAGTGGTCGCAATGGAGCCACTGTCCAACATCCCCTGAAGCTCAACCTTGTCCTGTAATAACACACTTGCATAAAATAAACTGTTACTTTGATCAACCTGCATACTGTTCTGAAAAATGACTGTTTTTGATTTGTCAATACTCTCACAGAAGAAGGAATAAACAGACTCAAAATCATTTTTTAGAGGAATTACTACACAGCCCCACCTCGCACTCTGTCCGAAGGGAGCTGTCTAGTTTCCCTGAGGCATGACATTGTCATGCTGACCGGAACCCACCCTGGATGTTACTCTTTGACCTTCGCAGTTGTAGCTTGCGTGTCCAGCTGCAAAACACTTGAAACACAAATTATACATTTTACAATGAGCAGTCGTGCTGTGCTCACTGCTCTGACACACTCTGCATTCTCGAATCTTATTGCACGTTCGTTTAGGCCAGGGGCCCCGCGCAGACTGAGTATTGCACACCAACGTTTTTTCAAGCAAAGACAGAACTTTATCCAATGCGTTCTCACCAGTTACGCCCACACCCTGTCCAGACTTAGAACACGAGACAGAGACATCAACGTCTGGCTCTGACACAACCGTGGTGAATTGTTTGACAGTGTGATTTGTCAACTTCCGTTCTCTTAACAACTCATCAAGCTGCTCTTGCACCTCAGATGCGTTCCATGACTGTACAGGCTTACTCTTGAAAACAAAAGCTAACTCTTTTGTCAGGGCAGTTACGAATGAACATAACCGCTACCTCTTAGCTTCTGTTATCCAGAGTTCTGCCTTCCCATTTTAAACTTCGATCAGCTACATCAGCTGCCTTGTTAAGTCTTATCCAAAAGTCCCAGGCGCTCTCTTTTTGATGTGGTCTCACAGAATAGAAGTCAGCCAATGGAATACCAGAACTGCTCTGGTCCCCGAAGTGCTGCTTCAAAACAGAAAATACAGAGTCAACAGTAGGAGTTGTTGAACCATTACACAGCCATACTCTCATTACATCTCTGGCCCGCCCCATAACTCTGTTCATTATCTCATCAACAAGTTCAGAATCTGTCACATCAAGTTTGTTCAAATACATGTACAATGTACAATGTCTTCCCATTCCATGACTGAGTATTTGTCCAAACTATCTCCTCTAAGTGTGGTGGCACCTCAGCTTTCAGGATCAAATTCATTTTTTACGCATCAATAACCGTAGTATTTGATGGGACAGTCACCTGCGAACTGACACCCTCATGAAACGTCCTAGCAGATGGATGATTAGAAAATTCAGGCATCATCATACTTTTTCTAATTGATTGCCCAATCTCAATACCAATTTGTTTTATGAGGTTACTTATTTGTCCAGACATTTCTGACTCATTAGGGCAGAACTCATAGTTACTGGCTGCAGCCTGGACTGGACTACCACACATTTCAACTCTCTCACTGGCAGAAACATTGACTGTCCTACCCCGTCCTGTACTACAGTACTCAGGATCTTCAAATGGCCTTGTTTTGTTAGACGTATTTACAAGACTGCCCCACCCTCTACCAGCTGTAAATGTCTTGTCCCACCCCAAATCACTTTGTTTGTCAGCCATTCTGCTCAGGCATCAGAATACTCTCAAAACACAAAAATATTAACAAAACTTAATATTTAAAGAAACCTTTTGACTCACAATGGAATAATAAAAAAAAAGAAAAATTATGAATAAGGGAAGAAAAAAATTAATAAATTGCCCTTTAACCCCATATAAGACGCAGTCCACTTTATTCTTTTTATTTTTCCTAGTCCTCCAAAAAAAAAAAAATCAACTGATGAAGTGAGGTACCTTCAACACACAGTACTGTTAAAACCATTAGATGGTGACTCTCCTCGACGATCTGGCCCGCTCCAGCACCCCATCACACTCCACGTCAACAAACCCGGCGGTCAACAGCGATCAACCAGGCGATCCGGGTCACGGCACCAGTTTTGTAGCGGCTGTTCCTCTGCGTTGTGTTAATTTTTGATGGTAAATAAATAAGGATTTTCCACACAAAAGCTGGTTTGGCGGGGAGATTTATTTTCTGTGCCTCTCTCCTCTGTGTAGCAAAACATATAAACAGACAGGCACTGTTATCCACAATTCTCATTTAGTCTGCCTCTGTCCTCCAGTGCTATTGCGGGAAAGAGCAGAGTAACACAAACACACTTTACAACACACATTATATAAAAATAATTCACAACCTTATAATTATCATATAGAAATATGCAACAGCATTATAATTATTATGTAGAAATATACAACAGTATTATTGTCTCATAAATACCAATTGACTTACCTGTGTAGCAAAACATATAAACAGACAGGCACTGTTATCCACAATTCTCATTTAGTCTGCCTGTTAACCACAAAATACATATTAAGTACACAATAATAATAATAAATGCAGAGTATAATAGATATCAAAAGACTAGGATTTATCGTTAGTGTGCCCCAAAAATACACGTAAACAGTACTTATTTGAGATGTTAGCCGCTTAGCTGCTAACACATCTCTCGCACGTGCAACGCACACACATAATTGCAGTCTTACACAATGCTCTGTTCACTTGTTAACAATACTCAAATAAACTACATTTACCACATTAATAACTTGAACTAATGATCAAATATAACATCACATAGAATACTCTCTCACATTTAATCATTTAAACATGAAATGAACACTTATAACACTGTTTAACACCAGATAAACAGGGCTCATGAAATCGTACCTCTCTCCTCTAGTGCCATTGCAGGAAAGAGGACGAACTTCCAATTGCGCTGCGAGTTGAACCGCTCACTACGTATGACGTAAGCTGGCGTACATACTATATTTAATAAAAGCCCGTAACATTTTCAAAATAAAATACCCCAAAACAGATGGTAATAAAAACAAATAATATAATAAAAAAAATAACAAAAAAAATTATAATCTGGTGTAACAACATATCCCTGCTACACCTAGAGAGTGAGGGCCTCGGCACCAGCACGTAGGACAGAGGAGCCCGGGGTGGCTCTGAGGTCAAGGTCATAAAACCAGTGAGCAGCATCACAGATGTCCTGAAGTGGCACTCCAGCGGACCAGGCCGTAGAGGCCGCCACACTCCGGGTGGAGTGAGCTCGAACCCCGAGCAGGGCGGGGAGGCCAGAGGACTCGTGAGCCGACACAATCGAATCCACTACCCATCTGCTCAAAGTCTGCTTATTGGCCGGGAAACCTTTCCTGTTAGGGCAATAGCAGACAAGCAGCTGCTCCGACTTCCTCGCACCAGACACAGTCGGTGCTGTCGCTCCTGGTCGGGGGCCGTAAACGGAAGAGGGCAGAATGCCGGTAACACGACAGGACGTGAGGGAGCCGAAGGTACGTACCCAGGTTTTGGATAGAGAAACACTCTGGCCATGCCAGGGGCAAACACCAGGCGAGATGGGGCCACGGACAGAGCCTGCAGATCCCCGATCCTCTTTGTAGTGAGGTCCTTTATGGGGCCTTTTATCTTAAAATGTACCTTTTTTTTAAAAGCATAAAAAAGCGTAGCCACTTTAAGAGGTAGGCCCCAGTGAGTGCATTGCCCCTTTAAGAGGGAGTGTCCCGATTAGCGTGAGCGAATGAATAAACGCTTCGGATTCCGTACTCTTATAAAGTGTCTGAGCAGCTGTGAGGAATGGTTGCTGCTTGGTTGTCTGTTTGTTTCATCGTCAGATTTCTTCTCTAATAAGGTGAGCAATCGATGTTTTCTTTTGTGTTCAGGTAGAAAGAAGTATTGTTTTGTGGTGTTTTTTCTCTTCCATAGGCTGCGTTTATCCTTCATGTGCAAGTGTTGTGCATTTAATAAGAGGTAAGGGAGGATAATTTTCCCCTTTTGGTGTTTGGTTGCTATCCTGCTTTTTAATCTGTAAGAGTTTGGTTTTAGGGTGATCAGATTTGCTCTTTGGCGGCTGGACTGTGGATGTGCTGTTTGTTTGCCATTTGAGTGTGGTATTGTTGTGCAGGCCTGGTTAAACGGAGGGGTTCGTAGGGTTTTTTTAATAAATAATGCTAAACGTGTGTTTTTTTAGTTATGATGTGATTATGCAGTTCTAATGTTTTATTTTGTTTTTTAGGAACTGCATTTGGTCACTGCTGTCCTTCTTTACCCTTTATTTTTGGGTTTTGTGATTTAATGTTTGTTTGGTTTTCTTTATTTAAGGCACCCATCACGTTGTATGGATGCTGTGTTTAGCTGATTGTTAAAAAGAATATAGGGGGATTATTTGCAGATATTTTACTGTATGATAACCAACTGATTTTGTGTATCTGTTCCTTTCCAGTGGATCATCTGGGAGCACTGGTTGGATTGTGGGTGTTGGTCCTTTGATGGTGGAATCTGTGCTACGGTTTACACTGCATGCTGTGTGAATTTTATGAATTTACGGTGTGTGGCACTTTGCGTGTGTGTGGGTGTGCGCGTGTGTGTTGATGTGGTTTTCTTTACAGGCACCATTTTGAGTGAACCTTTTGGGGTTAAAGTGGGCCTGCACCCGTGGCCTGTCAGTCTTCCTTTGTATCCACTGGAATGTTTGGTGTTAATTGGTAATTGTAACAGTTGGTATCCTTTTAATATGATTCATGTTGCAGTTTTAAATAAAATAAGGTACCAATAATAAAGGTTTATATTTTAACTGATTCTGGATGTGTTGAGGAGGTTAATAAAATTCAACACTAAAATAAGAAATCTGTCTCTGTTCCTTTTTATTTGGTACACACTGAACCTGTTTAATTTAAATTAGTATTTCCCATGGGTAGATCCCAGGGTGGCATAGTTGAGTAACAAGTACATATTGGGGTCTTTTGGGCCCCTCACGCTACAATCTGGCGTAGTCGGCAGGACGTGTATAAACGGAGACATTTTTCTTTATTTTTGTCCCCCTGTAGTTCTTTTTGGTTGTTGTTGTGTTTTTTTTTTTTTTTGTTTGTTTAGAAGGACAGCGGTGTATCAAACTTCACTATTCAACAAGCATTGTAAGAGGCTTCTGGTGGACACGATTTCCTGGTCTTCATTAAGATGGACAACGAGCTGCAGGAGCTTCGAGACTTGGTGATCCAGTTAAGGGCAGAAAATGAGAGACTTGTACATGAACGGACTGAGGTGACATTAGTACCTTCATCAGGGGCCTCTGATTCTAACAACCCTGGTTCACATAATAATTTTACCCCAACAACGGGCTCTGAAAGTCTTTTATATGTGCCACGAGAGAGAAAATGTCCCTTGTTCCGTGGTAATGTAGGGCTCAATATTGTTGAATGGATTGAAGAGGTACGTGCAAGTATTCGGGCTCGACATTTAGCCCCAATAGATCAAGCTTATTTTATTTATGATCATTTGGAGGAGAAGCTAAAATGAAATAAGGTATAGATCTAAGGAAGAGCGGAAGATCCTGAAAAGATCTTGTCCATTTTGCAAGAACTATATGGTTGTTCTCAATCTTATGTTGCCTTACAGGAGGACTTTTCTCTAGGAAGCAGCTAGAGGAGAGTCCTTACAAGAGTATTCACATGCCCTGTTTAGTTTAATGGAAAGAGTGGTTAAGTGTGCACCTAATGGACTGCCTAATTCTGCTGTTTTACTTAGAGATCAGTTTGTTGAACATGTTAATGATCCTAATCTTCGCAGGACTTTGAAGCAGACGGTCCGAGCTAAACCAGGTCGCACACTACTTGATGTAAGGGCTGAAGCAATTCGATGGGAACGGGAAGGTAGACCTATTATTGATAGAGCTAGGAGTCATTCTGTTCCATCCATTTGTGCCATACAGACTTTTAAGGATAATAGTGTACAGCAGCAGCCCTCTATCCAGATATCTGAATTAGCAGAATTGAAAGAGATGATGTTGAAACAACAGCAACAGCTTAAAGAACTTTCTGAACGGTTTATGTCTTTGCAGCAACCTCGTACACACACTTCACTGTCACGTAATGCCCCAATAATATGTAGACGTTGTCAGCAGCCGGGCCATTTTGCTAGTAGTTGTGATAATGAGCGTGTTTTGCAGGCTCGGCACCATCAGCCTCGTGTGCAGCCTTGCTCGCCACAGAATGTGGCTTCCAATCAGCCAACGGAAAACTAGCACCCTCTGTTTTGCAGAGCCACAGAGCAGAAGGGGATATTACTGGCTCAAGGTTGCCCAGTCCTGTAAGTAATGAGACTGTTTCTCAATTAGTTGGTATGTGTCCATCAATTACTGTGACAATGGGGGGAGTGCAAGTAAAATGTATTTTAGACACTGGGTCGATGGTTTCTACCATTTCTGATACCTATTTTTTTCAGCATTTTTCACAAGTTCCTCATGCATGTCAGTGGTTACAGCTTAAGGCCGCTAACGGTCTTGACATTCCTTACATTGGGTATGTGGAGCTTGATGTTCAAGTACTGGATAGGGTTATTCCTAAGCGTGGCATCCTGGTGGTGCGAGGCCCTCAAACCTCTACATCCACAACTTGCGTGCCTGGTGTGTTGGGCATGAATATTATAAGGGAATGTTACACTGAGTTATTTGGGCACTACGGTCCGGATTTATTTGCCCTCCCACAGGTCACGCAGGCTCCTGATGTTTTGCAACAAGCCCTTCAGTTATGCCATCAAACTCAGCCTGAGCGTACTGGGTGTTTGGCTAGGGTTAGGGGTAGATATGCTGAGTCTGTGAGGTTTATTGCAGTTACATGCTCCCAGCAGGTGTTTTCATTAGCTAATACTGCACTTTTTGAGCCGTCTTCTGGATGTACTTCTCTTCTGTCAGGTCTAGTACTTTATCCAGCTGTAGTCAAGGGGTGTAGGGGTACAGCCTATGTCCCCGTAGTGAATGTTAATAGGACTGCTGTAAAGCTTCGTCCCCGATGTCCATTAGGGATGTTACATCAAGCTCAAATTGTCAGTTTACCGGCAGGGATTTCAGAAGTATACACTGAATCCAATGATCTAGAGGTAGCTATGGTAAATTCCCACGTAGGTCAGGTAGACCCCATGCATGAGATTATAAAATCTGTAGATCTGCAGGCGTTGTCTGCGTTAGATCAGCTGAAGGTGAGAGACTTGTTGAATAAATATGCTTCTGTCTTTTCAGCACATGAGGGTGACTTGGGATGTACAAATCTTATAATGCATGAAATTCCCTTAGTCGATGATGTGCCTGTTCGGCAGAGGTACAGACGTATACCTCCATCTGATTATGATACTGTTAAGGCCCATATAAACCAGCTTTTAGAGGCCCAGGTGATTCGGGAGAGCTGCAGTCCTTATGCATCCCCTATAGTTCTTGTTAAAAAGAAAGACGGCAGCCTGCGGATGTGTGTGGACTATAGACAGCTAAACAGTAAGACTCGTCGAGATGCCTTTCCATTGCCACGCATTGAAGAATCCCTGGATGCACTTTCTGGGGCTAAATGGTTCTCTACCTTAGATTTGGCCAGTGGATACAACCAGGTGCCCGTGGCTGAGAAGGATAAGGGGAAGACTGCATTCTGCACGCCATTTGGACTTTTTGAATTCAATCGTATGCCCTTTGGCCTCTGCAATGCACCTAGTACATTCCAGAGACTTATGGAACGGCTTTTCGGTGCACAACATTTTCAGTCTTTACTGTTGTACCTGGATGATGTTATTGTGGTTTCATCTACCGTAGATCAGCACCTTGTCCGGTTGGAGTCCGTGCTGTCTAGACTACAGAAGGAGGGACTAAAAGTTAAGCTGGAAAAATGCTGCTTCTTTCAAACAGAAGTGAAGTATCTTGGCCATGTGATCACTGAAGAGGGTGTTTCCACCGACCCTGAAAAGGTAGCGGCTGTGTCAACTTGGGGTCATCCCACCACAGTGTCCGAGCTGAGATCATTCCTTGGATTCGCCAGTTATTATAGACGTTTTGTGGAGGGTTTCTCCAAATTAGCAGCACCATTGCATCATCTGGTTGCTACGCTTACTGGCAAACACCATAAGACGGGTGCAAGGCACCCAATAGGAACTGCATGGACTAAGGAGTGTGAAGAGAGTTTTAATAACTTAAAAGTCTCCCTGACCACTGCCCCAGTGTTGGCTTATGCAGACTTTTCTCTGCCTTTTATTTTGGAGATTGATGCCAAGTCATGACAATCACTTGATCACTCTTCAGCAACAGGATCCAGTTATAGGCCCTTTTCTTAATTTTTGGCATCAGAAAAGAAGCCCTGATCGGTTGGAATGGAAAAGACTTTCTAGGTCTGTTCAAGAACTGGTACGGCAGTGGGATCGTTTGTTTGATTGAGAGGGGCTCCTGTATCGTAGATTCCACCGGCCTGATGGTGGTGAAGAACAATACCAGTTGATCCTACCTGAAGCCTTGAGGGAAGAAGTATTGCAGCAGTTGCATCAGGGTCACGGGCACCAGGGCATCGAGAGGACAACGGAGTTGGTGCGGCAGAGGTGCTATTGGCCAGGGATGTATGAACACATAAAACAGTGGTGCCAGCGCTGTCAGCGATGTGCTATGGCAAAACCCCTTCCATCCATAACTCGTACTCCAATGGGGCATCTGTTGGCCTCTAGACCAAATCAGATCTTGGCCATAGATTTCACCTTTCTCGATCGCTCAAGGGATGGAAGAGAGCATGTCTTAATTATGACTGATGTCTTCTAAGTTTACCCAGGCAGTTTCTACTAGAGATCAACGGGCCCCTACAGTGGCAAGAGTACTTGTTCAAGAGTGGTTCTATAAGTTTGGGGTGCCTGTCAGATCCACTCCGACCAAGGTCGAAATTTTGAAAGTGCTCTAATTCAGCAGTTGTGTGAACTCTATGGAATCCAGAAGACCCGCACTTCTCCTTATCATCCTCAAGGAAATGGACAGTGCGAACGATTTAATAGGACGTTGCATGGCCTTCTGAGAACTCTTCAGCCAGATCAGAAGCATGATTGGCCCCTTTATCTCCCCCAGATGATTTTTTCATATAATACCACTATTCATCAATCTACAGGCGAGTCCCCTTATTTTTTAATGTTTGGTCAAGAACCTCATTTACCTGTTGACTTTCTTTTGGGTAGAGTTAAGGAGCCAGTAACAGGATCTGTGAGTGAGTGGGTGCAAGAGCATCGCCAACGTCTGCAAATAGCTTTTGATACAGCTAAGGAACGGCTGAAAGCTGCTGCAGTCCTTCGGAAGGAGCGTCATGACCAGCAGGTGACTTCTGTGGGTTTCAGGGAAGGTGAGCTGGTCTATCTTCGAGCTAATGATATTCGAGGAAGAGCAAAAATCCAAGATGTTTGGGGGGCCTACAGTTTATAGAATAATTAAAGCCCCCAAGGACGGTGGGGCTGTCTATTCCATCTTGCCCCTTCATGGAAGTGGTAATGTCAAACATGTGCATTGTGTCCATCTTCGAGCTGCACCTGTCAACTTGCCACCCGCATCCCCGGGTCCATCAACAGATACTGGTTAATCAGTAGGTGATGAAGAGCTGGAGGGAGATTGGTGGATTGCTCCTCAGTCTGTAGAAGAGGCCCCAATTTTGGATCTTGTTGAACGTACCTTGAGTCAAGAAGTGGGTGTCCCAGTCGTTGATGAAGATGTAAATCACACGGACGAAAGTTGGGATTCTGTTCCTAGTACTAGTGGATTTCAGCCCAGACGGAGTACCAGAGAGACTGCAGGAAGACATTCCAATCCTCATCATTTGCCAGTAGCTATAAGTAGAGTTGATAGGGCTGCAGCCTCTCAAGTCCCTGGGTCTAGTAATATGACATTGGCTGTTTTTAGGCCATGGATTTAGTTTTTCTCTTATCGTCGGGGCGCCGATAACAAAAGGGGGGTAGATTGTAGTGAGGTCCTTTATGGGGCCTTTTATCTTAAAATGTACCTTTTTTTTAAAAGCATAAAAAAGCGTAGCCCCTTTAAGAGGTAGGCCCCAGTGAGTGCATTGCCCCTTTAAGAGGAAGTGTCCCGATTAGCGTGAGCGAATGAACAAACGCTTCGGATTCCGTACTCTTATAAAGTGTCTGAGCAGCTGTGAGGAATGGTTGCTGCTTGATTGTCTGTTTGTTTCATCGTCAGATTTCTTCTCTAATAAGGTGAGCAATCGATGTTTTCTTTTGTGTTCAGGTGGAAAGAAGTATTGTTTTATGGGGTTTTTTCTCTTCCATAGGCTGCGTTTATCCTTCATGTGCAAGTGTTGTGCATTTAATAAGAGGTAAGGGAGGATAATTTTCCCCTTTTGGTGTTTGGTTGCTATCCTGCTTTTTAATCGGTAAGAGTTTGGTTTTAGGGTGATCAGATTTGCTCTTTGGCGGCTGGACTGTGGATGTGCTGTTTGTTTGCCATTTGAGTGTGGTATTGTTGTGCAGGCCTGGTTAAACGGAGGGGTTCGTAGGGTTTTTTTTTTTTTTAGTTATGATGTGATTATGCAGTTCTAATGCTTTATTTTGTTTTTTTTTAGGAACTGCATTTGGTCACTGCTGTCCTTCTTTACCCTTTATTTTTGGGTTTTGTGATTTAATGTTTGTTTGGTTTTCTTTATTTAACACTAAACCTGCGCAAATTTGTGTAAATTCCCTGGCCCTCACACCTAGTAGCACCCCTGCTGAGATTTTCACAGGCCTGCAGCTCCATTGTTCTCCTGCTTTTGTTGTGCAAACACACCCATTACCTGTGAGGCCTGGCACATTTGCATTTCTTTACTCAGAGTAGCTCAGAGGCCAGAAGAAAACTCAAACAATCTTCATTTGCCTGTCCACCCTGTGCATGCCTTGTGCAAAATGTAGGCATTCACCACCGTCAGGTCCAGCATATTGTAAAAAAACACTACTGGCCACCTGCATGTTGCTGCTCTTACGGAATACATCCGTGCCATTTGGGTAAACACGTGTATACCACACTGTAAAAGCAGAGAGAGAGAGAGAGAAAGAGAGAGAGATGCATTGCAGACATATTTGGTCTCCAAATCCGTGGCCATCCAGAACTTGATCCCAAATTTGTCTGGCTTGGTTGCGATATACTGTGTGAATGGACAACGAACCTTGGTAGGGAACAGCTGTTCATCTATTTCAGGGGTGGGCAATTGATTTTTACAACAGGCCACATGAGAAACCTGAATTGTGTCAGAGGGCCACACCAACAATAACTTGAACTTCATTCTGCTCAAATTTCTTTCATTGTAAAATGCACTAAATTATATATTTTGAATAGCTGGTACTGATCATTGGAAGAATAAAACTATTCTGTAAATATTTGTGAAATTGTGGAGTATAGGTCAAATAAGAAAAAAAAATTATTGTTAACCTAAACTTACTAAAATCAATGAATTGCAATTCGAAGACAAGTTTTTTATTTATAATTATAAATTATTATTACTTATTTGTTACCATTCATAGTATTGACAGACAGACAGCGGTCAATTATTATTAGCAACGGTCTGTTATACGAAATAATTGCCTGCCGAACGTTTGGAAGCCCATTCAAGTGAATGGAACGTATTATTAAATTAATTCAATTCAATTCATTTTTATTTGTATAGCGCTTTTAACAATGAACATTGCCTCAAAGCAGCTTTACACAGATAATGTGGTGATTAAACATAAATATGTTCTTTGTAAGTATGTTTGTCCCTGATGAGCAACTGTGGCAAGGAAAAACTCCCCGAGAGGACATAAGGAAGAAACCTTGAGAGGAACCAGACTCAAGAGGGAACCCATCCTCATCTGGGTTGCACCAAATGTCCATTTGAAGCAGATATACAATGTTGTGGGGTACAGTGATGATCAGAAGCAAACTGCACTCCCGAGTCAGTGCAGCAGACCGCCGACACCAACTACAGTCCAATCCGTCCTCAAAGCACCCGTTCTACTCCGAATTAAGAGACCGTCCGAGCTGCACAGAAGTGTGAAGATCCAAGGAGGTGAGAGGGGCAGGAACACTGGTCACTGGAGCCTCAGGAGCATGTTTAACTCGACCGAAAGAGAGAGAGAGAGAGAGAGAGAGAGAGAGAGAGAGAGAGAGGGTGACGGGAAGAGAAGGATATGGATTATTAAGTGTAACTATTGGTGTACGAAAGTTAATGTCACTGTGCAGTTTGGACTGCAAGACTCGCTATGGCAGCATAACTAAAAGGGAGAACCAGAAGGTAACACAGACATGAGGGATCTCTGGGATAAGAGACGACCCACCACACCACCGTCAACAAACCTGAGTGAACGTGTGAATGTGAGGGGACGACAGCATACAAATATACCAGTTCACCAAACACTCTATATCCATGTTCCCTCCAGATCTGTGCCTTTACCTAAGAGAAATCTACTGATAAAAGGCTTGACTAAATAAATACGTTTTCAACCTCGACTTGAACACTGAGACTGTGTCTGAGTCCCGAACACTGATTGGAAGGCTGTTCCATAACTGTGGGGCTTTATAAGAGAAAGATCTGCCCCCTGCTGTAGTCTTCATTATTTGAGGAACCAACAGATAGCCAGCACCTTTTGATCTAAGTAGGCGTGGAGGATCATACTGGTACAGAAGTTCACTCAGATACTGCGGTGCGAGACCGTTAAGTGCTTTATACGTCAGTAGTAATATTTTATAATCAATGCGAGATTTGATTGGGAGCCAGTGTAGACTGATTAAAACAGGGGTGATGTGGTCGTATTTCCTAGATCTAGTGAGGACCCTTGCTGCTGCATTCTGGACTAACTGAAGCTTATTTATGCACTTACTCGCACACCCAGACAGTAAAGCGTTACAGTAGTCTAATCTAGAAGTAACAAAAGCATGAACCAGTTTTTCTGCATCCTGTAACGACATCATATTTCTAATCTTAGCAATATTTCTAAGGTGAAAGAAGGCGATTCTGGTGATGTTATTCACGTGAGACTCAAAGGAAAGACTCGGGTCAATAATCACACCAAGGTCTTTGACAGCCGTACATGCTGAAACAGAAACACCATCCAGAGATGCTACGTAATCGGAAAGTTTACTTCTAGCTGCATGTGGTCCTAGTAAAAGTACTTCCGTCTTATCTGAGTTGAGCAGAAGAAAGTTATTAAGCATCCACTGTCTAATGTCCTTTACACACTTCTCAACATTGTTAAGCTGATCTCTCTCATCTGGCTTTGCTGAAATATACAGCTGTGTGTCATCAGCATAGCAATGGAAGCGAATCCCATGTTTATGAATAATTTCACCAAGAGGCAGCATATATAAAGAGAAAAGCAGTGGGCCTAAGACAGATCCTTGAGGAACACCAAACTTTACCTCATAGAGCGTGGAGAACTCACCATTTACATCCACAAACTGATAGCGATCAGTCAAATAAGACCTGAGCCAAGAGAGAGCTGTTCCCTTTATTCCTACAACATTCTCAAGTCTAGCAAGCAGTATAGTGTGATCAATGGTGTCAAAAGCTGCACTAAGGTCGAGCAAAACAAGTAAGGAGACAAAACCCTGATCAGAGGCCAATAACAGGTCATTTACCACCTTAACTAGCGCCGTCTCTGTGCTATGATGAGGCCGAAATCCTGACTGATACATTTCAAAAATGTTATTCATAAGCAGATGTGAGCATAACTGCTGTGCTACAACCTTTTCTAAAATTTTGGATATAAAGGGGAGATTTGATATCGGTCTGTAGTTGGACAACTGACATGGGTCAAGGTCAGGTTTCTTAATAAGGGGGTGGATAACTGCCAGTTTGAAGGATTTCGGTACATAACCAGTGCTAATGGAAGAGTTAATTATTTTTATAATTATTAATAATATATAATTATAATTATTATTATCTATGGGGAATGTTTCAACGATGACCACGTGATCTAAGGCAATGAATTCCATATTTTTTTTGTTATGCCTTTTTCCTTGGCACATCACTGGAAAACTTTCTTGCCTTTTCAAAAAAGTCTGCTGCAGACGGAGTGCGCATGCTCGGATTGACTTCTTTTCTGTGCCGCATTCTTCTCATATTTAGAATGGCAATCGGGATGTTTGGATTTCAGGTGATAAATTAAACCCAACGTGGAGAAACTCTTTGCAGATACATCCTCTCTTGAAATTTCAGCATTGCATGTTTTGCAAATCGCTATCCGTTGGTCTTTCTCCGAGATATTGAAATAAGTCCACACCGCAGACATGTTGGCTTTTATCCAGATAACCGTGTGCATGCTGCGTTTTTTATTTTGTCATTACAATTGTGTTTCGGTCGTGTTGTTTCAGTGATTTTAGGTATTTCTCCAGAAAACTTCCTGTGGCCGATTTTTTATAATTTATGATTGGCCTCACACGGGCCGGACAGGGGCTTACAAAGGGCTGGATGTGGCCCGCGGGCCGTAGTTTGCCCAGGTCTGATCTATGGTCATGTGTTCTCCTGGAGTGAAACTCTCAGCACAGTTCTTGTTGAAGCGTGTCCAGCTGTAGGAGATTGCAGCAAATTTGTTTTCACCCGTTCTACCTGCATCTCCTTGTCATCAAATCGAAGGTGTTGTCTGAAGATAAACAAATAGAGAATGGTAAATTTACATGAACCTCACTCTAAATGGGTTTATATAAATATCATATGTACTATGGCAATGACAAGCCTTAGCAGACTCTGTGGGTCCAGCTTGCGCAGTGAAGCACGAGTCATTTGCTACTGCACTGGGCATTCCAGTGTCCTCCTCTACCCACACAGTGCCATCTTTTGCCGTCTGGCTCAGACAGGGCTTCCCTGTACCACGGTGCATCTTCCGTGGAGACATGTTGGGTTCTTGTTCTATCTCCTTTTTGGATTCTTCTGAGGAGGTATCAGTGGCCTGCTGGTCAGAGTCTGCTTCGTCCATTTCCTAAAGCCAGGCCAAAGCCTGTTGCGCGGAGACGTTCTTCCTGCGTGGCAGTGAAACGGAGGCCATCCTGATGTGCGTTTTCAAAAATGCGAAGAAGAAATGATTCTACCGCCTGGGTCGCTCTGCTTTTATGCACAGCACTGTGCTGTAGTCATGCAATGCCACTCCCTTACATACACAGTCACAATGGACAGAATCACGACCAATTGTTAGGAAGGTTTCCTAACAATTCCTAACCAGCTCGAAGGACAAAATGTTAGGATTTTCACTATCTGGTGTGCGCTGATCAGGGGATTGTACTCGCCCCAGCGTGTCAGTCAAAACACGGTACAGGATTCAGAACACTCAACTTTACAGGGTATAGAACTGAGCGTATATGAGGTGATTCTTGCTATCTTAGCTGCTGTTCACTAGGTTGCGTGATGCAGAATGCATGCTGAAAGGCCACTGCTGAGTGACCACTGCTGAATGGTCAGTACTGAGTGACTCTGCTGAATGGTCAGTGCTGAGTGACTGTGCTAAATGGTCAGTGCTAAGTGAAAGGTTGCACGATGTCGAATGGCCACTGGTAGTTCAAACTGTAGTTCACCATCTCCCTCAGAGTCTAATGAGTTCAGGAGACCCACGAGAGCTTGAATTTGGAGGGAGAACAGATCAAAACTGGCTGTATCTCCAGGCTACTCTAGAGGCAGACACACAGTTTACCAAGCAATGACAAGCTGCCTAGGACATTACAGGAGATTTAGCAACTCCGTAAAGATTAGGCGGCCATTCTGGAGGAACTCTGACAACTAAGGGTCCTTTACAAGGATATGCAGAATTTAACAGTAAAGCTGAAACAACTCTGCTAGTTCAAGCTCGAAATTCAAGCCCTCATGGGTCTCCTGAACTCACTAGGCTCTCTCAGTCTCAGTAAACAAATGCAAATGTGCCAGGCCTCACAGGTGTTGGGTGGTTTGCACAACAAAAGCAGGGGAAGAATCGAGCTGAAGAACTGTGAAAATCTCCGCAGGGGTGAATCACACCTCAGAGCTTGCACCAGAAAATAAAAAGTCAGTAATTCTAGTGTTAAGGCACCCATCACGTTGTATGGATGCTGTGTTTAGCTGATTTGTTAAAAAGACTATAGGGGGATTATTTGCAGATATTTTACTGTATGATAACCAACTGATTTTGTGTATCTTTTCCTTTCCAGTAGATCATCTGGGAGCACTGGTTGGATTGTGGGTGTTGGTCCTTTGATGGTGGAATCTGTGCTACGGTTTACACTGCATGCTGTGTGAATTTTATGAATTTACGGTGTGTGGCACTTTGTGTGTGTGTGTGTGTGGGGGTGTGCGCGTGCGTGTGTGTGTTGATGTGTTTTTCTTTACAGGCACCATTTTGGGTGAACCTTTTGGGGTTAAAGTGGGCCTGCACCCGTGGCCTGTCAGTCTTCCTTTGTATCCACTGGAATGTTTGGTGTTAATTGGTAATTGTAACAGTTGGTATCCTTTTAATATGATTCATGTTGCAGTTTTAAATAAAATAAGGTACCAATAATAAAGGTTTATATTTTAACTGATTCTGGATGTGTTGAGGAGGTTAATAAAATTCAACACTAAAATAAGAAATCTGTCTCTGTTCCTTTTTATTTGGTACACACTGAACCTGTTTAATTTAAATTAGTATTTCCCATGGGTAGATCCCAGGGTGGCGTAGTCGAGTAACAAGTACATATTGGGGTCTTTTGACAGGCACTCTGACAGGCACTCTGGGTCGCATCCCGGGCCTCAGCCTCCGTGTGCCGCGGAGGAAACGTGTCACCAGTGGGTGCTTACCCAGCAACTGCCAGCAGGGAGCCATATGCCGCAATGGCGGACACGTAAACCTTCAGGGTCAAAGGGGTTAACCCTGCGGCAAACTGTTCCTGTAGGACCTCCAGAACCGAACCGACCGGGCAGTTGACCGGTTCCAGGCCATGGTGCACAAGGGTGAATTGACTTTATTTTATTATTTTAAAGATCTCTTCATTTTATTGTTTTATCATTTCGTGTCATTTATTTTGCACTGTTGTAAGGAGGCAATAAAATTGTCAGCTGTTCAACTCAACTGGAGCTTTGCTTGTGAATTGGACTAACTTACCTCTCATCAACCCTAGGTAGATGTTAGCATCTTCTCTCAACTGCCATGGGATCAAGGCACTACATTAACACTGCTGTACCAACCAGCAATACAAACCTATAAATATGAATCACTTGTAAATAATGTTCTATCGCACAAGTACAAAAGCCACCTTGTATTGATGCAAAAATATAGCTAACAAAGTAAAACAACTGTTAAATTCTGTAAAGCTGCTTTGAGGCAATGTCTTTTGTGAAAAGCGCTATAGAAATAAACTTGACTTGGCTAACAACATTAATTAAGGCTGGAGGTAGGGCTGGGCGATATGGCCTAAAAAAAAATCCCAGATTTTTTCACAAAAAATCAGATTTGCGTTTTAAATCGATTTTTTTTTTCCCCCTGCTTAAAATCAATCTGCATTTTAAATAAAGTTTATTTACCCTTCTGGGATTATAACCCACTTTGGGTCAAAGTGCAATCAGAAACAACAAGCCTGAAATACAAGGGGCTGAGTTCGTTCAAAACTATGGGAGCCCAGAGGGGAGCGTCGGCAGACATTAAAGAGAAACCCGATTTTTATTAAACAGATCAATGTAAACTACACATTCGAGTTAATGGATAAAATCTATTTCTTGCCCAGCCCTAGCTGGAGGCTTCACAAATTTTAGAAAAGCAGTGAAAAACACAATGTGATTTCAGTGCAATGGTGTTTGAAAAATTTACTTTGCACAAGGATTATCACATACTGAATTAAACTCCAGTAAATGGGAATAATACCACCCGAATCAGAAATCCAGTTGCACACCACTGTGGTGCATTTGGTGTATCTGAAAATAAGCAAATAGCATGTGTGTATGTATGTATATATGTGTGTATGTATGTATATGTATGTGTATGTATGTATGTATGTATGTATGTGTGTGTGTATATATATATATATATATATATATATATATATATATATATATATATATATATATATATATATATATATACACACACAGTGGAACCCGGTTATGTCGATGTCCTAGGGGGTTGCCAAAAAGCATTGAGATAACCGATGATTGAGATAAACGAAAATCAATATGGCGGCAATATATTAATGTGCTTGAAATTTCTTTATGTACATGATGTGCGTTAATAAATGAGAATGTACATGCACGTGTTTTTGGAGGGTTTTTTACACAACAGCGTTGCCGCGATTTGTTTGATGAAGGCATGCTATAAAAATATACATACATGTTTTGTTAACTGTCAGGAATCCACCTGCCACACCGAAGGGGGCAGCTTTCTCGGCCGCTTTCTCTGAAGCGCCCGGCTTCAATCGCGCACATATGGTGCTCGTTTAGCACTCAACACCAGCTCCTATTTAAACTTCCACACTCTCACCGTCCGTTATTGTTGATATATGTTGGTTTACAGCGGTCGTTGTTATCGCTCATGTGTATCCCGGTACGTGCCTTCCCACCGGCACTCTCTCAACGGCTGCGCTTTTCTTCCCAAAGCGCTTCGCAGATTCCCCCGATCCTACCGTTGGTAATTCTATGCTTTTGCTGCTCATCCCACGTTCCACGCTGCGCTTCTACCAAGCGCGGCTTTCGCCTCCCGTTCATCGCATAACATTTAACAACAAAAGGCATATGTGCACTAACTAACAGCAGAGATTCACCAGTATACAATACAAAACCTGTAGCATCTATAAGGCTTGATTTTTCCGCCACTTTCGCGAGTTCTTCTGCGGCTGCACAGTCCTGATCGACATAACTGACGTTAAATGGCAAATTTTCCCCTCTTGTGCTCGAGATATTAGAGTTCGGCATAACCGATTAAAAAATGCTTAGACAAAGCGAGAATTTGGCGGTTCCACTTCAAAAACGTCGACTTAATAGGGTTGTCGAGTTAACCGAGGTCCAGATAAGTGGGTTCCACTGTGTGTGTGTATGTGTATGTATGTGTATATATATATATATATATATATATATATATATATATATATATATATTATATGGATTATGTGGATTATGTGCTTATTATTTTCTGATGCTTTCTCCCGAAGCCGTGCAGCTCAGAACACAGCTGAGGTGTGGTTTATTCGTTTCCGTTCGAAAATTTCATTGGTCTAATGTTATGTCGCTCAGTTTTTTGGCCGGAAAAAACCCAGGAAAAATCCATAAATTACCCGCTTCGTTGTTTAAGCCGCGGGGTTCAAAACGTGGGAAAAAAGTAGCGGTTTATAGTCCGAAAAATATAATGTTAATTGTACTTGTTATTGCCACGTTGTTTGTATATGGCTAATCGCTTAATAAAAAAAACTGTTGTGCTTCCTGTATATCTTGAATGACTGATGTCCAATGATTAAGTCAGTAAGTGTTCCATTCACAAACTATACCTACCTTTTTTTGGTTTGTCTAAATTGTTGTTGTGTTTTTGGATTTGTTAATGTGTTTTCGTGCAACATTTCAGACAAAACAGAAAAGGTAGGTATAGTTTGAGAATGATCAATCCAGCCATTATGGTTGCACAAGCCAGTGCACTCTTAGCGGCGGTTACCAAGCCCGGATAAATGGGGAGGGTTGCGTTAGGAAGGGCATCCAGTGTAAAACGTGCCAAATCGAACATGCAGATAACGAATAAGAATTTCATACCAGATCGGTCGAGGCCTGGGTTACTAACAACTGCCACAGGTATCGTTAGCCAACAGGGTACTGGTGGAAATTGGACTACTGTTGGCCGAAGGAGGAGAAGGAGAGGAGGAAGCAACACGTTCTCACTCCCAACTCGTTACATATGGACGCTTGGTCAGGATCCCCTGGAGTCACATTTTGAAGCACTGGGTATCCCTTTAGCATCATTTTTCAACGTGCAGGGATTCCCATAGACGTCTGTAGATCTCTGAACCGGAACCTGCAGCGTTGAATTTTGACGTGTTGGGGAATCAGACAGCAGTCCGTTATGTGTTATGAACGGGATCGGGGCTACGATAAATAAGAATAAAAAAAGAATACCTTGCTATAAATTAATTATGGCAGGGCTACTCAGTTTTGTGATGCAGTAAATCACAGCAGACATTATAAAAATATAACTTGCTGCACCAAATGTGTAGTAGGCAGGCTAAGATAGCTAATTACATTCAAGTTTGTTTATTTGTTTTTCCACTTTTAATCATGCAAGGAAATAGAGGAGATTGTATGATATTTGGAAATTGTGTGTTTTAAGTTACCAAAATGACAGTAGCACTTTAATACTTTACCCATTTATAAATGTTCAGATGAAGAACAGTGTTGCCAGATTGTTGTGTTTTCCAGTAATTGTTCACATATCCACACAAAAAACTCTAGTAAATACACAAATCTTAGCAATAACAATACAAATTAATTTTGACAATTAATTAATAAATTAAAAAAAAAAAAAACAATACTGTGGAGCATCACATATTTACAATATAATAAAGCAAATTAGGTGTTCTTGTCTAAAGAAGGTTAGGTTGTAACTACGTTGTAAACTATTTTCTATGTCTGTCATTTAGCACATCACATCTGTTGTTGTTGTTGTTGTTGTATCTGTCCGTCTTTTTGTCTGTTCCTGTTTATGCCCCTTACCATGAGTGATTTAGAACATACAAGAACAGTTTATGTGCTGGATAACATGGTTAAGCATCAAGAAATCAATAATGAGCTCCAAAGTCTTGATGACTTACTTCAATAGCTGCAGGGAGAGGAGGCAGCAGCAGCAGTAAAAACACCTGATCCAAGGGTACATTGGAGAAAGAGAGACAGTGATGGAAACATTGTCTATGCAAGACCAAGATCAAGCAGGAATCAGTCAAACGAGGGTCAGTATAATTTTTCATTCAAGGTATATTGAATATCTGGATCTGCACTTATGAATGTATCAAACAAGGAATATGATGTAAACAATCAAACCAGAAGCACTGATTTTTAGCATGAAAATAAATTGAATAAAATACAGTATTTGTGTAAAGAAGTATAAGCTTCACTAAATGATTGGTCTTGGTAAGATTTGTTTGAAGCAGTTTGTTCTGAGTGTGTTGATAGTGGCCAACCAGCTTGTTTTTTTTATGATCTGCTTCTACAGCAAGCATGTTTATTTGCTTTCCTGATCTATTTGACACATTATAGAGAGATAACTGCAAGCAGTTGAACTGTCTACATTTGAGTTTGGGAAATAAAAAGTCTGCTAGTCCTCTCGACTAAATGTTAAACAGTGAGCTTGGACCATTTTACACTGGTAATAAGGGAGATCAAATTGTGGGACGGGTAGTAAATGTTCTGAATGTTGTTCTTTATTGTTTTTATGTGGTACAGCTGATCACATTCGGAAAACTGATCCACACATCAATGCTCCTGACACTAACTGTGAGGTGACCTTTTTCTCCAGAGACTGTTGGTGTGTACTTCATTCTGTAAATTACATTATATATATATATATATATATATATATATATATATATATATATATATATATATATATATATATAATATGTGTGTATGTGTGTGTTTAATATTCCATACTATTTTAATAGAGTGTTTCATGCAAGATCTCCAGCACTCACTGAGCGATTCTTTAGATGATGCATCAGCTCTTGGAACCTCAAGAGATCCTCTCCTATTTTTCTTAAACTGGAGCACAAGACAAAGTCTCATTTCAGAGAAGTGGAGGGCAGAGAGACCCCGCCTGGTGAACATGGATGTGGCACGGGAAAATGTGGTAACACACATCTGCCAACTGTGTGGAAGCAATCCAGCTGCTGTCCGGTGTTGTGACTGTCGACCACGCCCCTTCTTTTGTGCTGAATGTGATGTCATCATGCACACCAGACATGTTCTCCATAACCGAGATGCCATGACTCCTGGATTCTACCAGCCATTGCCTCCAACAACTTTTGTTGTAGATAAGGCTCTTTCCCATTGTGGTAAGTTCTTGTTTGTGTCTGGACAACATAAATATCATTCTAGGAATTGGTAGTCCTCATAAGCTTTACTATTTAAATATGCCTTTTTGTCTCTTGTTGTTTGATATTAAATTTATGTGGATACTTCGTGTCAGTCAGCTTTTTGAGCATCTCTGTATACTTTTTCAGCAATGTACTTCAATACCATAGAATCGGTCCAATGTTATATTACTCAGTCAATCCAAATGATCTTAATTCACGTTTGATCTTGTTCAGTGCGCCATGTGCCTGTGGAGGTTCCTGACAAAATGTGTGGTTGTTCACCAGAGTCACTGAGGGTCAGCCCAGGGAAGACTGTTGCTGTGATCACAATGAATGGTAAGTGTGTGAAGATAAAAATCTATACATGCTCTACCTCCATAAGTTGGGCACAGGTCTGTATGTAAGATCTACACATTACTTTCGATTAATGTTTAACAAGTATACAAAGTCATGTAAAAAAAAGGTTGAAATAATCCAAAACCTGATTATTCACTTAAGGTTTACATTAAAGTGGAAATGTTTTTGATTTTTTCAGGACGATATGACGGCATGCCTAAGTTGAGTTGTGAGGCATGCCAAGCCACTTGGGTTGCTGGAGTGTTCGAGCTAAATCGAAGTCAAGTCAAGTCAAGTCAAGAAGCTTTTATTGTCATTTCAACCATATATAGCTGATGCAGTATACAGTGAAATGAGACAACGTTTCTCCTGAACCCAGGTGCTACATAAAACAACATAAAAACAACAGTCACAGTACAGAAGAACAAAGGGCCAGGAACTAAGATCCTCACCACATAAAGTGCATGTGTGCAACTGGTGCAAACAGTGCAAAAGACAACACAAGACAGTGCAAAAGACAACACAAGACAGTGCAGAACAATACAAAATACACAAAATATAAAAATAAAAGCAGCAGTAGCTCCGCCAGTAAAACTTGTCGTGACAGGATAAGGTGCACAGTAGCAGAAATGTAAACAAATATAAACAGAATTTTGCAATCCTATAATAGTGTAAAAAAATATGGTAGCAGCAATCAAGATAAAGTGAACAGTGACCAATGGATTCACAGAATAATGTGCAAATAGAGCAAGTCCCGGAGATCAGCAACAAACGGCATGTAAACATTATGCTATAATGAGAGGTGTGAATGGTGCTGAGACCTGGGTGTGTGAAGTGTATGTGTGTTGAGTCCGGTTGTGCAGATCAGTCACTCAGTTGTGTGTAAGTGTGTGTGTGTGTGTGTGTGTGAGAGAGAGAGTTCAGTCCAGATGTTTGTTCAGGAGCCTGACGGCTTATGGAAAAACTGTTACACAGTCTTGTTGTGGCGGCCCGAATGCTTCGGAACCGTTTTCCTGATGGTAGGAGGGTGAAGTATGTGTGTGATGGGTGTGTGTGGTCGTCCACAATGCTGTTTGCTGCGGATGCAGTGTGTGGTGTAAATGTCCATGATAGAGGGAGAGACTCCGATGATCTTCTCAGCTGTCCTCACTATCCTCTGTAGGGTCTTGCGATCCGAGACGGTGCAATTCCCAAACCAGGCAGTGATGCAGCTGCTCACGATGCTCTCGATGGTCCCTCTATAGAACATGGTCAGGATGGGGGGAGGGAGATGGGCTTTCCTCAGCCTTCTCAGGAAGTAGAGACGCTGCTGGGCTTTCTTGGTGATGGAGCTGGTGTTAAGTGACCAGGTGAGGTTATCCGCCAGATGAACACCAAGGAATTTGGTGCTCTTGATGATCTCCACTGAAGATCCATCGATGATCAGTGGAGAATGGTCACTCTGTGCTCTTCTGAAGTCAACAACCATCTCTTTGGTTTTGTCCACGTTCAGAGACAGGTTGTTGGCTCCACACCAGGCTGTTAGCCGTTGCACCTCCTCTCTGTATGCTGACTGTCGTTCTTGCTGATTAGACCCACCACGGTCGTGTCATCAGCAAACTTGATGATATGATTCGAGCTGTGCATTGGAGCACAGTTGTGAGTCAGCAGAGTGAACAGCAGTGGACTGAGCACACAGCCCTGAGGGGCCCCAGTGCTCAGTGTGGTGGTGCTGGAGATGCTGTTCCCGATCCGGACTGACTGAGGTCTCGGTCAGGAAGTCCAGGATCCAGTTGCAGAGAGAGGTGTTCAGGCCCAGTAGGCTCAGCTTCTCAATCAGGTGCTGGGGAATGATTGTGTTGAATGCTGAACTGAAGTCTATGAACAGCATCCTTACATAAGAGTCCTTGTTATCCAGATGGGTGAGGGCCAGATGGAGGGTTGTGGAGATGGCATCGTCCGTGGAGCGGTTTGGACGATACGCAAACTGCATGGGGTCCAGTGCGGGTGGGAGCTGGGTCTTTATGTGCCTCATGACAAGCCTCTCAAGCACTTCATCATGATGGGTGTGAGTGCAACGGGACGATAGTCATTGAGGCAGGACACAGAAGACTTCTTCGGCACAGGAATGATGGTCGTCATCTTGAGGCACGAAGGAACAGTGGCGCTGCTCAGGGAGATGTTGAAGATGTCAGTGAAGACATCTGCTAGTTGTTCTGCACATTCCCTGAGCACTCTGCCAGGAATGTTGTCTGGTCCAGCAGACTTCCGTGGGTTAACTCTGCATAGAGTTTTCCTCACTTCAGCTGTGGTTAGACAGAGCACCTGGTCACTGGGAGGAGGGATTGTCTTCCTCGCCACCACGTTGTTCTGCCCCTCGAACCGGGCGTAGAAGTCGTTCAGCGCATCTGGAAGGGAGGCGTCACGGTCACAAGCAGGTGATGTGGTCTTGTAATTCGTGATCGCCTGGATGCCCTGCCACATGCGCCGGGTGTCTCCGCTGTCCTGGAAGTGGCCATGGATTCTCTTGGCGTGTCGCGCCGCCTCTCTGATAGCACGGACAGTTTGGCCCTTGCTGTTTTAAGGCCGTCTTGTCCCCTGCTCTGAAGGCAGAGTCTCTTGTTTTAGCAGCGCACGAACCTTGGCGGTCATCCATGGCTTCTGGTTGGAACGTATAGTGATGGTCCTGGAGGTAGTCACGTCGTCAATGCACTTGCCGATGTAACTGGTCACTGTTGACGTGTACTCCTCCAAGTTGATGAAATCGCCATTGGTTGCAGCTTCCCTGAACATGTCCCAGTCAGTGCATTCAAAACAGTCCTGGAGAGCAGACATGGATCCTGCTGGCCAGGTTCTCACTTGTTTTTGAGCTGGTCTTGAACGCCTGCTGAGTGGTCTGTATGCTGGGATCAGCATAACAGAGATGTGGTCTGAGTACCCGAGGTGGGGCGGGGCTTCGCCCGGTATGCGCCCGGATGTTTGTGTAAACAACATCCAGCGTGTTTTCTCCTCTGGTTGCAAAGTCCACATTCTGATAGAATTTGGGAAGCACAGTCCTGAGATTTGCATGATTAAAATCTCCGGCGACTATAAACAGTCCGTCAGGGTGTGTGTTTTGAAGTTCGCTAATGGTCCCGTAGAGCACGCTGAGCGCTTCCTTAGCATTAGCGCTAGGTGGTATGTACACTCCGAACACAATAGCGGTGGTGAATTCCCGGGGTAAATAAAAAGGTCTACATCTCACAACAATAAACTCCAGCAGCGATGAGCAGTAGGTAGAAACAAGCACAGAGTTCTTACACCATTCCGTCTTGATGTAAACACACAGACCGCCGCCGCGAGTCTTACCGCACAGAGCTGCATTTCTGTCGGCACGAAACGTGGCTAGCCCGTCCAGCTGTATGGCGGCGTCCGAACTCTGTCGCTCAGCCACGCCTCAGTAAACACAAAACGCAGCAGTGTCTGTACTCACGCCGAGTAGCTTGTTGGAGTCTGATGTAGTCTAATTTATTGTCCAGGGAGCAGACATTTGCCAGCAGTAGTGATGGTAGAGCGGGCCGGCTAGGGTTTGCTTTTAGCCTAGCATTAGCACCCGCTCGCTTTCCGCGTTTCTGCTTCCTTGCGCAACGCTTCGATTCCCCTCCTCCGTCCGTCCTCCGCAGGCGATGCGAGGTCTGGAGGCCTGGTTCTCGGAGCACGCCGAGGTCGCGTAGCTTCTGCCGCAGGTCGTCATTTATGGTGTTGTTTGGGTTGTTTCTGAGTTCTTTCAATGTTTTTCGGTTGTACACAGGGACACCGGTTGCTCCGATGCCCATGTGTTGTGTAGGGCGGGCTACAGAATAATGTTAGCACCATTTTGGGTCCGGAGCGGCCGCTGCGAGCTACTGCCGCGCCGCCATCTTAGTCATATTGCCTGTGACTACTGGCCTGCAACCCTTAACTTTGCCACAATTTATGCCACAATTTATGCCACATGTCTTTTTTTCATTTGAAGAAATGAAGATGGCAGCCCCAGGACTGTCCTGACAAGCTTTTTCAAGAATGCTGGATCAGCGAACTGTCCGCTATAGTCGTGTGAGTATTACGTTTATTTATCCTACAGTATTGGTGATCTTTCTGTATTCTGGGTTGAAAGGTGTTTGATGCTAATGCATTTGTTTTACATTATTAGCTGTTGGTTTCCTTACTTTCAATAGACTGGCAAGATCTCCACAGACAGTTTTCAGAAAAAGTTTTTTTAAGTGGGAGGCTGTCCGTTTTGAGGTGGACAAAATCTGCAAGGAAGAGCCTGTCATCTGTCCTGCACGCACCCCAGATATTCTGGCAGTTTCAGTAGATGGAAACCGCAAGCTTAACCGTTTCAAGAATGTAGCTAGGTATACCAGAATTGTGTATAATGTCACACTGTTGAAACAATATTAATAAGAAGAAATATCCATTTAATGTGCATAGTAAAGTTAAATTAGATAAGAATGTATCATTCAATTTTGTGTACCTGTTCTGTATGTATTTTTTGTTGGGTTTTTTTGTTTTTCTTTTTTATAGATCTGAAGAATAGGCCATCTTTGAAGACGTCTTTATAGCTAAGGATGAAGATGTGACAAGATTTGTGGACTACATTCACAAGGCATCCAAACATGTACTGTAAAATCGCAGATGATTAGACTTTATACAGGAGTACAATTGCCTCCAACTACAAATTTTGTTTACGAGAGTCTTATTTTCATCAACTATTTTCCGACTATTTTAAGACCACCGCACTGAGCCGCCGATATCAGAAGGTAAGATAGAATCAGTAGAATAAGTTCTAGATGCTCAGTAATGAATGTCATTCATTTTTGAAGCTGTACAGGTTATTCAAAACGAATGAAACGATATCATGACTCATTGCTTCAGTTCTCAAGCATCGTCATGGAATGAGTCAGTGACCATGAATTATCCAAGTTGATTGTGAAGTTAATACTTTTGACTTTGTTCTAGTTTTCTTTTCTTTTCTTTAATAAAATATTGTGTAATGAAATCGGTTAATTATTTTTAATGAACCCTGTATATTGAAGATTTCTTTGTTTTTATACTATCTGTGATTTCTTGTCATTTCAGAACACGAAAGCTCTGCAAAGCTAGTTGCAAAACCTAGAGTCCATGAAAGTCGAACTGACAGTGACAGAAAGCCAATTGGAAGACTGGGTCAATGATGTAAAGGAGTGGGCAAACGGTGAGGAAATGACTAGTGTGTGTGTGTGTGTGTGTGTGTGTGTGTGTGTGTACTGTATATGTTGATGCTTTGGCCAGCAGAATTGAGGTGCTGGTGGCAAGTATCAAGAGGCGTTCCCAGCGTCTCTATAAAGATACAGATGGCAAGAAAGGTCGTGCCAGGATCCGCCGCAAGATCAGGAAAGAGAAGGGGATCCTGACATCAGTTGTGGAGAAATACAACATAATGGTTCCAAAAACAAAAACTCTGTGCTTGGAAACCATTTTGTCTGGTGAGACAGCTTGGCCATGGCAGCTACCACACAGTGGTATGTACACTAGTCTTTTGACAATTATTTTATATAATAACACATCAGCCACAATGCCACAAATGTCAATCTGCAACCCCATATGAAGTTTTTCTCATGCATTCCAGACACTGTTGACAAAAGAAAGGCATTCCACATCATGATGTCACTAAGGCGACTTCAGGAGGAGCAGAAAATTGTTGTTGCAGAGATGAATAAACATTGGAAATATCTTTCAACTCGTGCTGAGACCCTCTGAGAACTGTCCTGCTTGTTTGCCAGCGAGAGTTGCTGAGAAAGAATGTTATAAGTTAAGTTATTTCAGCCATCACAACTGTCTGATTATCTTTATTTTACTATTAGTAAGAGTCTTTTTGACTAGTTCATATTCCTATAACTACATAGGACATGTCCTGTCTAATTAAGTAAAAAGCCCTAATAAACATACACAACAATGATGATTGTTTATAATATTTCTAATGAATCTAAAGTTTGTAATAAAATCAGCTTTTTGTCATTTTATAAATATAACCAAAGTGTAGTCTCTTTTTTCACATACATAGAAATACAACCAGTCAGTGATGGAAATGAAGTGTGTTATTGTAAGGCTAAGTACTGTACTGTACTGTACTAAAGTATAGATTTCAGTTACTCTAGATGATTTGTTACTTCTCATGGCTCTTTGTAGTTGTAAAGTATTAGGCTGCAAAATACTTTTTACTGAGCTTATAAAATACGACATTTTGGTATGAATAAAACTACTCAGTAGTTTACACATTTGGAATAAATACAGCCAGCCAAAATAATTAGTTAATATGCAAAGAAAAAACTCGTAGATTTGTAAAAAATAATAATTAGATACATATTGGACATATGAAGAGTTCAGGTGCAAAAGCCTCTGATCCATTTAGAAAAAAAATGAGCATTTTTCTTATGTGCCAAAGTTTATGTTCAGTTTATTCACTTGAATGGCAATAAAACTAACATTTAATTAAAGTGGAATTAATGGACAGAAAAAAGGAGCCTGAGAGAATGTCCATTTCAGAAGAAAATTTTAAACACCATTAAAAGGCTTTTGCATCTAAACACTTCAAATGAAATTTTAGGTCTTCATCCCTGGGCTGAGGAAAAACAACTGGCCACATGCCTGTGTTCTAGATTAGGGTACTGTATAACAGTTGAAACCTGTTTATAGACATGGAATAAGCAGATTATAATAAGGACATAGACAAGCAAGACAAAGAAATCTATTATAATAAGCAGGAATCCTTATTTGCAAGTTCATTTATTGCTGTTTTGCTATTCAGGTGTTCCAATTATGCAGACTGCTTTTACAAACATTTGTGAAAGAATGGGTTGCTCTCAGGAGCTCAGTGAATTCCAGCATGGTACCTTGGCAGGATGCCACCTGTGCAATAAGTTCAGTCATGAAATTTCCTCACTACTAAATATTCCACAGTAAACTGTTAAAGGTGTTATAACCAAGTGGAAGCGATTGGGAATGACAGCAACTCAGCCACAAAGTGATAGAACATGTAAAACCACAGAGTGGGTCAGAGGATGCTAAAACACATAGTGCACAGAAGTCATCAACTTTCTGCAGGGCCAGTAGCTACAGTCCTCCAAACTTCATGTGCCCTTCAGATTAGCTAAAGAACAGTGCACAGAGAGGTTTATGGTCGAGCAGCTGCATCCAAGCCTTACATCAGCAAGTGTGCAGTGGTGTAAAGCATGCTACCACTGGACTATAGAGCAGTGAAGACTTGTTCTCTGGAGTGACTAATTACGCTTCACTGTCTGGCAATCCTAAAGACAAGCCTGGTTTGGGGGTTACCAGGGGAACGGTACTTGTCTGACTGCATTGTGCCAAGTGTAAAGTTTGGTGGAGGGTGATTATTATGTTGGGTTGTTTTTAAGTAGTTGGGCTCGGCCCCTTAGCTCCAGTGAAAGGAACACTTTATGCTTCAGGATATTTTGGACAGTTTCATGCTACCTACTTTGTCGGAACAGACTGGGGATAGCCCGTTCCTCTTCCAACATGACTGAGCTCAAGTGCAGAAAGCAAGATCCATAAAGACATGGATGAGTGAGTTAAGTGTGGTAGAACTCGACTGTCCTGCACAAGAGTCCTGACTTCAACCCGATAGAACATTTGGGATGAATTAGATCAAAAACTGTAATCCAGGCCTTCAATGTCCAACATCAGTGTCTGACCAAACAAATGCGCTTCTGGACAAATGGTCAAAAATTCTCATGAACACACTCTTAAACCTTGTGAAAAGCCTTCCCAGAAGAGTTGAGCTGTTACAAAGTTTGGGCCAACATCATATTAAATCCTATAGATTAAGAATCGGATGTTAATCAAGTTCATTTGCATGTGAAGGCAGACGAGTGAATGCTTTTGAATATAGTGTATATAAACAGTTTGTAAAAATAAAAGGTGTTTTAAAAAGTGTTCTAAGTAAAATGCCACATTTGAACCTAGCTCTCAAATATATCAAAGGTTTGCACAATGAACATATTTAGATGTTCATTTGTTCATTGAACTTAGTGTTTACTTCATTTAATTACTAGATTTTACAACTACATTACCCGTAAGCCTTTGTCACTCTATCAATGGGATGGAAAAACATGGTGCTGTAATTTGTAGTTCATTGAAGTGTATACTTGTGCTGTAGTGTTACGGTTAGGATCTCGGTAAATTGTGAATTTCTTGTACCAAAGCAATACCTCATTGTTTAGTGACAGTATTAGTGAAGTCATAATGAAAGTAAAACAGTTTGCAACATGAAGCACCTTCTATTTTTGCCTAAAAGTTAATCCAGCCACACCCCGTCAAAATAAACGTCCCACTTAATTGTCCAAATATAGTAATTACAGGATCTACCGGCTTCAGGTGGGTTATAACAGGTCAGTTATATATTTATTTCTTCTTATTAAAAATACAGTTTTACAGTTATAGATTTCTATCTGGAGCTTACCTTATGTAGATTAAATTATTGATTAGTGAATCTTTTTTCCTAAAACAATGGCCTAATTGCCTATGTTGTAATGAACAGCTGTATACAGTTTGAGGAAATATAAATATATATATATATATATATATATATATATATATATATATATATATATATATATATAATATATTCCTCATACTGTATACAGCTGTATATATATTATACATTATATATATATATATATATATATATATATATATATATATATACACACATATATATATATACATTTTATTCATAATAAAATTGTATGCAAATAAGGCAATCAGTTTTAGTAAAATATGTACATTTTAATAAACATTCTTATTAATAAACATATTCTATTTTAGGCTAAATGAAAAGAAATATGTAAATGGGAAATATGTAACACTACATATATTTTTATATTTATATTTTGGTATTTATTCATGCATGGCATAAGAGACAATTCATGTAAACTTACCCATTATAAAACTGCTCTGCAAAAATCATGTCTTTGGGAAAACCATTATAACAGTATGTTTGTAGCATGTCCTCTCCATGTTACACCCCCTGGCTGTTACGCAGTTCAGAGAACATGCAAAAGGTGTTTAAAATTACAACAACAAAAAAATACTAAAAGAGTGTATGCACTGTAAAAAAACTTTAATGAATTACAGCAATAACAAAAAACAAAAAGAACAACAACGACAAAACCCTCAAAATTTACATTCTGAAAGCTGGTTGGTATTTGGAGACTCAGGCAAAAAATGCTTGAAAGCAAAGTATCATAAGCAGTGTTGGGCAACGTTACTTTTAAAAGTAATGCATTACAATATTGAGTTACTCCCCAAAAAAGTAACTAATTACATTAACTAGTTACTTTTTACGGAAAGTAATGCGTTATATTACTTTTGCGTTACTTGTAGCTCTTTCACGCCTTACAGGTGTAACAGATGTAATATAGATAATTGCCATTAAGAAATCAGTTATATTAGGGCAAAAGACATGTCTTAAACATTTAAAATGATTAATAACTTCTGGGAACTGTTATGCGGAGACATGGAGGCGGAAGCCGAAATACCAGCAAACAGAGTTTTAATAAAAAAAAAAAGGCAAAGCCAACTCAAAACACTCACACCGGATACGGAGAGTCACAAACCGAAAGTATAAATCTGCTCAGGAACATAGAAACTTAATCCACACTAAGAGCACAAATGCAGCCGTACCGGGAGGATCGGGGTAATCCAGGGTGCGCTCCGGAAGGGCAAGCGCAGCCGTGGAGAGAGAGGAGTCCGAGAAAACGGGTACGTAGCGGAAACGCGCATATGCCGATAAACACGCACATGAACCTAAGCAAACACGCACATGAACCTAAGCGAACATGCATGAACATACAATAACGGACCGTGAGTGTGGGTGAGTGAGCGGTTTATATGGGAGCCGGGAGTAAATGAGTAACACGCTTCAGCTGTGCATGATTTGCGTTGCGAGCTTGGGAGCACGCGGAGGCAATGACAGCCACTGAAGGGGGCGTGGCAGGTGGATTCCTGACACCACCCCCCCCAAAGAGGCGGCACTGGACGCCCCCAACCCACCAACCGCCCGGTGGGCCCGGGCACTCGGATGAGGGCCCCTCCAGTCTTCCAGGGTCCACAGCAGAGAGCAGAGGCCGAGAGACGCCTTCCATGGAGACTTGAAGCGGAGCGACGCCCAAGGCGGAGACCGGGAACGGAGCCACGCCCTCAGCGGAGACTGGCAGCTGAGCGACCTCCCCTGCGGTGGTCTGGAGCTGAGAGGCGGTCACCATGGAGACCCGGCAAGGCATGACATCCCTGGCAACGACCTGAGGTTGTGCGACGACCGCCCTGGCGACCTGGAACGGATACTCATCACCCACGGGAACCTGGAACGGAAAGACAACCCTGGTGACTACCGGAGGCGGGGTGTAGCTCTCAACGGGGCTTACCGGCTGGAAGACCCCCTGGATGGAGGCCGGAGATGGGGCGATGCCCATGACTGAGAACCGAGGCCGAGCCGTGCCCTTGTCGGTGGCCTGAGCCATGCCCTCAGCTGAGCCCTGAGGCCAGGCGTCGTCCTTGATAAGGTTCAGAGGCCGAGTGATGACTTCAGCAGGGTTCATCAATGCGATGTCAACGTCCGGGGAGCTCAGGGGCAACGCGTCACTTTCCTGGGAACTTGGAGGCGAGATGTCGCCGAGGGAGGAGCTCATGAGCGAGACGTCACTTTCGGAGGAGCTCGTGAGCGAGACGTCGCCTTCGGAGGAGCGCGGGGGCGAGACCTCGCCTTCGGCGGAGCGCGGGCGAGACCTCGCCGGCGGAGCGCTGGGCGAGACGTCGCCTTCGGCGAAACCTGGGTCTGTGTTTTTCCTCTCTGAGGGCCTTGGGACTGCCAGGCCTTCCTTGTGGCTCTGGGACGAGACGTCGCTGTCAAAGGATCTTGGGAGCAAGATGTCGCCTGGAGAGGAGCTCTGAGACGTCGCGTCGCCCAGAGAGGGACTCGGAGGGACTCGGAGAAACCTGGAGGACCGACGTCGCCTTCTGTGTGCTTGTGGGGTGAGCCGTCGCCTTTGGATGAAGCCAGAGGCAGCGGTTCGACATCCCTTTCACAGTCCTGGAGCCAGGTTGAGAGCCTTGGGGCTGGAGCGAAGCCAAACTCTCTTTGGGGCGCTGGCGCGGAACCGAGCTCGCCTGGAGACCTTGGAGCAGAGAGGAGCTCTTCTGGAGGTCCTGGAACGGAACCGAGCTCTCCTCGGGGACCGGGAGCGAAGCAGAGCTCTCCTCGGGGACCGGGAGCGGGACCGAGCTCTTGGGAACTCTCTGGAGCGGGACCGAGCTCTCGGGGACTCTCTGGGACAGAGAGAAGCTCACGGGGTCGCTCTGGGACGGAGAGGAGCTCACGGGGTCGCTCTGGGACAGAGAGGAGCTCACGGGGTCGCTCAGGGACAGAGAGGAGCTCCCACGGAGGACCGGGGACGGAGCCGAGCACTCACAGAGACCCTGGAGCAGAACGGAGCTCTCTTCAGGACCCTGGAACTGAGAAGAGCTCTTGGGGCCACTCTGGATGCTCAGGAACTGAGAGGAGCTCTCCTCGGAGACCTGGAGCGGAGCTGAGTCATCCCGGAGATTCTGGAGCGGGGTGGAGCCATCCCGGAGGTTCTGGAGCAGAGAGGAGAGCTCCTGGAGGTCCTGTAGTGGGACAGAGCCGTCCTGGAAGCTCTGGTGCGGAACAGCTTTCTCGGAAGCAGGGGAGAGGAGATGGAGATCAGCCGTGATCATCCTGAGTTCCTTGGTGAGCAGCTGCAGGAACCGGACGCACGAGCAGAACTCACCTCCAGTCACGTCCCACAACCCACTGGCAAGAGAGAGAGCTTCTCCAGTCAGTAGAGAGATGTGGAACGCGATCTTCGCTCCTTCCGTAAGGAAGCTGGATGGGTACCCCTCCATATAACCTTCTACACTCCGTAAAAATAAGCTCCACTCAGCCCTGTTGCCGGAGAAGCGACCTGGGAGTCCCATGACGTCATCGAGGGGGTGTGGTGCTGCCGAGCACGATCGAGAAATGCCGGCGAGTTTCCGGGTTTTCCTGGGGGCGGAGCTTGGCCGTCGCTTGATCGCGGCTGAGCCAGTCCTACCTCCGAGGGTCGGTTCGCGCCGGGACCACGGCGGTAATCCGATCATGTTCCCCTTTTTTTTTTTTTTTGTCCTTAAATTCCTTTTCAGGGGTCCGTTATTCTGTTATGCGAAGATATGGAGGCAGAAGCCGAAATACCAGCAAACAGAGTTTTAATTAAAAAAAAGGCAAAGCCAACTCAAAACACTCACACCGGATACAAAGAGTCACAAACCAAAAGTATACATCCGCTCGGGACGAGTAATCCACAGATGCGCGTGGGAAAGCGCGGTGCTGGCAGGAACATAGAAACTTAATCCACACTAAGAGCACAAATGCAGCCTGGGAGTACTGGGAGGATCGGGGTAATCCAGGGTGCGCTCCGGAAGGGCAAGCGCAGCCGTGGAGAGAGAGGAGTCCGAGAAAACGGGTACGTAGCGGAAACGCGCATACGCCGATAAACACGCACATGAACCTAAGCAAACACGCACATGAACCTAAGCGAACATGCATGAACATACAATAACGGACCGTGAGTGTGGGTGAGTGAGTGGTTTATATGGGAGCCGGGAGTGAGTGAGTAACGTGCTTCAGCTGTGCATGATTTGCGCTGCGAGCTTGGGAGCACGCGGAGGCAATGACAGCCACTGAAGGGGGCGTGGCAGGTGGATTCCTGACAGGAACAATAAGATGATTGACTAAATTTTGACCACAAGGCTGCACGCTTTCCAGTTGCACTTCTGTACACTGCTTTGCAATCTGCTTCGCCGTCAGGAATGTAACTATCGTTCGTAAATGTAAGGTTAAGAGTGTGGGCGGCACACCGGTGATGTGGAGGAAGAACATACCTTTCACTGTCATCACGTAAAACTTTGTGCAGTTCCGTAAATATGACCTCATCCTTGTCTACGTCATTCTCTGCTTCATCATCAGCTTGAAACATTCTGAAGGCTTTTTACAAAGTTTGCGCTATTATCAGTGACCGTGGCAGTTTATCTTCCCACAAAGAGCAAATGAGCTGTGAATTTGCTTTCTCTCTCCGCTGCGATGGCATCGTACATGTGTCTCCCACGGAAAACTTTTATTCTGAGCTTTATAGAGCTGCAGTGGTGGAAAGTCAGCAAAATTTTTCTATATTTCTGTCTCCATTTCCATATATGTAACATTGCATAATGTTGCATATATTCAACATTATACACACACAACCACACACACACACACACATACACACACACACACACACAGTAGTGCTGTGCTTTGCATGCAGATGTTTTTTTTTTTTTTTTTTGAAGTGGTATTTTTTGCAGTTGACAAGAGCTTTTCACCAACACATAATCTACACTTAACCATTATTCCTTTCTCCTTTTCCTCGACTATTTCAAAATAATGAGAATACTTACATCACAGTAATGTAATTCTCTGGTTTGCCATCTCTGACCTGCTTCTGTTCCTGCTGCTCGCACGTATGAGTGCGCGATTCTACGTGACTATGTTCATTTTAATTCAGTATTTATTTTTTTATGAAAAATAATTTAACTAAAAAGTAACTCCCATTACTTTTTTAAAAAAGTAACTCAGATATTAATGTGTAAATGTATAAAGTAAGGCGCTACTTCACTTGTTACTCCAGAAATGTAATATTATTACGTAATGCACGTTACTTGTAACGCGTTACCCCCAACACTGATCATAAGTGCACATGTTATTGGAACACAGAACAAAAATCATGATTATCAAGATCGAGTTCAGTTATATTTTATATTTGTTTTTTTATATAATATCTTTGAATGCCAGAATCAGTCACTAAGACAAACAAGCAGCCTAATGAAAGACATTTTACCCCATTTGTTTTTTTCCCGGTTTTTTTATATAGGAAATAGGAAGATCTTCTGCCTACAACATTTTTGGCAACCTTAATGATCAAAACACAAGGAATGTTTATTAAGCAATGAATGTCAAGTTTGCAGTTGAATTCAAGTTAATAGTTATCATTTCACTTGTGAGGTGATCTGTGGTCCTGTCCATTTGTGTCCAAATGACTATGCCCCTGCTTTTTGTCAATCGAGCAAAACGTACTGGGCTGGGTTTTCCAAAGCCCTCTTAGCTTAAGTCAGTGATTGACAATAACCACAGCCCTTGGACATTGGACACGTAAACACAGCTGAATAACTAAAAATAACAAAATACTGTTTATTGGCTACCAATAACCTGATTACCCGAATAAATCTAATTTGCAAGTCAGCTTTGTCTGAGAGCAAATTTATTAATAGTGTGGATTAAAGTACACCACTGCGAAAAAACTTACCTTTTCTTCCCTTCTTCACATATGGCCCCTCCTGACTCAAGGACTGGGAGGTGGAAGATGGAGCAGTTGGAGGACAAGACTGTGGAAGGGAGAGATCTGTGGTGATAAATGATGGAGGAGAGACAGTGGTGGCAGAAGGTGGCAGTGAACTGATTAAGGATTTTGTCCTTTTCTTCCTCTGTTGCAAAGACCTAGAACATGGCAGTGAAGATGGAGGAGAAGAAGAGTGTGAAGTTAGAACAGCTAAGGAAGTAGTAGAGGAGCTAGGAGAGAGTGAATTTGGAGAACATGGGGAAGAGAGAGAAACAAGGTTGAGTTTATATAGAGTCTCGGACTTCTTTGTAAGGCTTTCCGGCTGCTCCACGGTGAAGGTCTCCGGCGGCTCCACCATGAGGCTCTTCGACTGCTCCACCGTGAGGCTCTCCGACTCCAAAATGGAACTGTTGCACTGCTCCTGACTGGGGCTTTTGGGCTGCTTTGTTATGGGAATGTCATTGTCCAGCTGCTGTGCTGTGGAGGTTGCTTTAATACAAGTTTACATTAATTTAATATCTGTACATATTAACAAATAAAAAAAACCCTGCATTTTAAATACTAATTATTATTTCTGAACAAAAATCTTGCTCCTACCCTTAGTCAAGATAAATTCATACGCTGTCCTCATCTTATTCAAAAAATTTATTGTGACAGGAGTGTGGAGCAGATGGGTGATTATGTCTGCAACCCACCTATTTGAATGCTTTTTATCTTGTTTTCCAATAAATAAAATAGGCTTGTAACCCACTGCCTCAAGTTTCCGCACCTGAAATAAACAAAAGCAGTTAAGCATTACACATACACATTAGTTAAACCCACTGCATTATCAAGTGCATTCATTCTGTATAAAGCAGATTTAATTTAAGGTCATTCAATGGAGTGCAATGCAAGAAAATGAGCCTTAATCAGTTTCATAAAGTTTATTATTTGAAAAAAGAGAACATTTGAATTGAGAAATTTTTTTACCATTGCCAACATGACTGATTCATTATTTGACAGAGAACACAACTTATAGTTTCTCTTTAACACAACTTAAACATAAAGATAAGTTTTATTTCATACAAAGAAGACTAAGTTAAATGGGTTTATGAAGGCCACATTATACTGGTACTAGACTATAATATTCACTAAATGACAAACATAGGCACTTTAAATAACTAGCATTTTTACTTACCGCAATACGGGCAGAATCAATTATACTCCCAGCATTTCTGCTTTTAATGACAGACTGCCCCCACTGCCTATCCAGTGACACCACTTTGTCTTTTATTTTTTGTTTAGTGGACAGACTTTCAAAGCAGACATGACAAGTTTTTCTGCTTGCCTGGTTGGGAGTCTGGCAAGATAGGCAGGGCCTGAATTTTGGCCTAGTCATAATTTGACAAGAAATATACAAAAATATACACAGAAATATACAGAAAGATAGACAGATATGACATCTACAGATGTAAACAGAGAGAGAGAGAGAGAGAGAGAGAGAGAGAGAGAGCAGGTTAACAAGACAGACGTGGCTCTTAAAAGTGCCTTTTGCTATTGTGTGTGTGTGTGTGTGTGTGTGTGTGTGTGTGTGTGTGTGTGTGCGTGGTGAGGGGACTAAAATAAAAGAGAAAGGTTGGAAGCTGGCAAATCTGAAGGACCTAATGAGAAAAAAAAAGATTTAGAATTCAGAATTGAACACCTTACATTTTTACCAATTTTTTTCTTCATCAGTGTTGGGAGATGACCTACACCCTAACCCTAGATGACCTACATCAGGGGTCACCAACCTTTTTGAAAGTGAGAGCTGTTTCTTGGGTACTGATTCATGTGAAGGGCTACCAGTTTGATATACTTTAGACAAGAACACTTTATTTGCTTTATTATATTGTAAATATGTCTGGCAACACTGTTCCTCATCTGAACATTTATAAATGGCTAAAGTATTAAAGTGCTACTGTCATTTTGGTAACTTAAAACACACAATTTCCAAATATCATCCTCTATTTCCTTGCATGATTAAATGTGGAAAAACAAATAAACAAACTTGAATGTAATTAGCTATCTTAGCCTGCCTACTACACATTTGGTGCAGCAAGTAATATTTTTATAATGTCTGCTGTGATTTACTGCATCACAAACTGCTTCCTTTCACTTCTACAGCTTCTAAACACAACATCTTCACCTGATTGAACAGTTTTTGTTCCGTAAATTGTAGGGATTGTTCCCAATTAAATTAATGAACTGTTCTACTTACCGAGTGGAAAATTGCAATGGAGCATGGGATCTCCATACAATGATGTCAGCGCCACTGATCAATTTATTAATAAATAAATAAATAAATAAATAAATAAAGTCCTTATAAATAAATAAATAAATAAATAAATAAAGTCCTTATAAATAAATAAATAAATAAATAAATAAATAAATAAATAAATAAATAAACGTGGTGAGGGTAGTTGGTGAGAAAGAGGCAGTTTTAGAGATAGAAAATGTGGTAAAAAAAACATGACCTGGATTGAGTAGCCCTGCCATAATTAATTTATAGCAAGCTATTCTTTTTTTATTCTTATTTATCATAGTCCCGATCCCGCTCATAACACAAAACAGACTGCAGTCTGATTCCCCAACACGTCAAAATTCAACGCCGCAGGTTCCAGTTCAGAGATCTACAGAAGTCTATGGGAATCCCTGCACGTTGAAAAATGACGCTTAAAGGATACCCAGTGCGTCAAAATGTGACTCCAGGGTATCCTGACCAAGCGTCCATATGTGATGAGTTGGGAGTGAGAATGTGTTGGAGGAAGACGTCTACAGAGATGGCAGGGAAAGAAGTGTAGGAGAGTAGAGGTTAGAGTTGGTACTTAAAATGTTGGTACTATGACTGGTAAAGGGAGAGAGGTAGCTGATATAATGGAGAGGAGAAAGGTAGATATGTTGTATGTTCAGGAGACCAAGTGGAAAGAGAGTAAGACCAGGAACATTGGAGGTGGGTTTAAACTGTTCTATCATGGTGTGGATGAAAAGAGAAATAGTGTAGGGGTGATTTTGAAGGAAGAGATACAGTAAGTGTGTAGTGGAGGTGGAGTTTCTGATAATTTGATGAACGTGAAGCTGGAAGTTGAATGGTTGATGATGAATGTCATCAGTGCTTATGCTCCACAAGTCGGATGTGAGAAGGAGGAGAAGGAAAAATTCTGGCGTGAATTAGATGAAGTGGTAGAAGGTGTACCTAGGATTGGTGATTGGGGCAGATTTCAATGGGCATGTAGGTGAAGGGAACAGAGGTGATGAGGAGGTGATGGGTAGGTATAGCCTTAAGGAGAGGAATGTGGAAGGGCAGATGGTGGTAGATTTTGCTAAAAGGATTGAAATGGCAGTGGTAAATACTTATTTTAAGAAGAAGGAGGCGCATAGGCCGACATATAAGAGTGGAGGAAGGTGCACACAGTTGGTTTATGTTCTATGTAGAAGATGCAAACAGAAGGAGACTGGAGACTGTAAGGTGTTGGTGGGGGACGGTGTAGCTAGGCAGCATCGGATGTTGGTCTTTAGGATGGTTTTGGAGAGAAGAGGAGAGTGAGGACTAAAAGAAGTAGATGGTGGAAACTTTGGCAAGATTTAGGTAAGATGTGTCAGACAGGGGCTCGGTGGTGGTGAAGATGTGCTGGATGATTGGGCAACCAAAAAGCCAAGGAAAAGGCACATGAGCAGCTGTATGAGAGGTTGGACACTAAGGAAGGAGAAAAGGATTTGTACCGATTGGCCAGGCAGAGAGCCCTAGCTGGGAAGGATGTGCAGCTAGTTAGAGCAATAAAGGATGGAGATGGAAATGTGCTGACTAGCGAGGAGAGTGTGTTGAGAAAGTGGAGGGAGTATTTTGAGCAGCTGATGAATAAGGAAAATAAGAGAGAGAGAAGGTTGGGTGGTGTGGAGTTGGTGAAGAAGGAAGTGGATAGAATTTAGTAAGGAGGAAGTGAGAGCAGCCTTCAACACAGATTTTGGGACTCACAGCTGAAATGCTTTACCTAAATTTAAATGTTAACAGTTCCTGATAAAAGTGGGCTTCATACACAATTTAAATAACTCTGAAAAGGAGACACTTTGAGCTTTACTGTCCATTATTCACTGTTTATATTGTTCAAAAAAATAATAAGTTATAGATTATTAAGTACTGTAGAAAAAAAAAACCTTAAATAATTGTTTTTTTTCCTTCATATATAAATACATGAAATCTGTCATATAGCAATCCAGAAAAGTAATGGGTTGAAAGCCACATGTGTCATGAGTTTATATTTTAAATTGAATGAAGATAAAAAATGAGATTCCTACAAACATTTATCTGATACTATGTCGCCCCTCCCCACCCAAATTTTAGGACTCACAGCTGAAATGCTCTACCTAACTTCAAAAATATTTTCCACATCGCTGCTTTTTTTTTGATAAAACAACTTTTTTGATTGTCCATTTTTTTCCTTGTTATCTTTTTTTTGTAAACAAAGTCCAGTTAGCACGAGCTATAAACAGCTGTTTATGTTGACCTGAGAGCCGCATCACTTCCTGGTTTGTCACTGCTTCTTCGCTGCTTCAGCCAGTAATAGTTTGTAAATTGTAATAAAACCAAGCCTCACACACGTGGAGAATAAAATCCTCTCACATATCGTTAGAATTCTGCACTTATTGGCTACATTGTCCATCAGTCATTTTGTTTCCATAATGCTATTGGCTGAGAAATAAAAGGTTTGAAATTAAAGGCGGCGCATAAAAAAACATGGCGACACCTGCAGAGAGAGTAGAGACTCCACCCAAGATTTATACTCTTTTACTTTTTTATTATAATTTTTTTTTTTTACTTTTGTCGTGGTCTCAAACGTTTTGTAACACTTTATTCTACCAGCCATATTTGTTTTTTTGTCACCAAGATGTCGATTTTTATGTGAAAGTTATTCGGAAATATATAAACACAAACACCAGTCGAAGTTCTGTTACGTAAACAAAGGAAAAACATTTAAATTACAACACTATTGTTTGTTTGGAGCAGAAATGCTTTACAGGATGTTAATCACTGGACCCTTATCTTTCCTAATAAACTGGGATTAGCAGCAGTGGATGTGTTTGTGACTCGTTATTACAATATTAATGTAAGTAGTACGTTTTCTTTTTTATGCATGTTGTTGTTGTGTACTGCTAATACAAATTCAGCAAATACATTCGTTATACGTTTTCCATTGAAAAACAGTGATCTGAAATGGCTGCTTGAGACTGAGAGCTTTAGAATGATGTATAGTTAGTCATGGTTACTCTTCTCCCTATTTATTTAATCTATTGCTAAACATTAACACCCGAGAACAATTGGCTATTAGTTGAGCTCACGCGACCCAGAAGCCTAAGAAGTTAACAAGATTTTGGAAGGTGAGAAGATGCCTGAGGAATGGAGAAGGAGTGTGCTGGTACCAATCTTTAAGAATAAGGGAGATGTGCAGACCTGCAGTAACCACAGGGGAATTAAGTTGATCAGTCACACCATCAAGTTTTGGGAAAGAGTAGTGGAAGCCAGGCTGAGAGAAGAGGTGACCATCTGTGAGCAGCAGTATGGTTTCATGCCGAGGAAGAGCACCACAGATGCCTTATTTGCTTTGAGAATGTTGATGGAGAAGTATAGAGAAGGAAAGAAGGAATTGCATTGCGTATTTGTGGATTTAGAGAAAGCGTACGACAGAGTGCCAAGAGATTAGATGTGGTATTGTATGAGGAAGTCTGGTGTGTCAGAGAAGTATGTGAGGGTGGTGCAGGACATGTATGAGGACAGTGTGACAGCAGTGAAGAGTGCAGTAGTAACGACAGACTGGTTCAAGGTGAAGGTCGGACTGCATCAAGGATCAGCCCTGAGCCTTTTCCTATGTGCAGTGGTGATGGAAAGGTATGCGTTGGAGAGAAGGGGAATAAAAGTCAGTAGGAGTAAGACAGAGTAACTGTGTGTGAATGAGAGGAAGGGCAGTGGAGTGGTGCGGTTGCAGGGAGAAGAGGTGGAGAAGGTGGAGGAGTTCAGGTACCTGGGGTCAACAGTGCAAAGTAATGGAGAGTGTGTTAGGGAAGTGAAGAAAAGAGTGCAGGCAGGGTGGAGTGGGTGGAGAAGAGTGACAGGAGTGATTTGTGATAGTAGGGTATCTGCAAGAATGAAAGGGAAAGTTTATAGGACTGTGGTGATACCTGTGATATTGTATGGACTAGAGACAGTGGCATTGAGTAAAAGACAGTAGGCGGAGCTGGAGGTAGCAGAGCTGGAGTTGTTAACATTTTCGTTGGGAGTGATGAGGATGGACAAGATTAGAAATGAGTTTATTAGAGGGACAGCCCATGTAGGATGTTTTGGTGACAAGGTGAGGGAGGCGAGATTGAGATGGTTTCAACATGCCTGCAACCTGCCTGCACTCTTCTTCACTTCTCTAACACACTCTCCATTATTTTGCACTGTTGGCCCAAGTTACCTAAAGCCATCCACCTTCACCACCTCTTCTCTCTACAACTGCACCACTCCACTGCCCTCCCTTTAATTGACACACATCTACGGTCTTACTCCTACTTACTTTCATTCCACTTCTCTCTATTGCATAACTCCACCTCTCCATGCTCTTCTCAACCTGCTCCCTACTCTCACCACAATTCAACAGAGGAGGGAAATGAGTTATATTGGTAGAAGAATGCTGAGGATGGAGCCACCAGGAAGGAGGAAAAGAGGAAGGCAGAGGGGAGGAGGTTTATGGATGTGGTGATGGAAGACATGCAGGTAGTTGGTGTGAAAGAGGCAGATGTAGAAGACAGGCTGGTATGGAGACAGATGATCTGTTGTGGCGACCCCTAATGGGAGCAGCCGGAAGAAAAAGAAGAAGTAGTAGTTTAACAGGAATTGTGGTATTGTACGACGAAGTCATGTGTGTCAGAGAAGTATGTGAGGGTGTTGCAGGGCATGTATGAGGACTTTCCTTTTTGCAGTGGTGATGGACAGGTTGACGGACGAGGTCAGACAGGAGTCTAAATTGACCATGTTTGCGGATGATATTGTGTTTTGTGGTCAGAGTAGGGAGCAGGTTGAGAAGAGCCTGAAGAGTGGCAAGAAGAATGGAATACATGGACGAATAACAAACTGTATAATATATACCCTGAAATTACTGAAAGGTTTTTAATACCCTTTGAAGACAAGATTTGATCAAGTAATCTTAACCAGATGTCAAATCGGGAAGTCAATTCATTTAATGAGCTGTTTAAAAAAGTTTTATCAGGAAAAGTTTTAGAATTTATCATTTATTAATGTAAAAAAAACATTTTTCATCTTGTGCTGTAATTATTTGTTTGTGATTTCATGGTATTTTGTTCTTATAAACTGTTCTTGTCATGAAGAAAGCCTCAGTAGCTGGCATGGCATTAAATAAAAGGATATGATATGATATGTGGTGAGAGTAGGGAGCAGGTTGAGAAGAGCATAGAGGTTGAAGTACACACTGTAGACAAGGGGAATGAAAGTCAGTAGGAGTAAGACAGGGTACATGTGCGCGAATGAGAGGGAGAGCAGTGGAGTGGTGCGGTTGCAGGGAGAAAAGTAGGAGAAGGAGTTTAAGTAACCGGGATCAACAGTGCAAAGTACTGGAGAGTGTGTTACAGAAGTAAAGAAAAGAGTGCAGGCAGGGTGGAGTGGGTGGAGAAGAGTGGCAGGAGTTATTTGTGATAGAAGGGTATCTGCAAGAGTGAAAGGGAAAGCTTACAGGACTGCTGAGACCTGCTATGTTGTATGACACAGTGGCATTTACATTGGGAGTGACGAGGATGGACAGGATTAGAAATGAGTTTATTAGTGGGATAGAGCATGTAGGACATTTTGAGGACAATGTGAGAGAGGCCCGATTGAGATGGTTTGGTCATGTGCAGAGGAAAGACATGGGGTATATCGGTAGGAAAATGCTGAGGATGGAGCCACCATGGAGGAGAAAAATAGGAAGGCCAAACTGGAGGTTTATGGATGTGGTGAGGGAAGACATAAAGGTAGTTGGTGTGAAAGAGAGGTCACAGAGTGGTATGGAGACTAATGATCTGCTGTGGTGACCCCTGGGAGCAGCTGAAAGAAGAAGTAGAAGACTTTACCACCCACTTCCTTGAACTATGCATGCCTCTCGCTCTAGATTAGCATTGCCCTTAGAAGCTGGTTAGTATTACGCTTTGCTTCGAAACCCCCTAATGTCAGGAGATGCTGGGTTGTTCTCACCGAGCAGTCCCATGAGAGTGAAATGGAATAACCGCTGAAATGCTGCTGACTGCTTCTTGGCTTCCCGAAACCGCTCAATGCCTGAAATGGTCCAGAAAGAAAGGCAGACTCCGATGTGGAGGCTTTGACGCAGGTCACAGAAAGCAATCGTAGAGCTTACTGGAAGAGGGAACTTTCTGCTCATCGGCCGGCCAATCTAACTCTAGTTTGGCTACTGCACGGGCCACAATCTCCATTAGCTTCTCGACCTCCGGCTCGCAGAAGAAGAGAGGCCGAGCTGAATGCTCTCGTCACAAGGGGAAAAAAACACAGAAAGGCGTGCTTCCAAAGCTTGCAAACGAGTGCCGGGCAAAGCAGGTGAGGAAGGAGAAAGGAACAAGCCCGTTTTAAACCACTCTGCCATCTACGTCCATCTACGAGACCCAGGAACTAGCACGCCGCTCCACCTTAGCCGGAGCGGGGCCAGAACCATGAGGAGTGGGGGCACCAATGAAAACCTGCAGTCTCTGTGAAAACAAAGCCATAGCAGTCTTAAAACTCTTGCCAGGTGTAGGATTAAAAATTAGCTTATTTGTGTTTCAGTAAACATAACCCATAGGAAAGTCCCATAGGTCCTATGACACTCAATAACAACGTGATAAGAGCCCCACCTATCATAGGCAAAAATAACACACACAGTAGGAATCATGAATGGGGAAGTTTATTGATAATGCCATAAAAGGTGATAACATATCTTCCGCAGAGCTCATACCAAGCAGACCAAAAAAGGGAATAGCACATCTTCTGTGAAATCTACCCCTCTCTGGCCCTCTTTGCAGCCGGAGGGGGCTTCGGCAGGTCCTTGTCACCATCAGAATGGTCACTGATGTTGTCGATGTCATCAACCCAAGCACGGTTGTTGTCATTCACTGGCATAGGAAGCTGCATTATCATCATAATCATTATCACTGTCTTCAACAGTGACACAACTTGGAAGGGGGTGGGGGAGGAAAGGACAGACGGAAGTCTGCCTGGGTAGATGCATTGGCAACTTGGGGGGTACGAACAAGACGATAAGATGGCCCCATTTTTGGATCGGGGGAAGGTGAGGCTGACATCACAGTCTCCATGAAAAATGAATAATCAATCACAACCTGGGTTAGCATAGTAGAACGGTATCTCTGCTTTAAGCTGGAGGCGCCAGAGGGAGACAGGGGATTGCGGGGTGCCTGGCGCCGTGCAGAGACATGTTGCTTAGCTAAAAGAAATGAAAAATATACTTAGAGCTAATAAAGGCCTGGGCTTCTTACTCAAATTATTAACAGTATGTAGAAATAGAGGTAGGGCTGCACTTAAAAGTACTAACAAGCATATGCAAAGGTACTAAAGTCATTAACACATTCATAATGTAAAAGGAAAGAAAAGACAATAATCATTAGTAAACTAACACTATAGCATGATTTATGAAATAAAATATAAGATTGGAGTACTCACGCATGACCAAAGTGATATCCACCAAGCAAAGTAAAAAATAAGGAAATTAAAAGAGTGGGATATGTCCTACTCTTAATGATGGCTAAAAATACTTGGGGGAAGGTTTAACGTCTAAAAATTTCCAATAATGGTAATAACTGATGGCAACTGAGGAGGGCACAAGTTTGGGGAGTTATCAATGTTAAGGGTCAAAACTTATAAAAAAAGGAGGAAATGCCAGGTGTGGTCAGACCATCGATGTCATGACATGCGGATGTCCTCGGGTTGATTGTGGTTTGCCGCAATAAACTCTACCTTTGCTCTACTCATCTTAGTGTCTTGGCTTCTTTTGAAGAGACTATTTTACATTTATTGTGTAAGTCCCAACTAATGTCGAAAGCAACTCTGTCTGGGAGTACAAGAAATTTCCGACATAATTGGCTTTGTTGGCAGGATTCCGGTGAGGCTGGCGAAACCCCTACTCCGCTTCGGGCTGCAGCATCTCACAGGCGGCAGAACAGCCAACTCATAAAAGGTGAGCAGAAGCCTGTTTAAACGAATTTCTGCTTAGTTATCTGCTGACCTGGGAATGCTTCGGCCCGGGGTGGGGGTAAGGTAAAACTAGTCCCAGAGAAAAGGACCCCAGGTACAAAAGTTGGGAAGTTTGGCATACAATTTGGTTGGTTTACCTGTTTACCATTAGCTTCTCAACCTCCGGCTCGCAGAAGAAGAGAGGCCGAGCTGAATGCTCTCGTCACAAGGGTAAAAAAACACAGAAAGGTGTGCTTCCGAAGCTTGCAAACGAGTGCCGGGCCAAGCAGGTGAGGAAGGAGAAGGGGGCAAGCCCGTTTTAAACCACTCTGCCATCTACGTCCATCTACGAGCCCCAGGAACTTGCACGCCGCTCCACCTTAGCGAGAGCGGGGCTAGAACCATGAGGAGCACCAATGAAAACCTGCAGTCTCTGCGAAAAACAAAGCCGTAGCAGTCTTAAAACTCTTGCCAGGTGTAGGATTAAAAATATGGTTGGTTTACCTGTGGGTAAATGGATGAGTAGTCGCAGAGGATGTAACTAAGTTTGCGCCTCCAGAGAGAGAAATAGGGAAACTCTGGATGTGTGTGAATGTGAATTGTGTGAATGGAAGTCTCGTGGATACCACTATATTGCGCAGGACAAGAGCATATCTAGGTGTGAGGACGGTTTGTGTGATATAGGTTTGCACGGGCGAGTGGAGTGCACTGAAATTCCTGAGAATACCGCTGCTGACGTGACTGGATTTTCACGGGCGGGCAGGTCTGAATGGTCAGGTGTGAGGCCCCCCCTAGATACCGCTATCAGTGATGATAGGTCTACATGGTAGGGACCTGAGCTCGGGCTGGTGAGTCACTGTCACTAGGACAGGGTGGGACCCAGTGTGTGTATTGTGTTAGGGTTGCGTTTTAAGGTTAAGTGGTGTTTGTCTGTATGCGTTTGGGGAAGTGGTTTGGCTAAGGGGAAAAGTTGGGCACGCCCGGAAGGTAAGTATAACACTACACTAGATACAAGATACAAGCAAGCTTATAAAATATAATGTAATATTAAATACATGAATGTGTGGATAAAGTAAAACTGTTATAAAACATTATAGCCTGTGACAGACTGCGGTGTGGGAAACTAAGATCATTTTTGTTGTGTAAACACAGAAGAACCGAGGCGAGAAGTTGTCCAAACAGAGCGTGACAGGGGCACTGGCACTGATCGCGGTGGTAAGGAAGCGAGGCTAATAAAAAGTAGGTAAAATTGTGATGGATGTCTTTAAATAAAGTATGCTTTGGGTTGGGTCTGGTCTGACTGTCATGTTCTTGAAATAACTTTATAGGGAAATTTTATATGAAAATCGCTTGATTAAAGAGAAAGTAAAAAAGCAAAGCTGACATTATGCATAAAGAGGAACATCCTGTTGATGAAATAGTATCAAAGTATAAGCCTTTTGAAAAGGACATTAAAAAATACATGAAAAAATGGCATAACAGGACAAGTGGGGAGTTGAAATGACCAAAAGAATGCACATTTAATGTTTCATTGTGTGGGCTGATGAAAAAGAAATTGGATGAATGGGAGGAGCACAAAGTGACAAGAAAGGGACAAAGTAAATTGGAGTGGAAGAAAACCATAGTGGGGTGGTTTGAAACAGAGGGGAGAAGGAGAGAGACAGAAGAGCGGAAGAAGAAAGGGTAAGTAGTTCTAGGAAGGGGGAGCGGGGTGTAGAAAGAAGGGAACAGCGCAGAGCTCTCAGAGCTGCATGATGAGCACAGCTGGCCACTACCTTATAATGATGCATGTGTTCTAAAGCCAGCAGGAATTTACCCACAGATGAACCTGAAAAATCATGGATGGACTACTGGAGACATAAAAGTGCATGGCGTTCTAAGCGGATGCTACAAGCTTGAAGAAAATGAGAGAAGAGCAACACTGGCAACTGCACACCGGGAGCTCTGCCCAGAGCCGTTATTCTGAGTGGAACAGGCAGAAAATCTCTCTCAGAGCAAAAGAACTGTGGACAAGGCTGATGAAAAAGTTAAGCAATATTATGCCGAGCACATGAAGAGCAGCACTCCCTATGGGCTGAGGGGAAGCGAACACAGCGAAGCAGAGAGCCAGAATGAGAGAGAGGCCGATGGGATGAAACTGTTCGACGATGAGCCGGAACAAGAACTGAGAGAACGAAAAGCACCCCAAAGGGAACCAAGATCAAACCCATGTCTGGAGGTAAGGGAGGAAATAAGAGTCACAGCATGTTCCCCAAAAGGTGACAAAGCCTCCAGGGAGGGGGAAGTAAACAGTAAACTAGTGAGAATGGAAGGAGAAGTAAGAATAACTCCACTGGACCAAGAGAAAGACCTGGAGAAGATAGTGGAATCAGTCGCAGAGCTCAATTAAGAGGTAAAAGGAATAGAAGAACTGGCCCGGAAAATCCAGGAACAAGTGGCCGCCAATTATGGGCTGGTGCAAGAAGGAAGTAAACTACTGAACACCAGCCTGAAGCAGTTTGAAAAAACATGAGTGGACAAGCGAGGTCCAAGCAGAGAAGCAATAACACATAAGACAGTCGAAGAGAAATAAACAGGGTTCACGTTCAAATGCAGAAGAGACCGAGAGGCCGAGTGACCACAGAGATGACGACACCTCAAGTGACGAAGAAAAAGCTGTATATGGCAAGAGTCAAGAGCACCCACCACAGCAGTATGCAGTACGTCAACTACCCTTAATAGTGAAAGGAAAATATGTCCAATATGTCCCATGGTCATTCATGGACATAGCGGGACTGATGCACTGTCTGCCAGACGTGTGTGAAGGAGCACAAAGGTGTATAACACAATTTGAAGAAAAAACGATGGGACACCAGCTTGCACTTGGAGATATCAAAGCGATTCTGGCCCAAACCATAGGAAGGCCAAAAACAGTGGAGATATTTAAAGAAGCGAAAGTCGGATATGATGCGGAAGATTCCAGACATGATCATTTTTCCATTCGGCCCCTTCCGGAATGACATCTGGGGTACCTTGAGAAAACAATAACCCACAAAATTAGATCCAGAAAAATTGGAAACCATGCGATTGGGAGAAGAGGAAAATGTGGCTGAGTTTATCCAAACATTCCAAGACGCTTGGAAAGAGGAGACTGGTGCCCCTTGGGAAGATTCTGACACGAGTAAAAGCTTGTTTCGAATGGTGTTGAAAAAAACATTTCCTTCTGAAGTACACGGGTCCTTGGAAGGAGTAATAGGCATAAGCACAATGCCTTGGAAAACTTACTAAGCGCACGTCATCCATTTTGTGAACCAATACCGCAAGACGAAGAAAGAGAACAAAGAGGCAAGTGAGGCTTTGGTGACAGAGCTGCACAAGGCCCAATTGAGTGAGATAGCCCGACATAAACAAGAGGAAAAAGAAAAAAGAGAGAACTCTCAGTAAAGCAAGCTGCATTAATGGTTCCAACAGCTATATCCAAAGCACAGGACCAGATGCAAGAAACACACACCCCTATGCAAGCAGGGGCATATGGGCCGCAATCCACGATGCAAACAAGTGAATTGAGGGCTCAACAAGCCACCCTGCTAATGGTCCAGCCGGCAGCCCCAGTATATGTGTTTGCCGGCGGCCCGCAATGGCCCCAGCACAATCAAAGTGCTAGACCTTTCAAACAGGGAAGAGGGAGAGGAGGATGGCCAAGAGGATGCTGGCAGTGTGGAGATTTAAGTCACATTAGGAGAGACTGCCCTCAATACACGAGGACTTGGGGGGACCAAGCAGATAAAGCAGAAAGACGAGGACAAATATTGGGACCCCGGGGACCATCACAAGGGACGACCCAAACTCTCCATCAGCAAGAGTGGGCGGGTCCCTGGATGGGAAGGAACCAGTATGAGCCACCACCGTGTCATCTGGTAGACATTGGGAAGGCCCGGCGAATGGGCCTAACCCAAATCAAAGTTGAAGATGCCCAGAGAAGCCCAGGGAGAGTTGATGCAGTATGTCACCACACTTCACCCAGCACAAGAACCAACAGTTTCAGTACAGATTAGGGACATTTTAAAAGCAGCTTTCATGATTGACACTGGAGCTACTTATTCAAGCATCGTACAGCTCACAACTCCCCCGCTCGTCAAAAACAATACAAACAGTGGTTTCTCGGGAAAGACACAGACATTGCATTTTACTGAGCCACAAGAACTAACGCTGGAGGGCAAAACTATTGAAGTACCATTACTATATTCACCAGATGCTCCAATGAATTTGCTGGGAAGAGACACATTGTGCAAACTAGGAGCCAAAATAACATTCAGCCCTACAGGTTTGTGGGTTACCTTTCCAGACAACCTTGCAGCGCAGTGCATGGTAATTCACGAAAAAGATGTGGAATACAGGGTGGCTGACAAAGTGTATTGGCTGGAGTACACCCAAGCCCACTCCTCAGCACTATGGAACACCTACACGCAATGGAAATTGTGGTTGACACGTCTGCGCCCGGACTGTCAGGAAAACAAAGGACCATTGCACTGCACTATCAAGTATGACCCGAATGGAGCCGATGAAGGATAAACCCTTATGTGGGCGGAGCAAGTGGACGGACCATAAATATGATATAAAGACACAAAAATAGTGGTTGGAAAACAAGGAGTAGCAGCCTTTGTGCAACTGCCAGAGAAAATAAAAAACTGGAATCAAGTGGACTATGCTGTGCTCTATGTTTCTCTGATGGTCGTGAAAGATTTAGGGCCTATGATGAAGGAAGCACATGAGGTTAGGGAGTGGGTGCCAACACATAATCCGTATATACACCTATCACCTGATAAATGTTTTCTGCGGATCTCACAGGTATCAGTAGATCAGACGGTAGTGACTCACACAGAGATGAAATCTGGGGAACGGGAAGTGAAGCAGTTAACACTGACCAGGATTAAGCAGACAGAGGAATTATTGAAAGCAGTGCCAGAAGAGTTGTGGACAAAACATTCAACTGATGTAGGACTAGTAAAATCTGCAGGACTAGTGAAAATACAGGTTAAGCCAGGTGATCAACTACTATACCAGAAGCAGTATCCACTGTCAGTACAGGCTAGGGAAGGGATAAGGCCAGCTATTAAAGGCCTAATAGATAATAATATATAAAATAATATAATAGTCCTGATTATAAGAAGCAATTTTACCTGTACGTGTCAGACAAACAAGGCTTTGTTTCCGCCGTGTTAACCCAACATCAGCATGGAATAGGAAAGCAACCCATAGCGTACTTTAGCACCGCACTAGATAACATAGAAAAGGGAATGCCACCATGTTATCGTGCCCTGGCGACGGCAGCTTATGCTTATCAGAAGGCATCAGTAATTACTATGGGATATCCTGTTACATTGTATACTACACATGGACTGCATGCTTTGTTAACCAGTCAATCTTTTGTCATTACCAATTAACGACGAACAGGATATGATGTGATCCTGGCAGCACCCGAACTAACAATAGAATGCTGTAAGGTTGTTAATCCTGCTGAACGGATGGTAACTCCTTTGGATGGAACACCACATAATTGCACCCATGAAACAGAAAAATTCCTGAAGGCACATGCGAATGTGCAAAATGAACCCTTACCAAATGCAGACCTAGTGCTGTTTGTAGATGTATCATGTTTTCGTGATGTAGACGGTAATAGAGCCAGGTACGCGATAGTTACACCACAGGGGGACTCCTTTCGTGCTGTCTCCTCAGTGTTGGTGCCCTAACCATGCTCTGCTCAATTAGCCGAAACTAAAGCATTAACAGCATCTTGTGAGTTAGCACAAGGGAAAACATGCACAATATACACAGATTCGGCCTATGCACATGGCGTCTGTCACATGTTCGGCCCAACATGGAAGCAGAGAGGTTTTCTACGAGCCGATGGGACAGCAATCAAAAATGGTCCCCAGATAGCTGAACTCTTACATGCTATGACTTTGCCAGCCAAGGTAGCTATAGTTAAATGTCAAGCTCATAAGTCAGACAAAGACTTTATTTCTTTGGGCAATAATGCTGCAGACCAGGCCGCCAAGAAGGCAGCAGGAGGAGAAATGTGCACGATGGCAATGGTAGGATTAGATGAGGAACCCCCAGATGAAGATTTGACCCATATAACCGAATTGCAGGAGACAGCTGATATCCATGAACGAACTCATTGGAAAAAGCAAGGAGCAGTTAAAGAACAAGGTACCAACATTTGTTTGTTGCCCTGATCTCATATTTCCCACTTTTAATTAAGGAAGCACATGGACTAGATCACTGTGGAAAGGCAGAAGCTATCCAAAAGGTTTGGAAGAACTGGTGGTCACCATACTTAGCACATATGGTAGACCAATCTCTTTCAAGATGTGCCGAATGTCTGGAACGAAATTATAGGAAAACTTACGCCACTCCGTTGGGACACATCCCAGAAACAATAGGCCCGTTCATACATTTAATAATGGACTATGTTGACATGATTGACAGAACACAGGGAAAACTCTAAATTTTTGTAGTAGAAGACAGGTTTTGTAGGTGGGTGGAGGCAGTAGCTATGGCTAAGGAAGATGCCAAATCAGTGATCCCTAGATTTGGAATACCAGATGTCCTCAGTTCAGACAATGGGTCACACTTTGTTAACAACGTTATTAAGTGCATCACACAGACTGCAGAAGCCACACACGTAGAGCCGCCCACAGCCAAATGTCCTGTTAAAACAGGAGACTGGGTGTACATTAGACGCTTTAAGAAAAAGCACTGGTCCGATCCACGACGGGATGGCCCATTTAAAGTGGTATTAACAACCCCTACAGCAGTAAAGGTAGAAGGTAAGGAGCACTGGTACCATCTCAACCACTGCAGCAGGGCCCACGACCCGCGAGAGGCACCAGAGACAAAGGGGGACCCCAAAAAGGAACTACACCCACACGCGCCTCAAGCAGTGACCTCTAATTTGGGTCCTGCAAAATGCACCCGTGCTCAAGTACAAAAGTGCGACACGCGACAAGCCAAAGAACAATTAGCTTTCTCACCTAAATGCTAATTCTCAGAGCTTGAATTTCCCTGTGTAGACTGCAAATTTACATTCTTCTTTAATTCACCATGGCATATTGCGATCGACGTGATAAGCACTTTAGTGTAGGAAGAAGTATTATACTTCTTATATCGGTAGCCGCTCTGGGCTATTGCGTGTATTATTATTTTTCCCGCATGTCCATCGACCCAACCACTCTTGCTTATCCACAGAACATATCTGAAAACGTCACTGAGATCGAGCCATGTACTCCGACCACTCCGCTGTAGTATTAACCCTAGACATCGCTAGCGTTCGCGTCACTGCAACAGCCACACCGTTTAATTGCTCCATGCCATCTGCTATACAGAACCGGTCCTTCTTCTACTCTCCATTTGGTTCGTCGGCATTCGCGTCCCCTGACAATTCCGTCTCACGTACACGTATGACTTATGGCCCTCCAACCCTTTAACTATCACTCTGTGTTACATGCAACACATCTCACTACATGGCATGTAATGTTACTTCCCCAATTTCAGTACCCCTGAGCAAAGTTAACTCCTTTCTAACTCTGTACAAAAACAGCACCAAAATTTTCCAGGACCCAGCTGTTTCCTCTAAGGCGGATTCAAACGACCCTAGTGGCCCCTATTATATTGGTAATCTGTACTAAAAATGGCTGTACTACAGTTCCCGGAGTGTGACACATCATTCGTGTATAGTATGTCACGATAGGGCCAGCCATCTTCCCCATGTACAACCTACTCGAGGTCCTACTGAATGTTCATTACCCCATATGCCGTAGAATATTTGTGCCCTCTTATTTGCCTACTTGGAGCTCTAGGTGCCACATTTAATGCCCCTGACAGAAACCCGTCTGTCAACCTTACAGCTGGCTGTGACCATCAGCTCACCCAACAATTTATCCCTACCTTGTTAGAAAGCCATCCCCTTCGTGAGAGTGCCCAAAGATCGACAATTTCCTTTCTGTCTTTGTGCCAATGGAAGTAGTTTTCTTGGCACTATTTATGAGCAATGCAAGACCACTCATTTAGCATCGGAAATTCGCTTTGACCTTCTCAACACCAGTGGTAATACTAGCGACACTATCCCATTCATTATAACACTCAATCATGGGGGGATGGCACTAGGCAGACTCTCCCTCCCGACTGGAAGTGTTGTTGTGCTCCGGTTTTGCTAGAAGGAAAAATTTGTATCTTTGAACTAGTACACTCTCCGCCTCGCAGCTGTAAGCACAAGCGTTCAGCCCTTTGGCGTAAATATATCTCAGAGGATAGTTCAAATGTCAGCTCGTTCCCTCAATGGGAAAAAGACCCTACCATCAAAATGGATTGGCGAGGGGCACCTATAGGCGTTCCCAATGAACATTTGGCCATGGATTCTTCAGGGGCAACTGCACTAACCGCCTTGCTCCCCTGGGCTCAGATAATGCGCAATTCCCACTGGATAAATTACATATGGTATAATCAGCAGCGTTTTATCAATTACACGGTTGCCGCATTCGATTTAATCAAAGGTCAACTACATGCCACTACTATAATTGCAGTCCAGAGGAGATTTATATTGGATTCCATAATGGCCCCCCATGATGGTGTCTGTAAGATCATAGGTGATGAATGCTGCACGATTATTCCATTGCATACCGGTGATCAGGGATCCTTGAGTACCGTTTTAGATCACATGAAGAAACTTAAAGAAGAACACATTAACCACACTAATGTTGCCCCCACTGGGTGGTGGACATGGTTTTTCTCTGCCAAATGGACCCCCTCATTAACCCGTCTAGGCCTCACCATAGCTGTTGCTTTACTTTGCACTTTCCTCCTTCTCTGCTGCTGTTTTCCAATTCTCCGTAATATTGTCAACTCCCTGATTACCCGAACCATAGGACAATATATGGTACTAATTCCTAGGCAAGCTAGGATCCCCACACAGTCCTCTGATCCAGTACATGTTTCCAACCAAGATGATAGTGAATATGAAAATTTGTACCCCCAACCTGACCCCCAAAATTGTTTGTCCTCCCTGTAGATTCGTGTTTCCCCTCCCTCGCTCGCTTGTTTAATTTGCTCTCTTCTTCCCTGCTTCTACTATCCAGAGCTGTGTTGTTCTCTGTTTAAAGTTTTCTCTGCAGGCATGCAGTTTAGACCTGCTCGGCACTGGCCGCGTTTCCTGGAGCCAAGGCCATTTCACCGATGGACAAAAGGTTGTTCCCTTGCCGTGTGTGCCCGAGGCATAGCTGATGTGTTCGACTTCGATCACTTCCTCTGTCTAGTCTGCTATGCTGTCCTACGAGAGTATCCGATCATGTATGGAGCACTGCTAATTAGCCGACCCAGTGCGCCATGAGCTTCATTCCTGGACTACGCTGATTGAGGACAGCTGTCCTAGACGTGATTTGCTTCACCATGCATCTATTCTGGTTTCAAAGTATACTTGGCTTCATTCTATCAGCAGACATGTCTACATTGCGGACACTGAATCTCAACTCCGACTAGTAAAATCAACATTTGAGTGTTGTCGTTCACTTTTCCTTCCAGTACCTTATCTCTCATTTTTACAACATGCTTTTCTGTTGACAGAAGAATTAATTCAGTCTTTCTCTGTTTCCGACGTCTCCGTGTGGGTGGGTGAGATTTTGCTCTGGACTTCCATAAACCCACAGTTAAGCAAGTGGCTGTTTTCTCTTCCCACAGACTTTCCTCGCTTGGTTTTATGTAGGAAAAAGGACTGTACTGTCTACTCATCCCGCGTGAAAGCGTGGCACAGACTTTTTTGTTTGCCCGAATGTATGGAATCTGTCTCATGCTAATCAATTCGTAGCTTCGGTTTGGCTTCCCTGGGTGTCCACCTCTGTCCAGACGTTGCGTGATCGCCGGTCTTACGCTGATCGAGTGGGGAATTTTTCCTCACGTTGTGGTTTTTTCGCCCACCCCTGTGACAGATGTAGCCTGAATTGCCTCTTCACTGATGGAACCTATGAAACAAGGTACTATTACAAGGTAGCAGTCGGTAATTATCGGCCTAACCAAGAACAGGAACCCTTTTATTACTCTTTGTGTTTCAGTTTGCCTGCTTCAAGCTAACTTGCTCTTTTACACTTGTATATGTACATGTATATGTACATATATACAGTACATATATCAGCCTTTTGTCTCTGCACGGGTGTTTCGGGCTCCTTGCATTTCCTTGTTGTTCGTGGCTTTGGCGCGTTATGTGTTGTGGGGAATGTAGGAGTATAGAGTGGGCGTTTACAGTAACAGTGGCATGTTAGTTGCGGATTTAAATCGGTAAAGGGGGGAATGTAGGATTAAAAATTAGCTTATTTGTAAACCCATAGGAAAGTCGAATAGGTCTTATGACACTCAATAACAACGTGATAAGAGCCCCACCTATCATAGGCAAAAATAACACACGCAGACACAGTAGGAATTATGTATGGGGAAGTTTATTGAGAATGCCATAAAAGGTGATAACATATCTTGCGCAGAGCTCGTACCAAGCAGACCAAAAAAGGGAATAGCACATCTTCTGTGAAATCTACCCCTCTCTGGCTCTCTTTGCAGCCAGAGGGGGCTTCGGCAGCTCCTTGTCGCCATCAGAATGGTCACTGATGATGTCGATGTCATCAACCCAAGCACGGTTGTTGTAATTATGGCTACATTCACATAGATAGATGCATTGGCAACTTGGGGGGTACAAACCAGACGATAAGATGGCCACATTTTTGGATCGGGAGAAGGTGAGGCTGACATCACAGTCTCCATGAAAAATGAATAATCAATAGCAACCTGGGTTAGCATAGTAGAACAGTATCTCTGCTTTAAGCTGGAGACGCCAAAGGTAGACAGGGGATTGCCTGGTGCTATGCAGAGACATGTTGCTTAGCTAAAAGAAATAAAAAATATATTTAGAGCTAATAAAGGCTTCTTACTCAAATTATTAACAGTATGTAGAAATAGAGGTAGGGCTGCACTTAAAAGTACTAACTATCATTAACACATTCATAATGTAAAAGGAAAGAAAACAGACAATAATCATTAGTAAACTAACACTATAGCATGATTTATGAAATAAAATATAAGATTGGAGTACTCACGCATGACCAAAGTGATATCCACCAAGCAAAGTAAAAAATAAGAAAATGAAAACAGTGGGATATATCCCCACCTTTGTTGTTTTGTTGTTTAACCCTTTTAAAGTGATTAGAATGGGCCTTTGCATGTGGAATATTTGAATGTTAATGATGGCTAAAAATACTTGGGGGAAGGTTTAACGTCCAAAAATTTCCAACAATGTTAATAACTGATGGCAACTGAGGAGGGCACAAGTTTGGGGAGTTATCAATGTTAAGGGTCAAAATGTATAAAAACAGGAGGAAATGCCAGGTGTGGTCAGACCATCTATGTCAGGGGTCTCCAAACTTTTTCCAGTGAGGGCCACATAACTTTTCCCTTCTCTGATGGGGGCCAGGGTCAGTTTCTAACAGAAAAAGTGTGATAATCGCGGGATCCCTAAATGTAATCATTTATTGTTTTCCAGAAAACATGCTGACACTCCAGCGCACCACACATATCCAAATATTAATAACCCTTTCTGAGATCAAATAACCCTCTCTGGGTTCTTCACAGAATAAAATAACGCAGAGAATATATAGGCTAATAACACTATTTATAAAATCAATAAAAATCAAATAAACCTCTCTGGGTTCTTCACAGAAAGAAAGTTATGCTGTGCCGTGCACAATCCTAGGTAAAAGTTCAACTTCACTTGTCAGAGCAGAATCTCAAATGTCTCTCAAAGTTCTTGTGTTCTTTCCTTATAATCCAATTTTGTAGGTTCCATAGGCTAGCCCAGTAGACACCACTGTAGGCTCTCTCTCATCAACTTCCCTCTGAAAACCACAAAGCAAGCAGGCTAAGAAACCGAACTAAGTGATACAGCACCTACACAGCACAATACATTTCAATACCAGTATGGTTGTGGAGATGGATTTTATCCCAATAGATTTTATTATGATTATATTTGTTCATACTCAGAATGACTAATTTAAGTCAGAAAAGTGGGCTTACCTATGTTCATCAGTGTGAATTGTGAGCCTGCATCTGGCTGGTGAGAAGTTGAATGTCCAGTTCCATTCTAGTCACAGCCAGTCTCAAACACTGATGCAAATGTTCATCTGTCAATCTTGATCTCGTTGGAGTTTTCAGGAGTTTCATGCGTGAAAAGGTTCGCTCGCAGATATACGTGCTGCCAAAAAGTGTGGACATCTTCATTGCGTGTTTTTTTATGTTAGGGTAGGTGTCATTTGGGAGGGCGGCATCGAAGTCAATGGGACTGTTGGGCTTGAATGCATCTTTCAGAACATCACAGTTCTGTAATTCGGCCAGCTCAAACTGATAAGAAGGCTGGGCTTCATCGATGTCGGCAACAAAAGGGTTCTGAAAAAGACGGATTTCTTTTGCATGAACATGTAGTTCACGGAATCGTACACCAAACTCCGCCTTTAGTATTTCCAGTGCTTCCACACACTTTTCACCTGGGAACGCGACAGCTGGCTTCTCTGCAGAAAAGCTTTGGGTAGCAGGGAGATAGTGAAGTTGTGCTTTTTCACTTGTTCCAAAACCAGCGCTAGTTTCACCTCAAATGCTTTTATGTGGGAATACATGTCGCAAATGAGTTTCCCCTTCCCTTGTAGCTGCAAGTTAAGGCCGTTCAGCATTTCTGTCACGTCTGTTAAAAATGCGAGGTGCCATTTCCATGCTGGGTCGATCAGCTCTGGGACTGTTTTGCCTTTTAACTGAAGAAATGCGTTAATTTCAGGTAGCAGCTCGTAAAAATGCCTCAAAACTTTGCCGCGGCTTAACCATCGGATCTCTGTGTAGTACAGCACATCTCCGTACGCAGACTCTAGTTCAGACAAGAATTGTTGGAACTGCCTGTGTTTAAGTCCATTTGCTCTGATGAAGTTTATGCACGATACCACAACCTTCATGACAGAATCCCACTTCAACACTTTGCAGCACAGCGCTTGCTGGTGAATTAGGCAGTGTATTTGTAGCGGGGCGGTAAAACCCCGTTCTTCCATCTCCCGGTTCATGCGTCCTATTAAACGCCGAGACGCGCCCACCATACTAGGGGCTCCGTCAGTCGTGATGCTGGCAAGCTTTGCCCAGTCCATGGCCACTGTTGCATGGTTTGACATACTTTGTCGAAAATATCCTTCCCAGTCGTAGTGCCTTTCAGGCTTTGTAGGGCTGCCAGCTCCTCGCACATCTCAAAGTTTGTGGTAACTCCACGAATCAAAATAAGAAGCTCCGCGGTGTCCTGCACGTCCATGCTCTCATCCAGTGCTAATGAAAAAAAGTCAAAATCTTTAGTCTTCTGCTGCAGCTGGGCATACACATTACCCCCAATTTCTTCAACGCGTCTGGTAATTGTACTTGCCGACAGACTCACGGCATTAAAGACATCTTTCTTCTCGGGACAGACCTCCTCCACGACAACATTCAAACATTTCTTGACAAACTCTCCTTCGGTGAAAGGTTTGCTATCAGCTGAGCAACACGGAAGCTAGCCTGCGGAAGCTAGCCTGCTTGGTTTAGTTGAGTTTGGCGTACAAATGTAGTCTGCTGAGCTAACAGTCCAGTTTTTAGCTTTGAGATTTTTTCTGCTCGCATTTGGCCTTGCAAGCTAGCATACTTGTCTTTGTGATGGGATTTATAGTGTCGGCGCAGGTTGTATTCTTTGAATACCGCCACCGTCTCTTGACAGACGAGACAAAAAGCCTTTTCTTTGAATTGAACAAAAAAATTATCCTGTGTCCACTGCGGGTTAAATACCCTGCATTCTGAATCAATTTTTCTCTTACCCAACCTTTTTGCCATTATTCCGTTCTGGGGGGTCACGTTCACGTTCTATGACTGGGGTATGGGTGGCCATAAAGGTAAAAACGTGCTGGGGCAAAGTGAGGTTGAAGTAGCATTTTGTTCCGTCTCTGATATTGTTCAGGGGCCGGGTCAAATGTAGAAGCGGGCCGTGTGCGGCCCGAGGGCCGTAGTTTGGGGACCCCTGATCTATGTCATGACATGCAGATGCTCTCGGGTTGATTTTGGTTTGCCGCAATAAACTCTACCTTTGCTCTACTCATCCCAGTGTCTTGGCTTCTTTTGAAGAGACTATTTTACATTTATTGTGTAAGTCCCAACTAACGTCAGAAGCAACTCGGTCTAGGAGGACAAGAAATTTTCGACACAGGTGGTCCGCTGGAGTCAGATAAAATCTGATTTTTTTGTCCAGGGAGCATGGCATTTGAAAGTGGAATGGACGGGAGACAATGTCTCAATCGGACCTTCCCCACTTTGTTTCCAAAGTGTCCTACAACCCCTGTCCTACAATGTTTAATTGTGTAGAAAAATAAAAAAGCACATATATGCCACAAAACTATTTTCACTCAACAATCCAAACTTCTGGCTGTATAAAACATTTAAAAAAAACAAAGAAAGATAACTATAGTCAATTACAACTGTTTTTACAGATCAAACAGAGAAAAAAAATATGGAATCACACAAATCTGAGGAAAATTAAATGGAATCACCAAATAAAAACACTACTAGTACTTTGTTGCACCACCTCTGGCTATTATAACAGCTTGAATTCTCTGAGGCATGGATTTAACTAATGACAAACAATATACTTCATCAATCTGTCTCCAGCTTTGTCTTATTGCAGTTGACAGATCAGCCTTGCAGGTTGGAGCCTTGTTGTGGACCATTTTCTTTAATTTCCACCACAGATTTTCAATTGGATTGAGGTCCGGACTATTTGCAGGCCATGCCATTGACATTATATGTCTTTCCTGTAGGAATGTTTTCACAGATTTTGCCCTATGGCACAATGCATTATCATCCTGAAAAATGATGCTACCATCAGCAAAGATCCTTTCAATTGATGGAATAAGAAAAGTGTCCAAAATCTCAATATAAACTTTTATACATTTATAGAAGATGTAATGACTGTCATCTCCCCCATACCTTTACCTGACATACAACCCCATATCATTAATGATTGTGGAAATTAGCATGTTTTCTTCAGGCATTTGTCTTTATAAATTTCATTGGAACGGCACCAAACAAAAGTTCCAGCATCATCACCCTGCCCAATGCAGATTCGTGATTCATCACTGAATATAACTCTTATCCAGTCATCCACAGTCCAAGATTGTCTTTATTTAGCCCACTGAAACCTTGTTTTTTTTCTGTTTAGATGTTAATGATGGTTTTCGTTTGGCCTTTCTGTATGTAAATCTAATTTCTTTTAGGCAATTTCTTACAGTCTGGTCACAGACATTGACTCCAATTTCTGCCCATTTGTTCCTCATTTGTTTTGTTGTGCATTTTCTGTTTTCAAGGCATATTGCTTTAAGTTTTCTGTCTTGGTGCTTTGATGTCTTTCTTGGTCTACCAGTACGCTTCCCTTTTACAACCTTTCCATTTGATTTGTACTTTGTCCAGATTTTAGACAAAGATGACTGGGAAAAACCAACATCTTTTGCAAAATTCCGTGAAGATTTACCTTCTTCGAAAAGTTTGATAATCCTCTCCTTTGTTTCAACTGACATCTCTCGTGTTGGAGCCATGAGTTATGTCAATCATCTTGGTTCAACACATCACTAATATGTGCAAGCACTCTTTTTTAACTGCAGACTAATTAGCAGTTGTAATCAGATACAGGTGTTTGTTTTAGAAATGCTAAGTGCATGGTGATTCCATATAATTTTCCTCAGATTTGTGTGATTCCATATTTTTTTCCTCTGTTTGATCTGTAAAAACAGTTGTAATTGACTAAAGTTATCTTTCTTTTTTTTTTTTTTTTTTAAGTGTTTTATACAGCCAGAAGTTTGGTTTGTTGAGTGGAAATTGCTTTGTGGCATATATGTGCTTGTTTTTTTTTCTACACAATTAAACATTTGATCTTCTGAGAGTGGTGATTCCATACTTTTTGCCAGGGGTTGTACATGCGCTGTCCCTAATCCTGTCCATCCTCGTCACTCCCAGTAAAAATCTTGATCTTCAGCTCTGCTACCTCCAACGCCACCTCCTGTCTTTTAGTCAACGCCACTGTCTCTAAACCATACAACATAGTAGGTCTCACCACAGTCCTATCAACTTTTACTTTTACTCTTGCAGATACCCTTCTATCTCAAATCACTCCTGCCACTCTTCTTCACTTCTCTAACACACTCTCCATTATTTTGCACTGTTGACCCAAGCTACCTAAAGCCATCCACCTTCACCACCTCTTCTTCCTGCAACCGCACCACTCCACTGCCCTCCCTCTCATTTACACACATTTACTGTCTTACTCCTACTTACTTTCATTCCACTTCTCTCTATCTCATACCTCCACTTCTCCATGCTCTTCTCAACTTGCTCCCTACTCTCACCACAAATCAACATATCATCTGCAAACATCATAGTCCATGGAGACTTCCGTCTGACCTTGTCGATCAGCACTGCAAACAGGAAAGGGCTGATTAGAGCTGATCCTTGATGCAATACAACCTCCACCTTGAACCAGTCTGTCGTTCCTACTGCACACTTCACTGCTGTCACACTGTCCTCATACATGTCCTGCACCACCCTCACATACTTCTCTGCCACACCTGACGTCCTTATACAATACCACAACTCCTCTCTTCACCCTGTCGTATGCTTTCTCTAAATCCACAAACACACAATGCAACTCCTTCTCACCTTCTCTATGTAACACGTAAGTCGACTGTGTATGGGCAAGTAGGCTTTGCTTGGGAGGCACAAATCAAATAGCTTTATTTTGGTAAAGAAAACATATAAAATCAAATATATTGCTTCAAGCAAATAAATGTAAAATAAATCACATTTTGTGGATTCAATCAAATAAAAAATGTTCAGAATTGGTACAATTGGTTCAAATCAAATAGCATAACGCATTCAAATGACTCAACTCAACCAATCCAGCACGACACATAAACCTGAAACCTGACATGCGCGCATATATATATATATATATATATATATATATATATATATATATATACACACACACACACACACACACACACACACACACACACACACACACACTCACTGGCCACTTTACTAGGTACACCTTACTAGTACTGGGTTGGACCCCCTTTTGCCTTCAGAAGTGCCTTAATCCTTCGTGGCATAGATTCAACAAGGTACTGGAAACATTCCTCAGAGATTTTGGTACATATTGACATGATAGCATCATGCAGTTGCTGCAGATTTGTCGGCTGCACATCCATGATGCGAATCTCCTGTTCCACCACATCCAAAGGTGCTCTATTGAATTAAGATCTGGTGACTGTGGAGGCCATTTGAGTACAGCAAACTCATTGTCATGTTCAAGAAACCAGTCTGAGATGATTCGCATTTTATGACATGGCTACTTCCAGCAGGATAACGCGCCATCAGAAGATGGGTACACTCAATTCAATTCAATTAATTTTTATTTATATAGCACTTTTAACAATGAACATTGTCTCAAAGCAGCTTTACACAGATAATGTGGTGATTACAAGTAAATATGTTCTTTGTAAGTACGTTTGTCCCTGATGAGCAACTGTAACAAGGAAAAACTCCCCAAAATGGCATAAGGAATAAACCTTGAGAGGAACCAGACTCAAGAGGGAACCCATCCTCATCTGGGTTGCACCGAATGTCCATTTGAAGCAGATATACAATGTTGCGGGGTACAGTGATGATGATCAGAAGCGAACTGTATCCTGAGTCAGTGTAGCAGACTGTTGACATTAACTACAGTCCAATCCATCCTCAAAGCGCCCGTTCTTACTCCGGAATTTCGTGGAACCACCCAAGGTGTTGATGAGAAACCGTCCCAAGCTGCACAGAGTGTCCTCCAGTCGAAGAGAACACTATCCAGAGGCAGGCCTGGCCGAAGTGGGAAGATCCAAGGAGGGGAGAGGGGCAGGAACAGTGGTCACTGGAGCCTCAGTAGCATGTTTAACTCGACTGAGAGAGAGAGAGAGAGAGAGAGAGAGAGAGAGAGAGAAGAGGGTGACAGGAAGAGAAGGATATGGATTATATTGTTGTATGAAAGTTAATGTCACTGTGCAGTTTGGACTCCGTCAAGACTCGCTATTGCAGCATAACTAAAAGGGAGAACCAGAAGGTAACACAGACATGAGGGATCTCTGGGATAAGAGACGACCCACCACACCGCCGTCAACAAACCTGAGTGAACGCTTGAATGTGAGGGGACGACAGCATACAAATATACCAGTTCACCAAACACTCTATATCCATGTTCCCTCCAGATCTGAGCCTTTACCTAAGAAAAAAATCTACTGATCAAATGCTTGACTGAATAAATACGTTTTCAACCTCGACTTGAACACTGAGACTGTGTCTGCGTCCCGAACACTGGTTGGAAGGCTGTTCCATAACTGTGGGGCTTTATAAGAGAAAGATCTGCCCCCTGCTGTAGTCTTCATTATTTAAGGAACCAACAGATAGCCAGCACCTTTTGATCTAAGTAGGCATGGAGGATCATACTGGTACAGAAGTTCACTCAGATACTGCGGTGCGAGACCGTTAAGTGCTTTATATGTCACACTCTTGACCTTATTATCTCTCGTGGGGTAATTGTGTCAACTTGCAAGGTCATGGATTTTCCCATCTCTGACCATTCTCTTATACGATTTGACATTTGTGCTGTTTCACCTGTACCAACGTCTACTGCCCCTCATCGCCGTCGCATTATTACCTCATCTACAGTCGAGGATTTTATTGCTGCCTTCTCTGTTTCTGATCTCGCCATTATTGATGAATTGGCATCATCTCCCTGTCCGGACCGTTTCCTCGCCTCCTTCCATACCATCTGCTCCCAGATTATGGACTCTGTTGCACCCTATAAGGTAAAGTCCACTAATGTTCCTGCGGATTCCTGGCTCAATGATACAACTCGGGCCCCCAGGCGCCAATGTAGGCAGGCCGAGCAAAAATGGAAGAAGGATAGGCTGCAGGTGTCACTCGAGATGTTTAGAGACAGTCTTGCCACCTATCAGAGTGCACTGAAGGAAGCTAAAGGACAGTACCTCTCTGCTCTCATCAACAGCAATAGCCACCGCCCTGGAATTTTTTCACCACTATTAATTCTGTCATTAATCCAGTGTCTGTCGCCTTGAATGACGTTTCTGTAAACACGTGCAATGCTTTCAAGCAACATTTTTTGGACAAGGTTTCGTCTGTTAGGCAAACCATTACACAAATCCCCGCTGTTGCCATCTCTACTCGTGCAGCGCAATGTATGCTAGAGAACTTTGATGCAGTCATTTTGGTGGACCTCAAAAAAAGTTGTCCACGAGTTGAAGCCCACCACCTGCCTTCTAGATGCTGTTCCTGCCAGGATTTTGAAGGAGGCTGTTGACACCATAGGTCCCATCCTTGTCTCTTTCATAAACAACTGTTTTAGCATGGGTACTGTTCCCGCTGCTTTCAAACACGCTATTGTTAGACCGCTGCTCAAGAAACCCAATCTTGATCCCTCCACACTATCCAACTTTCGCCCTATATCTAACCTGTCATTTCTGTCGAAGTTGATGGAAAAGCTTGTTTTTACTCAGCTCCAGTCTCACCTTCAACTGCATGACATTGGTGAAATATTTCAGTCTGGCTTCAGGTCGAGACATAGCACTGAATCAGCGTTATTGAGGGTCCACAATGACATCCTTGGAGCCCTGGATGGAAAAAGCTCTGTGGTTCTGGTGTTACTGGACCTGACCGCTGCATTTGACACCGTGGATCATGCCATCCTCATCTTTTGTCTTCAGCATGTTGTCGGTCTGCAGGGTGCGGTGCTAAATTGGTTTTCATCATACCTAACTAACAGAACTTTCTCAGTTGTACTTAATGATCATTCTTCATTGGTTGCTCCTCTGTCATCTGGTGTGCCTCAGGGATCTATTCTTGGTCCCATTCTGTTTTCTCTCTATATGCTGCCACTTGGTCAACTCATTTCCAATCACAAAGTTCAATTTCATTTCTATGCTGATGACCTCCAGATCTATTAGATCCTGTGATTCTTAATGATAGCTCTGCATTGGACCCTCTCCATAACTGCCTTCAGGATGTTAAACAGTGGCTTTCCCAGAACTTCCTTCATCTAATTGAAGAAAAGACTGAGTACATCCTTTTTAGCCCGAACTCACCCAGCAGTTTTCTGAGTTTTGGTCCTCTTACTCCTCAGTTTGCACCTACCGTGCGTAACCTGGGTGTTATTTTTGACCAAAGTATGCAATTCGAGAAGCAAATCAGTGCAGTAGTGAAGGCGAGCTTTTACCAGCTAAGACTCCTCAGCAACGTCAAGCCATTTTTGTCCCAAGCTGACCTTGAAAAAGCTATACATGCCTTCATCAGCTCAAGGATTGACTACTGCAACGCTCTCTACATTGGACTTAATCATTCTCTTCTCAGTCGGCTCCAAATGGTGCAAAACGCAGCAGCACGTCTTCTCACCAACACCACAAAACGCTCACACATCACCCCGGTCCTCCGCACGCTTCACTGGCTTCCGGTGCGGTATAGGGTGGAGTATAAGCTCCTGCTATTCGTATTCAAGGCCATCAATGGTCTTGCCCCGGCCTACCTCATCGAATTAATAACAGTTTACCATCCAGCCAGAACTCTCCGTTCCTCTGGACATACCTCTCTGGTCACTCCTAAGTACAGATGTAAAAAGTTTAGTGGGCGGTCATTCGCGTCCAAGGACCAAAGCTGTGGAATGCTCTTCCAGCTCACATTCGATCCATCACTTGTATTTATACAAGCTTTTAACACGTAGCCCTGTTTCAACCGTTTTTTTACATATATTGTGCTCTTATATTTTTTATATTTTTTATATTTCTTATATTTTATTGTCTACTGTGTAGTTATATTTTTATATTTTTTATATATTTCTTATATTTTATTGTCTACTGTCTATTTTTTATTTTTGTTATTTTTTACTGGAAAGTGCCTTGTGCTCCTTTTGGTTGCTGTAAGGCGCTATATAAATAAAATTTTACTTGACTTGACTTGACGTCAGTAGTAGTATTTTATAATCAATGCGAGATTTAATTGGGAGCCAGTGTAGACTGATTAAAACAGGGGTGATGTGGTCATATTTTCTAGATCTAGTGAGGACGCTTGCTGCTGCATTCTGAACTAACTGAAGCTTATTTATGCACTTACTCGCACACCCAGACAGTAAAGCATTACAGTAGTCTAATCTAGAAGTAACAAAAGCATGAACTAGTTTTTCTGCATCCTGTAACGACATCATATTTCTAATTTATTTCTAATATTTCTAAGGTGAAAGAAGGCGACACTGTACACTGTGGTCATAAAGGGATGGACATGGTCAGCAACAATACTCAGGTAGGCTGTGGCGTTGACACAATGCTTAATTGGTACTAATGGGCCCAAAGTGTGGCAAGAAAATAATCCCCCACACCATTACACCACCACCACCAGCCTGAACCGTTGATACATGGCAGGATGGATCCATGCTTTCATGTTGTTTCTTATTTATTTCTAATATTTCTAAGGAGAAAAAAGGCGACACTGTACACTGTGGTCATAAAGGGATGGACATGGTCAGCAACAATACTCAGGTAGGCTGTGGCGTTGACACGATGCTCAATTGGTACTAATGGGCCCAAAGTGTGCCAAGAAAATATCCCCACACCATTACACCACCACCAAAAGCCTGAACCGTTGATACATGGCAGGATGGATCCATGCTTTCATGTTGTGGACGCCAAATTCTGACCATACCATCCGAATGTCGCAGCAGAAATCGAGACTCATCAGACCAGGCAACGTTTTTCCAATCTTCTATTGTCCAATTTTGGTGAGCCTGTGCTAATTGTAGCCTCAGTTTCCTGTTCTTAGCTGTCAGGAGTGGCACCGGTGTGGTCTTCTGCTGCTGTAGCCCATCCGCCTCGAGGTTCGATGTGTTGTGCATTCAGAGATGCTCTTCTGCGTATCTCGGTTGTAATGATTGGTTATTTGAGTTACTGTTGCCTTTCTATCAGCTCGAACCAGTCCGGCCATTCTCCTCTGACCTCTGGCATCAACAAGGCATTTGCGCCCACAGACCTGCCTCTCACTGGATATTTTCTCTTTTTCGGACCATTCTCTGTAAACCCTAGAGATGGTTGTGCGTAAAAATCCCAGTAGATCAGCAGTTTGTGAAATACTCAGACCAGCCCGTCTGGCACCAACAACCCTGCCACGTTCAGTCACTTTAATCACCTTTCTTCCCCATTCTGACGCTCGGTTTGAACTGCAGCAGATCGTCTTGACCATGTCTACATGCCTAAATGCATTGAGTTGCTGCCATGTGATTGGCTCATTAGAAATTTGCGTTAACGAGCAGTTGTACAGGTGTACCTAATAAAGTGGCCGGTGAGTGTGTGTGTGTGTGTGTGTGTGTGTGTGTGTGTGTATAAATATATATATATATATATATATATATATATATATATATATATATATATATATATAAAGAACATTTTATTCATTTTTATCACCACATTATCCATGTAAAGCTGCTTTAAGACAATGTTCATTGGTAAAAGTGCTATAAAAATGATTTAAATTCCATTTTACAGGCTACGCGTTTAAAAGATTACACATTTTTTAAACAGCTTTTCATCATGACATTCATTTTACTTTGTTAATATGCTAACTCTCAAACAAACATGAATGTTTTCTAATTTTAAATGTTTATACGCTTTCTCATGTTATTAAATATTTGCAACTTGAATAATTGTTATATCATTATATATATATTGTGTGTGTATGATTTGGCTTCTTGACAGTCATTTTACTTTGCTAGAAATATCCATTGCAAATATGCCAAAACATTGGACAAACACATTTTGTCAACTGTACATGAAAGTATCTACATTTAGAGGTTTGATTTTATCTAGCTATTATCAATTTTTACTATTTCAGACCTCACTGGTGTTACAAATTTTCCACACTTTTGCATTTTTTAATCCATTTTCGGACAATCACTAAATTACGGTATGTATTTTTAGATTTTTATTTATTTATTTTTTAATGAAACTTAACTTTATTCATGTAATTCTTTTTGTAAAAGCGTTGATTCTTGTTTTCTCTCTTTTCCTTCAAAATGTGAGTTTTGGGGAGTATCACTCAAATGCAGTGTTTCAAGTTCCAGATCAGGAGAAAGTGCAAATCAATTACTATATAATGCAATGCTACTTTTAAAATGTGAAAATAATGCAGTTTTGTTCCATATGTTTAATGTTAGTTTTGGATCTTTGTTGATCCCTGTTACTTGTTGACACACAGATTGTAAACAATTGCTTTTATTTAAGTACTGAATTATGTCCTGCTGCTTGTTTGAAAATGGAATTTTTTAGACCATTCATTTAATAGAATTAAGGTAATGTAAAGTAGTTATATAAAGTAAATAATAAGTTATTATTTAAAAAAGTTAATTGTATGTATTACTCAAGCACAATGTGTGTGTTATAAATACAAGGATAAACATCCTTTAACCATTTATGAACATGTATTCTATATGCATATATGTGCCATGTGTATTTGGGAAATTGTTACATATAATAAAATGTCCATTTTGTAAATATGTGGTATATATGTACAATAACATATTTCTATAACTGTAAAATCCAAACATGTACTTTGCATATATTGCTATATATTGATGCTATACAGATTTTAATATGCGAAAAAACACAGATACTAAGGAACTTAAATACACACAAGAAAATTGAGGACGTGACAATACTTACCAAGTATTCAAGGGGAGAACAACATGGGGAACAATAGGGACATCTAGTGAACAAAGTGAGTAAAGCATGGTTAAGCTGTGTCAAGGTATTGTGACATCCTCAACTGCAATGCCCTTAGATAAGCAAGCTGTCAGAATGATGACCAAACATGATAGTAGAGCAACATTCTCATCTAAACCATTAAGGCAAAGCTGCATCTTCTGCAGTGCGGAAAGGCATTGCAATGTGTTCAGCAGGATGTGGTGCAAAGTCAACATCCTAAACAGGGCAGGGAATAAAAGTGACATCATCAGCAGGGGAGGGAGAGGAGGAGATGCCTGTTATAGTATCAGCTTCTCCAGCAGGCATTCCTAAACCACAACAGAATTCTGCTACATCTAGATGTAGGTCTCTGATTCCATCATGTAATTAAAGGAACCAAGATGCAGGAAGCAGATGCAAGTGCTGAGAATAATAGAAGTGCAAATAGAAAAATAAGGAAGCAAAGACAAAAACAAAACAAACATGAAAAATAAACATAAACCTGACAATGAATATAAACTAAACAGTCATGAACTGATGACAATCATGGAAGAGACAAAGAGTGCTGTGAAAGTTGAAGCATATACACAAGTATCTAATGATCATGAATGTGAAACAAGTGTGCAAACAAACACATGAAATAATTGAGTTATACTGGCTTTTCCTGTGCAAAATCTAATTAACTTTATACTGGGAAAACCAGGAGGAGATATTGCTGATTGTTTTGTTAATTTCTATTTAAAGAATAAAGGATTTCTGCTTTAAGCAAAAACCAGAATCTTCAAACTTGATGTGCATAACAGTAATGACATTTCTGTGTGCATCACCATTTGTTGTTATGGGAGTAATGCAGTAAGGAACCATAACAAAAAGGAGCTTATCTATACTCTTGGGACTTTGTAGTGTAACTACAGCTGACTTTCAATCTTGTCCCTGCCACCACAATTTCAACAGAAATTCTGGGACCTATTCTGAAATGTTATTGTTACAATAAGGTCCATGGGTTTAAAGTGCACTTGCATGATAAATGGAATAAATTTATAACACAAAAGCCACAAATGTGATCTTATGAAAGAAATAACACCACTGGACTCACTATTCCCAAAAATAATGCAGTGCATTATTATTTCTTACACCATGTGTACATCATTTAGGTAGCATTTTAGAAAACACTTACAAGAGACGTGGCTAACCCTTTGGGCAAATTGCACAAACACTTTTTTCTGATCCCATAATGATATCAGCTAAGTTAGTGAGAATGCTTCTGAACATCTCTTTCCACTTTTTCTCTCCTCTCCTTTTTTGTCCTCTCAAGCTAGAGACAAATTCCCAAGCCTAACCCATGCTTTTATTAAATTCTCCTCAATAAAAAGCTCAGACAGGATTTATTGGGTACTCAGCACAGACATTTAGTATCCCCCCTCCCTCTCAGTTATTAAGTGAAAATCAATAGAAAGCAAAGAAAATGGAAGTCATACAAGTGTTGTCACCCTGATATTATGTTGGCTGTCAGGCTAGATTCATGACAGGACCTTGGATCGCCTATGAGCTGGACTTTTTGCTTACATTGCAGGACCCAAAGTGGAGGTTATTCATTAGAGTAAGCCAGCGGTCAGATACATTTCCTATCTATTTCATTCATTTATCTTATAGAGGCTTGTGTAGAGTAGGGAGGGATGTTGATATACCCTAATAGAGATGTCACCCTTTAGGCAGCCACCTTTGGATTTATTGTTATTTTGTTCTTAAGACCTTTTTTAACAGCCACCTGGCTCCTCACATAAACTTAAAGCATTTATAAACTTAAGATGGAAATGAAGCCCTGGCTACATTGTGTATTAAAATAGGAAATGCTAGTAATTTATGTGTATTCATATAAAAAATAAATAATTTAGTTAAGCGTGTGATTGTGTTCCATATAGTAATAAAAATTATAAATACAAGATAGAATTTTATTCTAATATTTGAGATTTATTCTGTTTAAAAAAAAAATTAATGTTATTATGAATGAATATGAATTATAGCATATTTAAAAAAGAACATAAAAATGCACAATTAGGACTAATTAAACCATTTCAACTTCATCTGATAAATTATTGAGAGACAAACAATTAGTTAAACCTGTATGCTGCTGCAATGCCATTTCACTGCATTTATCATAACCCAAAAACCTTTCTCTTTGTCATTGTTATGTAACAAACTGTTTCCCATCAGTCAGTGCACATCATGAGATCATGTAGTCAATTTGTGCACCTGATTCACAATCATGTTAAATTGCTCTTGTGAATATAATCACAATGATCACAGCATTTTTTCTCATATTTTTATTTCATAGCTGTTGCTGTTGTTTGGTTCAGTTCAAGTTCAGGTTTTTGGGTCTGTTGTAAAATGTTTTACAATGTGTTGTCTTTGTTTTGGTGTGGATTTTTTTAATATTTTGTTTATGTTTTAATAATTATTCTCAGTTGCTTCTGCTTTGGTGATTACTTGACAGTCACTGTAAGTTAACCTTATAGTTGCATGCAAGAGAGGAAGAATCCTTACAAATAATGTATAACTTATTGTGGCACACTAATCTAAGTAGTCCTTAGGCCTTCATGGCACATGACAATATACAACGATTTTAAAGTCTGGACCCAAATCATTCAAAGTAACTTTTCTTACTTTTAACTTTGATTGAAAAAAAGAAATAATAAATTGCCATTACTTTAGTTATCCTAATGGAATGTGAGTGTCTGCTGCTGTATACAGGCCCTTCTTGCCCACTGCCCAAGCCAATTAATCAAACACTAAACAAACTGAAGTGAGCATTGATCCACCATTCTGGGTGCCTCTGGTTATTCCAAATGATGAGGGTGAGCAAGAGACACTCACTAATTATTGACTCTAATATATTAAATGCCCAGAACATTTAAATTATATTAAAATTAGACCACTGACAATAAGTTTCAGTTACTTAGTTAAATACACTGGAATATAGTAGGTGAGATATTCTATAAACATTTATTTCCTTGTTTTCATTTACATACCAGTCTAACCTAACAAACAGGGTGTCTATTAGGTAATCTATCAAGCACTTTTTAATATTTTACAATTTCTGTTCTTCTGGATGAATTGCATTTGCATAATGAAGATATTTTGCATCGCCTAATTAGAGCAATGAACAAGTCCAATGTATATGGAAATAATTTTAATATATATGTCACATAATGGATTAGTCAGAACTGAATTTGGACAGCTGTTTATTTTGCCATTAGCTTTTATTTATTTAACTTTCCTTTGTGTTTTGTGGGGGTTAAGCTGCGTGGCATTTGATCTCTCAGGGGTAAGGTCTGGGCAAAGGGTATCTTTGCCACCTGCCAACTCTCTAGGGGTTTTCAATTTAATTCCTGACCCAGAGTGGATGCAGATCTCAAGGTTACACCTGAGTGTTCAAGGGCAGGTCCAAGTGTAATCGGCACTTAGATCATAGATTAATCTTATTTGCCATCTATTAGGCCTGATTCTCCTGTCCTCATTCATCCTGCCAAAGCCAGGATTAGTGTGATAGTTTAAGATAATGGATTCTTATGGGAGAGGGAGGTCAAATAGGCTTCTTGTTTCAGAAGCTGCAGATAATATGATTAATCTAAAAGCTGCCTTCAAAGCGGCTACCACCTTCACAGGTCTAATTATAAAAGAGGTGTCAGGGAAAGGGAATAAAAATGTGATGGCTTTATTGGATGAGATGTACTTAATTCACACAAAGAGTTTAATTACTAAGTGCTGCTTTTGAGGATAAACATCTCTGTATAATATATATATATATATATATATATATATATATATATATATATATATATATATATATATATATATATATATATAAAATATAATATATAATGTTTGATGCAAAACTGTGACTACTTAAAGATTACATGAATATCTAGTACATACAACTTTAGTACATACTCATGATTCACATAATGCACATTTGAGTGATTCTACACCAAGCAGATTTGAATGACATGATACTGTATAGCATTCATTGATGATGCCATCTACATCTTTACAAAATGTGGCAAAACTAATAATAATTTTAATCAGTTAAAAACATGGGTAATGTAATTCTGGACTCACAAACAGGTGCCTGTATTTTAAATTATTCAACAAATTGTTATAATATTTAAAATAATGGTTTTAGTTTTTTTTGTAAGATTGTAGATTCTAATACTCATGTAAAACCCTATAATACCCATAAAGATTTTCTTATTGAGAATATTATATCTATAATAGCAATGTTTAGATTAAGATATTGAACAAAAGTATATTCAGTTAAAAACTATATGCTGGTGATCGCAAGAAGACCTTTATATTGTACCCTTACCTGTCATTTTTTGTGTTATAGACGGTGGCACACTGCAAACGTTGCCTTTGTAAAGACACACAGGCACATAAATAAGGTAGAGAATGATAATGTGTCACAGCTATCCGGCTTGCCCTTGAGGTTCTTTCTGACTTCCCAGACCAATATAGGAACAATACATTTGCAAAATATGCATTTTCCCTCTTCCAGTAAGGGCAAATACAATGCTTTTGATTTTACAGATCAGTGTATGAAAAATTGAGGAGGTGGTCAGTTAGAGGCACAAAATTCCAGACATTCAATTTCAAAGCGTTGCATACTTCAACTCTGTGACACATTGCATTATCCCAAACATTTATCAGGCCATTGCATCTAACTGGGAGAGTAATATTTGCCATGATCAATTGTTGCAATATAGAGGATAACCTTAACCATAGAAGCCATCCTTTGATATTTGTACTTTATAATAATTTTCCTATTGTTTATATTTATATAACTCACTGGTTCCAACCTCTAAGTGTGTAATAGGATAAATATTTAAAAACTACTTTGCTTGTAGTTAGCTTTTTTGCATTTAGAAATATGTTGCAAAGTTTGTAAAGGTAAAGATGTCAGCACAACCTCACAAGTGTAGGTTTGTAATAATAATAATAATAATAATATTAACGAAAGGAACAAGAAGAAAAATAATACATTTATAATACAAATAAGAAAAACAGAAATAGCAATAGTAAAATAGCCAAAATGGTTGAGGTGTTGGTAATGGGTATAATTAATGATTAAGTCTTTTATTTTAATATATATTTTTTAAAGGTGTATATTAAATTCAATTTAGTTCAATTAATTTTTAATTGTATATCACTTTTAACAAAGGACATTGTCTCAAAGCAGTTTTACACAGATTATGTGGTAATAAAGAATGATGTTTGTCCCTAATATGCAAGCTGGCGACATCTGTGGAAAGGTAAAGCTATTTGAGATGGCAAAAGGAAGAAACTGCAAGAGGAGCCAGACTCAAGAGGGAACCCCTCCTCATCTGGGTGACACCAAAAGTCCATTTACTACAATTAAACATTTTTGAAGCGTGCAGCGATAAGTGATGAAATACAACCAGTAGCCCTGTGCCATTGTAGCAAACTGTTGACAATAAGTACAGTCTAAATTCATCTTTAAAGATTCTGTGGCGCTCCATAAGTTCATGGATTCCCAGGCCATTGATACCAAACCATACCTAGCTGCACAAAGTGGCCTCCAATCAAAGAGAACCCCATCCAGAGGCAGGCTTGGACAGCGGGCATACCCAAGGAGATAATATTTATTAATATATATATATATATATATACATTTTATATCTCATATAAGTTATGGCCACAAATGATTCAACACTTATTTACCGTAGAATAATTTAAATTCCTAAATTATTATAAAACATCCATTTTTTAAAGCTTAAAAGATTTAAAGCTTTAAATATATTGCTATTTTAAAATAGCATATGAGACAACACTAAAATACATGTGCTATTATGATAATGGCTAAAAAATTAGTAAATTCATCTTTCACCACAAAACTCTATGACAAAACACAAGCATTAATAATTTGACCATGGTCTTATAAGCCTGTGGTCCCTCACCAATCTGTATTGTGTCATCCAATCATCAAGGCTAAATGTGGCTGAATATGCTAATGACTCTAATTGGACTACTAATAGAGCATATCTGTGTAGTTTTTAAGCCTGCCAAAGGCTGTGTAATCAGCTTTGACAGTCATTAAGTGAATGAAGAGGCGAGTAGCAGTGTCAGAAGACCGCCCAGTCAGTTCCGGCTGACACTACCCCAATCTTCCAGGACCCATTAAATGGCTCTTTCGGCACATTACCTACCATAACATCCTTGAATATCACTGATTTTATTTGCAGTACCAAACATTTCATTTCACGCACCATTAATGGGGAAGTGCTGAGGTTCTGATGCTGCCAAAACATTTAGCAACTACCTGGACTTGAGAAACCAATTAACTCCAGAAACAATATGGCCAGTTAAAAACAAAAATAGGTGATTCTGTCATTGTAGTGGATTCAATAATTCTATCATTTACTTGGAAAAAATATATTACATATTTGTGCAAAATATATTTATATACTTTATAGGTAAAAATTGGTTCACTGCTATTTAAAAAAGTATGAAATTAAGTTTCTATATTTGTTCTAATCAATTATCTTTAATACTTTTGCCCTATGTAGGAACAATGATATTGTGTATAAATACTAAGATCGAATAAACTAATTAATTTAATTAATATCTTATTAAAGCTGAATGATTATGTAGATACAACTGTTATGTTTTCACAGGTAAACACATTTTCTCTAATCAAAACAAACAAGAGAAATAACATAGTAAAATTGAAGACACACTTTGCAGAATAATCTAATTTACCAGCTCTATAGTCATTACTAAACACCTAAAACCACTTAATAAAATTGGCTCTTGGTTTTGAAACGATGTGATAAAGTGGTCAATATTAGTTTTTTTTTTTTTTTGTCTAACCTTTAATGTATTATGGACAATACAAACATGTAGCGCCCTTTAAAATCCCTCAAATTGACTACTTTATCCAGCATGGGGGAATATAGGCATATAGGATAGAATGAGCCTATATATAAATAAGATAATCTTATAATACTAAGATCATAGTATATGGTATAAAATCTAATTCTTTTTACAGGCAACTGTTAACTGGTAATTGAATAGATAATACCTGTATGACTTGTATTGCATGTTAAGGACTCCTCTCATGGTTGTGGGTTTTTGTCTTGTGTTCATTGTTAAAAACAAATAAAAATAAAATTAAGGTATCACTCCATGAACCTTGCACATTGTCCGTTAATGTTGCACGTATAACCTCATTTGAACTAACCAATAGTATTCCTATTGATTTTTCAGTCTGCTTTCCAATGGTCTTGATTGAATAATGTCAACATGAAGCTAATAGCTTGAACACTAAAGCAAAGAGAAACATAAAATATCGTTACTGTTGCTTCCTTTATCAACACACTCTGATTACATGTGCAGCTCTAATATTGGGATTGCAGTGACCTTGTAGGAAGTATAAGGATAGGAAATGTGATGTGGAAGCCTAAATAATAAAGTCCACTGTAGTTTAAATAAAATAGTGAAGTCAAATGTGAAGAGTGTGTTGCACCACAACCGCCCTGGCATGCATTGTTTCCTTATAATAGCATGGTCTCTTGTGTGTTATACATTAGCTTTTCAACATGTATATGTATATGGCACATGAACGTGAAAACATACAAAATGTTTAAAAGCTAATGTATAACACATGAGAGACCATGCTAATATTAGGAAATAATTATAGTATTAATTTGTATTAAATGCAGAAAGCACAACTTGTTTTCTTTCCCATGAGAGAAAACAAGTTGTGCTCTCTGCATTTAATACTTATTCAAATTTAGGTAAATCTGTAATCTGATACAATGTTTCATGTTGTTTTAGTCGGAAATCACACTTTTAAATTCATTTTTAATATTAAAATGGCATTTCTTTATTCTGTTTGGAGAAAAAGACCACATATTCACAGACACACAGGTTTAAGTTGTGTTCACACTTTGTCTGTCTGTGCTTATAAATACTCATGTTGCTCAAGATGGACATGCAGTAAATTCATTACTACTGTGCATGTAAGGGTCACTGTACAAGTAGGGAATAATCTGGATTATGTGCTAAATTGATTCATGTTAATATGTGCTGTGCTCTAGTCTAACTGCAGTCTAATGAGACAAAGCTATATTCTCTAATTGGGCCTAGGTCATTATGAGAATAGCTCTATAGCCTTCACTCCTACATATACCACAAGTCAGAGATAGCATACATGAAATAGAAAGGTGAAAACTTTTACATGCACTGTTTTGTGTAAAATTATCCTAAAAGCTAATATTAATGACATCATTAAATATATTGTGCCCATGTTCAAAAGAACATTAGAGCACGCAACACACACACACACCTAGGTTAAATCTCAGAACATGACTATCAAACATTAGGCTTGTTCTTTGGATGTGCTGGATATTGCTAAAGCACAGCTGTCTTGTATTGTCCTGAAACTCACCATCCCACAGAAAAGTAAATGCAAATCAAGTTGTTCTGACTTCAAAGTCTCTTCCACAGTACCCGAAAGGCATGTAGTAGTTATGAACCATTTTGAACCTTTGTTAATTTTGTCCTTTATGGAGCTGTAGCTTAAGGCTAAAAGCAGGTACATTTCCTTTAGGAAACTCAGACTTGCTCAGGGCTTCAGCCCAATACTATTTTAATAGTGTTTACTCATAATACCACTATTTATTTATTTATTTATTTTTTTTACTTTTTTCTCAGGAAAAACAGCAACAATATGTTAACTTGTAAAACGAGTGCAGCTTTAGACTATAAGCTGAGTAAGCTTTTACAGTGTGAATAATGATCTAGTTTGTGAGCCAGTGTTTAAATGCACAAGTACCAATGGATACAACCCTACAATGGAATCTGCACCTGTACCAATGGAGACAAATCCCTTTTTCATGTTACACTGACCTTTTGCAGCCTAGATGAAATCAGTCTTGGCTTAAAACAAATAGCCACATTTCATCTGCTGTTACCCTTTAGACCGGCCTGCATGACCTTTGAACTTAATTTTCTATCTAAACCCATTTCCATGTCTTTGCACCCCCTTTCTATCCAAACACACAGACACACACACACACACACACACACACACACACACACACACACACACACACACACACAGACAAGATGTGTAAAAAAATGGAAAGGCCATTTCTCACTTAAATCACTATAATTTGGATAAATTTTGGAAATCAGTTAGTTAATAGATATGAACAAACCATTAGGTTATGCAGAACAATTTGTTCTATGATAACAATATGCATGTTTTTGTAATGATATTATATAATGTGTAATACAGTAGGTATATCATAAATTAAATTTATTAGGCATAAATAAATTACACACATACTGTTTTACAGTTTTACAGGTTAAATGTAAACATGTTTGTAAGACAACAAGTCTTTGAAGGCCCATTGCCAGGCGAAAAATTAGATCACCCACTCCAGAAAAAAAAAGAGGGTGAAAATCGAGAGGTGAAAAGTCCCAGCGAAAAAATAAAAAAAGAAACTGTTCACAAAGTAACAACAAAACAAACAAAATATATACAAAGAAAGAAAGAAACAAACCAACAAATATGTATATATACACAAACCTCTATATTGCAAGGTTTTTGCTCATGGCACCACAATTGCTTGCTCACTTGCCAGGTAAACTGGCCCTGTACACTAGTTTGGGGCACACTTTTAAAATCCGAGCCCCACCCACTTGGATTCAACCAGTGTGACAAATTACCAAGGTGAGTATTGTAGTTACGTATGTACATATTTACAAGTGAAGTCAAGAAGCTTTTTTGTCATTTCAACCATATATAGCTGACGCCAATGTTGTGCTCGTTACTAAAGAATAGTAACTAGTTACAGTTACTTGTTACTTCATTCAAAAAGTAACTTTGTTGATTACTTACACCAAAAAGTAATGCGTTACTGTTAAAAGTAACTTTTTAGTTACTTTTTTAAAGAACCTTCTTTTATGCGTTATGATCTATACAAACACAAAACTGACTTAAACACAAAGTAATTTTTAAACACTATTTTATTAAAGTCAGACCAGCACAAACTGAATATATCACAAGGATTTCTGAAATAAATAACAAAACAAGCTGAATAATATATTCACGATCAAAAACTAAAGTGGCTACTGCTGTTGTGTTGAGCTCTTAAAAATGTTCCTTTCACAGCTGAAGTATGAAAACTATCAACAATGTAGAACAGAACTAGAAGCTAACCCGGGCTTCTAGCTACTAGCTCCTCAGGCATGGAGGTCCTGGAGGAGCTTTAACAGATTGGAGATGCTGTTGATCATAGTAGATACGAGCTTCGAACCAGAAAGACACAGCTTACATTTGACTTAAAAGTTTTGTCTTTATACTCAACTAAAGTGAAATAATTAACCTATTTCCACTTTGAGAAACTCGTCTTGCTCTCGCCTCGACTCGCCATTACTGCCGCACAGACCTAAATAAACGGAGACACGCCCACAATGTGTCTTCTTCGTGTTTACAGTGGTTCATCCACCAATCCTACAATGCGACGCTGCTGTAAGCAGGTTAGGCTGTAGTCTACACTTCAGCCGAAATTAATTCATTTAAAAAAGTAACCGGTAACGCACCATACGGTAACGGTAACCGAGTTACTTTATTTTTAAAAGTAAGGCGTTACAGTATTAGTTACTGTAACGCGTTACTGCCCAACACTGGCTGACGCAGTACACAGTAAAATAAAACAAAACTAGTAAGTGTCCTTGCTACATAAAGTGCATTGTGTGCGACCTGGTGCAAACAGTGCAAGACACAACCGTGCAAAGACAACATAAGACAGTGTAGGTCAAATACACAAAACACAAAATAGGGCCACCAGTAAACCTGCTGTATATTACACAGTGCGGTGTGTAAAAGAGTACTGATTACGGGAGTGAACATTGTAAATAAACAAAATGGTTTGTGCAAAAAAAGCAATAGCAGCAGTCAAAAACAGCATGTAAACAGTTTGTAGTAATAAAGTGATATAATATAGGCATGGATGATGGCATGGATTATGTCATGATGACATGGATCATGTAAACTGAGTACAATTGTATGTTTGAGTCCGGGTTGTACAGCTCAGTCACACAGTTGTGTGTCTAGGTGTGAGTTTTAGTTCAGTTCTGTGTATTGAGGAGCCTGATTTGAAGAGCCTGATTGTGAAGGCCCGAATGCTTCAGAATTGCTTCCGTAATGGCAGGAGCGTGAGGAATGTGTGTGATGGGTGTGTGGGGTCATCCACAATGCTGTTGGCTTTGCAGATGCAACGTGTGGTGTAAATGTCCATGATAAAGGGGAGAAAGACTCCAATGATCTTTTCAGCTGTCCTCACTATCCTCTGTAGAACGTGGTCAGGATGGGGGGAGGGAGATGGGCTTTCCTCAGACTTCTCAGGAAGTAGAGACGCTGCTGGGCTTTTTTGGTGATGGAGCTGGTGTTGAGTGACCAGGTGAGGTTGTCCGCCAGATGAACGCCAAGGAATTTGGTGCTATTGACGATCTCCATGGAGGATCGATCGATGATCAGTGGAGAATGGTCGCTCTGTGCTCTCCTGAAGTAAATAACCATCTCTTTAGTTTTATCAATGTTCAGAGACAGGTTGTTCGCTCCACACCAGGCTGTTAACCGTTGCACCTTCTCTCTGTATGCTGACTTATAGTTCTTGCTGATTAGACTCACCACGATCGTGTCATCTGATGATGTGATGTGATGATGTGATTCAAGCTGTGCATTGCAACACAGCTCTGAAGGTGTAGTGTCTTGATTTTAGCAATGCATGCACATTAGCGGTCTTACACAGCTTCTGTTTGGAGCGTGTGGTGATGTTCTTGGAGATGGGCACCTGCCAATGTAGCTGGTCACTGCTGACGTGTACTCCTCCAAGTTGATTAAATCGCGTTGGTTGCAGCTTCCCTGAACATGTCCCAATCAGTGCATTCAAAGCAGTCCTGGAGAGCAGACATGGATCCTGCTGGCCAGGTTCTCACCTGCTTTCAAAGCTGGTCTTGAATGCTTGCTGAGTGGTCTGTATGCTGGGATCAGCATAAAAGAGATGTGGTCTGAGAAACCGAGGTGGGGTGGCGTTTCACCTGGTATGCGCCCAGGATGTTTGTGTAAACAACATTCAGCGTGTTTTCTCCTCGGATTGCAAAGTGCACATTAGTGAAATTTAGGAAACACAGTCCTGAGATTTGCATGGTTGAAATCTCTGGTGACATTAACAATCCGTCTGTGTTTTTCTATTTGGTAATGGTCCCATAGAGCACGGCAAGCACTTCCTTAGCATTAGCGCTAGGTGGAATGTACACTCCAAGGAAAATAATAATAACCATAAACGCCACCAGCGGTGAGTAGTAGGTGGAAACAAGGACAGAGTTCTTACACCATTCTGTGTTAGTGTAAACACACACAGTGTTGGGCAACGTTAATTTTAAAAGTAATTCAATACAATATTGAGTTACTCCCCAAAAAAGTAACTAATTACGTTACTTAGTTACTTTTTATGGAAAGTAAAGCGTTATATTACTTTTGCGTTACTTTTGCGTTACTTGTATCTCTTTCACGCCTTACAGGTGTAACAGGTTTATTATAGATAATTGCTATTAAGAAATCAGTTATATTAGGGCAAAAGACATGTCTTAAACATTTAAAATGCTTAATAACTTCTGAGAACAATAAGATGATCGACTAACTTTGGACCACAAGGCTGAACGCTTTCCAGTCGCACTTCTGTACACTGCTTTTCAATCTGCTTCGCCGTCAGGAATGTAACTATCGTTCGTGTATATAAGGTTAAGGGTGTGGGCTGCACACCGGTTATGTGGAGGGAGAACATATCTTTCGCTGTCATCACGTAAAAATTCGTGCAATTCCGTAAATATGACCTCGTCCTCGTCTACATCATTCTCTGCTTCATCATCAGCCTGAAACATTCTGAACACTTTTTACAAAGTTTGCGCTATTATCAGTGACCTTGGCAGTTTATCTTCCCACAAAGAGCAAATGAGCTGTGAATTTGCTCTCTATCTCCGCTGCGATGGCATCGTACATATGTCTCCCATGGAAAACTTTTATTCTGAGCAATCAATAGATCTGCAGTGGTGGAAAGTCGGCAAAAGTTTTCTATATTTCTGTCTCCATTTCCATATATGCAACATTGCATAATGTTACGTTACTTGTTGCGTTACAAAATAATGTTGCGTTACATATATGCAACATTGCATAATGTTGCATATATTCAACATTATACACACACACACACACACTGTAGTGCTGTGCTTTGCATGCAGATGTTTTTTTTTTTTTAAGTGGTGTTTTTTGCAGTTGACAAGAGCTTTTCACCAACACATAATCTACACTTAACGATTATTCCTTTTTCCTTTTCCTCGACTATTTCAAAATAATAAGAATACTTCCATCACAGTAATGTAATTCTCTGGTTTGCCATCTCTGCTTCTGACCAGCTTCTGGTCCCGCGGCTCGCACGTATGAGTGTGCGATTCTACGTGACTATGTTAATTTTAATTCAGTATTTATTTTTTTATGCAAAATAATTTAACTGAAAAGTAACTCGCATTACTTTTTTAAAAAAGTATTAATTGGATATTAAGGTGTAAATTTATAAAGTAACACGCTACTTTACTCGTTACTCCAGAAAAGTAATATTATTACGTAACGCACATTACTTGTAACGCGTTACCCCCAACACTGAACACACATATTACCGCCGCAAGTCTTACCGCACAGAGCTGCATTCCTGTCGGCACGAAACGCATATATATATATATATATATATATATATATATATATATATATATATATATACAGTACAGACCAAAAGTTTGGACACACCTTCTCATTCAAAGAGTTGTCTTTATTTTTATGACAATGAAAATTGTAGAGTCACACTGAAGGCATCAAAACTATGAATTAACACATGTGGAATTATATATGGAATTATATACATAACAAAAAAGTGTGAAACAACTGAAAAATGTCATATTCTAGGTTGCTAGGTAGCTATCGTGGCATTCAGCAGAAAAACCCTGTCCCCATCAGGAATTCCTGACAGGGTGAGCCACAGATGCCTTTCTGGGTAGGCCCAGGGGCGGAGGCTGTGCCGCCTGACCCAGGAAATGCTCATCCAGCTAGCTGGTTCTCTAGTTGCTTCTGCTTCTCATCGAGCCAAGCTATGCCAATCTTACACGTGATTTAGAGCATAAACAACGCAAGGCGTTCCCAAAGCATTTTCGATGCAGCTCAAGTTCCTGAAAGGGAACTATATTGTTGCTCACAGATTGTCACCTCTTCTCTAAGCCTGGCTTCTACCACTTTTTCCCCATACTTTTTAAAATTTTTCTTAAAATCTGTACCATCACATTTTTTTTTAACAATCTAGTTAAAAACTTCACTGCCATCTCACCTAAACATCTCCACGCTTCAACTGGAATGTCATCTGGTCCAACCAAATTTCCACTTTTTATTCTCTTAAGAGCTGCTCTCACTTTCTCGTGTGCACTTCCTGATTAACTATTTCCAACTCATCCAACCTTTTTTCTCTTTCATTTTCTTTATTCATCACCTTTATAAAATACTCAACACACTTTTCTCACTTGTCAACACATTTCCATTTGCATCCGTTATTGCTCTAACTTGCAGCACATCCTTCCTAGTTTGATCCCTCTGCCTAGACATCAGTACAAATCCTTTAATTTTTCCCCAGGTGCTGGACCTTAATCATTCAATGTTCAGATCAGTAACCCAAAGTCTTAACCATTGTGCTCATATCTTTCTTATCCTAGACTATACATTTTTTAATGTTTGTATATGATCAGTTTATCATTGGTTTATCTGCAATTTATACTTACTCCATATGCCCCTATTTCCTTCCTCAATAAAGGGAACAACTTAACATTTTGTGGAACCCAGAAGCTAGGTCTGCCTTTAAGGACATTGACATTGGCATGTACTGTACACATCTGACATTGTCCTAGAACAGACAATAAGCTACACTAATTTATTTCTTATAGACACCTATGGAAAGAAATTATGATGTGGGGATCTGTAAACTACTTGCTGTCTATCTTGAAGAATGGAAACATGCTTTCCCAAGTTCTCCTGAATAACTTGCCCTCTATTAGCTTCTTGCAACTTCAGGTTCCTTGGTGGCCAACCAAAATAGAGAATGTGACTGCCCACATGAAACTTAGGGAAGGTCCTGCATCGCTCACCTCATGGTTTGCTTCATCTTCTTCCAATCCCATGACAGCCCTGGTCACACCTCTTCATGGACTTCATCAAGGGGCTCCCACCATCTCAAGGTAACAATGCAATCCTGGTAATAGCTGACAGATTCTCAAAGACATGCAGATTGTCTTAGCTACCCACTGCCAAAGAAACAGATGGTTTGGTCATTAACCATGTTTTTCAAGTTTTTGTGTTCGATTTAGGACCTCAGTTCTATACTCCATTCTGTTGACTGACAGGGATAACAATGAACTAATCTTCTGTTTTCCACCTAGAGTCCAAAGGGCAAACAGGAAGGTTGAACAAGGATCTGAAGCTTGATTCACATGCCCTCATGTTGCTTGTAGTCAAAAGGTCTGACTCTTACGCTGTCGACCTGGTTTGAGTCCTGGGCCTGAGACCCAGAAGTATACAGACTGTTGTTAAAAGGAAAGGAGATGCTGTTGTACATGGTTGTGAACATGTCCCTGTCTTTTTGAAGATGTGTTGCGGACATCAAATTCAATCTGTCTATTATTTTCTTTAATTAATTTCATATGTTTTCTAGGTTTTGTTGTGAATATAAAAAAAGCAGGGTTATGAGATTTGCAAATCACTGCATTCTGATCTTGTCTGATCTCAGAAGATTTCACTACATGTTGTGCCCTACCACTTTGCTCAAAGATAGTTAGACTTTTTTCACTTAGCAATAGATGAATATGGCAGTAGATAAATTCCACAAACCAACTGATCATCAACCACACTGAAAATGAACAAAAGAGACTCAAATATATAATAATGAAGATTATAATGTTTTGCCTTAATTAGTTGCTGGACCAAGGCAATATCTTCATAATGATGTGAGTACTTATTGATGTTTTTAGAATGGGTTTTACTCTCCTGACAATCACCATGGCACCTGAGGCACCAATATATGATCGTTCTGGTACGTGTTACTGAGATCCATGAAAATGTCTGTTTATGTAAGCATGTTTGTGTGTGTGAATGTGCATGTGTGGGAGGTGAGGCTAGCACAGAAACTAATATTTATTTTTATACAAATATCAGAATTGTTTTTAGCTAATCAATGCATATATACGGTCAGGTCCAAAAGTATTTCTGATTGATTTTAATAATTAATTTTAAGGTGATTAAGATGATTAAGGTGATTTTGTTTCTGATTAATATCAAGTACTGTACTGTATACAGTATTTAAATGATGCAAACTAGATGTGCTTAAAATTACTTGCTATTGATTTAATTGATGTTTAATGACAGAATAAAACTGTCAGACTGAGGAATGAATGAATAAAGATTTATTTACTGGGTGTGTATTTGGAAGTTTTACTAGAGCTAGTGTAAAACTTCTATTGTAAGATTTACAATACCAAATATATCTTCCAAGACAGACACAGACTATCAAAACTATAAATCAATCATCATAACATTACACATTAAGCATCACTGCAGACTACCATTCTGAAAGCTACAATAAGCTGTGAAAGACAGTTATTGAAACGATGAGCACAAACAAACCATGATATTATATAGGGATATAATTTGCACTCTTCAAGCAAAACAATGTCTTGCCACTTGCTTAAAAACATTTTTTTTTTGTTTTTATACCAGCCAGCCCACACAAAGGGTTAATTCAATCAGGTCAGGGTTTTTTGCTCTGCCGCCCAGGCTCCCCCTTCATACTTTAGGCTCAGCCAAGCATCCCCCTCATTGATGGCACCTTTGGCTCTACAATAGCAGCTAATTTGTTAGAATTTTTCACAGGTCAATGAAGGTATAGAGACAAGAAGAGTGCCTCAGCCCCTGGGAAAATAAAGCAATCCACCAATGTAGAGGGTTTATGATGGAATCTAGTTTGGCACAGGGACAGATATGTGTACGAGGTTAGCGTGGTGGTGCAGTTGGGAAGTGAACTCTTAAGTACCACACACTTTATGATCATGTATGTCCAATGTAAAAATATCAATTTCCTTCTCCCATCAAGAATTCAGCAGGCACCCTACACACCCCCTAGTTCATACAGTTTAATAGATTGATCTGTAATACATGGTACATAATGAACAATAAACTGTCTTTGGTCAGCCACCTATTTGGTCAGCCAGGAAAACATATAAGGTAATAAGGCTGGAAGAATTGGAGCATATAATAAGTCTCTAGCTAAGACTGTGAGGCAGGCCTTATGATTAATGATAATAGTATACTTATGTAATTAAAAATCATTTTTTGGTCTCCCTTCAACTTTTTTCCTCTTCATTGTTATTTGACTAATAGCACTGACCATTTGTGTGCACTATAATTGTTGGATAATTTCTGCACATAATTTGTTTGCCTGGTGTAAAAAAATGTTTCCTCTGCACTGGACTATACATAGACGAATCATAGAAAATATCTCTGTACCTCACAATCAGCTCACCCCGCAATCTAAAAAAATTAGCCACACAGAAGCTATGATTGTAAGGACACTACAAGGCTAAAGGTAAATCCTCAAAATGATTCAATATAACCTAAATATAATATAGATTTAGTTCATTACACGCAGACTGATATATTTTAAGTGTTAATTTATTTAAGTTTTTATGATTTTGGCTCACATTTAACAAAAACCCACCAATTCACTATAGAAGGCCCTACAGCTGACAATGCATATCAGAGAAAAAAACTAGCCATGAGGTCAAAGGAATTGCCTGCAGAGCTCATAGACCATACTGTTGCAAGGCACAGACCTGGGGAAGGCTACAAAAATTGCTGTTGCACTGAAGATTCCCCAGAGGAGAGTGGCTTCGATAATTCGAAAATAAAATAAGTGTGGCACAACCAGGACTTTTTCCAAGAGCTGGTCACCTGGGCAAACTAAACAATCGGGGGAGAAGGGCCTTAGTAAGACTAGAAGGACAGAAGGACAGCCAAAACAACACAGGAGTGACTTAGGGACAACTTTGTGAATGTCCTAGAGTGGCCCAGCCAGAGCCCTGACTTGAACCCTATTGAAAATTTCTGGAGACACCTGAAAATGATTGTCCACAAACGGTCTCCTTCCAACCTGACCAAGTGTGAGAGGATTTGCCATGAAGAAGCGCAGAAAATCCCCTAATCCAGCTGTTGCTTGTTGCATCATACCCAAAAAGGCTATCATTTTTGCTGAAGGTGCTTCTGTACTGAGCCAAGGGTCTGAATGCTTATGTACATGTGATATTTCAGTTTTCTCATTTAACAAAATTTACAGGCATTCATAGGATTCAGTTTTCACTTTGTCATTCTGGGGTAATGATAAAAAAAATTAAAAAAAAAATAAAAAAAAAATCAAACGATTGTAGTATCAGGTTGCAATCTGAAAAAAAAAAAAACACAACATGCATAAAACATAATTTTTAAAATGAGATTAGCCAATCATTTTGAAATTTCTATGGAAGTCTAGATGGATATATTTGCTCTTGTTTCAGCCTCTTTGCTTTGCCCTTTTTTCTTTTTGCCACTATTTCCACTTCTTATTATTCAAAGGATTTAGGACGTTTCCTGTTCAGCATCTTGAAAGTGAAAACAATAATTTCAAACAATACTGTTACAGATTGATATCAGAACTTAAAGATGATAATAAGTCTGATTTTCAAATAATTATTTAATTATTAGTTTTGTTTCTTTTTTTTTAACATTGGAAAGAAATATATATTTGAAAGCTTCTAAAGAGTTTTTTTTTAACTTGCAATGCATATCAGTCTTCACAAGATCAGGACCTTATAATGGCATGATTCTCTACAAAAGAATAATGTCATATCAGTGAGCTCTTTATTTTAACTCTATAGTATTGAAAATTAGGACCTCTGCTGTTCAAACAAGTCAATTACATTGAAAGCATAATTAATAAAATGCTGATTTTCCCGTAGAACGGCATCACATTTATGCATCCGAATGAATCATGAAACAAGTAGAATGCAGTGTTACACTACTAATCACAAATCAATACCTGGGCAAGATTATTATTTCTTATTATTTCATTCATTCGGATGCATCACATTTATGCATCCGAATGAATCATGAAACAATGTTAAAAAATTTCTTTATGTAAAGATTATCATCTTTACATAAAATGACACCTATGCATAAATGAATGTCTTTTACTGCCATACTATTTATAAAATCCAATAATAGTGTATTTGACAGACAACAAAAATTAACTAACTGTAATCAATGTTGTCACAACATCTCTTAATCCTATCTTTCTCAGTTTGCACCAGTTCCTGCTTTCCTTCTACCCAGTTTGTGGCATGGTGATAAATTACTAATCTTAACTACCATTGATTACTTTGGGCTCCTTCACTTTGGCTGACAACTGCTGCAGGCTGTCTGAATGGAGTTTAAAGGTACATCAAAGGGGGGGAAAGCAAAAGGCTTTCCCCAGTGTTGATTAAACCTCCTTGTTGCTTCATAAAGAACAACTGAAGTACCTGGTGAACAAGAAGGCCTGGCATATATAAGCATCTCAGTTGGAAATGTTCATGAGAGGTAAATACTGTAGGATGTGAATTGTAAGGAGGAATAAGAACATTTTATACATCACTGGCACACTAATTCAATGGTTTGTTTTCAGTATAACACTGACTATTAGTCTTAAAAATGTAAAAGATTATATTAAATTAAATAATTTATATTTATAGTGGATTAGCATCAAATTGTTTTTACAAAAGGAAATAAAGTCAATGACCATTTTTTTTTTACTTTTGACAATTGTCAAATGTAATCTAAAAAAATCTAATGTAATGCTTTTTAATTAATTTTGAATGACAGACACAACCCATGTCTAACCAACCACTGATACTATGTGTTAGGGTTAAGGCTCCAGCCTGCGGAAGCCAGGCCAAAAATAGTTACACACCCTAATATTTTGTTGTGTTGGACCGCCCTTTAATTTCATGTCTGTATGCATTCACCATTGCATTAGATGAATAGTGATTGTAATAGATATTGATTAATAGTGTTTGTGATTTAATAGATAGTGATTTAATAGTGATTGTAGGGATTGTGTGATGATAGAAGAGTCAGATTGCTGCATAATGTTTTCTCCAGTACATCCCAAAGATTCTCAATGGGGTTAAGGTCTGGTCTTTGTGGTCGCCAATCCATTTGTGAAGATATCTAATGCTCTTTGAACCACTTTTTCACAGTTTGAGCCCAATGAATCTTGAGCTGTCATCTTGAATTATCTCAATGCCATCAGGCAAGAAAAAAAAAACATTGAAACTGGTCTTTTAGTATATTCAGGTAGTCAACTGACCTCATTTTAGGGCACATAACATTTCTATACTTAGTCCTAATAAACTGAAGCAACCTCAGATCATAACACTTCCCTCACAGACTTGTACAGTAGGAACTAGGTATGGTTATTGTACCACTTCATCCATCTTTCTTCTTATCATGATGTGCCAATCACTTTGAAATAGAGTAAATCTCTACTCAACACATGACCATTTTCCATTACTCCAGTGCTTAAACTCTATGCTCTCTATGCCCTATTAAATTAAATTTTTTGTTTTTCTGAATAGCCGCTAATAACTAAAAGGTGGTAAGGTGGTTAAAACGCTTAGTCCCAATCTCTTGAAATTGCTTCACACCATGCATGTGGAAATGCTGTTACTTTGTTATATAACATGGTTCTAAATTCTACTATTGTGGTTTTTTTTTTTTTTTTTGCCGAAAATGTATTTGATTAGCGAAATATAGACCAATCTGTCAAATCTGCTGGTCTACCCATCACTCTAAATCAGCTTTGACACATCTGTCATAGTCCCTGACCTGTGTCATCAAAGTAGGGTCAAACAACAACCCCTTGTGTCTAGACCAAAAACAAAAGTGGTCGACCCCCTTATTAGAATAAGGATAATGTCATCTCCAAAAGAGAAGTGCCAGTTAGAGAGGTTAGGAGCAGCTGTCTTAGAGATGTCTTTTGTTTCATAGGCTTCATGGCAGGCTTTTAGGCAGAGGTGTGCCCTGCCAGGTCAGGGTGCCTATGGGGTCGGGGCTTTTTGGCCCTGCAGTACCACAGGCTATGGTGGTGTCTATGACATGCTGTTGCTACTGCTGTCAGCTCTGGATCATGTGAAACTGCCAAAAAGTTTAGTCTGGTATTGCAAGGTTGAACTGATTAGTGATGCACTCATGCACCCTGGGTCAAGGCTCACAAGAACAATAGGTTGATCATGGGTGTTCAATTTTTTTTCCTTTGCATAATGTCTACTTTTCACTTATTTACAAGGAAGGACCCTTAGTTTCCCCTTCTTTCCTTCTCGTATCTTCCCCAAATCTGTAGTTTGCTCTCTAAGAATCCTTTTTTAGTATTAGAGTTAGGGTTCACAAGAGCAGGACCATAGACTGGGTGATTTGTTTACCTGAAAAATTATTTAGAAAGTAGTGTCCTGTTGCAGAAAATAAGCAGGCTTTATCTGTAACTGATTTCAGGAAAAGTCAGAAAACAGGGAAAGAAAAGAGAATAGGAGGAATAAAATAGGAGAGGCCAGACCCTGGATTTTTCCTCTTTAAATCAGTGGACAAGATATATTCTCTCCAAATCCTATTAGGAAAATAGTTATTATTAAATTGGTATCTATCTGCTTACAAAGGAAGATGCAGGCTGGGATGGCCCCTTAGGAGATGTGAACATAAAGTGGCTCTGACAAATGCTTGGGGACTATTCCAAAGACTATTCCAGTGACAAACCATGGGAGCTAGCAGGTAAGATAGCAGCAGGAAAAAAGGGGAGAAAGAGAGACTGAGGAGAGAGCAGAAGTCTGGCAGGGCTGGGATGGGACACTGTTAGGCAGTGGTTGTGTGGCTTGAGACAGCCGAATGTAGAAATAACAGCTCTCAGCAAAAAAGCATTTCTATTTTAAAAAATTACAAAGGACAGAGGCAATACAGTTCAGCACAATCATGCAACCTGAGACCTTTGCAGATAGCTAAATTCAAACTAAAAACCCTAAAGACTAAGGAAGATTAACTTATAAACCCTCCTCTTTTGGCAACCTATTTTGATTTTTTTCAGAAGGACAAAATGTATTTATTCATAAAACACTGTATTTGTCTTAGTTTCTTATGACAGTTTGTCTTAGACTTAATATACATTAAAAACTCTTGTGTGCAAGTTTTCCCGGTTGTGTATGAAAACAAGATGATTTGCTCTCACTAATTTTTATTGATTCCACCATAAAGCATCAGAGAGGCAATGCCATAAGTTAATTTCTATCTCTTCAGAAGTGTTAGAAAACATATTGGTCATGATATGTTGAAAATATGATGATTGATAAGCTGTTAAAAATGGTTGTTTGCCAATGTGTACAAACTATCAGCAATCCCCATCTGGCCCTCACCAGGGAGAGTGGAAGCTGTGTCTTGATGTGCCTCATGACGAGCCTCTCGAAGCACTTCATCACGATGGGAGTGAGCGCGACAGGACGATAGTCAATGAGGCAGGAGACAGTCGATTTCTTTGGCACAGGAACAATGGTCGTTGTCTTGAGGCACGTGGGAACAACGTTGCTGCTCAGGGAGATGTTGAAGATGTCAGTGAAGACATCTGCTAGTTATTCTGCACATTCCCTGAGCACTCTGCCAGAAATGTTGTCAGGTCCAGCAGACTTCCGTGGGTTAACTCTGCATAAAGTTTTCCTCACTTCAGCTGTGGTTAGACAGAGCACCTGTTCAGTGGGAGAAGGAATGGTCTTCCTCGCCACCACGTTGTTCTGTACCTCAAACCGGGCGTAAAAGTCGTTCAGCGCATCTGGGAGGGAGGCGTCACGGTCACAAGCAGGTGATGTGGTCTTGTAATTCGTGATCGCCTGTATGCCCTGCCACATGCGCCGAGTGTCTCCACTGTCCTGGAAGTGGTCGTGGATTTTCTTCGCGTGTGCGCGCTTGGCCTCTCTGATGGCATGAGACAGTTTGGCCCTTGCTGTTTTTAAGGCCGTCTTGTCCCCTGTTCTGAAGGCAGAGTCTTTTTGTTTCAACAGCGCACGCACATTTGCAGTCATCCACGGCTTCTGGTTGGAGCGTGTAGTGATGGTCTTGGAGATGGTCACATCATCAACGCACTTGCTGATGTAGCAGGTCACTGATGACGTGTACTCCTCCAAGTTGATGGAATCGCCGTTGGTTGCAGCCTCTCTAAACATGTCCCAGTCAGTGCATTCAAAACAGTCCTGAAGAGCAGAAGTAGCGCCTTCTTGCCAGGTTTTCACCTGTTTCAGAACCGGTTTAGAGCGTCTGACGAGCGGTCTGTATGCTGGAATTAACATAACAGAGCAGTGGTCTGAGTATCCGAGATGGGGGCGGGGCTCCGCACGATACGCGCCGGGGATGTTTGTGTAAACAAAATCCAGCGTGTTCGCTCCTCTCGTTGCAAAGTCCACATGCTGATGGAGTTTAGGAAGCACAGTCCTGAGATTCGCATGGTTGAACTCTCCGGCAATAATAAACAATTCGTCGGGGTGAGCAGGTTACGAATAGCGCCGTAGAGTTCACACAGTGCCTCCTTAGCATTAGCACTGGGAGGAATGTACACTCCGACGATGTAAACAGTGGTGAATTCCCATGGTAAATAAAAAGGTCTGCATCTAACAGTCACAAACTCCACTAGCGACGAGCAGTAGCGTGAAACAAGCACAGAGTTCTTACACCATTCTGTGTTGATATAAACACACACGCCACCACCGCGAGTCTTACCGCACAGAGCTGCTTTTCTGTCGGCTCGAAACACGGTTAGCCCTTTTAGCTGGATGGCGGCTTCCGGAACTCTGTCGCTGAGCCACGTCTTTATGAAAACAAAGACGCAACAGTCTCTAAACTTTTGCCGTGTGGTTCGCTGGAGTCGGATGTAGTCCAGTTTATTATCCAGGGGCAGACGTTGGAAAGAAGAATGGATGGGAGAGCCGGACGGCTAGGGTTAGCATTTAGCCTAGCATGGACAGCCGCCCGCTTGCCGCGCTTCCGCTTCCTCGTACAGCGCTTTCGACGTCTCCTCTCCTGGCCACCAGCATCAGGTAACACCGAGGGCTGGGGGCCTGGTCTTTGTGGCCGAGGTCGCAGCAAGCTGAGGTCGCGAAGGTTGTTGATAATATCATCATGCAGATTATTGGTTGCATGATGCCTGTACTGTAGCAGTGTCTGGTGGTCGTACGCATGAACTCAGCTGTGACTCTGGTGTCCATGTATTGTGAAAGGTCGAGCTAAATATGGTGAAAGCACCATTTTTGGATCCGGAGAGGCCGCTGCGAGCTACTGCAGCGCCGCCATCCTTGAACCCATATTTGTTTATCAAGACATAGGTTCTGAATACTGTCATATCGTTTTATTAAAGTTTTCACCGTAAGATGTTAATGAGGTATAACAGTAATTCACAAGTCATTCGCATCATCGGCAAACACAGCTCACACCCGAGCCAGAGCTGAAGCCGCTAAAGTGAGAGAGGCATATGCCAGGGAAGAGGCTAATCTGAAAATGGAAAAAGCTACACGAGAAGCTCAAAATCAGCTGGAAACAGTAAGAATTGACACTGAGTTGAAAATGTTTACGCTACAATGAGAAGCTGATGCAGCCTCAGTAGAGGCACAAGTGCTGGAAGATGCCGAACTAGTAATGCATGTTGGAAGTAGAAGATCTGAATCAGAGAATGTCAAAATTGAACATACTAGTGAATGTGAATTCTCAAATCAACAGTCTTTCTTTATCTCCATACTTATCAGCCTTACCTGTCGCTGCTCCAGTCCACTCTGACATACAAAACATAACACAGCTTCATATAACATACATAATCTATCAACAACAAGCCAAAGTTAAAAAACACACCAAATTACGTGAACTCAGTGATTTGCTTATGGAAATCCAAGGTGCAAAAGAAGATGGTTATCTAACAGGCATGTCATACCCCGACACTTTTACGTGGGATTGGATTGATTGTAGAAAAGCTTCCATATGGACTTCAAGGAAAGTGCATGACCTATTTCAGTGCACAAAACAGATGTGTGTGCAGCTAAGGATGACCCTAACAAAAACTGTCCATTACACAATGAACCGCATCCCTTAAAAAATGCAGAGCTTTCAGAAACAAACTTCTTGATGACAGAAAGGCCTTCCTCAAAGAGAAAGGAATATGTTTCAAAAGCTGTTTTTCTGTTTGTCATCTCACCAAATAATGCAAGTCTTTAGTAAGGTGCTCCGAATGTGGCAGCAGCAGTCATGATTGGGCCATGCACCGGGGTCCACCACCTCAAGCAGTCGAGGCTCCTTCACCGTCACAAGAGGATGGCGGTGTGAGAGAAAATCATTCGAACATGATTACTGTCCATACAAGCTGCACAAAAGTTTGGGCCCAGGACAGTGGAGCACTCCTGCAAAAAATAATCTGCCTTGTAAAGCTTTACGCCAAGGGTTCCAAGTACATGGCTATCAAATCCTATGTAATTTTGGATGACCAGAGCAATCATTTATTAATGAGGCCAGAGTTCTTTATGCTGTTTAATGTGGAGAGTGAACAGTTATATTCTTATATCATCTCAGAACTTGTTCCGGCATTGTCTAGACATCTGGCAAGAAAGCAGAAGGATTCCTGATTGAGTCACTGGACGGAAGAGTTCTCATCTCTCTTCCACTGCTCATTGAGTGTCATGAGATCTTGAATAACCAGTCTGAGATTCCAAAACCAAGTGCAGTTCTTCATCTACTGCCTCATCTCTGACATATTACTAAGCACATTCCAGAACTGGAACCAGTAGCAGAAATACTACTTCTAACTAACTAACTTTCTTTCGGCTTCTCCCATTAGGGGTCGCCACAGCGGATCATCCATATTCCGGATCCGCATGTTCGATTTGGCACATGTTTTTACGCTGGATGCCCTTCCTAGCGCAACCCTTCCCATTTATTCGGGCTTGGGACCGGCGCTAAGACTGCACTGGCTTGTGCAACCCTAATGGCTGGGTTAGCAGAAATAGATATACTACTTCTACTAGTAAGAAATGCCATAAATCCTACAAGGTCAGGCAGCAGGTTAATAGACCAAACAATGCCCCCTGTGCTCAACGACTGGGTAGTAATAGGAGAAGTGTGCCTGGGTAACGCACATAAGCCAGCAGTTAACACTTTCAAGACCAACATTTTTTAACCCTGTACAAGCTTTATGCAGGTAAAGGAGATGCAGCAAAACTGTTATATGTCTGGTAAAGCACCTTAAAAAATGCTGGGTAAGACAGTGTTTAACTGAATTGAGCGTGACAACAAACCTGCTCCATCCATGTAAGCTTTCCTAAAAATAATGGATGCAAACGTCTACAGAAACAATGCTGGGTAGCTCTTCTATTGTTCAGAGAGCCATGCCAGCCATTGCCAAACAATAAAGAGCAAGTTGTTAATCAATTTATATCCCTGCAACGTACCCTGAAGAGAAAACCTGAGATGCAGAAACAGTATGTGGAATTCATGGATAAGATCTTTGCCAATGGACAGGCTGAGGTAGCACAGCCACTAAGAAAAGAGGAAAAATGCTGGTATCTTCTGACATTTGGGTTCTACCATCCAAACCAGATCAGGGTGGTTTTGACTCCAGTGCACAATACTCCAGCCTCTCTCTTAAGGATGTGCTCCTGACAGGCTCTGACCTTAAAAACTCCCTTATAGGCATCCTGCTACAATTTCAGAAAGAGAAGGTTGCAATCTTAACAGACATCCAGCAGATGTTCTACTGTTTCTTGGTGCATGAACATTTCAACTTTCTGCATTTTCTTTGGCACAGGGACAATGACCTGAACAAAGAAATTAGGTATCGGATGGAAGATAACCTTTTTGGCAAATTAGCAATTATTTTTTCTGCTGTGACCATTGAAGGACTGCGAAGAGCCATCAGAGAAGGCTTGCAAGAGTATGGGGTAGATACTCTCAAGTTTGTGAAGAGACATTTCAATGTTGACGATGGTTTGGCGTTTGTACCTTCTGAAGCTGAAGCAATAGATTTGCTTAAATGGACACAGACCTAGCTTACAGAGTCAAACCTCAAACCAAGTTTGCGTCGAACTCTCAGACAGTCATGGAAGCTTTGCCATCTGAAGATTGTGCTCCAGTAATCAAGGACTTAGATCTGAGTGAAGAAACTTTACCCACAAAGTAAAGTTTAGGCCTGTTGAGGAATATCTAAGTGGAGTTAATTTAGGATTCGTTATGGGCAAGGCACCACCCCTGTCTGAACCCACAATCACAAGGGTTCAGCTATCTGCTTTCATTTTAGCAGTAGAGATGGGGGATCTCATACAGGACGAACTAGACCTAAAGTTGAATGACATAAGTTTCTTTACAGACAGCAAAGTAGTGCTAGGTTACGGCTATAATAAGTCAAACGATTCTATGTGTATGTTCAAAATAGTGTCCAATGTATCTATCAAACTTCAAGACCGGAGCAGTGGCATTATGTGCATACAGACCAAAACCTTGCAGATCACGTGTCAAGGTCCTTGGTTGCATACCACCTGGTGCAGAACTCTTCGTTCACTGGTCCCTCATTCCTGCACCAGCCACCTGCAGAGAAAACACAAAAAGTGAGATGTTTGAGCTAATTGAACCTGTGGGTGGATAAGCTGGATAGGCTGTTGCAGTCCTCTTAGCCAGGTTTGCCTCTGCATGTGCTTGTTTAAGATTATATTCAGTCTGCAAAATCATATTCTGCACCAAGTCCATTGTGTCAACTAAGGTTTGTGTACCTTGCTCATAGAAAGTGTCCTCCCACTACGGGAAGACATCAATGTCCATTGGCACCCTCTCAAATATGTTTATTGTTGTGACCCATTGAAAAATCTTTTGTCACCTCCAACCTAAAGGTGTGGTTTGCAGGACAGGTCAGACCTCCATACATGAATAAGTTTCACTGACGAAACACCACTGTGTACGGGAACAGCATCAAAATGACCGTGAAATGATTATACGTTAATAAGTTTTAAATGGTTGTAAAGTGTGACAAGTACAAATATTATAGCTAGATGTTTCATAACAACAGGTGCGAGTTTTAAATGAGATCTCAATTGCCTTCAAAGTCATTTAATGCATTTAATTGACAAAAGTTCAGAATAATTTATCTTAAATCTTTTATGATGCAAGCCATCTATACAAATCCAAAATCTAAATAAGATCATTTAAGACATGCCTTTGTGTCTTACAGAGTTCCTGTCTTGCTGCAGTAAAAACATATTGTGCAAAGGTTCTGCAGGCTAAGTCATGCTCGAAGGTACAGGTCTGATTGATAATTGTATGGCTGATTGCAAGCAGCGCCTGCGCTTCAGATGTAACCTCTTTGATAATGTTTATATTACTATTGGTGATGTAATGAAAACCAGTGGCCACTTGGCTTGCCAGCCACATCGAAAATTGTGATTGACCTGTTATTTTATGTGTTGCCTATAGAATTAATTGAAACAAAAAGGCCTACTATATTTCCAAACAGGTCTCGTCTAGTGAGGACAGGTGGAATTTGAACTGCAAGTCTGTTTTTATAATCAGAGACTAAATCATTGATGTGTGACTGTAACCATGCATAACTTTTATCAGTGTCACTACAATGTTTTACATAGGCAGACAGGATATAAGAAATATTGTATGTTACATGGGTTATTAAAAGGTTAACATCAACACAAGTTTTGTTAATGTTCCCTTTGATTATATCACCATGGATGTTATTTTGGACATTGTGTAGGTTTTTTATATCCACAGCCATTTAGATTAAAACAATGCTGTATAGTCCATGAAAAGTTTTGAGGATTTGTACAATTGTTTGTTTATCACACATTTTCCCTCACAATATGTACCCTCCTTTCAGCTTGTCCAGACAAAGGGTTTTAATCTGTTATCAGTCGTCAGTTTTGACAGATTGAACAAAGGTTCTGTAAACTTTAGATGTGTAGCATTGTGAGTTATAGTATATGTGCATATATAAAAGTCTGGTTCTAAATTCTAAAGTAACACTTTAGGATCTTGACCCTTATTGTCATTTTCACGTAAAGTGTACAAACAACCAAAGATTGATCCTGGATACCTTTTAAATTCAAACCAGGCAGTAATGTTAAGTAAAGATAATGATGCACCTAAGTATGCTGTTATGTTTTTGACCTGAAGACGGGTGGAACCTGTGTTACAGCAAACTTGTGTTGCACAATTTGGATCCGGTGCTACACCGGGAGGCCATGTAACTATTTCATTGTAATTGCAACTAAATAGTGTATCTATGTAATTGCAGTGGATGATTTGGATGGCCACTTGGTATATTTCCATACCCATCTCCCACATTTTGGCATGTGTATGAGAGTAACGCGTTGCCCCAATTCAATGCAGGTGGGCCCCGACACTGTTCGGACATCTGGCATGCGTGAAATTGCTGTAACTGTCCAAAAAAAAAAATTATTCGAAATTACAAAAATACCACAGCTAATTTAATGAATCTTTGAATAGTTTGCATTGAGACATGTAATACCATCTTAGTTTTTTTCTGATGGTAACAGCCACACAACTTTCATTTAAAATGGTCCATGACATCTAAAGGAAAATGCCTTTTGCTTAACAAAGACATGGATGCTTCGTACATAATGGCTGCAGATCGTTAAAGCTCATGGCACGCTCCCTCATTTATTAATATTTAACAGGTCAAAGCTTTAAATTTGAAAGAAGACAAAGCAACAAAATATGTTGGAAAAAGTTGTCCAGAACGCAGTGGATATTACGATTAAAGATGTGACACAGTGCATGCTGTCTCTAACTGTGGAATTTCAATTACAGATGGCAGTTGTGCGCAGGCTTATCGACAAGGTGGACTATGTTCAACGTGAAATGAGAGGCCTGAAGCAAGATGTCATCGGTTGCAAATTGGATGTAGCTGAGCTTCAAGTAAATTTGCCGGAATTGGAAGATCGAGAAAGATGAGAGATCGAACGAGCCCACTGCATCTATAGACAGCAGAGGTCCACAGAGATGGGTCGCACTATGATCTTTAAAGTGCTGATACACGGGAGTTGCAAGGTGCAGGAATCTAATTTTTTCAGATTTACCCTGGCATTCTGCACGTGTCGGAACTCAGATTCCCCTCTGAGACCAAACACCTCAGGAGTGCTCCAAGTTTCTTTTCTTAGTTACCAATTCCCACAAAACTCGGTTAGAACTCCCAATAAAAGGCCCAGAGGCTTGGATAAGAAGGACAGCACAACACAAGTTTATTTCCTTCTCTGCAGAGAAGATCAATCAACCAACCAGAATAATCCAAGAATAATCCTTTTCCAGAAAGATAGATGCTTGCAAGTGCTTTAAATGGAAAGTCCTAAGGTGATTTCCACTTGAAATTCTTAGGTAGTTTCCCAAAATCAGAGCTTAGCAAAAATAAAAGTAACAACTTAAATCCTAATAAAGAAGTCTTCAGACAGGTCTTGAAGATACTCCAACAGCAACTGTTCCAAAGAACTGCTCTGACTGCTGGGGATGCCCTCTATTTATTTGCCCTCTATTATTTCCTTCTTAAAACTTGTCTTATTCCCCTTATTCTTGTATTGGCACTTCCTGAAGCAACATTATTTGGATTATCCTCCACTCTTTTGACAGTTTTTCCCTCATTGATCATGCGTAAGTCTCTTCTCTCATTTTACCTTATTCTATTGTTTCTTTTTCTTTCTTAAAACTTAATTTTAATGCCTTAATGCATCTTTTCTTTAAGTGTGATTACAGTTGATTATACTTTGTGTCTTCGTGTCTTGATTATACTGCGTGTCTTGTTTATACTGTCGTGTCTTGATTATAGTGCGTGTCTTGCCTTATATGCTCTGATATATAGGCGCCGCCCAAGTGGCAGCCTGTTGCAGCAGCTCCCGTTAAGTTTGTGCTTTTTTTATTTATTTGATAGTGTTCCGGCACTTTGTGTCTTTTTCTTTTTAAGTGTATGCGTGTAAATTTCGAAACTGCAAAATGGACATAAACAAAGCCACCGAGTTTGCTCTACTTTTCCTGCTTTTTTGGACTTTGTTCACAGTCACGTCTGGACACTCTGTTCACAGCCACGGTCCTATTGTTTACACCAGGGAGATGACGGGGGAACCGTGCTGGAGCTATGTGTCGGAAAAAAAGAGATGTTACAGACCAACTTTCCCGTCCATCGTTATGGGAAATGTAAGATCAAGATGGACGAGCTAGCAGCTCTTACCCGGCATCAGAGGGAATTCCGGGAGTGTAGCAACATGCTGTTCACGGAGTCATGGCTAACCAAGCTAACACCGGATACGACCGTGGCTCTGGATGGATTTGATTTACTGCGCGCGGATAGAACGATGGAGAGCGGTAAGAGAAAGGGAGGAGGACTGGCAGTGTTTGTGAATAATAGATGGTGTAAAACTGGACACATCACTATTAAAGAGCAGATCTGCTGTAAGGACATTGAGCTGTTAGATGCTAGCATGAGGCCATACTATTTGCTGAGGGAATTTTTGCATGTTATCGTGATAGCTGCGTATATTCCCCCTTCTGCTGACGGTGAATCGGCATGCGATGTCCTGCATTCTGTTGTTAACAGACTGTTAACACACAGCCCAAATGCCCTTCTCATTATCTCTGGAGATTTTAATCATTCCCCTCCGTCCTCCACTCTGCACACATTCACCCAGTATGTTTCATGCCACACCAGAGACAATAAAACACTGGAATTATTCTATGCAAACACAAAGGAGGCTTATACATCAGCACCCCTCCCTTGTGAAGATCGGATCACAATCTGGTTCATCTCCTACCTGTGTACAAACCTCCCGCACAGTGACGACATGGTCTGATGAGACCAATGAGGCTCTGAAAGACTGTTTTGAAACTACTATGTGGGAGGAATTGTGCAATCCTCATGGGGAGGATATTGACAATTTAACAGACTGTATTACTGACTACATCAACTTCTGTGTGGAGAATACTGTACCCACCAGGATTATATGGTGTTTTCCCAACAACAAACCGTGGATTAATCCTGATATAAAGACTCTCCTTAAAGAGAAGAAGAGGGCTTTCAAATCGGGAAACAAGGAAGAGCTAAAAACTGTTCAGAGAGAACAAAGAAGGAAGATCAGGAAAGGAAAAGCATGCTACAGGAGGAAGATGGAGGATCAGTTGCAGCAGAACAATGTCAGAGGTGTGTGGAAGGGGCTCAAGACCATCACTGGTCATAAGGAACCCAGCTCTCAGGCTGAGGGTGACCAGCAGTGGGTAAATGATCTGAATCTTATCTTTAACAGATTTGATCGGCTACCCTCCCCTGCCCCCATCCAGTCCCCCCTGCTGCAATCCCCCTTCTCTGCTTCCACAGCAAGCAGCTTCAGCCCCACCTCTCTCCGCACTGCTATCAGCTCACAGTCATTTCACAATACACCTAACTTCCCCCCCCTGCCGATTTCCTCCAGTCAACACTCCAACCAATACACACTGCTTCTTACAGAAGCCCAGGTGAGAATTGAGCTCAGGAAGATCAAAGCGAGGAAGGCTGCGGGCCCAGACGGCATCAGCTCCAGGCTACTAAAGACCTGTGCAGACCAGCTGTGCAGCATATTGCTGTACATGTTTGATCTCTAGCACTGACCTCCCATCTGATGAAGACAATAGAGAGGCTGGTGCTCACTCATCTCTGACCTCTGGTGAGCCCATCAATGGATCCACTTCAGTTTGCCTACCAACCTGGCATTGGCGTGGAAGACGCAGTCATCTTCCTCCTAAATCGGGCTACTTCACACCTGGAAAAGGCTGGGAGCACTGTGAGAGTCATGTTTTTTGACTTCTCCAGTGCTTTTAACACCATCCAACCTGCGCTCCTGAGGGATAAGATGGCGTACATGGAATGAACCATCATTCAATTCAATTCAATTCATTTTTATTTGTATAGCGCTTTTAACAATGAACATTGTCTAAAAGCAGCTTTACACAGATAATGTGGTGATTAAACATAAATATGTTCTTTGTAAGTATGTTTGTCCCTGATGAGCAACTGTGGCAAGGAAAAACTCCCCGAGATGGCATAAGGAAGAAACCTTGAGAGGAACCAGACTCAAGAGGGAACCCATCCTCATCTGGGTTGCACCAAATGTCCATTTGAAGCAGATATACAATGTTGTGGGGTACAGTGATGATGATCAGAAGCAAACTGCACTCCCGAGTCAGTGCAGCAGACCACCGACACCAACTACAGTCCAATCCGTCCTCAAAGCACCCGTTCTACTCCGGAATTACATGGAACCACCCAAGGTGTTGATGAGAGACCGTCCCGAGCTGCACAGAAGTGTGAAGATCCAAGGATGGGAGAGGGGCAGGAACAGTGGTCACTGGAGCCTCAGGAGCATGTTTAACTCGACCGAAGAGAGAGAGAGAGAGAGAGAGAGAGAGAGAGAGAGAGAGAGAGAGGGTGACGGGAAGAGAAGGATATGGATTATTAAGTGTAACTATTGGTGTATGAAAGTTAATGTCACTGTGCAGTTTGGACTCGGCAAGACTCGCTATGGCAGCATAACTAAAAGGGAGAACCAGAAGGTAACACAGACATGAGGGATCTCTGGGATAAGAGACGACCCACCACACCAACATCAACAAACCTGAGTGAACGTGTGAATGTGAGGGCAGCATACAAATATACCAGTTCACCAAACACTCTATATCCATGTTCCTCCAGATCTGTGCCTTTACCTAAGAAAATCTACTGATAAAAGGCTTGACTAAATAAATACGTTTTCAACCTCGACTTGAACACTGAGACTGTGTCTGAGTCCCGAACACTGATTGGAAGGCTGTTCCATAACTGTGGGGCTTTATAAGAGAAAGATCTGCCCCCTGCTGTAGTCTTCATTATTTGAGGAACCAACAGATAGCCAGCACCTTTTGATCTAAGTAGGCGTGGAGGATCATACTGGTACAGAAGTTCACTCAGATACTGCGGTGCGAGACCGTTAAGTGCCTTATCGTCAGTAGTAATATTTTATAATCAATGCGAGATTTGATTGGGAGCCAGTGTAGACTAATTAAAACAGGGGTGATGTGGTCATATTTCCTAGATCTAGTGAGGACCCTTGCTGCTGCATTCTGGACTAACTGAAGCTTATTTATGCACTTACTCGCACACCCAGACAGTAAAGCGTTACAGTAGTCTAATCTAGAAGTAACAAAAGCATGAACTAGTTTTTCTGCATCCTGTAACGACATCATATTTCTAATCTTAGCAATATTTCTAAGGTGAAAGAAGGCGATTCTGGTGATATTATTCACGTGAGACTCAAAGGAAAGACTCGGGTCAATAATCACACCAAGGTCTTTGACAGCCGTACATGCTGAAACAGAAACACCATCTAGAGATGCTACGTAATTGGAAAGTTTATTTCTAGCTGCATGTGGTCCTAGTAAAAGTACTTCCGTCTTATCTGAGTTGAGCAGAAGAAAGTTATTAAGCATCCACTGTCTAATGTCCTTTACACACTTCTCAACATTGTTAAGCTGATCTCTCATCTGGCTTTGCTGAAATATACAGCTGTGTGTCATCAGCATAGCAATGGAAGCGAATCCCATGTTTATGAATGATTTCACCAAGAGGCAGCATATATAAAGAGAAAAGCAGTGGGCCTAAGACAGATCCTTGAGGAACACCAAACTTTACCTCATAGGCGTGGAGAACTCACCATTTACATCCACAAACTGATAGCGATCAGTCAAATAAGACCTGAGCCAAGAGAGCTGTTCCTTTATTCCTACAACATTCTCAAGTCTAGCAAGCAGTATAGTGTGATCAATGGTGTCAAAAGCTGCACTAAGGTCGAGCAAAACAAGTAAGGAGACAAAACCCTGATCAGAGGCCAATAACAGGTCATTTACCACCTTAACTAGCGCCGTCTCTGTGCTATGATGAGGCGAAATCCTGACTGATACATTTCAAAATGTTATTCATAAGCAGATGTGAGCATAACTGCTGTGCTACAACCTTTTCTAAAATTTTGGATATAAAGGGGAGATTTGATATCGGTCTGTAGTTGGACAACTGACATGGGTCAAGGTCAGGTTTCTTAATAAGGGGGTGGATAACTGCCAGTTTGAAGGATTTCGGTACATAACCAGTGCTAATGGAAGAGTTAATTATTTTTAAAACAGGTTTGATTACCTCTGGAGCTATCTGTTTAAAGAAACTAGTAGGCAAGGGATCGAGAATACATGTTGATGATTTTGATGAGGAGATTAATGAAATTAAGTCACTCTCATGAATAGGAGTAAAGCTTTGTAATTGATTGTCTGCTATAATGACACTGCTGTCTACAGGGTTACTTGTAAAATAATTTGGATTTATATTAACCGCCTGGATTTCTTGCCTGATGTTTTCAATTTTATTATTAAAAAAGTTCATGAAATCATTACTACCTAATGATGGTGTGCATGTTAGCGCAGTGCCTTTATTCCCTGTTAATTTTGCTACCGTGCTGAATAAAAATCTAGGAGTATGCTTGTTATTTTCTATGAGGGTGGAGAAATATGCTGATCTGGCAGCACTAAGAGATTTTCTATAATTTAGGAGGCTCTCCTTCCATGCTATTTGAAATACTGTTAATTTTGTTTGACGCCATTTACGTTCTAGTTTTCGAGTGTTCTGTTTTAAGGTGCGCGTATGATCATTATACCACTGTGCTAATTTTTTCTCCCTGATCATTTTGGTCTTAAGGGGAGCTACATCATCTAGAGTGTATCGTAACGTTGTTTCTAGATGTTCAGTGGCCCAGTCGAGCTCTGCGGGGTCTGACGGAGATCTATCTAATATCGTAATATCGGGAAGATTATTAATAAAACGCGCTGCTGTAGCTGACGTGAAAGTACGCTTAACACGGTAATGTGGTGACGTAGAAATGCAATGACTAAGGCAAATTTTAAACGAGATGAAATAATGGTCTGAAATAGCTTCAGACTGTGGAATTATGACTAAGTTTTTTATTTTTAATCCAAATGTTAACAACAAATCGAGAGTGTGTCCACCACTATGTATGGGTCCTATAACATTCTGATTAATTCCGACTGAATCTAGAATGGACACAACTGCTGCTCTTAAGGAGTCTTCCTGATTATCAAAATGAATATTAAAGTCTCCAACAATTAATGCTTTGTCTAAAGAAGTAGCTAAATTTGTAATGAAATCTGCAAATTCTATCAGAAAATCAGAGTAGGGCCCTGGGGGTCTATAAATAATAATTAGTGGAATTAACTGACTTGACCTGCTTTCAGACACTGAATATTTTATGTTGGTGTAGAGAACTTCAAATGTTTTACATTTGTGTTTAGTCTTTTGTGTGACATTTAGATTATTATTATAAATAGCTGCTACTCCGCCTCCTCTGCCATTTAGACGGGGTTGGTGTATATAACTATACCCAGGAGGACTCGCCTCATTTAATGCTACATATTCATTCGATTTAATCCACGTTTCTGTCAAACACATTATATTAAACTCCTGGTCGGTAATAATTTCGTTTATAGTCAGCGCTTTTGGCGTGAGAGATCTAATATTCAACAATCCTATTTTTAGATCAGAGGTGCTGGCTGTGCGTTCAGTCCTATTTAATTTAATGTTAATCAGGTTACTTAAACAGACTTTCTGATAATTCCTATATTTTGGTTTTGCTCGGGGGACAGACACAGTCTCAATATGGTGGATCCTGAGTGACGACTCTGTGCAGCTAGCAGACGGTCGGTTTAGCCTGTCTGTCTGCTCCCTAGCCTTGGCTCTAGACAGTCACTTGTTAACTAGTGCTGTTCTGAGACTATGACCTATACTACAAGAAATGAGAGCAGCACCTTCCGGGTGGGATGGATACCGTCTCGCCTAACAGGCCAGCCTTGCCCTCAAAAATGCTCCAATTATTAATGAAGCCCACATTGTTTTGGAGCACCACTCGGACATCCAGCAGTTCAGCGACCATAACCTGCTGTAGGCTACATCGCCACGTCGCATTGGGATGGGGCCAGAGCATACTACAGCATCGGACATTGCCTTCGCTAATTTACACACCTCTATAATATTACTCTTAGTAACCTCTGACTGTCGGCGTATATCATTAGCTCCTGTGTGAAAAACTATCTTAGAGAACCTGTGCTTTCCTAAGAATCTAAGCTGACCTGCTATGTCCGGCGCCCTGGCTCCCGGTATACACATAACCTGTGCTGCTGGTGCCCCTAAAGGTCTAGCTAGTTTCACGTGCCTCAGAATGGAGTCTCCTAAAACCAGAGCTCTTTCAGGTTTCTCAGCGGGTGCTTCACTGAGGAGAGCAAACCTGTTGGACACGCGGCGGAGAGGAATGGTGCTCCGTGGGCGAGCCTTAGCGTTAGCTTTGGCTTTGAGTATGCCGCCAGTCGTCACCCATTCGCCCGCTGCGAGGGCTCTAATGCCGGAGTCGGGGGAATAGTACCTTCACCTAGGGCATCCAGACTTTCCCCTGCAGAACCTGGACTGCTCTCACACTCACTACTTCTCTCTAGACTCTGGATGCGCTCCTCTAATGCTAAGATCTTCTCCGTCAAAGAGCAAACTAGCTTACACTTCTCACAGATAAAATTATCGCTAACAACGGAGAAAGACTGACTAAACATGTCACACTTCACACACTGAGTGAACTGGATGTTTGCCATAATAGAGAAATTACGTACCCTTAATGTGATTACTGTAGTGTGTGTTCGTAGTTCTGGTGAATGTCCTTCACTCACTGCTTTCAAACCCTTAGACAGTGAAAAAAGCGCTCTTCCGACAGCAAAAATAGTTGAGACAGAGCCAATGGAAAGTGAAGGATGCAGGAAATCAAAACAATATTTTGATATCTTAAAGCGAAAAAAGTGAGAAAAAACGAACTATAAAAAATTTAAAACGCCGATACGAACACAATTCCCGGTGAACATCATCTGTCTGCCTGGATACTGGACTACCTCACAGACCGACCACAGTATGTGAGGACTCGTGACTGTGAGTCTGACATGATTGTCTGCAACACTGGAGCCCCGCAGGGAACGGTTCTAGCCCGTTTCTCTTCACCATCTACACTGCAGACTTCATGTTTAGCTCAGCAACCTGTCACCTACAGAAGTTCTCTGATAACTCTTCCATCGTCGGTCTGATCACGAATGATGATGACAGAGATTACAGAGGACTTATACAGAACTTTGTGGACTGGTGCCAACGGAGCTGCCTCCAAATAAATGCGGGGAAAACCAAAGAACTGGTGGTGGATTTCCGTAGGCACAAACACACTTCATCATTTCCATTGGTAAACATTCAGGGAAAGGACATTGTGAGAGTGTACTCTTACAAATACCTGGGTGTTCACCTAAACAACAAACTGGACTTGGACAGACAACACTGAGGCAATTTATAAGAAAGGGCAGAGCAGACTCTTTCTGCTGAGGAGACTAAGATCTTTTGGAGTGCAAGGAGAGCTACTGAAGACCTTTTTTGACTCTGTGATGGCCTCAGCCATATTCTATGGTGTGGTCTGCTGGGGCAGCAGCATCTCTACTGCAGACAGGAAGAGACTGGACAAGCTGATCAGGAAGGCCAGCTCAGTCCTGGGGATTCCCCTGGACACTGTACAGGAGGTGGGAGAAAGGAGGATGGTAGCAAAACTATCATCATTGCTGCAGAACGCCTCTCACCCCCTGTATGAAACTGTTACCTCGTTGAGCAGCTCCTTCAGTGACAGACTGTTACATCCTAAGTGTCTGAAGGAGCGTTATAGAAGGTCTTTTCTCCCTGCTGCTATTAGACTTTACAATCAAAGCTGCTCCCAGTGAACCATTAACCATAATACACACTGTTATTACTGTTCAATGGTGTAATAGTTACTGTTATTACTGTTTTACTGTGTAAAATACTACCTGTGTGCAATATCACTTGCAATACGTGCAATATTACCTGCAATATGTGCAATACCACCTGTGTGCAATACGTACTTTTTCCTCATTTGTATTTATACATTGTGTTGTGTATATACTTGTATACTATAGTATGTCTATTGTCTATTCTTTTATATATTTGCATTTATTTTTTATTTTTTCATGCTGCTGTAACAATGAAATTTCCCCACTGTGGGACGAATAAAGGTTTATCTTATCTTATCTTATCTTATCTTATCTTATCTTTCTTATGCTTAGTTGTGCACTAGTTTAGTACCTAGCGTACTGGACTGGTCTTTCCCTACTTAGTTGCCACCATGCTATCTATTGACCTCCTTATCCTTTCTCATGTGTTCTAGCTCGTGTTAAAGCTACTAGACGCAGGTCCTCAGACCCCTATCCCAGGGCTCGTCTTCCTGCCCGTCGACACAACCAGATAAATCGTCTGCTTGACGAACTGACTCTTTACTTGGACAATCTTCCTGATGACACTGTTTCTCCTGATTGTTCCTCGCATCCACACATCACTTCTCTTCCTTCTTTTAAGGATGTTGGCATTCATACTGACCCTGTGGTGATTCTTCCTGCTGGCTCTCCTTCTGGGGCTATTGACACATCTGACACTGACACTGCGCCTGACTCTTCACCTTCTTCTCCGGCTTCTACTGTCTTCCCTCGACCTGCTTCTCCATCCTATTCTCCAACCTCTCCTGCCAGTCCTTTCCCTGAGCCCTCATCTCCTGCCAGTGTCATTATGGTCGAGTCTGATTCTGAACCTGGGATGGTTCCTGACCTGTTTGATCTGGGCCCTTTTTCTGCCATGGCAGAGTTTCTTGGTCGCACCAGTTCTCCTTTTCCTTCCTGTAACTGCTTCCTTTAAACACTTGTCCTCACATGGATTAACTTGAGTTCAATAAATAAACACGGTGGTCTTTTTCTAACTGGTCATTGTTGTGGTTATTTGTGCGCAAGCAAATAAGCTGGTTTAAGGTTTATCCTGTAAGCAAGTGAGTTAATTAAAACTATAAACTATAAGTCCATTAAATGATATTTGATTAAATGTTAAATGATAAGTATAAATAGATAGATAGATATGATATCTATCAAAAATTCCACACACATTATGCATAACTGAGAGAAATTGTCTTTTTCGTAACAAGAAGCAGAGAAGTTCCGACTGCAGATCGCTGACAATGCTGACAACTGCAGTTGACTGTTGCCGATGTCAATCCATATGAGATGGACATGAACCGACCTGTGTGGTGGGGAATAGCCAGCAGTCAATGGGTGGGAAAGGGCTGAGTTTTGTCCAGCCATGTATTTCTTTTTTTATGTTAGTAATGAAATTTGCAATCAAAGAAATCATGTATAAAACAACTCACTATTTACCTTTTAATATAGTTCAAGTTTACAGTCTCTTTGACAATATTTAATATTAAAATTGTATCTGTTAACATCAGAGGTTTAAATAGTTCTATAAAAAGAACAAAGTTTATGGACAGTTTATGGACAGCAGATACTGCGTAGATCTGGCTTTAGTCCAAGATTCTCATATAAAAGCAACTGATGTTCCTCATATACAAAATACATTTTATAATGTCATTGCTTCATCCAGTGACTGCACAAAAACAAAGAGGTCCCTTAAACAAAACCTCCCTCTTGTTATTGAAAAATTTAGTAATGATAAATTTGGTAGGTTAAGCTATTTCTGTACAAGTATTCAAGGTAAGTAAATAACGTTTATGTCCGTCAATGCCCCAGCAATTTTTGATTAACAAATCAGTTGTTGCTGTTATGAGTATGCACTCATTATAGGAGGACGCATAAACGCATTTGCAGATTTAATGCTTGATAAATCCACCACTATATTGAAAAATTCACAAGTAAGAACATCAGCAAATTTTAAGTATTTTCTGCAAACCTTTAATCTTTCAGATGTATGGTATGTTCAAAATCCATCAGTTAGTTTATAATCTATGTTCTCATTAATTCAAAATGTGTTTAGAGCAACCCAAATCCTATCTTCTGTAATATGCCAACAACCCACTGCTGACAAAGTTGGCAAGATTTGAATTTAATACAGCTCTTCTTCAAGATTCTGATCACATGATGGTATAGATGGCTACAAAAGGCTTAATTTGAGATTTTGCTCTCTTTTTTTTATATAATTTAAAAAAAGTAAGAAAAGCACAATTTAAAACATTAGAACAAATTTACCTCTCCCAAGAAACAGAGTTGAAGGAGAAATTCTCGAAATCAGTTAAAGGTGAATTAAAGAGTTCCAGATCTGAGGTTTAATGATCTGCTTCGTAGAAAGGCTGAATTTATTATGTATAGAGTTTGTCAGAACTATTATTTTAATAGGCTGAGACCCATCAAGTTATTAGCTCTACAATTCAAAGTGAAGCTAATGCTATTATTGATACCATTTATTCACCTACAAAAGGCCTATAATAACCAACCCAAGAGAGGACATTTTTGCAAAACTTTTTAAAGAACTTTATCAGCCTAAGGATAGTATAGATATGGTTGAGTGTTATAATTATTACATGACATTGATCTACAATTAACGCAAAGTGAATCTCAGCAAATGAGCCAACCTATAACACTTGATGAGCTGTATGCAGCATTGAAAACGGCAAAGAAGGAAAAATCATCCGGACCAGATTGGATTTCTCCAGATTTAATATTTAATTTAAGCATCTATTAGGACCAATTAAGCATGCTGCAATAAATGCAGCAGTCCAAAAGGGTCACTTTGAAAAACAAATGAATACAGCTCTAATCCCTTTAGTTCCAAAAAAGATAAGGATCATACTAAATCTTTTAATTTTAGGCCAATGTCATTGAAAAAATTCTGATCGAAAAGTATATGCTAGGGTTTTAGCTATACATTTTGAAAAATATATTTGTAAATTAATTCCCTTTCAGCAATTCTAGATGCGTTGCAACACTTTGAGAACGGGACCGTGTTGTCCACGCTCTGAAATAATGCATGTAATCAGTCAAAATTGGTCATGGGGTGACATCACAAACAGGATGTATAAAACGCACATGGAGTGAAGCCAGCGCCAGCTTCTGTTTGTTCATGAAGCGCTCTGTGTGTTGTGTATATTGTTTGAGACAGAAAAAAATAAAATAAATAAATTTAAAAAAAAATTAAAAGCAAACAAGTGAAACACAAGGCTGTTGCAACCTCCACGTCGGTGACTTCTGTTCTTTCCCAACCTGCACACTGAGGTGTCCAGGTCATGAGCAAGGCCTTTTTCCATGCCTAGTCGAGGCATCTTGGAGGCACCTCTCCAATAAGACTGCATTCTTGTTGGCCATCTGCTCTCTCAAGAGAGTCGGAGACCTGCAGGCCCTTTCTGTGGCCCCCTTCAGGTATGGCCAGTGCCTTTTTTCAATGCCTGTCTTCCTTTTTTCCTCTTTCCTGGCGGCTCATCCTCAGCATTCTCCTACCGATATAACCCATGTCCCTCCTCTGCACATGTCCAAACCATCTCAATCTTACCTGCTCACCTTGTCTCCAAAATGTCCTACATGCGCTGTCCCTCTAATAAACTCATTTCTAATCCTGTCCATCCTCATCCCTCCCACAGAAACCTTAACATCTTCAGCTCTGCTACCTCCAGCTCCACCTCCTGTCTTTTGCTCAATGCCATGGTCTCTAAATCATCCAACATAGCAGGTCTTAACACAGTCATGTAAACTTTCCTTTTCACTCTTGCAGATACCCTTATATCACAAATCACTCCTGCAACTCTCCTCCACCCACTCCACCCTGCCTGCACTCTTTTCTTCACTTCTCTAACACACTCTCCATTACCTTGCACTGTTGACCACAGGTACCTGAACTCCTCCACCCTCTCCACCTCTTCTCCCTGCAACTGCACCACTCCTCTGCCCTCCCTCTCATTCAAACACATGTACTCTGTATTACTTCTACTGACTTTTATTTAACTTCAACATCTGTTCATGAGCCTTCTGTATGTACTATTCTGGTCATAGATTTGCGGCAACACCAGATAATAACAATCTGGGTCTTAACACACTCAAAACAGTGCAGAAGATTGTGGTTTCAGGAGAACCCCCCCTGCACTCCCTACACTCACCATCATGAACACCACTTTGGCAGCATGGAAGTCATTCAGGTTCCTGGACACAACCATCTCTCAGGGCCTGAAGTGGGACAATCACATCGACTCCAATGTTTGAAAGACCCAACAGATGATGTATTTTCTTTGTCAGCTAAGGAAGTTAAACCTGCCACAGGACCTGCTCAAACAGTTCTACTCACCCATCATCAAAACTGTCCTGTCCACTTCGATAACATCTGCTTTTTTAAGCTACATAATCAGACATTAGAAGAATACAGCAGATGGTTAGGCTGAAATTGATTACTGGTGTTTCCTTTCCCACTCTACAGAAACTGTAACCATACAGAGTCAGAAAAAGGGTAGCCCCGCTAGCCCGCTAATATTCCCAGAAATTTAACTAACATTCTCTAAAAGTTTGTCAATGTTTTAAATGCAACATTTGAATGTAATGTTTGAAGAAATGATTTAAGGATGCTTTTTTTATTTTAAATAATGTTTTTATAATTTTAAATGTAAACAAAGCTAGAACATTTTACCTGTAAAATTTTACCTGTAACGAGGATGTTTTGAGGATGTTGAAGTAACAGATTTTACAATTTTCATATTAAAACATTGCCACACTGTTTTTTTGATAGCGAAGTAAGAACATCTCCAAGTTATGTATATAACTCTGGTTACCTGAGGGAACGAGATGCTGTGTCAACAATGCTTTGGGAATGCTTCTGCATTGTCCACGTTCTGAATCGCATGTGTGATCTGTCTAATGAAAAGCATGGAAAGGCATCACTTTCAGGGTGATGTCATGACCAGGAAGCTATAAAAGCACATGGAGTGAAGCCAGCACTAGCTTCTGAAAGGGGAATGAAGTGCTGCAGTGTGGCCTGGAGACGCATCATCTCATTTCCTCAGTGAACCAGGGTTTCATGCGTAACCTGAAAATGTTCCCCTTTAGGAACTCGAACTGTGTCAACAACCCAAAGTGGAACGAGGGTCCACTATCACCAGATTGACCAGTCCCTGCTTTGTGTGCACAGCTAGGTCGAAGAACAGTGGAGTCATTACAAGGTCAACAGGGTAGACCAGACCACAGCGTTGCAGATGTTATTGAAGAAAACTACAGAGGCCTAAGCCTTAGCGTCTTCTTGTTTGCAGCGAGGTCTCTCCTGGAAGACTATAGAAGATGAAAAGCTGTTCCGACTTCCTCCACAGACTCGTTCTGTGGGCATATATGTCCAATTCTCGCACTGGACACAGCCGGTTTAGCCTTTCCTGGTCTGGGTCTGAAAACTTAGAAATGAGGGGGCCACAGAGAGGGCCTGAAGTTCCCAGACTCTCTTAAGGAAGGAAATGGCCAGGAGAAACACAGTCTTGATTGTGAGGAAACTCCAGGATGCCTCAGCCAATGGCTTAAACGGGGGCTCAGGCCCACGGCGAACGCCCTTTGGCAAACTGTTTTCGAAGGAATTCCAGGACTGAACCAACCGGGCAGCTAACTGGATCGAATTGGTGCTAATGGCACCATACACTGAAAAGGTGTCATCTAGCGGCATACAACCATTTCGTGGAGGGAGACTGGAATCTCCACAACTCTATGCGGGGGTGAACTATTGTGCCCCCTGCTTAGAGAGAACATCCCCCCTGAGAGGAATCTCCCAGGGCGGGTGTTCAAAAAGGGCTACCAGGTCCACAAACCATGGTCTGCCCGGCCACAGTGTGGCAGCCAGGAGTAGTCCGATTCCGCCACGGCAAACTCTTTCCAGAACTCCCGGAAGCAGCATGACGGGGGAAAGCCGTACAGGCGTAGCCTCGAAAGAGCATCTGCTCACTCTTCGAGATGATCTGGGATATACGCTGCCCTTAAGGCGAGCAGCTTCCCCTGAGCCCACAGGAGGATCCAAAATGCCAGCTTATACAAGAGGCTTAAGCACAGACCCTACTGGTGGTCATATAAGAGACCACCGAAGTGTTGTCCGAATGGACCAACACATAATGTCATGATGGTCACATGGCATGATGGTTTATGCTACAGAGCTAGAAGCACAGCCAGCAGAGGTTTCTAGGCAGATGGGGCCCTCCCGAAAGACCATTTGCAGAGTGTCTGTTCATGCAAGCTCCCCAACCCGTGAGGGATGTGTCTGTCGTTAATGTGCTAAGGAACTCCTGAAACATGGCCCTGAGACAGGAACCTGGGATCTCTCTGGACATCTAGATCATCATGGCGCCGGTGAGGTCAGCTGCCGTCACGACTGCTCTGGCTACATTTTGTCTTTTTTTTCGTTTATTTTATACTTTTATTTAATTAGTTACAGTTCCATCTACACAAGATGGACATCATTAGATATGACAGAGAAACTCTTATATCTATTGGTGTACAATGCACTCACCTTTTGCCGCTTTTAAACCCGGACCCATGCTGGCCGAGCAAGATCCTGAGGGAGAACAAAGGACCACACCAAACCTGGAACTACTGACCATCAAATGGCAGCCTTTTTATCTACCTCGGGAATTCAGCTCGGTCATAGTCAGTGCCGTTTATATTCCACCTCAAGCGGACACGGACACTGCAGTATGGGACTTACACGAAACACTAACACTTCACCAAACACAGCATCGGGACGCTGCGCTCATTGTGGTCGGAGATTTCAACAGTGCCAACCTCAAGCGCGCACTACCGAACTTTCATCAGCACATCACCTGCCCCACCAGGGGCGAAAGGACACTGGACCTCTGTTACACACCATTCAAGAACAGCTACAAGGCACAATCACGTCCATCGTTTGGGAAATCGGACCATGCCGCCATCTTCCTCATGCCTGTTGACAAACAAAGGCTGAAACAGGGAGCTCCAGTTAAGAGGGAGGTCGCGTGCTGGACTGACCAATCGATGGCCGTTCTGCAGGACGCTTTGGATGACGCAGACTGGGACATGTTCAGCCGCAGCTCTGATGACGTCAACATGTTTACGGAATCGTGTGTGGGATTCATCGGGAAACTAGCGGATGATACGATGCAAAAAACCACTATCGGAACATTTCCCAACCAGAAGCCGTGGGTGGATAAAACCATCCGCGACGCTCTGAGATCCCGCTCTGTTGCCTACAACATGGGGCTCGACACCGGGGACATGGACGAGTACAAAGCTGCATCTTACAGTGTTCGCAGAGCGGTGAAGGATGCAAAGAGGTGCTACGGGTGGAAACTAGAGTCACAGTTCCAACATGGTGGCTCTAGGAGCCTGTGGCAGGGACTAAGAACAATCACAGACTATAGAACCCATCTTCTAAAATAGTGAATGCGGACGCTACTCTGGAAGACGAGCTAAACACCTTTTACGCTTGTTTCGAGGCTGCAGCTAATCAAGCTAGCGGCGCTAGCGGAATAACCAGCATCGATGGCATGCACGCCGAGGGAGCAGGAGAGGTAAACACGTTCACCATCTCGGAGCATGACGTGAGGAGGGCATTCAAGAAAGTGAGAGTAGCCTTGACCCTAGTAGTGATGAAGTGCTTTGAGAGACTGGTCAGAGACTTCATCACTGTATCACTACCAGACACACTGGACCCATTACAGTTTGCGTACCGTCAGAACCGTTCTACTGAGGACGCCATTGCTCATCTCCTCCACACCACGATGAGCCACCTGGACCACAGAAATGGGAATTATACAAAGATGCTGTTTGTTGACTACAGTTCAGCTTTTAACACTATAATTCCCTCCACACTCACCTGTAAGTTAGAGGTCCTGGGACTCCTGGAGCCGCTGTGGAGCCACTGTGGAGCCGCTGTGTCAATGGATCTCTAACTTCCTGACTGACAGACTGTATGGGTGGAAAAACACACTTCATCCACCCTCACCCTCAGCACTGGAGCTCCCCAGGGTTGTGTTCTGAGCCCCCTGCTGTACTCGCTGTACACATATGACTGTGTGGCCACTTCCAACTCCACCACCATCATCAAGTTTGCTGACGACACTGTTGTGGTCGGTTTGATCTCCAACAACGATGAGACGGCCTACCTACAGAAGGTTAAAAACTTGGAGAGATGGTGCCAGGAGAACAACCTTCTCCTGAACATCAGCAAGACTAAGGAGTTGATCGTGGACTTCAGCACGAAGCAGGAGCGGTCATACCAACCGCTAAACATCAGCAGGACCCCAGTGGAGAGAGTGGACAGTTTCCGGGACCTAGGTGTTCACATCACACAGGACCTTTCTTGGTCCTGTCATACCAACACCCTGGTGAAGAATGCCCGGCAGCGTCTGTACCATCTGAGACGTTTAAGGGACTTTAAACTACCCTCTCAGGTGCTAAAGACTTTTTACACCTACATCATTGAGAGCGTCTTGACGGGTAGCATCACTTCCTGGTTCGGGAACAGCACCATGCAGGACAGATGAGCCCTTCAGAGGGTGGTGCGTTCAGCTGAACATACCATCCACACCGAGCTCCCTAACCTGCAGGACATCTTCAGCGCGCGGTGCCGGACCAAAGCTAGGAAGATTATAAAGGACCTCAACCATCCCAACAATGGACTCTTTACTTTGTTGCATCCAGGGAAACGCTTTCGCTAAAAAAGCTGGATCTAAAAGCTGGTTACTCTCTCTCTCCATCATCACACTTCTGCAAATATTTTTATTTTTCCTTCTTCCACACTACAACACTTTAAACCCTGGACAGTCACTTTAACTGTGGACTTGCACGGCACAGTGCAATTTATACCACATCGTACCGCACACGCTCACTTTAAGCACAATCACATCAACCACCTTATGTGATTATTGTCTACTGTACATAAGCATACCCTGTATCCATAAACATACCCTGTAAATACAATTTTTCCTATTTTTTCTATATATATCTTTATGTATTTTTATATTTTACATAGTTTATTGTTTTTATTTATCTGCCTTCTTTTTTTCCCTTGGTTTTTTTTTTCTCCCCCATCCTATTCCCTCATGCCAGACAATCGTACAAAGCATTTCACTGCATGTCATACTCTGTATGTATGTGTATGTGACGAATAAGATTTGATTTGATTTGACATCTAAGACACGTAGGGCTCGCCACATGACCTTAATTTTACGGAGTGGATTGCCCCTCCAAGAGAACCCTCGGGTCTCGAGCCATTATTGAAGGAGTTTTACTTGCATGAGGCCAAGTGGAGCCTGGATATTGGACACTGCTGCCATTAACCCCAGTCGTCTCTGGAACTACTTGACAGTGAGTGACTTTAAAGAATCTTTATAGATGTCATGACACTTTTAACAACCTGTGATTCTTATTTAGTGTTAGTCATGTTTCAGCCTTCCTTACCTTAGCAAAGTTAAGTTTATAGGATACATCTAGGTTGCAGTTCTAAAAATTGTATAGTGGCACTTGAGACTAAAGGGTGTTTTAAATTTTTTTACAAAGTATTTTGCAGTATGCATAGTTCCTTCACTCTTCATTTCACAATCAAGTTATTATTATTATTAGTAGTAGTAGTACATTTTAAATGTCAGTATCACTGACCACTTAAAAAAAAATGTTTGAGCTGCTGCTTTAAAACTTTAAGTATAATGAAATTGTTGTTGTACCATTCATTTAATTTAAATTATATTAAACTGTTTTAAACTGACTTCAGAATAAGTTGAATTTCACATAACCTAAATTTAAATTGGTTGAAATATTTTGATGAGTTAAAGTAAGATATTTTTCACTTTAAGCCAGTCAATAATAATATAACCTATACATTTTTTGCATACATTCTTAATAGTAAAATTTGTGGTTTGTAATGCTTGAAAAATAAATTACCACACTATCAACTTCAAAAATTATGCCCACACTGCTTTTTTTTTAAAATAATATAACAAATATTAGAGAAAGAAAATTAAAACACCTAATACAATTAATTAATTATATACATTAGTAACAAAATTAATAATATTATTAACATATTTTAGTAATATTGCATTGTTTTATTATTGTTATTAATATTATTACCATTTGCTATTTTACAATTTGAATACATGACATGGAGTCAATGAACCACCATGTTCAAAGTGCATTTGTGCATGCATGCACAAGCATGCATCAAGGAAAGCAGCAATCACTTAGAACTGTGATTAAACTTCCTGGAACGCTGCTGGAACAAACACCTACAGCCAATCAGAATCTGTTGGGGCCACTGCTATAATCCAAAGAGCAAAGCTGAAGCCATCATTTATCTGGCTTATTCATGCTGTGAAATGGTAAGGTAATGATAACTTAAAGCGATGTAATTTTATATAGGCTATTGTTTAACCAATTACTACTAGGCCTGTCATACTTGTCACACTTGAACGACTTCTATGCCCGGTTTGAGGTACAGAACAACGTGAAGGCGAGGAAGACCACCCCTCCTCCCAGTGACCAGGTGCTGTGTCCTAAATCCCCGAAACAACACGGCAGAAACACAATTGTAATGACGCAATAAAAAAGCGCAGCAGCACATGGTTATCTGGATAAGAGCAACATGTCTGCGGTGTGTGGATAGCGATTTGCAAAACATGCAATGCTGAAATTTTAAGAGGGGGTGTATCTGCAAAGAGTTTCTCCAAGTTGGGTTTAATTCATCACCTGAAATCCAACCATCCCGATTGCCATTCTAAATATGAGAAGAACGCGGCGCAGAAAAGTAAAGTCAATCCAAGCATGCGCACTCCGTCTGTAGAGGACGTTTTTGAAAAGGCAGGAAAGTTTTCCAGTGATGGTGCCGAGGCAAAAGGCATAACACAAAAAATTATGGATTTCATTGCCTTTTGAATTGAATTTTCATTTCGGTGCATCCCTAAAATATTATCGTTGGTGTGGCCCTCTGACACAATTCAGGTTTCTCAAGTGGCCCCTTATAAAAATTAATTGCCGTATATGCATCTCACGCACATGCGCATTTGACGAAAATACCATATTGAACTCAAGCGAAGTGAACACGCACATAAAAAAAAACACAAAGTCTGTGTTTTCTACCCTGAAACACGTGAAATCAAAGCATCGATCTGTTCTGACTGACACCCATGTAAAAGAATTGTTTCGAGTGGCAACAACGGAATACGAGGCAGATTTGAAGGGGATTGTTCAAGGCAAAGGAATGCCAAAAGTCCCACTAAGTAACATGCATAGTAAAAGAAAAATGCTATTGTAAATTATCATATTTTTGTTTGTGGACAAAGTTTTTTGGTTGAACTGGGAGTTTGTGTGTGAGACAGTGCACACAATGTTCATTGTTGAAAATGACTGTCCTGTGGTCTTAGTACTGTAGGAGTCAATTTCTGTCATTATGTTGGTGTGTGACATTTACAACAAATCTGGCTGAGCAGAGGTGTGTGTGTGTGTGTGTGTGTGTGTGTAAGAGGAAGGGATGGATGATGTTTATGTGTGCCCATGTGTATGATGTGGCTCTTTGCAGTAACACAGTCAAAAATGTGGCTCTCGGTCTCTGACTGGTTGGCCAGCTGAGCTAGTGGATGTCTTTACAGACATCTTAAACATCTCCCTGAGCAACAACGTTGTTCCTACGTGCCTCAAAACAACGACCATTGTTCCCGTGCCGAAGAAGTCTACTGTCTCCTGCCTCAATGACTATCATTCCATTGCGCTCACACCCATCGTGATGAAGTGCTTTGAGAGGCTCGTCATATAGCATATTAAGACCCAGCTTCCACCCTCCCTGGACCCCATGCAGTTTGCGTATCGTCCAAAACATTCCATGGACCATGCCATCTCCACAACCCTCCATTTGGCCTTCACCCACCTGGACAGCAAGGACTCATATGTACGAATGCTGTAAATTGACTTCAGCTCAGCATTTAACACAATCACCCCTCAGGACCTGATTGAGAAGTTCACTCTGCTGACTTACGACTGTGTAGCATTACACAGCTCGAACCACATTATCAAGTTTGCCAATGACAAGATGGTGGTGGGTCTAATCAGCAAGAACGACAAGTCAGCAAACAGAGAGGAGGTGCAACGGTTAACAGACTGGTATGGAGCAAACAACCTGTCTCTGAATGTTGACAAAACAAAAAAAAAAAAAGAGATGGTTGTGGACTTCAGGAGAGCACAGAGTGACCATTCTCCACTGATTACCCATGGATCCTCACTGTGATGCCATCTGGTCCTGCTGCCTTCCTGGTATTCACTCTCTTGAATGCCCTCCTCACGTCATGCTCTGAGATGGTGAATGTGTTTACCTCTCTGGCTCTCTCGGCGTGCGCGCTGGTTGTGCCACTAGCGTGGTTAGCTGCAGCCTCGAAACGAGCGTAAAAGGTGTTTAGCTCGTCTGCCAGAGAAGCGTCCGCATCCACCATTCTGGAAGATGGTGTTCTATAGTCCGTTATTGTCCTTAGTCCCTGCTACAGGCTCCTAGAGCTACCTTGTTGGAACTGTGACTCTAGTTTCCTCCCGTAGCGCCGCTTTGCATCCTTCACCGCTCTGCGAACACTGTAAGACGCAGCCTTGTATTCATCCATGTCCCTGGTGGCGAGCCCCGTGTTGTAGGCAACGGAGCGGGATCTCAGAGCGTCGCGGATGGTTTTATCCACCCACGGCTTCTGGTTGGGAAACGTTCTGATAGTGTTTTTTTGCACTGTATCATCCGCTAGTTTCCCAATGAATCCCACAACCGCTTCCGTAAACATGTTGACGTCATCAGAGCTGTGCCGGAACATGTCCCAGTCTGTGTCATCCAAAGTTTGAGATGAAATCATGTATGCAGTATATCTAAATTGGCTGCAAATACCAGTTCCTGAAATATTTTAAAATGTATTCCTTAAAGTATATTATTGAACTATATTTCATTCTCTTTCCCATCAATATTTTCAAAAGTAGCAAACAGACACTGTGCACTGCAAAAAGTCAGCTTTCAAAAACAAGAAAAAAAGAATAAATAAAATGGGGTAAATTTTACTTACAACAAAATTATCTGCCAACAGAACAGGAAAATTTTACTTGCCAAAAGTTTTAAAACAAGTAAATATCTCAAAGAACCCACCGATGTCTTAAAACTAGTGCAGCCAGACTGAAAACAAGTAAATGTTCTTAATACAAACAAAAGATTTAAGAATTATTTTCTTAATATATAGGAAAAGTACTTAAATTAAGCAAATGCTAATGTCATTGTCTTTAAATAAGGCTGTATATGTAGAAATTATATCTTAAAACCAGGAAAACTAAACTAAAAACAAGCACATTTATCTAAATACTAAGAAAGGTTTTAAGAATTCTTTTTTAATTTGTAGTAAAATATGCCTAAATTATCATCAAATGGTTTACAACTCTTTTGAAACAAAGTGTTATACACCAGAATTTTTTACACAGAATATTACACAGAATATTGTGCTTATAATAAGAGAGAAACAAAAAAATACATTTCAATAGATTTTTGCCACCACTTTATTATGAACTCCATGAGCTGCATATGGCAAAACAAAGAATGCAACAAAACAACTGTAAAATAAAAAGGTAATTTCTGGCTATAGATTTAATAGTGGGTAAGTAAATAAAATTTAACGATAGACAGTTCACGATGGCGCCGGTGAGGTCAGCTGCCGTCACGACTGCTCCGGCTAAGTTTTTTCTTTTTTTGTTTATTTTATACTTTTATTTAATTAGTTACAGTTCCATCTACACAAGATGGACATCATTAGATATGACACAGACACTCATATTTAATGGTGTACAATGCACTCACCTTTCGCCGCTTTTAAACCCGGACCCATGCTGACCGAGCGAGATCCTGAGGAAGAACAAGGGACGCGACCCATACCGGCGTCCGCGAGGGAAACGAGCCAGCGTCAGGAACAGGCTGAGGGCACGCGCACACCGCGCTCCCTTACCTAGTATCCTGTTAGCCAACGTCCAGTTACTGAGGTCGATGACCTCAGGGCAAGGGTCAAGTTGCAGAGGGACATTCGGGACTGCAACCTTCTCTGCTTCACCGAGACATGGCTGAACCCAGCGGTACCAGACAATGCCATCCAGCCGGCCGAGTTTTGCTCGGTTTACCGCATGGACAGAACACTGGAGTCGGGGAAGTAAAGAGGAGGTGGATGTGTCTGATGGCGAACAACCACTGGTGCGACAGTGCAAGCATTGTTCCTCTTTCACGCTCCTGCACACCAAACCTGGAATTACTGACCAATAAATGTCGGCCCTTCTATCTACCTTGGGAATTCAGCTCGGTCATAGTCAGTGCTATTTATATTTCACCTCAAGCGGACACGGACACTGCAGTATGGGATTTGCACGAGATACTAACTCTTCACCAAACACAGCATCGGGACACTGCGCTCATTGTGGTCAGAGATTTTAACAGTGCCAACCTCAAGCGCGCAGCACCGAACTTTCATCAGCACATCACCTGCCCCACCAGGGGCGAAAGGACACTGGACCACTGTTACACACCATTCAAGAACAGCTACAAGGCACAATCATGTCCACCGTTTGGGAAATCCGACCATGCTGCCATCTTCCTTATGCCAGTTTACAAACAAAGGCTGAAACAGAAAGTTCCGGTTTAGAGGGAAGTCGCGCACTGGACTAACCAATCGGTGGCCGCTCTGCAGGACGCTTTGGATGACGCAGACTGGGACATGTTCAGGAGCAGCTCTGATGATGTCAACATGTTTACAGAAGCGGTTGTGGGATTCATCGGGAAACTAGCGGATGATACGGTGCAAAAAAACACTATTACTAACCGAACAGAACACACCACCAACAGAACTTTTCCCAACCAGAAGCCGTTGGTGGATAAAACCATCCGTGATGCTCTAAAATCCCGCTCCGCTGCCTACAACGCGGGGTTCGCCACCTGGGACATGGACGATTTACAAGGCTGCGTCCTACAGTGTTTGCAGAGGGGTGAAGGATGCAAAGCAGTGCTACAGGAGGAAACTAGAGTCACAGTTTCAACATGGTGGCTCTAGGAGCCTGTGGCAGGGACTAAGAACAATAACAGACCATCTTCTAGAACACCATCTTCTATAATTGTGAATGAGGACGCTTCTCTGGCAGACGAGCTTAACACCTTTTACGCTAGTTTCGAGGCTGCAGCTAACCATGCTAGCGGCACTAGCGGCACAACCAGTGAGAGCCGGAGAGGTAAACACATTCACCATCTCGGAGCATGACATGAGGAGGGCATTCAAGAGGGTGAATACCAGGAAGGCAGCAGGACCAGATGGCATCACAGGTCGGGTTCTGAAAGCCTGCGCTGACTAGCTAGGTGAGATATTTAACCTCTGAGATATTCAACCTCTCACTGGAACAATCTGTTGTCCCCTCATTTTTCAAACAGTCCACCATTGTTCCTGTCCCAAAGAAACCCCAGCCCGCCTGCCTTAATGACTACTTTCCTGTAGCCTTGACCTCAATAGTGATGAAGTGCTTCAAGAGACTGGTCAGAGACTTCATCACTGCCTCACTACTGGACACACTGGACTCACTACAGTTCGCGTACAGTCAGAACTGTTCTACTGAGGACGCCATTGCTCATCTCCTCCACACTATGAAGAGCCACCTGGACCACAGAAATGGGAATTATACAAAGATGCTGTTTGTGGACTACAGTTCAGCATTTAACACCATAATTCCCTCCACACTCACCTCTAAGTTGGCGGTCCTGGGACTCAGCCTGCCGCTGTGTCAATGTATCTCTAACTTCCTGACAGACAGACCACAAGCCGTACGGGTGGGAAAACACACTTCATCCACCCTCACCCTCAGCACTGGAGCTCCCTAGGGTTGTGTTCTGAGCGTTCTCACTGTACACGTATGACTGTGTGGCCACTTTCAACTCCACCACCATCATCAAGTTTGCTGACGACACCGTTGTGGTGGGCCTGATCTCCAACAACGACGAGACGGCCTACCTACAGGAGGTTAAAAACCTGGACAGATGGTGCCAGGAGAACAACCTTCTCCTGAACATCAGCAAGACTAAGGAGTTGATCGTGGACTTCAGCACGAAGCAGGAGCGGTCATACCAACCGCTAAAAGCATCAGCGGGACCCGAGTGGAGAGAGTGGACAGTTTCCGCTACCTTGGTGTTCACATCACACAGGACCTGTCTTGGTCCTGTCACATCAACACCCTGGTGAAGAAGGCCCGGCAGCGTCTGTACCATCTGAGACGCTTAAGGGACTTTAAACTTCCCTCTCAAGTGCTAAAGACTTTCTACACCTGCACCATTGAGAGCGTTCTGACGGGTAGCATCACTTTCTGGTTCGGGAACAGCACCATGCAGGACAGGAGAGCCCTCCAGAAGGTGGTGCGTTCAGCTGAATGTGCCATCCACACCAAACGCGTCCTAACCTGCAGGACATTTACAGCATGTGGTGCCGGACCAGAGCCAGGAAGACCTCAGCCATCCCAATAATGGACTCTTTTCTCTGTTGAGGTCAGGGAAACGCTTCCGCTTCCTGAAAGCAAACACAGAGAGAATGAGGAGCATCTCCCCACAAGCCATTCAGAGTTTAAACCAGGAGAAACCCAGGATCTAAAAACCGGCCCACTCTCTCCATCATCACACTTCTTCTCTGTACATATCTCACCTTTCGCACCATGACACTTCAAACTCTGGACTCACACAGCAGAGTGCACTTTATATTTTATACCACACCATTCCACACACGGACACTTTACACCACACCATTCCGCACACGGACACTTATGGACATTTTACACCACACCATACCACACACGGACACTTTATGGACACTTTACACCACATCATACCGCACACGGACACTTTATGGACAATCTAAACCACCTTAAATTGTCTATTGTTTACTGTTTTACTGTTTACTGCCATAAGCGTTTTTTTTTGTATATACATCCTTTTCTTTCATATACATATATCTATCTTTACATCTTTATATATTCTTATATTTTATATAGTTTTTATACTTTATTTATCAGTCTTCTTTTTTTTTTCTTTGTATTATTTTTCTCCCCATTCTATTCCCTCATGCCGGACCATCGTAATAAGCATTTCACTGCATGTCGTACCCTGTATGTATGTGCATGTGACAAATAAAATTTGATTTGATTGATTTGATTTGAGAGACTTTCTATATGACGAAGTCATGTCCTTGTCATGGATGGCATCCAAGTGGACTTCTGTCTAGAGCACAGAGAGCAGTGTGGCAATGCACTTAGGATATGTGAGGTGAAAGGCATAATAACATGCCATGAGATACATCACACTAGCACAGATGTCCTCTTTTGGGTAGGTCACCACAGGCATGGTTCCAATGGCCAGCAAACAATTGGTTTCACAGACAATCACGACAGGGCTGAAGAGGGGTCTCACCTGAAGAAAGGTGTTTGGATCTTCTGCAGACTGATACAAACACAGAGAAAAACAAATATTACCACAAAGACAATTCACACTTCTTGTATCTTATGGTGAAGTACTATGAAATTTCTCATTCATGCTCATATGCTTTTATCTCAAGGACATGAAACATAGCTTCACTTGTATGTCCTAACTTCTTGGGTGGAGGGAACATATCTGGTAAAGCCTTTATCAAGGCAAGTGAGTGCTGTACTGCTAAAAAAAAATGTAAGTAATTTGACTTACTGCAGTGAGTTATATAAAAAAACATTAATATGTTCTTGGGATTCTACATTGTCAACAAAGCCAGCAATTACCTTTGTCCTGCTGTGGTGCTTTCATGACCTTTTTAAACACTCCATAAAAACCTGCCTTCTCATAAAAGCGGGTCTTCAGGTCAGGTATGAAGTGAAAGTTCCCTTGATCAAGAATACGATTCATCCATGATCTGGAAAAAAACATACCGATAGCCAGAGAGGGGTGAGAAACAGAGTAAGAGAGCAATGGGGTTACAGAAAAGTGATATCATCAATCATAGAGTTTGTTAAACACTTGAAATTTTACATAATCTAGCTGCAGGCCTAGAAAGCATTATCATGATTAATATGAGAATGAATTGTCACAAGTTAGCTGTTTTACTGTCAGGGAACCACCGGCAATGCCTTCCCTCAGCACCCAGCACGCTCACAGCGCCTCGCCTACTTACTAATCACCGTCACCTGTTTTCCATCATCTCTCTCCCTACTTAAGGCCCTCACTCTCATTCACTCATCGTCTGTTCTACAGTGCATTCTGGAGATCATTCATGGACTACCCATTCTATGGACTTTACCCGTTTACTGGTTCTATTACGGACTACACCCGTTTTCCGGTACGGCTACTGCCTGGCTGTTTGTATTCTGTTTAAAGACTATTAAACCTCGTTATAGTTACTTCAGTTTCATCTGCTTGATACCAGCCTGACATTTACATTAAATTGAAGAAAAAAAAAAAAAAAAGAATATCTGCAGTCTGAAGTTCACAAATGATGAAAACTGCTCATTTTTATTCTGTAGATTTCTATTACATTGTGAACCTCTTTATATATATGGATTTTTATACTGACAATCAACAAAAATATTCATTGTATTAATTTTAAGTACTTAAAATGAATACTTTTTTTTTTTTTTTTTTTTACATGATATAGTTCTCTAAAACAGGGATAAGCTTCAGGTATCTTTGTATGGTCTGTCCTACTCCTTAATGGCATCAGAGTCAATGAAGGCCCATTTTGTTTGAAATTCAAGGTCCAGGAGCTGGGAAACATCCTTCTTGTTGGGCCTGGCCTTGGTTTTGTACATCTCCTGTAGAGTTTTATAATGTCTCGCCTGATTCTGTCAGCTCTCAGTAGTTTCTGATGTAGTTCCTGGTAAATATTTGTTACAACATTAGGTGGGGAAGACATAACCACTGGAGGTGAATGGGTAAGTCAGTAGTCTCAATATTATGAATGTGTACAGAATGGGTCAGGTCACTAGTCAGGTATTCACCACCAATCCAAACCGTTAAGACAAACTAAAAACTTTCTCTATCTTCCAAATTAAACATCTTTTAGCATTTAATTTCCTAGCAAAACTTTTATTGTGAAATATTTGCTGAAATGCAAAAAAGTCTGACTTTCAAAATTCCTTACAATTTTGTGGTACTGCAAAAGACTTTGGCATTACACATACACCTGCAGTGACTATTTTTCTAGATTCCCTCTTAGGTACTGCATCTAGAATTTGGTGACTCTCTCCAAGATCAAAGTTGAGGAAGTGGACTCCTCGGTATCATCACTAGATGTCTCCCGGATGCTCTGAAAGCTAAGGCTTCATGGCTTCTTCCTTATAGGTGTCACAGCCTTTTCAAAAGCTGGTTCTTTACAGGTTCTTAACAAGACACACAACAAATTGTTTGTGTTACTAATTACATTAAATTAAATCAGATCCAGAAATGAAACCATACAGACACATTGCCTTGATTAATCTGGATGAAGCACATTCCTCCTAGTCTAAGTGTCATATGTTTGCACCTTAGCTGCCAGATATATAACAGTACTGTGTTTGGAAATGTAATGAATACCTGACTAGTAACTGTAAGGAGGGTCAGATCTGTTCTGTCTGGTACCAGACCCCGAGAACTGCCATGCAACTTCATGAGGCCAGACCCCGAGAACTACCATGCAACAAAACATTAAACCTTCTAATCTGAGGAGAGGATCATTTGTTCAGTCACCCATCCTTGAGCCCCCCTCTTTCCCTCCTGGGGAGATGGCCGGATCATGGAAAGGTGACGGAATTCAAGCTACTTTACTTGCATAATGTAATAATTACAATTTAGGAATGTATATATTTTACCTTCACATGTTTAGTATCATTTTAAAGGTCTCAGTGTGATTGGAAATATGATCTCAGTCCCATATCAGTAGAACAGACCCCAGGTTTGGGGAAATTCTGTCCTACTGACATAAGGGTTGCCCCGGAGAAGATCCTTACCAGGTGGTCTAGGTGGCATTTGGTTTTTAGGTCACAACCTGTCCCAAGAAAGGGTGTGCAAAACCTTTATCACTTTGAATTTAGAAAGTGTTTACGATGATTTGGGTATTTAAGGAAATTTGGTGGAACACTCAAGGAAGCATTCAATAGTCAGAACTTCCCACACAGTCTCTGTGTGTCTCTATTGCCAGGTATAGTGATTCTAACATTTCTTTAGTAAACATTTTCTTTAGCATTGCTAAATTATTTGGTTTAATGTTGATCATGCTATGTAACTTTCCTCTATTATTTGTTTTAGATGTGACAATTGTTTAGTGTCAATTGCCTGGCAAATAAATGTAAAATTCTTGATTAACTCTGAAATTTCCTGAAATCATTTATATCTAGTTGATATGCATTACCACAAATCTGTGACCAGGATAGTACAAACTGAAGGCTCATGAACGGATGGAGCATAGAGCACAACGTCTGGGACCTTCTGATTTTCGACTATCTCTGACTTTAGCAAGTTATAACTAAGTGACTAAATACAGTATTCTTTATACATGAGCAAGCATTGGGCGGCCTACTTAAAGAATATTAGTTTACCGTTATATACTCTGACTAAGGGACAGTCTGGCGAGTTTGTGTCAGTGAGCATGTGTAGCGGCTATCACTGACTTAGCAAGTTATGACCAAGTTACTAATCAATAGTTCTTTATGAATAAGCAAGCATTGAGCGGACTACTTAAAGAATATTAGTTTACCGTTATATCCTCTGACTAAGATTCGGACTGGCCAATGTGCCTCCGTGAGCAGGTATAGTTAGCCGAGCACAAGGTTCTAAGCGACTCCAGGACCATAATAAATGAATAAATAAATGACGGAATGCTTAGAATAATCTATTAAAATTAAAGAAGTACAACCAATAAGGTGATCAGCTTAAATTAGAGCTATTCAAGATAAATTGGAGTCAGATTAAAGGTTAAAATTGGATTAATGTAACAAAGTGCAATCTATTTGAGTAATCTTTTACAGCCGCGTGAGAAGGACTAACATGCAGCATACCTTCACCCACACCAGTGGATTCCATCGTTGGGCCATTGTGTGGGCACCCTACATGACTTACCCACTCAGCTTCACTGGCTGCAGATTTGTCACTCAGAATTGGGTAGTACTTTATAAGATGCTTTGCCATTACTGTGAGTTCATGGCTGCATGGATAAAGAAAGTCATCCCCTGCTGCTCTTTTAATCGAAATCATGCTTTTTACTGTATTTCTGATTAATCAACAGCGAATAACTTTGGAAAGGATATAGGTCTCTTGGGTTTGGAGAAGGGTCAGGAGATGGGGAGGGGTGGGTTCTTTGAGAGGAAAGGGGCTGGAGGAAGAGGGAAAGGGGGCATGGTTGAAATCGCAGGTCTCAGAGCAGGTGCCAGGTCTACATGAGTCTGATTCTTGACCCTGTTTACGACATGAAGTACATTTATTCAGTAATAACTGTAAGGCAAAAACACCCCACAAAATTATCTTTCGATAAACGTATGTTGGCCAGGAAATACATCTTTTGATTAAAAAAAAAAAAAAAAACCAAACAAAAAAAAAAACCACTGCATTGTTAGACTAAATGTCTCCCAAATGTCAAACCTACATTACCTAATTTTCCTCATGAGTAAGTCTCCAAATGGCTTGCCTTCTAAATAAGTGCTCAGGCCCCGGAAAGAGATCACGCAAATCCTCTTTAGAGAGGCTGGACAGCATCCCTGTGCATATATTAGCAGCTGAAGAATATGGTAAACAATATACTTCAACTAATAACATAGTTTATAATCACAAATTGTCATGTTTTATTAACACAGTCTGCTGCTCATTTCCCCTCTGCCCCTGCTCACTACTCCAAGGCCGTGTACTTTCCTCTCAAACCAGTTGCCCAGCAGATATTGTCTTTATTGACTTTCATCATCCCCTGACTGGCCACTGATAAATAACTAATGAAAATATTAATATTTTTTTAATCAACCTGACCTTGGCTTAAAACTGCATCAAGACAGTCACTTATATACATATGAGTTACTTATTGTGATACATGAAATTAAACATATTTTTAACTGTAAACTTTTGTAAAAAAAAAAAAAAAAACTTATCATAAGGGCACATTAACACATTATCACTACTTCTGGCAAAAATAAATGAAAAATAAAAAAGGGGTTAGGGTTAAGTATTTTCAACAAATGAACATACTGTTATTAACTGCTGCACCATGCTTCAAATTAGCTAGCATAGCAACTGCCCAATGCAAACTGATATTAGCTAACGTTTGCTAGTGAAAAAAGGAAAAAGTAGACAAGTATAAACAAATTAACCTTACCTTTCAAAACTGCAGTTGATACGTGAGCCATGCCCGGATATGTTTCGCCTTTCCATTTTATTCATGGTGTCAGAATAAGTCAGATAGCATCGGAGAGAGTCAGAGTGACTACTTCGGTTTCTACTTCGGTTTCTGTCAACCTGAATCCAGCCTGACAGTCTGAGGTTAAGGATCTACAATATTTGCGTGGAAAATTAAGGGGCTATCTAGGTTTCAGGGAAGTTAACCATGCTGTATCAGTCAAATGGCTTGTGATAAATGGTAATAAATATGTAACTCAGAAGTCTATGATCCTTGCCAAAGTACAAAATAATCATATGCCAGAATTTAGACTGGTCAAAAACATTTTTCTTGTGGAGTCTAAGCTTTATTGTTAAGAATATCAACCATTTCAAACTATATGCTTTGATGAAACTGTCATGGCTTATCAAGTTGATGTCCTACATCTTACAAAGGCACTGAACTAGTGGATGCTGAAAAGTTGGTTGATCTTCTTACACAAAAAAAACAAGGGCCAAACAACAGAAACAAGTTAGATACCATCTTGGGGATGTAATAGAACTGTACAACATTTCAACTCGTAGTGTGTTCCCCAGATAATAAAAGTCTCAGTGGTCTTTAAGCATTCTTGTAATCTTTGGCCGCCTCGGGATAGACTCAGTGTAGAAGATATTTGGTTCCAGACTTGCTTGCAGTGTCTTGGTAATTACACTGTGTGGTTTCTTTAAATAAGCAATCCAGATCTTTGTCAAATACTGGCTGTATGTAATTTCTTTAAGGTGTTTTTAAATGTAAATGACACAATGTATACATTTTATGGTACAGCATCATCAGTTATTACCACATGGTGTTGGTCAAATAATTGTAATGGCAAACTTTATTTCCTAACAAGATGTTAACATAATGTCCACCCACTTTATATTTGTAAAGGCTTAGACTTACCAGCCTGAACACGTAACTTCTGTTTTAAAAAGTGTAGCGCCTCGCTCACGCGACGGGATGAACACACAAACATCAGAGAGCCGAATGTCAGGAAAATCACGTTGTGTCTTTATTTGTTGTGTACAGGAGTGCCGGGAGAAAAGGAGAAGTGCAATTTTGTATCGGAATGTGAATTAGTCCTTAAAGGCGCGTCTGCCAGAGCTTCCAACGTAGCGCAGCTCCAAATACATGTTGTTCACGGCCACGGCCCGACCGAGGAGAGCACGTAGAGGCCTTTAGAGAGTCATTGGAAGAGGGTTGGTGTATTCGCTGCGATAACTCGTGCTGCTCCCGCTACTGTCGCTGCTTCCTGAAAAAGAAAAACAAACCAATTATTAGTTGTCTATTCAGCACCCATCTGGCTGTCATGTTCAGAGCGCTTGCTTAGTTTTGTGAACGGGACGTGATGCCAAATTTCACAGTACCCCCCCTGAGCTCCGAACCTACTGCCAGCAAAGATTGAGACCAGAGACCATGCCTTCGTGAGAGATTGTCAGCATTGCCGTTCATGTTTCCAGCCCGGTGCCTTAGCTGAAACAAGAAGTCCTGTATTGACAAAAACCAGCGGGTTACTCTGGCATTAGAATTTTTAGCTCTCACCATCCATTTCAGAGGAGCATGGTCTGTCACCAGGGTGAATTGTTGGCCCTCTAGGTAGTAGCGCAGTTCTTTAACTGCCCACTTGATGGCCAGGGCTGTGGGATGCTATGGAGGAGAAGTTGGGCACGAATCTCTTATAATAGCTCACCAACCATAAGTAAGCACGTACCTGTTTCTTCAATGTGGGATGGGGATATGCCTTCACCGCCTCTATCTTTTTTCTTGCGGTCTTTAAAAGGCCCCTGCCAATACGGTATCCCAGATACTGTGCTTCGGTCACTCTCCACTGCTCGGCCTGCGCCTATTCCATATGCTCCTTCACTATACTACATCCAACAGCCCCCGAGGTCTCCTACCAAACAGGAGCTTAAAGGGTGTAAACCCCGTTGACGCTTGTGGAGTCTCCCTTGCAGCAAACAATACAGACGGGAGCAGGAGGTCCCTGTTTCTCCCCTGCTTGTCTACCACCTATTGGAGCATTTGCTTCAGCGTCTGATTAAAATGCTTCACAGGCCCGTCTGTCTGTGGGTGGTATACCGATGTCCTGGCGTGTTTTACCTGCAACAACCGACAAAGATCCGCCATTAATTTAGAGACAAATGGTGAACCTTGATCTGTAAGCAGGTCCTTCGGGATTCCCACTCGGCTGAAAAGGAGCATTAGCGTGGTGTGTTGACACGTGGGGCAACTTTGACAGAAGCGTCGTACCTCCACCTCCATGCCCACCCAATGGAACCTGTCCCTTATCTTTTCCAGCGTGTTCCTTGGCCCCAAGTGTCCGCCCAACAGGCGCGTGTGAGCTAGGTGCGTCACAGAGCCCGTCTTCGTTCTTGGGAGCACCAAAAGGTCACAGGCCTGTCCCCGACATTCCGTGTGGTAGTACCGGAGCCCGTTTTTTTCACCGTGATGTACGAGTGGGGTAGCGGCTGGCCGTTTCTACCCTCCACCTGTACTACTTGGCTCCAGCAATATTTAAGGCGGTCATCTTTCTTCTGTTCCTGCCTGAAGTTGCCCTCACGGGATGCCTGGTGACACATATTGGAAAGAGGATTACTATTAACGTCAGACTTACCCTCTGCACCAGTGTCCTGCGCTTCCCACTCATATGCCATCAATGCCGTATGGGTCTGTTTCCCCGTCCGACACAGCCGTTTCCAGTCCCCACGACATCTTGTTGTCCTGTGAGCGATCGCCTGCTGCCTCTGGAACCCCGGCCAGTCCCTGCCCAAGAGTAGGGTCACAGGTAGATTAGGAACCAACCCAATTACAAGCGGCCACTCACCTTTGCCATTAGCCACACGGACCCTGACGGTGGGCACCTCATGCACGTCTCTGTGCACACGCGCAACGGGTATAGTTCCGATTCTTTTGGTCCCCCTGGCTATGACTGAGGGCCTGGCCAGTGTGACGTTACTGCCAGAGTCTAGTAGTGCCTCTGTGACTTTACCATCCAGTTTCACACTTAGGGTCGGCGACCGTGGCTGTGTATGCATGGTGCATGCATGGTGCAGCCGGCCAGCCATGGTTTTCTGAACTGGAGCGCCGGACCTGGATCGGAGGGCATGGGTTCATCCCTTGGAGGGAACACACTGGAGTCAGCCTAGCTGGCCCTCCGTTCCTGCTGTTCCAGTCTCGGCGCGATTTCGCCAGCAGTTTTCCTTTCCGGGTGGAGGCATCTATGCGTAATCTGCATCAGATTTTCTATCTGGGTCCTCGGAGCAATGTTGGGTTAGTACCCCCACTTATGGAAGTCCAACACAGCACTTCTCGGTGACAGTCCGTAACGACCCAGAATTTCTTCCTTTAGCAGATCATAGCTATTCGCAGTCTCTATCGGGAGGCTGTAGTAAGCATCCCTTGTGAGGTAGGAAGCTACGAGCCACGCCCACCCACATTTCGGCCATCCCTCCTGTATTGTGATGCACTCAAAAGTATGTAGAAATGTTTGCGAGTCGTCTTCTGCAGTCATTTTGGCAAGTAGGCGTTCCATCTCCTGAGCCGGGCTGAGGACGGGATTTCTGTCCTCTGCATGCTTTTTCCAAATTTCCAGGAGTTCTTGAGTAGCTGTATGGAATCCTTTTGCCAATGACTCCTGCATGACTCTCTTTTGCTGGAGGTTCGATTCCAACAGGTGTTTCAAAACAGGAGCCATTATGTGGGTGGGGATTTCCCGTTTCAGTGTTCAAAGACCCCGATTCTCCACCAATGTAGCGCAGAATGTCCGAAAATTCATGTTGTGTCTTTATTTGTTGTGTACAGGAGTGCCGGGGGAAAAGGAGAAGTGCAACTTTGTATCGGAATGTGAATTAGTCCTTAACGCGCGTCCTGGTTTTGTGAATGGGATGTGATGTCGACGTCACAAAAACAATAGCTTTGCTTTGTTTTGTTTTGTACTGTTCTATCTAGAGGAATACATGATAGCTGTGCTGTTATAACAATAAAACTGTGAGTTCAGTTTGGCCTTCATGTGTCTTTAATACGTGAAGAGATAAAAAGGAAAATGCTTAAAATAAGAAATCATGACTTCAACAAAGCAGTTTTATACTTGTCATTATTAAACAAAAAGCTTTATAATTCGGGTAAATCTTGTTTCAAACATTAATATTGTTGGAAAGCGTATGAATGCGGGAAGAAGGAACGCCACAACAGGTCAGGTGTAAAGGCTTCACAGCCACTTTTATTTAGATTCTCGTGTCTGTCTGCTTAGTGCCTCATGCAGCACGTCTTCTGGCACACACACGCACACACACTCTCCTCCTTAAATGCACCCTCCAATCACTGAAAAGAGAGAACAATCATTATGTCACATTAACTTCAGGTGAGGCAATCCCCTGCCTATCTGCTCCCGGCCCAGCCCTCCATTCACAAACCGACGCTCGGCCACGCCCCCGCTGCCACATACCCCCATCGCCTGGCGCGAGAGGAAGTTGGCCACGACCATGTGGTCGTGGCCATGTGGACCACCTCGAACATGAATGGCTGAAGCGCTAGATACCACAGAGGCCGTCGGTTTGTGGATGATAGGCACTGGTGCGAATCGATTTAATCCCCAACAACTCGTACAGTTCGCGAAGTGTTCGTGACATAAACGCTGTGCCTTGATCAGTCAGGATCTCTTTCGGTATCCCAACTCGGGAGATAACGCGGAAGAGCGCCTCCGCAACACTGCATGCGGAGATGTTGCGAAGGGGCACTGCTTCTGGATATCACGTCGAATAATCCACTATGACTAATATGAAGCAATGCCCGCGTGTGGTTCGCTCTAATGGCCCGACGAGGTCCATACCGATTCTTTCGAAGGGAACCTTGATTAATGGTAAAGAGCGCAAAGGCGCATTTGGGATGGCCGGCAGATTCACCAGCTGACATTCCCGGCATGCCGCACACCATCTACACACATCGCCACGAATGCCCGGCCAATAAAAATGGTCCATTAGGCGGTCTAATGTTTTCACCCAGCCCAGGTGCCCGGCCATCAGATTATGATGAGCCGCATGGAATAGAAGCTCCCTGCAGCTCTTCGGGACCAACAACTGGGTCGTTTCCTCTCTGCTTCGATTGTCCTGTGTCACTCGGTATAATTGATCTTTAATCATGGTGAAGTAGGAATGGGAAAGCGCGCTATCCGGCTGGATTCGCTGACCATCGATTGCTCTCACCTGGTCGAAGGCCTGTCGGAGTGTTTTGTCCCGCAATTGCTCGAGGGGGAAATCCCCGGGGGGGAATTCCCCGTAGGGCGGAGTCTGACGCCGGAACTGACGTCACTGGTGCCGCCTTCCCAACATAGCGCACCCCCCCTCTCTTCACCTTAACGCAGGACCCATCCACACACATTTCCCTAAGTAAGCGAGGAAAAGCGGCCCAATTCGTACCCAAGATTAGCGGATGGGTGAGGCGGGGACTAACCGCTGCCTCCACGCTATGATTTTTTCCCCTGAATTGGACAGAAATGGCCACCAGTGGATATTCGTGAACGTCCCTATGCACACATTTCACCTTCACCCGGCGTGCGGTATTCAAAACCTCCCATCGCACCAGGCTTTGATGGATGGCTGTCTGCTCGCAGCCTGAATCCACCAACGCCTGGTGTGTACCCCCTTGGATACTCACCGGTATACGGTACATTCCTGCTTGAACTTAATAACACCAGGTAAAGGACCAGTTATCTAAATTCATTACCATGGCCTATTTATAATGAATAAATAGCAGTGTGATAAATAAAGGTATGGGGTCCATATGTACAGGAGTGAGGGTGGATAATGTACAGAAGGTGCGGTAGGTAATATATATATATATATATATATATATATATATATATATATATATATATATATATATTATCATACAACATTCATACTTTGTACATAACTATAACATGTCATTAGAGTAAGTTGTCTCCGACATCTATGTACAATCTTTGCACAGTATATATATATATATATATATATATATATATATATATATATATATATATATATATATATATATATATATATATATACACAATATACTGTGCAAAGATTGTACATAGATGTCGGGAGACAACTTACTGGAATGACATGTTAGTTATGTACAAAGTATGAATGTTGTATGATACAGTATATACAGAATAAATATAGGTGGAATATACAGTAGCGCAGTGATAAGTTATAGATGGTGCAAAAATTCTATACACTTTTATGTGTATAGCGCTTTTAAAAATGAACATTGTCTCAAAACAGCTTTACACAGATTATGTGGTGATAAAATAAATAAGATGTTCTTTATAAGCGTCTGCCTTATGGGAGAAGGGTGAATAGTCCATGATTAGGGTGAGAGGTACTCCCCTCGCCCTTTGCAGACAGCATTTTTTTGTGAATGTCCTCCAAGGTGGGTAGCAGAGTGGTAAGTTTTCACAACCCTCTGAAGGGCTTTACGGTCTGAAGCAGTGCAGCTGCTGTACCACACTGAGATACAGTTAGTGAGGATGCTCTCAATGAAGCAGGAAAAGTTCTACAGTATTCTGTAGCACAGACAGAATTTTTAAATCTCCTCAGGAAATACAGGCACTGTTGTGCCTTTCTGATCAGGATAGAAGAGTTCAGTGACCAGGTGAGATCCTTAGAGATGTGGACTTCAAGGAACTTAAACCTTGGTACACGCTTAACAGCAGCTCTGTTGCAGTGAATGGGAGTATGATTTCCAGCTCGTCTTCAGAATGCCCTCCTTTGTCTTCTTGAGTTCTAGGTTATTGTCCTCACACCGTCCTACTAGGTGCAGGATCTCCTCCCTGTGAGCCGCCTGATCGTTACCTTTGATCAGGCCTACCACGGTGGTGTCATCTGTGAACTTAACAATGCTGTTTGAGTCATAGGCAGGTATGCAGTCATGGGTGAAAAGGGTATAGGAGAGGGGACAACACACATCCTTAAGGAACCGAAGTGCTGAGGGTAAAACTGTAGGAGGTACTGTGTTCAGTTTGTAAGGAAGTCCAAGGTCCAGTTGCAGAGATGTCTGTTAATTCCAAGCTGTTTCAGCTTCAAACTTAGCTTGAAAGCGTTACTTGTGATAAAAGCTGAGGTAAAATAAACAAACATAACAAACACGACTGATATAAGTGTCGGGGTTGTCTAGGTGAGTCAGCGCAGAATGAAGCACTGTGGAAATGGCATCCTCAGTTGACCTATTCGGGCAATAGGCAAATTGGTATAGATCCAGAGTGGGTGGCAGACAGGCTTTAAGATGGGTAAGGACCAGTTTTTCCAAGCATTTTGCAATCACAGGGGTGAGTGCAATGGGATGAAAGTCACCCAGTGCTTTTTAAACATAGATTGAAGATATCCATGAAGACCTCAGACAGCTGCTCTGCACATGCTCCAAATACACGGCCATGATGTCATCAGGGCCAGCTTCAGAGATGGAGATTGTGAGAGGCTGCTCACCTGGTAATAGCTCTGCCTTGAGCATGGGCTCTATGTTCCCTTATTTAAAACTAGCATAGAAGAGATTGAGCTTGTCAGGGAGTGAAGCATAACTGGTTGGTGGTGCCCAGCTGGGTGGTTTGAGGTCAGTGATTGCCTGAATCCCTTGCCACATTCTTTGGGGTTCAACAGTGTTGAAGTGCTCCTCAATCTTCTGTTTGTATGCATGTTTGGCTTTGCAGTTTCCCCTCCTCAGATTGGCTCTGGCAGGGCTGTAGGCCTCCCAGTCTCCAGACCTGAAGGCTGTGTTGCGTGCTTTGAACAGAAAATAGACCTCCCAATTCATCAATGGCTTCTGATTTGGGAATATGGTGTTCTTTTGTGAGGTCACTGAATCCACACACCTGTTGATGTGATCAAGAACATAGCTGGTGTAGGTGTTGATGTTGGTGACCGAGTCAGTGGTGGCCTGTGCAGCAAATTCACTCCAGTCTGTATGTGAGAACTGCTGCTGGAGAGCGGTGCCAGCCCCATCCAGCCAGACTAGCAGTCCTGATATATATATATATATATATATATATATATATATATATATATATATATATATATATATATATATATACATACATGGAAATATGCTCATTATTTCACTTTATTTGTGCATAAAGACAAAAACATTTTACTTTTTAGTCAAATGTAAGCTGTGTCTTTCTGTTTCAAATGTCGTATCTACTGTGATAGCAGCAAGACCGATCTGTTGAAGCTCCTCCAGAAACTTCATGCCTCGACAAAGCTAGAAGCTAACCCGGTGTTATGTTGTACATTGTTGATAGTTTTCATACTTGAGCTGTGAAAGGAACATTTTTAAGGGCTCAACACAACAGCTTTTATGATGCAGAAGCCACTTTAGTTTTTGATTCTGAATATATTATCCAGCTTGTTATGTTATTTATTTCAGAAATCCTTGTGATATATTCAGTTACTTTTTAAATGAAGTAACTGGTAACTGTAACTACTTACTATTTCTTAGTAACTAGCACAACACTGTGTGTGTGTGTGTGTGTGTGTGTGTGTGTGTGTATTTATTTGACATCTCTATTCATTGTTTAACCCTGTGAAACTTGACATATGAAATAATTAACACAAATATATTTTTGTATCATATTTGATACATTGGGCATTTATGACAATTTACTGATCACAACAATGCACATGTATTGTATATTTTATAACAAAAACAAAGACTGATTATTGTATTTGGAATGTCCACTCCTACTCATCATCATTCTTATCTTCCCCTATACTATATTTTTTTGACATCTGAAAAGACATACAGAAAAATAATGTTTGTGTATTCTGAATTTCTTCTCTGAATTAGTAAATATAACAGATTATGATTATTTATTTGTTTTACTGTACAGACAAATATTAGCAAGCTACAACATTAGATTGGATGTACAAAAATCAGATACATTTCTTTTCCACTGGTATGTAATTAGTTAAGATGACTATTTAATTTTTAATTAAATAATAAAAACATTATTAATTTGTATTGTATTTGTTATGCTGAAACGGAGGCGGAAGCAGAGGTAACAGTTTATTTAACTCAACAGGGCAGAGCCAACACAAATACCTGCATTCGCAGGGATAATCCCGTGGTGCGCTGGGATGCGCGACCCACAAAGTCCCGAACTGAAAGGGCAGTCTGAATGTACACTCCCAATGAAGGAATCCGGGAAAAAGGGAGAGTAATGTCCCAGGTGCGCCTGGAGAGAGACGCGGTCCACACGAGGAGAGAGAGTCTGACGCGAACGGTACGTGGCCGAGGAAAAGCATACGCAAACGGGCGCACACACATAACCACATGAACCTACAATAATGGACAGGGAGTGTGGGTGAATGTGGGGTTTTTATAGGAGCTGGGGATGAGTGAATAGATGGGAGTCAGGTGTGTGTGTTTAGTGCGACGGAGAGAAGCTCCTTGCGGGCGGGGCGCGCACGAGAGAAGGAGCAGGGCATTCCCCGACGCACCGAGGTTGACAGTCGCCGAAGGGGGCGTGGCAGGGGGATTCCTGACAGCATTTAGTATTTCACATTGTGGCAGGAATAATGCAGATTGCATCATGAAATCCAATACATTGATGACTAAGCTAAATTACCTTATATACTTGCTGTATCATATTTGATACACATATTTTTAACACAATTTTACAATAACATTCTTTAAAAAAGATACACTGAAAAAATATATAAATGCAACACTTTTGTTTTTGCCCCATTTTTCATGAGCCTATTTCTCTTAAATATTGTTCACAAATTTGTCTAAATCTATGTTAGTGAGCACTTCTCCTTTGCTAAAATAATCTATCCACCTCACAGGTGTGGCATATCAAGATGATGATTAGACAGCATGATTATTGCACAGGTGTGCCTTAGTCTGGCCGCAATAAAGGCCACTCTAAAATGTGCAGTTTTACTGTATTGGGGGGTCCGAAAACCAGTCAGTATCTGGTGTGACCACCATTTGCCTCACATAATGCAACACATCTCTTTACATTGAGTTGATCAGGTTTTTGATTGTGGCCTGTGGAATGTTGGTCCACTCCTCTTCAATGGCTGTGCGAAGTTGCTGGATATTGAGAGGAACTGGAACACGCTGTCATATAAGCCATATATGCTCAAGAAGTGACATGTCTGGTAAGTATGCTGGCCATTCAAGAACTGGGATGTTTTCAGCTTTCAGGAATTGTGTACAGATAATTGCAACATGGGGCCATGCATTATAATGCTGCAACAATAGGTGATGGTCGTGGATGAATGGCAAAACAATGGGCTTTCGGATCTCGTCATGGTATTTTTGTGCATTCAAAATGCCATCAATAAAATGCACCTGTGTTTGTTGTCCATAACATATGCCTGCCCATACCATAGCCCCAATGCTACTATGGGCCACTCGATCTACAACATTGATACCAGCCAACCGCTCACCTACACGACGCCATACATGCTGTCGGCCATCTGCCCTGTAGATCCTCAGATCCGGGATTCATCCGTGAAGAGAACACCTCTCCAAAGTGCCAGACGGTGAGCATTTGCCCACTCAAGTCGGTTACGGCGACGAACTGCAGTCTGGTCGAGACCTGATGAGGACAATGAGCATTAGGTTTCCTGACACAGTTCCTGATAGTTTGAGCAGAAATTCTTTGGTTATGCAAACCGATTGTTGCAGCAGCTGTCCGGGTGGCTGGTCTCAGACAATCTTGGAGATGAAGATGCTGGATGTGGATATCCGGGGCTGGGCTGGTGTGGTTACAGGTGGTCTGTGGTTGTGAGGCCAGATGGGATGTACTGCTAAATTCTTTAAAACGCCTTTGGAGACTGCTTATGGTAGGAATAATTAACATTCAATTCATGGGCAACAGCTCTGGTGGACAATCCTGCAGTCAGCATACCAATTGCACGCTCCCTCAAAACTGGCGACATCTGTGGCATTGTGCTGTGTGATAAAGCTGCACATTTTAAAATGGCCATTTATTGTGGCTCTCTGAATGTTGGATTGTTCTGGATTTTGGTTTTAGTTCTTCCCTGCATCGGCATGTTTGCCTCTGTTTTTGACCCTGAACTGTTTTATGGAATTTGTTTCTGCCCTATTGCTCTGCTAAGCCTGTTTTCTCCATACCCCTGTGACATCCTGCATTTGGGTCCTTACTCACCTAGCTGTGTATCGTGTCCCGCAAGAGAGTTTCTGACAGAATAATCTGGCCTTGTATCGTGTCCGGTGAGTTCCCTGACAGAATAATCTGGCCAAAAAAATGGACCCAGCAGATGTATTAAAGCGCTGTCTGCCCTGCCAAGCATGCCTCTAAGCCTGTCCTGAGCTCCGAGAGTACGGAGTCCCGCCAAGGGCGCCGCTCCACTCTAGAACTTTGCAGAGGGCATCGCTCCGTGCCCAATCCTTGCTGACTACGTTGCTCCACGACCAGGTTTTTTTCAAGGTGTTTTCCTGGCCTCTGTGGTTTTGTTTATGACGTGGCTTTTTAGTCGACTGATCAGGGCTGGCTGGAGCTCAGAAGCGCATTAGGGTAGCATCACTCCTGGTCCGAGTCAATCCGTGCCACAATCATAAGCTGAGACCCCATCCTGTCTGTACATAATGAGCTTTAGCAGGTTGTGGAAGCGGGGTACGCACCGGCGTGGTCGCTGCTGTAGCGCTGTCCACTGCAGCTGCCGTCACTGCTTCCTAGGGAAATCGTCCATTAGTTCGGGAGCCAGACATTCTCCAACTTACCATCCTTCGAGGCTCCTTTTATACTCTTCACTTGACTCCAGGAGGGTGAAGAGTTGCTGCTTTCCTAATTCGGCTCCAGCCATCCCTCGTTGGGGATGACTTTCTCGAGGACTGTGAACAGGCCCTGGACTCTATCTCCCAGGTTAAATTCCCTTGGTTGAGCTGATCGGTTATATGTTCTTCGTTGCTCAGCCTGCGCCTCTTCCATGTGTTCCTTTACGATCAGTGCTACTGTCTGAATGTGACCCTGCATCTCTTGGACGTACTCGATTATTGATTGGTATGGTGAAGACTGTTCCTCCCACGCTCCCTTAGCCATGTCCAACAGTCCCTGAGGCCCCCTACCAAACAGGAGCTCAAAAAGTGTGAATCCTGTAGATGGATGTGGAGTCTCCCTTACAGCAAGCAACACGTATGGGAGTAGGAGGTCCCAGTTTCTCCCCTCCTCGTTGATCACCCGTTGGAGCATTCGCTTAAGTGTCTGGTTGAACCGCTCCACGAGTCCATCTGTCTGCAGGTGGTATACCGACTTTCTTACATGTTTTACCTGCAACAACCGACAGAGATCAGCCATTAACTTTTAAACAAAGGGTGTACCTTGGCTAAAGAGAAGCATTAGTTCCTTAGCGATGTTCTTTATTGTGGCCTTTTTCAGCTGGACCACTTCTGTGTACTGCGTGGCATAGTCCATCATGACAATGATGTACTCGTGCCCTCTCACGGACTTGGGAAGTGGGCCCACAAGGTCCATGCCGGGCCTTTCAAAGAGAACACACCGATAATAGGGAGTGGTATATGGTGGGCTGGGGGCAGTTTGGTGCTTGTGGTGTTTGGGCACTGGGGGCAGCTCTGGCAGAAGCATCATACTTCCGCTTCCATGCCTGGCCAATGGAACATGTCTCTTATCTTCTCCAGGGTGTTCTTTGACCCTAGGCTGTGGCTGTGGCATGCACCTGGCCAAGCATTGTTTTCTGATCAGGGGTGCCGGCCCCACCCCCCGTTTTGTGTTCCAGAACCCGCGTTCTCCACCAGTGTAGCAACTCGCTTGTGTGAAGGGTGGAACACGTGCACCAGGAGAGCGGATTTTAATAGTATATATGGTAGTTATTCAGTGTACAAGAGTGATTGGGGAAAGGGAGAAGTAAAGCCGTGGAAGAGGTTTGTTTTATTCCGCTGATTGAGGCTGGCTGGAGCTCAGAAGCGCATTAGGGTAGCGTCACTCCTGGTCCAAGTCGATCCATGTTACAACCAGGCCGTAGGAAAGCTGAGACCCCAACCTGTCTGTACAGGTGGGTGCTCGAGAACCTCTGCACGCAAGGAGCTCTAGCAGGTCGTGTTCGCTGCTGTAGCTCTCCCTGCTGCAGCTGCCGTCACTGCTTCCTATGAGGAAAAATAGAGAGAAAATGTCCATTAGTCGGGAATCAGGCATTCTCCAACTTGCAATCTTTTGTGGCTCCTTTTATACTCTTCACTTGACTCCAGGAGGGTGAAGAGTTGCCACTTTCCTAATTCAGCTCCAGCTATCCCTTGTTGGGACATGCCGCCCTCCTGCCATGTGCTGCAGCCCTCTAAAATACGGGTGCTGAAGTGTCACTGTCTATTCAGCACCCATCTGGCATTTGTTTTTGGAGTGCTTGCCTGTTGCTGCGTGCGGGACGTGAGGCTGACGTCACAATATGAAAACTTGTGTGAAGGTATTGAAGCATGTAATGGTGATTTGTGAGTGCATTTTGATCAATAAAGTTTATCCTGTTAATAATTGAGATGATATAAGACCAGTTTAGCATTTCTTTGGTATAACATATGATACTTAATATTAAAAAAAGTGTGCCATGTTAAACCTTTTACAGCTGGATTGTTTTCATGTCAGGATAAATCCTCAGAGATGTGAACTCCCAAAAACTTAAAGCTGGAGACCCCCTTTACCTCAGTTCCATTAATGTAGACTGGGAAGTGTCTTCTGCTGTTAGATTTCCAAAAGTCCACAATGAGCTCTTTAGTCTTCATTGCGTTGAGGGTAAGGTTGTTGGTGGCACATCTCGCTGTCAGGCTTCAGATCTCTTCCCTCTAGGCAGATTTGTGGTTGTTGCTGATCTGGCTGACCACAGTGGTATCATCTGCATACTTGATGAAGATGTTGGAGTTATGCAGAGGAGCACAGTCATGGGTGAACAGGGAGTAAAGTAGTGGGCTCAAAACACAGCCCTGTGAGATAGTGGTGTTCAGAATGGGGGTTGCGGATACCTGTTTGTCCAACCTAACAGACTCAGGTCACTTAGCTTAGTGATCAGTGCAGTGAGGATGATTGTATTGAATGCAGAACTAAAGTCAATCAGAATCAGGTTCATGGGTTGACACACACACAAGGAATTTGATTTCAGCTGTTAGTGACTCTCAAAGTACAGACATAAATAAAACTATACATTCAGCTTAGACTATACAAGATAAAACAGACTATACAAGACAAAAAAAAAGACAATGTGAGACAATATAGACAGTATAAGTATTAAATAGGGATACAGAGTATATGACAGATCAGTAATGTACATACAGTGTGAGAGTGCATGGTAGTGCAAATGACAATATTTAGGACTTTATACAATATAAAGCAGTCATAGTGTATGTAACATATACAGATAATGTGATGACTGACAGTTCTGATAGTGCAGTACTTATAAGGCATATACCAAACTATAGCTCTTGACAAAGCGGCAATACAAATTGGCGAAGCCCAGGAACCTTTATAGTTGGTGGCGGGAGGTGGGGGTTGGCCAAACTCGTATGACCTGGATCCTGGCAGGGTCCATCTGGATGTTACCGGCTGAAAGCAGGTATTTTAGGAACGAGGTTTGTAAGGTGTGTGGAATTCACATTTTTCAGGTTTGACGTAAAGCCCATTTTTGAAGAGTCTCTCAAAGACCTTACGCACCTGTTGGACGTGTTTGTCTATTAACAACAGAGGAGATGCAATGGAGAAAAGTATCATAAAGTGCAGTGTAATCCCATCCACTGTCAAGTGGCCTGGGCTCGGATGTCAGCCGCGAACTCTGCCACAGAGTGATTTCCCTGTGTGGCTGAGATCAGGGAGCAGGAGTTAGACAGAAGAGGCAGCAAATGATGTGCAGTTAGCCGATTGGCTTTCCCACTTCGTGGTGGGCCACCTTAGGGCTTGACCTGACAGAAATTATGTAGGCCACCTTGGAGCACTCCGCACTGAATTAAGAGGGCTGCATACTGAAAATCAGATCGCACTGCATGATAAAAGAGTGGCAGGGCACATTGAGTGCAAGTAGAGCAGAGCTGAGCTGGAAAAAGGAGCACATTAAACACAAGCAGAGCTGAGACTTGAACCGGAGCATGTTGAGCACGAGCAGAGCTGAGCCCGAGAACCGGATCATGTTGATCACGAGCAGAGCCAAGCCGGGAACTGGAGGGCATTGAGTGCGAGCAGAGCAGAGCCGGGAACTGGAGCGCATTGAGTGCGAGCAGAGCTGAGCCAAGAACCAGAGCCCGAGCAGAGCAGAGCCGAAATCCATAACTCTGAGGGGAGAGTCGGGAAAACAGGTGTTGTCAGGAAGCCGGAGGACAGAATAGTCAGGCAAAACAGGACGGTAACAAAGAGTTAAATTAAACAGTGGAAAAACGCTGAAGTGTTATTAGGGCAAGCCTTGAAGACAATCTGGCACTGATTGGAGGTTTCTGGTGTCCTTATGTGTTTGAAAGATGGATACCATATCCATATAGCAGGTTGCAAGGGGGCAGTTCCTCTGTGATGAATGCCGGAAGTGCTTTAGCAGGCTGACATGATGAACACATGATAGATTCAATGACTGCAAGGTAGAACTGCATCAACAGCTCCTGTGGCAGACCGTACCTCCTTAATTGGCATAGAAAGTGCATCCTCTGCTGGGCCTGAAGGAATGAATAGCATTCTGATGTAGGTGTTGATTTTATCCAGATAGGTGAGGGGCTGAATGAGGAGATGTGGAAATTGCCTGTTTGAGTGATAGTCAAACTGGTGTGGGTCCAGTGTAGGTGGTAGGCTGAGTTGATTCAGAAGACTCAAAACACTTTATAACAATAAAGGTGAGTGCAACTGGGTGAAAATCATTTAGACATTCTGCAGTTGAATGCTTAGGCAAAGGTATAATGGTTGTAGTCTTCAGGCATGTAGGATCCTTGGCTTGGGCCAGTGACAGTTTGAAAATGTCAGTCAAGACCTGTGCCAGTTGTCCAGCGCATGCTCTGAAAACATGTCCCAGTATGCTGTCCGGGCCATCTGCCTTGCCTGCATCCACTCTGCTAAATGGTGAAAAGATGTCTGTTGTTAAAGGTGACAGTAAAGCAAACTTTGGAGCAACATTTTGATTAGCCTTTTATGGTATCATATAGTCAAATTCAGTATTTAGTTCAGAGTATCATGTACATCTATAACACAAAATACTTGTGACGAACTCGCTGACTCAGGTTGGAAAAAAGAAAAGTAAAATTTTCATGTGATGGAGCTATTGGAGCAATGCCTGGTTGGAACAAAGAGTGAAGGCCTGTCCCAGCAGATAGTATTGGAGGGTGAGGACTAAACATTTGATTGCCAGACATTTGTCTTTGATAGTCCTAATCTTGCACCGAGAGCTCATGGACAGCATGCAGCGCTTCTCCCCCTTTAGTCTGATGTCTAGCAACACTATCCATACTGCTTAAAATGTATGCAGGACCCATCCATGCACATTCCCCTCAATAAAGCCTGAAAGGCTGGCCAATTTGTTCTAATAATTAGCCAATGGGTGAGGCAGATGGGATGGATTAACCACCACCTAGATTTTATGCTTTTCTCCCATAAATAGAATAATGATGGCCACTAATAGATATTTATGTATATCCCTGTGCACACACTTCACCTTCACCCTGTGTGCTGCATTCATGCCTAAAACTAAACCAGGCATTGGTGGTTATAGATTACAGCCCGAATCCACCAAAGAGTATTGGATACTCACAGGTATGCAGTATGTCCAGTTTAATCAATATTAAAGTAGGATGATTACCTGTAAGGATTTTACAAAAAATTTTAATATGTAGGTACCATTCCCACAGTGACTAGTGGAGTGCAGGAACAATAACAGTTTAATTGTACCAGTATTTTTGGTTCAATGTGATGGTAAATATAAATAGGACCCGAGGTTAGAATATCCTTTATTTGTCACATATACAGGTGCATCTCAATAAATTAGAATGTTGTGGAAAAATTCATTTATTTCAGTAATTTAACTCAAATTGTGAAAATCATGTATTAAATAAATTCATTGCACAAGGACTGAATTAGTTGTCTTTGGTTCTTTCAATGACATTGGCTCACATGAAAAACCCACTAATTCACTCTCAAAAAATTAGAATATGGTGACGTCAATCAGCTAATCAACTCAAAACACCAGCAAAGGTTTCCTGAGCCTTCAAAGGGGGCTCTCAGTTTGGTTCACTGGACTACACAATCATGGGGAAGACTGTTGATCTGACAGTTGTCTAGAAGAAAATCTTTACAAGGAGGGTAAGCCACAAATATTCATTGCTAAAGAAGCTGGCTGTTCACAGAGTGTTGTATCCAAGCATGTTAACAGAAAGTTGTTTGGAAGGAAAACGTGTGGAAGAAAAAGATGCACAGCCTTCCGAGAGAACCTCAGCTTTGAGAGGCTTGTTAAGCAAAATTGATTCAAGAATAAGTCTGAACTTCACAAGGAATGGACTGAGGATGGGGTCAAGACATCAAGAGCCACCACACACAGACATGTAAAGGAATTTTTGTATTCCTCTTGTTAAGCCATTCCTGCACCACAGACAATGTCAGATGAATCTTACCTGGGCTAAAGAGAAGAAGAACAGGACTGTTGCTCAGTGGTCCAAATTCCTTTTTTCAGATCAGCGCATGTTTTGTATTCCATTTTGGAAACCAAGGTCCTAGAGTCTGGAGGAAGGGTGGAGAAGTTCATAGCCCAAATTGTTTAAATTCTAGTGTTAAGTTTCCATAGTCTGAGATGATTTGGGGTGCAATTTCATCTGCTGGTGTTGGTCCACTGTGTTTTGGAAAACCAGTCACTGCACCCAATTACCAAGAAATTCTAGAGCACTTTATGCTTCCCTCTGCTGACCAGTTTTTAAAGATGCTGATTTCATTTTCTAGCAGGATTTGGCACCTGCCCACACTGCAAAAAGCACCAAAAGTTGGTTAAATGACCATGGTGTTGGTGTACTTGACTGGCCATCAAACTCACCAGACTTGGACCTCTTGTCAAGAGGAAAACGAGAAACAAGAGACCAAAAAATGCACCTGATGCATCTGTACATTAGAGCACAGTGGAATTCTTACTTCGCATATACCAGCTTCCTTGAAAGCTGTGGTCAGAGCACAGGGTCAGCCATGATATGGTGCCCCTGGAGCACAGTGGGTTAAGGGCCTTGCCATAGGGGCCAAGAGTGTCAAGTCAAGTCAAGTTTATTTATATAGTGCTTTTCATAACAGACATTGTCTCAAAGCAGCTTTACAGAAATCAACAGTCAAGGTGAATGGTGTGTATTTATCCCTGATGAGCAAGCCATGGCGACTGTGGCAAGGAAAAACTCTCTTAGATGTTATGAGGAAGAAACCTTGAGAGGAACCAGACTCAAAAGGGGAACCCATCCTCATTTGGGTGAGTTTGATCATAAATCTTTCAACAATACAGAACACTGGAGAGAGAGAACTAACATGAGTACTGGAGTATAAGATTATAAGTAAATGTTCTTTCTACAGTTTTTGGTATAAATGTAGGAGCTACTGAGCTCAACATTTGTGATCATCACAGATCCAGCAACAGCTTCTCCATGCCAGAGCCTTAAAACACTCCAGGAGGTCCAATGTCAAAACCACACATGTAGCGGGATCCAATTGGCACTGGCACGTCTCTAGATGGTTCAGGATGTTTGCGAGTTCGGCATCTACTTCTTTAAAGTCCATAATCTTCATGAGGTGGGACGTGACTGGAGCTGGCCAAACCTCAGGAAGTGTCGGGATGGGGAGAGAAAGAGAAGCAGTGGAGAGCAATTAGCGTAGCTGCTGTTCATGATATTAACAGCACAAGTTGATAATGTGCATGTGATCAAATGTTCTGGAGCACAATGTTATGATGTGAGAAGTGTTATGTGTAGGCTTTGCTAAATGGATATGTTTTTAATCTGCACTTAAATTCGGAGAGTGTGTCTGAACCCCGAACACTGTCAGGAAGACTATTCCATAGTTTGGGGGCTAAATGTGAAAATGCTCTACCGCCTTTAGTGAACGTTGCTATTCTAGGAACTACTAGAAGCTCAGAGTTTTGAGATCTCAGGGAGCGTAACGGATTGTAGCGTGTTAAAAGACTGGATAGATACATGGGAGCTAAACCATTTAGTGCTTTATAGGTGAGTAGCAGTAGTTTGTAGTCTATTCGAAACAGGGAGCCAATGTAGGGATGATAAGATTGGGGTCATATTTTCTTGACCTAGTAAGAACTCTTGCTGCCGCATTCTGAACTAACTGAAGCTTGTTAATAAATGATGCAGGACATCCACCTAGTAATGCATTACAATAGTCTATTCTGGAGGTCATTAATGCATGGACGTGCTTCTCTGCATCGGATATAGACAACATATTTCTTAGCTTAGAAATATTTCTAAGGTGAAAGAAGGCTGTTTTTGTAACTTGGTTGATATGATTTTTAAAAGATAAGTTGCTGTCTAAAATAACTCCTAGGTCTTTTACTGTTGAACTAGTGGTTACAGCAAAATGCAGGTTGAGATGCTGGAGCTTCTGTATACTAGTTTTTGGGCCGATGAGCAAAATCACTGTCTTATCAGAATTAAAAAGTAGAAAGTTATGGGTTATCCAATCTCTTATTTCCTTAACACACTCAGTTATCCGACTTAATTGAGATGTATCGCCTGGTTTAGATGAGATATATAGCTGGGTATCATCAGCATAACAATGGAAGCTAATTCCATGCCTTCTAATAATATTTCCTAAGGGAAGCATGTATATTGTGAAGAGCAGGGGTCCTACAACTGAACCTTGTGGCATGCCATAATTCACTAGCATTAGCCTGGATAGCTCTCCATTTAAAGAGTTGCATCTTGGGGATACCAGGGCTTAAACCCCTGACCTTCCGATCAGTAACACAACACCTTAACCACTGAGCTACCCCTCCCCTGTTATTCATATTAATGATCAACTTCAAAACAAGAGCACAGGGAAACTAGCCTCACAGATGCAGGAGAACATGGACAGTGCATAAGTGGAAAAACATATATATATATATATATATATATATATATATTCTTAATATTCTATTAACAATTAATGTACATATTTGGCTAAATAATAGAGGTGCACAGCTCTATGAATTTGCACCAGGATATAAAGTACACATTATTAAATCACGTTGAGTTCTGAATTACTCATTAAGTGCTATTGGAGGTTAAATGGAGAGTTTGGGACATCAAGGTCAGGAGAACAGAGAGACGTAGGACACCTAAGGACAGAAAATTTGCCATCTTAATCACTTTAAATATGGAGAGCACTAATCTCCAATGTATTTGCAAATGTAGGTATAGAGAGGGAGGAGCTGGTACTGGAGGTAAATAAAATAACGGTGATTTAAACCACCACAGTCCCTTGTGGAGTCTGCCTTTCACTCTTGTAATACACAGAGGTTCTTGAATTACAGCAAGAATATTCTGATGAGTTTTGCCTCACCCCAAGCACACTAGCCTCTTAGAACACCACATTAAACACCCCTCAGTGATGGTGGTGCACAGCTGGGCATATTGTTGACAAAAATGAAAAAAATATTATTTGAGAAGAACTCATGTTTACGCTCAATATGAAGGTAATTGAGTTCCACAGTGACTGATACAGTCTTGTGTTCAAAAGCTGCACTCGATAATGCTATGAGAAGATTCTTTCTTCATCTAATTGTGAAGCATGTGTGTCAAACATGCCAAGAATTTGGCTTAAATAACTTCGGCAGGTGATGTCATCTGAATGTACAGTACCTGCAAGACTACAAATAGACGTGAAACAGACATACCTTTAGGTTCGTTTATCTTCAGAGACCACATTCTGTGTGCTGTGTCTTCAGTGTGCACTGTTAAAAAAAAATATAATAATAAAATACATATTATATGTTTATATAAATATGCAAAGAAAGAAGCATGTCTAGCGAGTCTCCAAAAAAGATGTGTGCCACCATGTGTGCAACTCATCTCGTGCAATGACCCAAACGATATCTGCTTAGAGTGTCTGGTTGGAAGAGCATGCAGTTCATACCTTTGTACACGTTGGGTTTCAGTGTCCTCATTAAGATCATGAGGCCCAGATGTCGAGCTTACTGAGAGATGTTCGTCTGTTAGTTCTCCTTCGACTAGGACTGCGCTTTTGGTGTTGTTGTATATGGTCTTGATTGCGCTGACCAACTTGATTGGGATTCCACAATGATGCAGGATCTCGAATATTTTTCTTCTATCTATTGAATCAAATGCCTACTTGAAATCTATGAAGGTTATGTAGAGAGGCAGGTTTTTGTCATTGGCACTTTCAATCATTCTGCGTATGATGTGTAAGTTGGTCGGTGCAACTTCTTCCTCAACAAAAGCCCGCCTTAATGGGTCTTAAGATCTTGTCTATAGGCTCTCTTATCCGATTGCATGAAATTTTGTTGTAGACTTTCGTTGCCATCGACATTAGACTGATTCCTTTGTAGTTGGTCATGAGAGTGAGATCACCTTTCTTGGCAAGAGGAACTATGATGTTAGTTGTTAGTTGCCTTGGTGCAGTCTCTTGGTTGTATACATCGTTGCAGATTTGGTGGAGAAGTTCAATTATCACCAAGCCTCCATATTTGAGCGCTTCAGGTGTAATTGAGAGGTCGCATCCTGGTGCTTTGCAATTTTTAAGCTGTTGTATGGCGTCAAGGGTCTTTTGATATGTGATAGGACCAACGTTTATATCCAGGTGACTTGGTGCAGGGAGTATTGAATCTGCATTCGATAAATTGGAATGAACATTGAGAAGATCTCTAAAGTAGTTGTTCAACTCATCTCGTAGATCCTTTGTGTTGTTAATACTACTTCCGTCTGCTCTTTTCATTTTGTGTTGATGTTTTGACATGTTCTTCCCGCCGAGTTCGTTGAAGATCGTTGAAGCTTCTCTGATTCTCCTAGCTACAGAATGTGTCTTTATGCATTTTCCCCAATCGTTCGGCTCCTGGGAGCCTTATGACACACCATGCAGAACCAGTTAACTGTAGTACAGCACCTATCAAGCTTCTGACTCTTATGTTTTCTAATGGCTATTACTTCTACAGCTGGTCTTTTTGGAGCCTTCTGATCTTCGCCATTCCACACTGGAGCAAGAGAGACTTTATCCACTGGGTCAAATGCAAACCTTTCAGACTTAAATCCACCACACTAGCCAGTGGCATATGTCAGAACAGCTTTCTTTTTATATGCTAAGTGGGCTGCAACTGGGGGCTGCCTCTAGGCAAACAATGTCACGTTGGGTAAGGGATGCCCTAGCCTACGAGATGAGAGGTCAAGCTCCTCTAGGAGTTAGGGCCCACTCAACAAAGGGGGGTTGCCAAGTGAAGTAAGTCTCAACCAGTTTAACACCAAAGAATTTGGTGCTCTTGATTAATTCCATTTAGGATCCATCAATGTTCAGTGCAGAATGGCCGCTCTGTGTTCTCCTAAAGTCAGCAACTATCTCTTTGGTTTTGTCAACATTTATAGACAGGCTGTTGGCTCTACACCAGGCTTTATGCTGACTCTTCATTCTTGCTGATGAGACCCACCACAGTCGAGCTGTGGTTGGTCATGGTTCGACCTGTGTATTGCTACACAGTTTACTCAGAAAAATGAACAGCAGTGGGCTGAGCACACACCTCTGAGGGGCACCAGTGCTCAGTGTGGTGGTCCTGGACATGCTGTTCCCAATACAGACTGACTGAGGTCTTCCAGTCAAAGTCCAGGATTCAGTTGCAGACACAAGACAACACAAGACAAGACACAAAACCAGAGGTAGCGCCGACCAGTAAACTAACTGCGAGGCGAACTGTTAAAACTATAACTGGGACTATCCTCTGTAGGGTCTTGCGATCTGAGACAGTGCAGTTCCCAAACCAGGCAGTGATGCAGCTGCTCAAGGATAGGGGGAATGAAATAGGCTTTCTTCAGCCTTCTCAGGTAATAGAGCCTGGGCTTTCTTGGTGATGGAGCTGGTGTTGAGTGACCAGTTGAGGTTGTCCACCAGATGAACACCAAGGAATTTGGTGTTCTTGACAATCTCCACTGCGGATCCATCGATGATCAGTGGAGAATGGTCGCTCTGTGCTCTCCTGAAGTCCACAACCATCTCTTGGTTGGTTTTGTTAATGTTCAGAGACAGGTTGTTCACTCCACACCAAGTCAAGAGTCAAGTCTCAAGGCTTTTATTGTCATTTTTACTATACACAGTGGTACACAGTAAAAATGAAACAACGTTCCTCCGGAACCCTTGTGCTACACTAAACAACAAAACAACAACAGCATAGAGCTACAACACAAACATAAAGTGCATCGAGTGCAACCTGGTGCAAACAGTGCAAACAAAAAACAGTACAGACAGACAGTGCAGACAGACAACACAAGATAAGACAAAAGACAAAAAAAACAAGTATAGCGCCGACTAGTAATCCTGCTGTATACTTGAATATACAGTACTGTGTAAGGAGAAATGTAAAAACTATACCCAGGAGAGAATACAAACAGAACAGAACAATGTAGTGCAAAAAACAGCAGCAAGGAGGTGCAAAGACAGCATGTAAACATTATACTGAATACAAAGGTGCAAAGACAGCATGTAAACATTCTACTGTAATACAAGGTGCGAGTATAAATAATAATAAATAGATAAATGGTGGTGGAGTTGATCGAGATGAGTGATGATTGTGTTTAGTCCAGGTTGTACAGTTCAGTAACACACATTTGAGTGAGTGTGTGTGTGTGTGTGTGTGTGCGCGAGTTCTGTTTCAGTTCTGTGTGTTGAGAAGCCTGATGGCTTGTGGAAAGAAACTGTTGCACAGTCTTGTTGTGACGGCCCGAATGCTTCGGAGCCGTTTTCCTGATGGTAGGAGTGTGAAAAGTGTGTGCAACGGGTGTGTGTGTTCGTCCACAATGCTGTGTGCTTTGCGGATGCAGCGTGTAGTGTAAATGTCCATGAAAGAGGGGAGAGAGACTCCAATGATCTTCTCAGCTGTCCTCACTATCCTCTGTAGGGTCTTGCGATCCGAGACGGTGCAATTCCCAAACCAGGCAGAGATGCAGCTGCTCAGGATGCTCTCAATGGTCCCTCTGTAGAACATGGTCAGGATGTGGGAAGGGAGGTGGGCTTTCCTCAACCTTCTCAGGAAGTAGAGATGCTGCTGGGCTTTCTTGGTGATGGAGCTGGTGTTAAGTGACCAGGTGAGGTTGTCTGCCAGATAAACACCAAGGAATTTGGTGCTCTTGACAATCTCCACAGAGGATTCATCAATAATCATTGGAGATTGGTCGCTCTGTGCTCTCCTGAAGTCCACAACCATCTCTTTCCTTTTGTCCACGTTCAGAGACAGGTTGTTTGCTCCACACCAGGCAGTTAACCGTTGCACCTCTTCTCTATATGCTGACTCGTCGTTCTTGCTGATTAGACCCACCACGGTCGTGTCATCAGCGAACTTGATGATATGATTTGAGCTGTGCGTTGGTGCACAGTCGTGAGTCAGCAGAGTGAACAGCAGTGGACTGAGCACACAGCCCTAAAGGGGCTCCAGTGCTCAGTGTGGTGGTGCTGGAGATGCTGTTCCCGATATGTTTTTAATCTACACTTAAACTGGTTGAGTGTGTCTGAGCCTCGAACACTGTCAGGAAAACCAGGTGATGTGGTCTTGTAATTCGTGATCGCCTGGATGCCCTGCCACATGCGCCGAGTGTCTCCACTGTCCTGGAAGTGGTTGTGGATTTTCTTCGCGTGTGCGCGCTTCGCCTCTCTGATGGCACGAGACAGTTTGGCCCTTGTTGTTTTTAAGGCCGTCTTGTCCCCTGATCTGAAGGCAGAGTCTCTTTGTTTCAACAGCGCACGCACATTTGCAGTCATCCACGGCTTCTGGTTGGAGCGTGTAGTGGTGGTCTTGGAGATGGTCACATCATCAACGCACTTGCTGATGTAGCTGGTCACTGATGACGTGTACTCCTCCAAGTTGATGGAATCGCCGTTGGTTGCAGCCTCTCTAAACATGTCCCAGTCAGTGCACTCAGAACAGTCCTGAAGAGCAGAAGTAGCTCCTTCTGGCCAGGTTTTCACCTGTTTCAGAACCGGTTTGGAGCGTCTGACGAGCGGTCTGTATGCTGGAATTAACATAACAGAGGTCTGAGTATCCGAGGTGGGGGCGGGGCTCCACGCGAAACGCGCCAGGGATGTTTGTGTAAACACAATCCAGTGTGTTCGCTCCTCTCGTTGCAAAGTCCACATGCTGATGGAGTTTAGGAAGCAGTCTTGAGATTCGCATGGTTGAAATCTCCGGCGATAATAAACAATCCGTCGGGGTGAGCATTCTGCAGGTCGCTAATAGCGCCGTAGAGTTCACACAGTGCCTCCTTAGCATTAGCACTGGGAGGAATGTACACTCCGACAATGAATACAGTTGTGAATTCCCGTGGTAAATAAAAAGGTCTGCATCTAACAGTCACAAACTCCACTAGCGATGAGCAGTAGCGTGAAACAAGCACAGAGTTCTTACACCATTCCGTGTTGATATAAACACACACGTCACCACCGCGAGTCTTACTGCACAGAGCTGCGTTTCTGTCGGCTCGAAACACGGTTAGCCCGTCTAGCTGGATGGCGGCTTCCGGAACTCTGTCGCTGAGCCACGTCTCTGTGAAAACAAAGACGCAACAGTCTCTAAACTCTCGCCGTGTGGTTCGCTGGAGTCGGATGTAGTCCAGTTTATTGTCCAGGGAGCAGACGTTGGAAAGAAGAATGGACGGGAGAGCCGGCCGGCTAGGGTTAGCATTTAGCCTAGCACGGACACCCGCCCGCTTGCCGTGCTTCCGCTTCCTCAAACAGCGCTTTCGACGTCTCCTCTCCCGGCCACCGGCATCAGGTAACACCGAGGGCTGGGGGCCTGGTCTTTGTGGCCGAGGTCGCAGCAAGCCAAAGTCGCAAAGGTTGTTGATAAGATCATCATGCAGATTATTGGTTGCATGATGCCTGTACCGTAGCAGTGTCTGGTGGTCGTACGCATGAACACAGCTGACTCTGGTGTCCATGTATTGTGGAAGGTCGCGCTAAATATGGTGAAAGCACCATTTTTGGATCCGGAGAGGCCGCTGCGAGCTACTGCCGCGCCGCCATCCTGCACCTCCTCTCTGTATGCTGACTTGTTGTTTTTGCTGATTAGACCCACTGATTAGTGCTCAGTGTGGTGGTGCTAGAGATGAGGTCTCCCAGTCAGGATGTCCAGGATCCATTTGCAGAGGAAGCTGTTCAGGCCCAGTAGGCTCAACTTTTCAATCAGGTGCTAATGGATGATTGTGTTGAATGCTGAGCTCAAGTCAATGAACAGCATTCATACATATGAGTCCTTATTGTCCAAATGGAGGGTTGTGGAGATGCACCATTCATGGAACGGTTTGGATGATACGCAAACTGCATGGGGTCCATAGGGGGTGAAAACACAATGGGACGTTAGTCATTGAGGCAGGAGACAGCAGACTTCTTTGGCACGGAAACAATGGTCGTTGTTTTGAGGCACGTAGGAACAACTTTGCTGCTCAGGGAGATGTTGAGGATGTCTGTAAAGACATCTGCTAGCTGTTCTGCACATTCCCTGAGCACTCTGCCAGGAATGTTGTCAAGTCCAGCAGACTTCCGTGGGTTAACTCTGCATACAGTTTTCCTCACTTCAGCTGTGGTTAGACAGAGCCCCTGTTCCGCTCAGTGGATCTGGGAGGGAGGCGTCATGGTCACCAGCAGGTGATGTTGCCTTGTAGTTCGTGATCCCCTGGATGCCCTGCCACATGCGCCGGGTGTCTCCACTGTCCTGGAAGTGGCCGTGGATTTTCTTTGCGTGTGCGCGCTTCGCCTCTCTGATGGCACGGGACAGTTTGGCCCTTGCTTTTCTTAACCCTCTGGAGTCTGACGGTGTTTTGAGAGATTTTGACATGCTCTTGACATGTTCTTTTTAGTTGCTTTTAAAATATATTATTGACAAAAGACTTATTACACTGTATTTAGCACAAACTGGGCTACCATAATATGTAAACACCTATATGTATGTGTTTGTATTTTTGACAAAATAAGGTTTATGCATGTTTTTTAAAAAAAAGCAAAACGAAAACTCACTGAAATAAGGCCACAAAACCTATAGTAAACATGTTTTCACAAGACTTTTTGAGAACAGATCTTCTAATGTAGGTTTTTTTTTGCAATCATGTGAAAATCATCCTGCCTGCTCATCCACATTAAACAATACATTGATTTAAAATTTAACATACACTTTCTACTTTGAAAGGCCATATGCGAAGAGGCATCGACATGCTGTGACTGACAGCTTTGTAGACAATGGGTCGCATAATGAGCTGTGGATTACATAATAAGCTGTGGATCACTGAGCCAGGATCTGAGTGAGAAATACAGTACTACAAGAAAGAATGTGTTTCCTTTGTAGTTTATTTAAAATACACATTAGCAAGAACAGCATTAAAAAGGGAATTGTGCAACAATAAAACAATACAGTACAGTACAGCGTCATATGATAGTCCATTGCATGTGGGAAACTTGTTCTTTCCTGTGTATACAGAAAAGTACATGGTGTATCCATTTGAGGAATCGGCAAGAACAAACAACTTGAACTCCCACTTAGTTGGCTTGACTTTCATGTACTGCATCATCCCAGTGTTAGTTTTGCATGCTACCATCCTCTCATACACGGCTAAATGTCTTCTAGGGTGATAGATTGCTTTGCATGTCTTACGGATTGTGTCCATAAGCGGTTTCACTCTGAACAGACCGTCATGTTTAGATGTGCCCCTCTTTCTGTCGTTTTCTTTGTCTGCATCTGGGTGACTCATGTGTACATTCCACGAAATTGTCCTGTATCTGTCCCTTGACACAATTGTTGCTGGAAAGGGAATTGTGAAAATACTGCTCTGTTGCCAGTAGTCTATGATGGAGGGCAAATTTACCATTGCCGTGTAAAATAAAAGCCCAATGTTGCGATATATCTCACTCACGGTTACATCTCTCCATTTGTATTTGCGTCCCTTGGCTACTGCTGTGCCGCATCTTGGATTCTTGGATTTGCACTTATGTGTCCTTATTGTCCAGGTGGCATGAGGAATGTCAGGTGCCAGCGGCAGACACAGTGGGACTTGAGACGAACTGCGACTGGGTAACCGCCTTGGAGGTAGGGAATGATTGGATTAAGCTTGGATCTAGCCTCTAGGTGGCTGCCCCTAGCACTAAGGTTTTCTGGGCTATGTGATGAGGCGGAGCGAATCCTTCAGCGGAGATCTGAGGCAGAGAATAGAGTTCCACATAATATGCACCAAGGATGTTTGTGTAAACAAGATCCAGCATGTTTACCCCTCTCATTGCAAACTCCACATGTGCTGATAGAATTTAGGGAGCACTGATTTGAGATTTGCATGGTTGAAATCTACGGCGATAATAAACAGTCTGTCCGGGTGAGCATTCTGCAGGTCATTAATAGCCCTATAGAGTTCACACACTGCCTCCTTAGCATTGGCACTGGGGGTAATGTACACTCTTACTATGAAACCAGTAATGAATTTCTGTGGTAAATAAAATAACCTGCATCTTACAGTCACAAAGTCCACTAGCAATGAGCAGTAGCTGTACCATTTAGCTGGAGTTCTTACACCATTCCTTGTTGACACACTTCACCAACACGAGTCTTAACGTATTTCTGTCGGCACAAAACGCTGCTAGTCCATCTGGCTGTATGATGGCATCCAGAACTCTGTCACTGAGCCACATCTCTGTGAAAACAAAGACTCTACATTCTCTCCCCTTGTGGTCTGCTGGAATCGGATGTAAGCCATCAGATGTTTGAGTCGGCCGGTTAGGGTTAGCCTTTAGTCTAGCACGGACACCCAGTGGCTTGCTGCACTTTCATTTCCTCGAGCACCGCTTCGAAAATCCCCTACGGCGAGGACTGGGGGCCAGGTTTTTGTAGCCTGAGGCTGCAGCAAGCTGAGGTCGCAAAGGTTAGCCAATGCATGCTACTTCTGCGCTGCCATCTTGGATTGAACAACAGGGTTACACTTAGTTACCTGAGGGCCAGTTTGTGAATGGAGGGCAGAGCAAGAAGAAGTAAGTGCTAAGGATCAAAGACCTGTGCATTACTTTCATTAATAAGGGGGTTCTATTTCATAAAGATTAAAAGAAAGAGAGAAAAAGACAGAGATAGAGAGAGGAACAGACAAATAGATGCATGCAAATTAGTGCATGTACATGTGTGTGTTAAAAGACTAAAATGTGAAAGCAAAAAAAAACATGACTAGGGCAAAATAAAGAAAATTATTTTGCTGAAACTTTACACCTGACTACAATTCCAGAGCTACTAAGCTCTCTACAGTGACTTTCTCACCAGAGGTCAAGCCTGATTGGAGTTTGCCAATGACCATTTGGATGATCCAGAGGAATCATGGGAGAAAGTCATGTGTGTGGATGAGACCAAAATAGAACTTTTGGGCCATAATTCCACTAAACGTGTTTGGAGGAAGAAGAATGATGAGTACCATCCCAAGAACACCATCCCTACTGTGAAGCATGGGGGTGGTAGCATCATGCTTTGGGGGTGTTTTTCTGCACATGGGACAGGGCGACTGCACTGTTTTAAGGAGAGGATGACCAGGGCCATGTATTGCGAGACTTTGGGGAACAACCTCCTTCCCTCAGTTAAGGCATTGAAGATTGGTCGAGGCTGGGTCTTCCAACATGACAATGACCCGAAGCACACAGCCAGGATAACCAAGGAGTGGCTCTGTAAGAAGCATATCAAGGTTGTAGCGTGGCCTAGCCAGTCTCCAGACCTAAACCCAATAGAGAATCTTTGGAGGGAGCTTAAACTCCGTGTTACTCAGCGACAGGCCAGAAACCTGACTGATCTAGAGAAGATCTGTGTGGAGGAGTGGGCCAAAATCCCTCCTGCAGTGTGTGCAAACCTGGTGAAAAACTACAGGAAACATGCTTTCTCACTCTGCTTTGCACCATCTTGCTTGGTTGAATGACAATAAATATCAATTACATTTATGGCATTTAGCAGACACCCTCATACAGAGTCACATACAAAAGTGCTTTCAAGTCTCTGTCAATGAATACATCAACACTGGTTCACTAGGTTATGATACCACCAGCCTAAAAATCTGTTAAGAATAATTATGCCATATTTATTTTTAATACATAAAACAAACAGGAAAAATAAGTGCTAGTTTAAGTGTTTCAGGAAGAGGTAGAACCTCACCCATCATTTGAAGATAGACAGTGACAGCTGTTAAGACATCTAGGGAAAATTTATTCAACAACCATGATGACCAAACAGAAAATGTGAGGGAGCATGGTGCAGTGCAAGAAGTGATAAGAGCTTTGAGGTAAGTGAGTGCTGGTCTATTTTTGACTTGGTAGGCAAGCACCAGTGTTTCGGATCTGATGAGTGCTGGAAGCCAGTGGAGGGAGCGCATTAGTGGAGTGGTGTGTGAAAACTTGGAAACAATTCACACAGATACATTTTGGATCATTTGCAGAGGATTAAATGCATTCAGGTTTAGAACTGCCAGTAGGGAGTTGCAGTAGTCCAGTAGTCCAGTCTCGAAAATGACAAGAGACTGAACAAGCACCTTAGCAGCCTGTGCTGATGAAAAGGGCTAAAAAAGAGAAGAAATTGTCCATGGTTACCCCAAGGTTGTAAACAGTGGCATGTAGGGATATAAGCACCTGACCTGTCCTGTTTTAGCTGATAAACAGTCATCCATGATGATATGTCTGACATGCTGAGATCCAAGCAGAAGGTGTGGTATTGTGGTATCAAACTTGATTTGATTTCGGACATACGTAAAAATCCATTTTCCCAAAAAGCTAGACATTGTGAGGAGAGGTCGGCCAACCCGAAGCTAGCTAGCTTGTCTCAGCCCGGCGGCACAAGCGGTACCACTGACTTACAGCCTCTGAGGAGCGGTGCAAATTATGAGTCTGCATCTCTGGTGAGTAGGTTGTATTTTATTTAGATTTTTTTAGATGTTTTTGTCACGTTATAAGACAAATATTGATTCTGAACTGCTCCAGATGATGTAGGTGGCACAGTTGCAGTTGTAGGTTGTAACTGCCACCAACAGGCAAGTAAAACTAGCCTTCCACCCCAGTGTCAGTCAGCCTAAATAAACACTAAACAAAAAGACAATTAAACAATCAATAACTACAAAATAAATAAAATAATTCTAAGAAAACTGTGATGAACTCACCACCATTGAACCACCATGTAACTTGCAGACAGCTTAAAAAAGGAACCAATAAATTAGTGAATAGTCAAAAACAAGACAAATAACAATATGACTAAAAGACAGGCCCATAAAAACACAACACACATGCAACATTCACATGCAACATTCACATGTCCAAAAGCATCCAGCCTTAATAGAAAAACAATAATTAAAAATAAATAAATAAATAAAAAACACAGCCAAGCAGCACAGCAGTGAACAAGAGATCAACAAAGCAAAACAGAACAGCAAAACAAGACAAGAAAGCACCATCATTTTAAGAGCATTATGCAGGGATGTGTTTGGGTCTCAAACACAGTCTCAGTGTTCAAGTCAAGGCTGAGAACATATTTACTCAAACCTTTTATCAGTAGATTTTCTTAGGTAAAAGAGCAGATCTGGAGGGATCATGGATATAGAGTGTTTGGTGAACTGGGATATTTGTATATATTGTTCTCCCTTGTAGTTATGCTGCCATAGCGAGTCTTGCCCGAGTCCAAACTGCACAGTGATATTAACTTTCATACAACAATAAGGACACTTAATAATCTATATCCTTCTCTTCCTGTCACCCTCTTCTCTCTCTCTCTCTCTCTCTCTCTCTCTCGGTTGAGTTAAACATGCTTCTGAGGCTCCAGTGACCACTGTTCCTGCCCCTCTTCCCTCCGTGGATCTTCCCACTTCGTCCAGGCCTGCCTCCTTTTCCTTGCCACAGTCGCCACCGGCTTGCTCATCAGGGACAAACTTACTTATAAAGAACATATTCACTTTTAATCAGCACATTATCTGTGTAAAGCTGCTTTGAGACAATGTTCATTGTTAAAAGTGCTATACAAATAAAAATGAATTGAAATTAATTGTATGCTGTCGTCCCCTTACTCTTACGCGTTCATTCAGGTTTGTTGACGGTGGTGTGGTGGGTCATCTCTCATCCCAGAGATCCCTCATGTCTGTGTTACCTTCTAGATCTTCATTTTAGTTATGCTGCCATAGCTTGTCTTGCCGGTGTCCCCAACTACACAGTGTCCTTAACTTTCATACAACAATAAAGACTTATAATAATCCATATCCTTCTCGTCCTGTCACCCCTCTTCGTTCTCTCTCTCTCTCTCTCTCTCTCTCTCTCTCTTTCTCTGTTGAGTTAAACATGCTGCTAAGGTTCCAGTGACCACTGCTCCTGCCCCTCTTCCCTCTGCAGATCTTCCGACAGAAGCAGCTGGGGACGGTTTCTCATCAACGCCTTGGGTGGTTCCATGAAATTCTGGAGTAAGAATGGAAGCTTTGAGTATGGTTTTGGACTGTAGGTAATGTCAACAGTCTGCTACACTGACTCAGGGCTACAGTTTGCTTATGATCACTATCACTGTTCCCCACAAGATCGTACATCTGCAATAAATGGACATTTGGTGCAACCCGGATGAGGATGGGTACCCTCTTGAGTCTGGTTCCTCTCAAAGTTTCTTCCTTATGCCATCTCGGGGAGTTTTTCCTTGCCACCGGCTTGCTAAACTGGGACAAACATACACTTATAAAGAACATATTTATTTTTATCACCACATTATCTGTGTAAAGCTGTTTCATGACAATGTTAATTGTTAAGCGCTATACAAATTAAAATGAATTTAATTAAACTGATTGTCCCACTATTCCCATGGTAACATGTAAGGAAATCCATCTTCATTGTAAAAACAAAACTTTGTTAGCTTAATTAAAGTTAATAGTTAAAATAAATATATACCTACCTGGAAACAATCGCTGAAAAATGTCATATAGTTGCTCACAGCACAAGTCACCATTGCATCCACAAGTGAAGGGCACTAAAACAGCTGTAACAAAATAAACACTAGTTACTGTAACTAGCATGACACTCATGCTAATCAAGGGTCAACCTTAACCTACCTGGAGGTTATAGCAGCCCACACACCTCTGCAAAGCCTCAACATGCTCTTACAAATACAACGAATTAATATCTAATCCCAGAAAACAATCCCAGACTTAATTTGGAAACTCCTCAAATTTTGGCACTCCCGGTTACCATTATCTCAGAAATATCCTTCCTCCATACATAATTTAGGGGATTGTTCACTCATTCTGATTATTATTAATTTCAGCCAATTTAGTTTTGGACAAAAAAAAAAAGAAAATTGTAATCTTCACACTTCCCTGCCATGTTTAATTCTTACTTTTGACCATCAGGTGCTCCCATACACACACCCTTTTCTGACCATGTGTATGTATCCTGTCTTTGTTACTTTTTCTAAAGGTCTTCAAATATTATCCTTGTTTTTAGTGATTTAGCAATTACATGATTCTGTGTACGTGCTCAAATTAGTGCTAAAGAATGTTATGTTTCAGCCAGGTGGATCTCTGTGCAACGTAACCTGGCACAAGGCTCCACGTACTCACTTAAAAAATGGTATCACCAATTTCTGTTAAATTCTGCTAAAAGTTTCTTGATACTCTGCTGTCTTCTTCACCTTCACCTGACCCAAGATAAGACCCATTATTCAATTCAATTCAATTCATTTTTATTTGTATAGCGCTTTTAACAATGAACATTGTCTTAAAGCAGCTTTACACAGATAATGTGGTGATTAAAAGTAAATATGTTCTTTCTAAGTAAGTTTGTCCCTGATGAGCAACTGTGGCAAGGAAAAACTCCCCGAGATGGCACAAGGAAGAAACCTTGAGAGGAACCAGACCAAAGAGGGTCCATTTGAAGCAGATATACAATGTTGCGGGGTACAGTGATGATGATCAGAAGTGAACTGTATCCTGAGTCAGTGTAGCAGACTGTTGACATTAACCACAGTCCAGTCCATCCTCAAAGCGCCCGTTCTTACTCTGGAATTTCATGGAACCACCCAAGGCGTTGATGAGAAACCGTCCCAAGCTGCACAGAGTGGCCTCCAGTCGAAGAGAACACTATCCAGAGGCAGGCCTGGATAAAGTGGGAAGATCCACGGAGGGGAGAGGGGCTGGAACAGTGGTCACTGGAGCCTCGGAGCATGTTTAACTCGACCAAGAGAGAGAGAGAGAGAGAGAGAGAGAGAGAGAGGGTGACAGGAAGAGAAGGATATTGATTATTAAGTGTCCTTATTTTTGTATGAAAGTAATGTCACTGTGCAGTTTGGACTCCGGCAAGACTCGCTATGGCAGCATAACTAAAAGGATGAACCAGAAGGTAACACAGACATGAGGGATCTCTGGGATAAGAGACGACCCACCACACCACCGTCAACAAACATGAGTGAACGTGTGAATGTGAGGGGACGACAGCATACAAATATCCCAGTTCACCAAACACTCTATATCCATGATCCCTCCAGATCTGAGCCTTTACCTAAGAAAAAAATCTACTGATCAAAGGCTTGACTAAATAAATACGTTTTCAACCTCGACTTGAACACTGAGACTGTGTCCGAGTCCCGAACACTGGTTGGAAGGCGGTTCCATAAATGTGGGGCTTTATAAGAGAAAGATCTTCCCCCTGCTGTAGTCTTCATTATTTGAGGAACCAACAGATAGCCAGCACCTTTTGATCTAAGTAGGTGTGGAGGATCATACTGGTACAGAAGTTCACTCAGATACTGCGGTGCGAGACCATCAAGTGCTTTATACGTCAGTAGTAGTATTTTATAATCAATGCGAGATTTAATTGGGAGCCAGTGTAGACTGATTAAAACAGGGCTGATGTGGTCATATTTCCTAGATCTAGTGAGGACCCTTGCTGCTGCATTCTGAACTAACTGAAGCTTATTTATGCACTTATTTGCACACCCAGACAGTAAAGCATTACAGTAGTCTAATCTAGAAGTAACAAAAGCATGAACTAGTTTTTCTGCATCCTGTAACGACATCATATTTCTAATTTTAGCAATATTTCTAAGGTGAAAGAAGGCGATCCTGGTGATATTATTCACGTGAGACTCAAAGGAAAGACTAGGGTCAATAATCACACCAAGGTCTTTGACAGCCGTACATGCTAAAACAGAAACACCATCCAGAGATGCTACGTAATCGGAAAGTTTACTTCTAGCTGCATGTGGTCCTAGTAAAAGTACTTCCGTCTTATCTGAGTTGAGCAGAAGAAAGTTATTAAGCATCCACTGTATAATGTCCTTTAGACACTTCTCAACATTGTTAAGCTGATCTCTCTCATCTGGCTTTGCTGAAATATACAGCTGTGTGTCATCAGCATAGCAATGGAAGCGAATACCATGTTTATGAATAATTTCACCAAGAGGCAGCATATATAAAGAGAAAAGCAGAGGGCCTAAGACAGATCCTTGAGGAACACCAAACTTTACCTCATAGAGTGTGGAGAACTCACCATTTACATCCAACAAACTGATAGCGATCAGTCAAATAAGACCTGAGCCAAGAGAGCTGTTCCTTTATTCCAACAACGTTCTCAAGTCTAGCAAGTAGTATAGTGTGATCAATGGTGTCAAAAGCTGCACTAAGGTCGAGCAAAACAAGTAAGGAGACAAAACCCTGATCAGAGGCCAATAACAGGTCATTTAAGACCTTAACTAGCGCCGCCTCTGTGCTATGATGAGGCCGAAATCCTGACTGATACATTTCAAAAATGTTATTCATAAGTAGGTGTGAGCATAACTGCTGTGCTACAACCTTTTCTAAAATTTTGGATATAAAGGGGAGATTTGATATTGGTCTGTAGTTGGACAACTGGCATGGGTCAAGGTCAGGCTTCTTAATAAGGGGTGGATAACTGCCAGTTTGAAGGATTTTGGTACATAACCAGTGCTAATGGAAGAGTTTATTATTTTTAAAACAGGTTCAATTACTTCTGGAGTTATCTGTTTAAAGAAACTTGTAGGCAAGGGATCGAGAATGCAGGTTGATGTATAATAATAATTTGGATTTATATTAACCGTCTGGATTTCTTGCCTGATGTTTTCAATTTTATTATTAAAAAAGTTCATGAAATCATTACTACCTAATGATGGTGTGCATGTTAGCACAGTGCTTTTATTTCCTGTTATATACCAGCTGGTTCGTGTCCCTCAAGTCTCTGACACTTCCGAACGAACATGGCTCCCTGTTACAAACACATTTCCGGATATTGATAATGAAAGAATTGTATCCTGTTACAGTGCCAGTGCTGATGTATGTATTATTGTAGGTGGTCATGATTACAGGCCCACCTCACCTGTATGTGAGGATCTTACTTGTCACTGGAGTTGTCCTATGTTTTATTCTTTCTGCACGTTCCCTCAGGTAATGACTATTTATTCTTTTACTATGACCTGTCAATATGACCTGGTCAAAATAAGCTTTCCTGAAAAATGTGTACATAGCTGCTGTGTGCTGTGTTCTGGGTCTTACATTTAGATTGTGTAGTCTGTTCATTATTTGAAGTTTAAGCATTAACTTAACAGATTATCCTACATTAACCTATTTTCTTCTTAGAATTGTTGTTAACATCATAAATATGATGTTATTACATAAAGCAGAAAAACGAGTTGATGATTTATAGTCCAGGATACAGCAGCTAAAATCTTTTCCAAAGCAAAGACCACATTATCCCTGTCTTAGCCACTCTACAATGGCTCCTAAATAAATCTTGCATTGAATATAAAATACTACTACTGACATATAAAGCAGTAAATGGTCTCGCACAATAGTACCTAAGTGAACTTTTGTTCTATTGCATTCTGCCATGCCCACTTTAATCAAAAGGTGCAGTATTTGTTGGCACCTAGAATAATAAAGACTGCAGGACCAGAGCTTTCTATCACAAAGTCCATCAGTTTCGAAACAGCTTTCCAAGAAGTGTTCAGTCACAGTTTCAGTGCATAAGTTTAGGTTGAAATAACATTTGTCCAGTCAAGCTCTTTGTGCATAGGTTTTTGTTAGGTAAAGAATCATAGAGGGATTATGATTATATGTATTAAAAAATACAGTTCCTGCAGTTGTTCTTATGGAAATATATGCTATAAGTTATACATGTAACGATAATATATGTGGACCAATGTGAATTGTACATTTTGTCCTATTAGACATGTTTTAAAGTGACTGCTGACAAGCTCAGATAACAGTAAAGATGTAAGCTTTAAGATGTAAGTCCATAGAAACTGCTAAACTAGTGGAATAATTGTTCAGTCATTAGATTAATTAATGTGTATTTGTGAACTCTGCTGGATTTCTGATCTCTCAAGGTGAATATGTATGGATTATTTCTACCATTAATAACACCTACAATACCACAATAAGGAATAGACTTACCTGCTGAATTTTAACAGGTAATGGGTTTTCATCCTATTTAATGTTTATGATTATTTATTGTTAATGTTTTCAGTGTTTTCTTTAAAGAAAACTCAGGATATGCTGAGAACTTTTATGTGTGAAGAGGGGAGGGGGCAATTATTTCTGTCTCCCTGAGTTTTTCAGAATCACCTAACCACGGCTGAATGTATGGTAACAGTGGCCTTTCCAGTGACGAGAATGATGCAAGGATACACAAACTAAAAACCAGCACTGCCTGCTGGTTCAGTGAAGAGGAGATCATATCAACAGCATTCAATGCCTCCATGTTCTAGTCCCAGTAAACTTAACAATGTGGTCACCAGACGTGCATAAGTGGTGATGTGGAGAAAGCTTGACAGGGATTTACAAGGATCTCTTAACAACAATGTCTTACAATCCAGAAGAGCAACTGGGTTTTGTGGAAAATATCCCAAAATTTGATTTTTGAATTAACAAAACTTTGTGTAAAAGTGTACAAATGTCATTGTAAATCATTGTTGTCCTCATAATTTTTTTCTTACAGGTTGTATTTAATTATTTACACATTTAGGGATTCTTTTCTTTTCTTTTCATTTATTGATATTTGTGTCAGAGAACCACCAGCCATGCCTCCCTCCTGCACTCAGCACTCTCGTTTAGCCTTTCCCTCCTACTAATCACCCACACCTGTTCCCAATCTACATTCCCCCCCTTTTCCCTCACTAACTGGCCAATCTACAGGTTACTCCATAGAGCTTCACAGGCCTACCTTATGCTCTGCATGCAGCCACCACGTGTTCCAGAATTTTGCCCTCTCGGAGGAAATTGGGTCAGACCGGGGCCCTCGGTTCACATTCCACGTGTGGAAAGCGTTCTTCTAGCTCCTTGAGGTTACCGTCAACCTCTCATCCGGATATCACCCACAGACTCACGGACAGACAGAGTACAGGAGCTGGGATGCTACCTCCGAGCCTACTGCCAACAGGATCAAACAAGCTGGAACCGGTATCTTCCTTGGGCTAAATACATGCAGAACTCCACGTACCAGGAAGCCACCGCCCTGACTCCATTCCAGTGCATGCTAGGCTTCCCTATTTCCCTGGACAGATGAATCATCTAACAGCCCAGCGGTGGATAACTGGTTCCGGGAAAGCGTGTGCATATGGGAGTCAGTGCATACCCAGCTCCAAAGAGCCCTCAGGACCACCTGGAGGTTTGCAGATTCTCGGAGATCGGCGGCACCCTTTTACCAACCAGGAGATCTGGTGTGGTTATCGACCAGAGATTTGTGCCTCCAACTACCCTGTAGGAAGCTCAGTCTTCGGTACATCGGGCCATTCAAGATCGCGGGGCGGATCAAAAAAGTGGCCTCGACCTCCCTCCCTGGTACTGCATTCATCTTACCTAGGAGGGGAGAGGGTAATGTCAGAGAACCACCAGCCATGGCTCCCCCTCTGCACTTAGCACTCTTGCTCAGTCTCTCCCTCCTACTAATCACCCACACCTATTCCCAATCTACACTCCCCTTTATAAGGCCCCCCGTTTTCTCTCATTTACCCTCTGATCTACAGGTTACTCCATAGACCTCCATAGGATGCTTTGCATGCAACCTGATTACAGGCATCACTTCGCTGGAAGCACTCTGCTTCGTGGACCCAAGGCAAATAAAGCTTTATCTACTTCCGGTTTCTGATGCGTGGTATATTTGTGACAATTTGTGATACTCAGGTAAAAGAAATAAAATAAAATCACATGACTAAAATATTCCAGATTTCTCTACAACTGACATGAGATGGAGAGAAAAACGAAAAATAATTGCTAGTAATAGTTGAAATCTCTCGAAAAAATGTTATATTTTCAAAAAGAGAAAAAGCTAGTTTTTGTGCTAATGCTTGTGTAAAAGTACAAAAGAAATTAACAAAACATTGGTGATGAAGCAGCCCTAAAAACCCTGTGCAAGAGGTAAAGTAAGTATTAAAGAAAGGGGCAGTGACTGGTGCACTGGCGTGTCAGGGCCTTTGTAACAAAACCACTTTATGATGTTAATGTCAAGTATCTTGCTGATTGAGGCCTTTATCCCAAACTGTTACCAGGGCAGCGGGAAAACTGCCCACACTTTAGTTAGCAGGCCCATCCATCTTCTTCCTTAAGCCTTGTTTTTTTCTTTGGCACTGAAACTTTTGTGTATTTAAAGTCTTCTGGGGTAATGTGCTGGAAAAATGACTTACATAAATGAAAGTAAAAAAAAAGATTTTAAGGAGAGCAGAAGTAGAAGAGAGGAAATATTTAGAGGAGTGATCTGAGAGGGTAAGCCCTAAAGACTCGCATCTTGTGACCTCAATGAAAATAATCATTTTTAGTCATTTTGACATTTATTAAGATTGATCAGGGTTGTTTTTCCTACTATGGCTGCAAAGCTGTGTCTGTCCCCTGTTAGTGTAATGTTTGTTAAGTCAGTAACCAAACATGTTTATAGGTTTTGGGAGGCTAATAATCGAAGTCTTTCCAGACTCAAATGGAGATGCACACAGAACAGCTGGTCAGCACTGAACTCTTAACTCTTATTCTTAGACCAAATTTGTGTTAACCCCAAAGCACCACCAGGTCCAGACAGGCCACTTCATAATTATTGTCAACCTTAATGCCTGAGAATTTCTATAGATTTCCAAATTTTAATAAAGTGTTAGATTACAAGCCAAATAACATCGGATACTCCTAATTGTTCTTTTATAACATTGAAAGGCTCCTGTCAGTAATATCATTAACACTTTGCAAGGTTCTTAATTGCTTCTTAATTGTAATTTTTTTTCTTTGATTATGGGAAAAAAAAATAATTTAAAGATGGATGAAAGTAATGCACTGCCCACTTACATTAAACAATGTAAAAGTGTTTTATGGTTTTAACCATACATGTTACAGTAATATTGCCAGCACATTTTGGACAAACACTTATTAGCTGATCTAGTCTGGCCTGTTTTAAAACAGGATTCTCAGTACTGTAAATTACTGTCTTTATCCACATCCATTTAGCCTGTTCAGTCAGCTTTAAGATTTGCCAGCTCAGGTCCCTGTGTTCAGCGAATGGTTGTAGCCCAGTTGCTGCAAATCTGACCGCTTGACTCAAGAACGGTCAGAGGTCTTTCAAAAGGGGTCACAGTCCATCTCTGTGTCTATTCCCACCAAAGGCTCAGTGATGAATGGGAAGCTTGGAGGAAACAAAAGCTTTCAGTGGAGACAAGCAAGCATGGTCTATAGTTTAGAGCCTCTGCTCTGTGTGGATTTTCCATTTTGAATCAGAGAGAGGGAGACAAAAAGAACTTTCTGTACTTTCTGATAGAGTTACTACAATTCAATGTGTAAGAAAAGAAATGAAAAAAGCATATAAAACAAGGAAACCACAAGGGAACTTAATAAGGATACAGCAAAGATAACATTGGATCACACATTGGCTAAAGTAGGGAAAACACAATAAACAGGGAAGTAATTAATAAATTCTTAAATAAGAAATACAAGTCTCTTCTTAGTGTCCATGTATCTGTTTATGCGATCAAGATCATATGCTTTGTTTAGGTTTCTGTTCATTGTAGAGCCACTTAAATACACCTTACAAAATATAACCTTAATTCCAAAAAATTTTAGATGCTGTGTTAAATGTAAATAAAAAAAAAGAAAACGGAATGATTTGCACATTTTATATACACATTTTTAATTCACAGAATTTAGAAAACAAATAAAAAAAAAAACAAGGTAATTTTGAATTTGATATCTGTAACATAACATTGTCTCAAAAAAGGGCACAAAAGGCTGAAAATTTTTGTTACTAAAAAGAGATTTTGCAAATAATGGAAAATCTGGTCAATCAAAAATCTGGTCACCTAACCAGAAACAGGTCAATAACATGATTGAGTATCATAGAGAGGCAGAGTAAAGAAGTTACTTCTACAGGTATTTTCTTCTTTATTATGATTGATAATCATATTACATTTGTTAATCATACTCATAGTAGATACAATCTATGTTGTTACCAATATAAGAATTGCCCACTTAATTAAACTAGTTCCCTTTTAAGTCAAGTCAAGTTTATTTCTATAGCGCGTTTCACAACAGACATTGTCTCAAAGCAGCTTTACAGAATTTAAGAGTTAAGGTGAATGGTGTGTATTTATCTCTGATGAGTAAGCCATGGTGACTGTGGCAAGGAAAAACTCCCTTATATGACATGAGGAAGAAACCTTGAGAGGAACCAGACTCAAAAGGGGAACCCATCCTCATTTGGGTGACATCAAGAGTGTGATTATATTCTTTAAACAATACAAAACACTGGACTGTGAAAACTTACATGATAACTGAAATGTAGGATTATAAGTACCGTATTTTTCGGACTACAAGCCGCTACTTTTTTCTCACGTTTTGAACCCCGCGGCTTAAACAACAAAGCGGCTTATTTATGAATTTTCCCTGGGTTTTTCCCGGTTTCACAAACTTCAAGCCAAAAAACTGAACCCCATAATATTAGACCAATGATATTTCCGAACGGAAATAAAAAAAAACGCACCTCACCTGTGCTCTGAGCTGCACGGCATCGGGAGAAAATTTTTTTTTTTTTAAATGCATGACGATGCCAAAAGATAAACTCCCGAGAGAAATAGTTGTGAAAGGAAGAAGGAAGACAGTGAACAATGACTTTCTTGGTAGGCTACTGTTTAGATACAAGCCGTTGTAACGCGTTGAGTCTGGGTTAAGGGAGAGCTCGCTAACTCCAGTTGCAACAGAAATCATATAAGCACAGACAGGTTTCCAAAACTCATGCTTTTTTATTTTTCTTGGCAACAGCGTTACGGGTTAGTCAAAGAAACTTGATGAGCATCAGAAAATAATAAGGACATAATCCTCATCTTGCACACACGCAGTAATACCAGAAAAATGTAGTGCCGGGCTATTCCCAAAATACCGCTATGCTCCACGTGTGTAACGTGTCTTTCAATTAAGCCTGTGTAAAGTTAATTAGTTTCAGTGTAGACACCTGCAGCTTATAGACAGGTGCGGCTTATTTATGTTCAAAATAAAAATATTTGTAAAATTCAGTGGGTAAATTCAATGGGTGCGCTTTATAGTCCGGAAATTACGGTAATGTCCTTTGTACAGGCTTTTACAGTCATTTGTGGGTATAGAACTAGGAGCTACTGAGCAACTCATAAAATAGCTTAACATTTGCAATAATAATACATCCAACACCAGAGCCTTTAAACACTCAAAGAGGTCCAGTGTCCAAACTCCACATGAAGTGGGATCCAATTGGCGCTGGGATGGGTAGAGAAAGAAAAGCAGTGGAGAGGAATTAGTGTAGCTGCTGTTCATGATATTAACAAGCACAAGTTCATAATGTGCATTTGATCAGATGTAATGGAGCACAAGGTTATGATATGTGATGTGTGTTATGTGTAGGCTTTGCTAAAAAGATAAGTTTTTATCTGCACTTAAACTGGGAGAGTTTGTCTGAGCCCCAAACACTGTCAGGAAGACCATTCCAAACTTTAGGACCTACATGTGAGAATGCTCTTCCACCTTTAGTGGACTTTGCTATTCTAGGAACTACTAGAAGTCCCAAGTTTTGAGATTTCAGGGAGCGTGACAGATTGTAGCATGTTAGAAGACTGGAAAGATACATGGGAGCTTAACCATTTAGGGCTTTGTAAGTAAGTAGCAGTAGTTTGCAGTCAATTCGAAACTTAACAGGTAGCCAGTGTATAAATGATAAGAATGGCATTATATGATCATATTTTCTCCACCTTGTGAGAACTCTGGCTGCTGCATTCTGGACTAACTGTAGCTCGTTTACTAATGATGCAGGACAACCACCTAGTAATGCATTACAATAGTCCAGTCTGGAGGTCATGAATGTGTGGACGAGCTTCTCTACATCAGATATAGACAACATGTTTCTTAGCTTAGCAATATTTCTAAGGTGGAAGAAGGCTGTTTTTGTAATATGGTTGATATGATTTTTATGAAGTTGCTGTCTAAAATAACTCCCAGGTCTTTTACTGTTGAACTAGTAGTTTACAGTACATCCATCTAAATGCAGGTTAAAATTCTAGAGCTTCTGTGTACTGGTTTTAGGGGAACCCATCCTCATTTGGATGACATCAAGAGTTTGATCATAAATCTTTCAACAAACAGAACACTGGAGAGTAAGAACTAACATGAGTACTGGAGTATAAGATTATAAAAATTTTTTTTGACTGATTACACACATTATTCAGAACATGGACAATGCAGTCACGTTCCCCAAGCATTCCGACGCAGTGTCTTGTTCCCTCAGGGATCTAGGGTTACATACATAAACCAAATGAGGATGGGTTCCCCTTTTAAGTCTGGTTCCTCTCAAGGTTTCTTCCTCATTACATCTAAGGGAGTTTTTCCTTGCCACAGTCTTGCTTGCTCATAAGGGATAAATGCACACCACTCACCTTGACTGTTGATTTCTGTAAAGCTGCTTTGAGACAATGTCTGTTGTGAAAAGCGCTATAGAAATAAACTTGACTTGACTTGACATAACCTAGAGACATTTTAATAGTAATAGTAATAATACTGAGTAATAGTAATAACATTCAAATATGCAAATCTCTTTTATTATAGTAATGTTTTAATCAATTGATAAATTATCTAGGAAAAAATATTTCACGTCAAGTAAATCGTAATCATAATCAAAAGGAATTCTCTCCTGTTTAATCCTCACTTGCGCTCTTGTAAAAAAAAGCACATGAAAAAACACTAGAAACAATCAGGTCACTAGTCTATTGTTTTAAATTCCTTTAAACTTTTCAGCTTTGTGTGTTTTAGATTCCAGATTCTATTTTTTTAGTGCATAGCATGTTGTGAGGGGTAAAAGTGTGGTGCATACACTGTAAAAAAAATAATCTGTAAAAAAACGGTAAAAAGACTGGCAGCAGGGCTTCCAGAGATAATCCGTTAAATTACAGAAATAACCATTTCACAAAATTACTAGCAAAAAACTGTAAAAATACAGAATAGACTTTATGGTCAAAAGTACTTAAATTACAGAATATTACTGTTGATAAATAATTTTTTAACTTTATAAAACAGATAAATTCTGTCAAATAACATCGAAAAACAACCAACTGTCAGGTTAATCACCATAAATTTAAGGTTTTAATTAGTTATTTTATAAAACTGATCTGTCCATTTACATTAATTTACTGTAAAAGTATAGTCTTCCTCATGTACAATAACGATGAAATAAATCCAAAAAGCACATATTTGAAAACGATTTGTATATTTAATCTCTGTAAATTAAAATGCATTTACTGTATAAATACAGATATCATTAATTACAATAATCAAAAAATGTTGTATAAAAATATACTCAATTCATAATACACAGACAAATGTCTGTAGATACATCTTAATAGTTCATTTTCCAGACATATTACAGTTTAACATTTTTTGGACAGTAGAGCAATGAGCTCTACTGTACATTCTGTACTTATAAAAGAAACCTGTACATTCACAGTATTAATAATTGAACAGAAGCACTGCATGTCAAGTTAAATGAACAATCGAATTAGAGAAAATAAGAGCATGCAAAAATATCTACATTAAATGGCAATTGCTGTATACCTTTATACATTTACAATGACATTTTATCCAAAGCAACATACCAAATCCCAGTTAGTCTAACACAGTAGACACAGCAGTTTATATAAAAAATAAAATAAAGTGACCTGCACTCTTTAGCTTGTTGAAGATCAGTCTCCGTGCCATAGGCTGGATTAGCTGCAAAAGCTTGGTAGAAGATTCTGGAAAGTCTACTAAGAGAGCAATACAACAGTCCAGTTTGGAGAGAACAAGAGCTTGGATAGGGAGTTCTGTAGCATGGCCCAAAAGAAAGAGTCTGATCTTCATGATGTTGTACAGGGCAAATCTGCAGGATCGGGCCAGTGCAATTTATATATGCATTAATAATAACACCAAAGTTAGGTCAGCTGAAAACATGAGCAGTTCTGTGTTGGCAGAGTTGAGTTGATGATCATTCAACATACAGCAAGATATTTCTGTCCAGGAGGCAAAGATAAGAGCAGCAACTGTCAGGCAATCCAGCTGGAGAGAGAGAGAGAGAAATATGAAAATGTTCATGTTTCTAAATGACAGACCCCATTGTCATGACTCACAAATGTTTGGGAATCCCGAGCAGATCCTGCAAAAATGTGTAATTTTAACACTTTTTTCCAGCTTAACTTTTGGATCATAATGTCTTTATGAATGATATATGTAGTTAGGACCTATGGGAAAATAATATAATGCCAAATAATTGTTAATAGGAGCATTTATCTGAAAGACAAGCTTAAAAGAGTAGTAAAAGGAACAATGCATAATTTTATTGTATGTAAAAATACTATTATTTGACATTAATAACTTCGCTTTAACCTTCATATGATTAACTGTCTTCAATGGTAATAAAAACACAATGATTACAAGAATAATCTGTAAAAATTAGATATAATTTTATGTAAAAATACAAATTACTCTGTGAAAATACAGCTAATTTCTTTTAAAAAACAGAAAAATTTTATAATATCAAAATACAATACATTTTTGATAAATTTAATGACCGATAGTTAAAATACAGAAAATATGTAGAACAACAGGCCTTTTGTTGTAAATTGAAAAAAGGTAAATTTCTATAAAAAAATACAGACATTTAACTGTAAAAAAAACCCCTTTTTTTTTTTAACAGTGTAGTGAGTGAAAGGTTGAATAACTGGAAAGAAAGTAGTAAGCATTACAGAGGTGACATGTTAGAGACTAGTTGGGATTCCCTTTCAGGAACTCGAGCTGTGTCAAACAATGCTTTGGAAATGGTTTGTTGTTGTCCACGCTCTGAATCATGTGTGTGATCCATCCAATGGAAAGCGTGGCGTCACGACCAGGAAGCTATAAAAAGCGCATAGAGTGAAGCTGACTTTAGCTTCAATTTGTTCATGAAGCGCTGTGTGTATTTAATGTCAATTGTTTTTTTTATGTCGAGGAGCTTATGAAGGTTGTGACCCAAGCCATTGCTTCTACATTGGCAGACAATGGTTAATAGACCTGGTAGCCCTTCTCAAGCACCCTCCCGGGGAGATTCCTTCTTTAATGGAGGAATCTCCTCTCTCAAGCAGGGGGCGCGACAGTTCCCCCCTTTCCAGAATTGTGGAGGCTGTGGAGAATGATGTAGACGAGGACGAGGTCATATTTACAGAATTGCACGAAGTTTTACGTGATGACAGCGAAAGGTATGTTCTCCGTCCACATCATCGGTGTGCAGCCCACACCCCTTAAACTTATATACACGAACGATAGTTACATTCCTGACGGCGAAGGCAGATTGAAAAGCAGTGTACAGAAGAGTGCGACTGGAAAGTGTTCAGCCTTGTGGTCAAAATGTAGTCGATCATCTTTTTGTTCTCTAAGAAGTTATTGAGCATTTTAAATGTTTAAGACATGTCTTTTGCCCTAATATAACTTATTTCTTAATGGCAATTATCTATATTACACCTGTTACACCTGTAAGGCATGAAAGAGATACAAGTAACGCAAAAGTAACGCATAAGTAATATAACGCGTTACTTTCCATAAAAAGTAACTAAGTAACGTAATTAGTTACTTTTTTGGGGAGTAACTCAATATTGTAATGCATTACTTTTAAAAGTAACGTTGCCCAACACTGTTTATAGCCATGCCTCTGCATTACAATAGCTGCCCCTGACTCCCACAGGTATTAAAGTTTATTTCATCCATCCACCTATGGGGCCAAAGAATGTATTTTTTATCTTCTTTGGTTGTGGTCAATATGAGTATCAGTGATAGGACTCCTTTATTTTTCTATAAGTTGCAGTCAACACTTGTTACAGTCAAATATAAATGATTTCCATAAGACAGAGATGAGTGAAGAGTCCTATACAATAGGAGAACTGTGAATGTATCACTCAGAGTCGGAGGATGAATTTGCTATGTGTACAGACAACAACATACACTGCGTTCAGAAATTGTTCAGACCCATTTTTCACATTACCCCTAATCATTATGGGGTAGTGGGAGTAAAGTAAACAGTATTCTGTAATTACATTTTTTAAAATATAAGAAAACATACAGTATCAAAAGTGAGTACCCTCCTCACATTTAAGCAACTGTTTTAGTATAGCTTCTCAAGGGACAATACTATAGAAATGAAACTTTTTAATGTCCTCTGAAATTAACTAAACATACAACCATTATTGTCAAAATAGCTTGCAACAAAGTGAGTACACCCTAAGTGAACATGCCAAAACTGTGTGTGAGTGCCATTGTTATCTACTGTAGCATTGCCCTAATCTCAGAGAACTTTTTGCCATGAGGTGCAATGCTCAACATCCAGTGGTCATTATGAGAGAACTGCTCTAATACAAGATACGCAAATTTGTATGTTTCTGTCAAGCAGACAAAAACATGAACATAATAAATGGGACATCTGGCTGTGCATGGTTAAGTGACATACAGCTTTTTTTTACTTAGGTGTTGCCAGCTATTTTGACCATAATGGCTGTATGTTGAGTTATTTTCAGAGGACAGTAAATCTATACTGCTATACTGTCATGGAACCACCAGACATGCCTCCCTTCAAGCCTCACACTCTCAATCAGCCTCTTCCTGCTCTAATCAAGGTCCTGATTCCCCCCCACTTACTGTCGGATCTACTCGTTGCTATAATAGATCGCCTGGACTTCCAACTACTCGTGTCCTGTACTTCCATGCTCATGGCTACGCTTCGGATAAAGCACTAAAGATAAGTTTTTGTTTGTATGTTGAGTTTAAATCAAAAAACATTATGGTTTATTTCCGATTTATGACGCCTGGTCTATAATCATGACAGAAGATCAGACTTTCAAAAGGAACCTACCTCGGTGGATTACCAACCTGCTGCAATCATGGATCCATTTGAGGTACCCATCACTGTTCTCTGGGCATTTGCATCGGCTCAAGGTCATGCTAGCGTGACCGCACCTGTCCTATAGCCCAATGGCACTTCCGGCTTCCTACTCCGGCAAAGCAGCCGAGTGTTGCAGTTTCCTGCGATGCCTCAGTCTCCACGTCAAGATGCAGCCTGCCCAGTTCCCCACCAATTGTTCCAAGGTGGCGTTTCTCATCTCACGTCTAACCGGGAGGGCTTTGTCATGGGCGAGCGCAATGAAGAACACCAATCGGGATATCATCAATGCTTATTCCCAAATCACCAGGCACTTTGTGGAAGTGTTTGAGCCAAGTGCAGAGACAGAGCGTCGCGATGTGCTCTCCCCCTGTTGCGGGATCCTGCCCGGCGCCCTGACAGGTCTAAGGACTGTTGTCTCCAGGAAGAGAGCGTCAGCCAAAAGGTCCTGACCCGGCCATCGTTGTGGACCAGGAAGTCTTATTTCCAGAGCAGCGTTTGGGCACTGCCCCGCACTGGACACATCGGAGGTCAGTCTTGAGACTGATATCCTTAAGGAAGAACCTGGCAGCTTGGAGGGCTTTGCCAGACATGTACCTGTGGGTCTTGCGTGCTGGAGAGCGAGGTTGCGCTCTCAAACGAGCTGTTCAAATGGGCTCTCTCTCACTCTGGTGAGAAGTGAGCAGGCTCTGGTCTTGGAACGAGAAGTAGATACTCTACTGAGGAAGGAGGCCATCGATCTGGTCCCTCTCAGACAGAGAATCCAAGTTGTACAGCCGGTACATCATAGTTCACAAAAAGGTGGGTTGCATCCTATCCTAGATCCATGTCAGCTGAACCGCTCTTTGATGAGGCTCTGGTTCAGGATGCTGACCCTCAAGCAGGTTATGTCTCAGATCAGAGTCGAGGATTGGTTTGTCACAGTAGCTCTAAAGGATGCATACTTTCACATACCCATCCTCCCTTTTCACAGTCAGAGAAGGGCAGTCACTCACTGTCAAGCACTTCCAGAAACTGCTCAGGCTCATGGCAGTAGCGTTCAGTGTCATTCCATGTGGCCTCCTGTACATGAGACCCCTTTGGTGGTGGCTCAGAGCCTGGGGGATCTCTCGGAATGGCAATCCCCTCCCCACGATCAAGGTCACACAGCGATGCATACATGCTTTAGATGCTTGGAGCATATTTGAGAGAAATTCGGCACAGCCCAGGTAGACTTGTTTGCGTCCTTAGAGACGTCGCACTGTATTCTATGTTTCTCCTTATATACACCAGCCTGGTTGGGACTGGATGCTATAGCGCAACCATGGCCGAGGCTGCATCTTTACATCTTTCCCTGCGGTGGCCGGGCCGTTTATGGTTCATGGACCTGGTGGCCCTTCTCGAGCAGCCTCCATGGGAAATTCCTTTGAGGAGGGATCTTTTGGGGTGGCCATTTGCTCTCTGAGGAGAGTAGGTGATTTAGAGTCCCTCCCTGTGGCCCCCTCTTTCCTGGAATTTAATCCAGGCATGACCAGTGCCTTCCTTCACCCTAGAGTGGGTTACGTTCCCAAGGTGCCCTCGGTCTTCCCAGGACCTATCAGGCTCCAGGCATTCAACCCTTCTTTATTCTTGACCCCAGACCAGGTGAGGTTGAACCGGCTGTGTCCGGTCCGAGCACTGGACTGTTATGTCCACTGTACGAGTCCCTGGAGAAAGTCAAAACAACTGTTTATCTGCTATGGCCCTCCAAGGAGAGGCCTTCCTGCTCATAAGCAGACACTCAGCAGGTGGGTTATTGTCACTATTGTATCTTCTTACAGGTCTTCTGGTCTCCTCCCTCCTTTCGGGGTCAGAGCTTACTGGACCAGGAGTGTGGCAGCCTTTAAGCTTGGTCCTCTGGAGTGTTCCTCCAAGACCTCTGTGACGCTGCGGGGTGGTCCACCCTGCTCAGCTTGACCCGATTTTACAACCTTGACCTCTGTGCCATTTCTGGCATCTCTGTCCTTCGACTCAGTTGTGCTTATTCACACTAGTCAGGGACTGGTCGGTGTGGTGTTATTGGACTTTCGTTCCCAAAGCGTCCTGACGTAGCTCGATTTTCTGAAAGGGAACGTCTCTAGGTCACGTATGTAACCATAGTTACAAACATAGTGACACTGCGTCTCTAGCCACACCTCCAGCGCCTCTTTAGCGCTTCCTTCACGGTTACAAAAGCTAAAGCTGTCTTCTCACCAGGTGTGCTTTATACTCCCTGGACATGACGTCACCAAGCCGGTGACAGCCTGTCTTTAATTTTGACTAAATAGACTCATTACTCAGATCATGGACAACGCAGTCGCCTTCCCATAAAGTTCTAACGCAGCGTCTTGTTCATACATACATACATACATACATACGTAACCTAGAGACATTTTTGGTCATCTCTCTTACTTAAGGCCCCTCTCCCCCTAATTGTTCAGTTTGAGTATCCATTTGACTATTTTGAGACCACTGTGCTGGCATTTCCTAGTTCTATAGGAACTGCTCTGCATTCATTATATTTATATATACTATATATATATATATATATATATATATATATATATATATATATATATATATATATATATATATATACACTCTATATATATATATAATATATATATATACTCTATATATATATATAATATATATATATACACACACACACACACATATACATACATACATACATACATACACATATACATATACACACAGTGAGGGAAATAAGTATTTGAACACCCTGCTATTTTGCAAGTTCTCCCACTTAGAAATCATATAGGCGTCTGAAATTGTCAGCGTAGGTGCATGTTCACTGTAAGAGACATAATCTAAAAAAAAACCAGAAATTACAATGTATGATTTTTTAACTATTTATTTGTATGATACAGCGGCAAATAAGTATTTGAACACCTGTCTATCAGCTAGAATTCTGACCCTCAAAGACCTGTTAGTCTGCCTTTAAAATGTCCACCTTCACTACATTTATTATCCTAAATTAGATGCACCTGTTTGAGGTCGTTAGCTGCATAAAGACACCTGTTCACCCCATACAATCAGTAAGAATCCAACAACTAACATGGCCAAGACCAAAGAGCTGTCGAAAGACACTAGAGACAAAATTGTACACCTCCACAAGGCTGGAAAGGGCTACGGGGAAACTGCCAAGCAGCTTGGTGAAAAAAGGTTCACTGTTGGAGCAATCTTTAGAAAATGGAAGAAGCTAAACATGACTGTCAATCTCCCTCGGACTGGGGCTCCATGCGAGATCTCACCTCGTGGGGTCTCAATGATCCTAAGGAAGGTGAGAAATCAGCCCAGAACTACACGGGAGAAGCTGGTCAATGACCTGAAAAGAGCTGGGACCACCGTTTCCAAGGTTACTGTTGGTAATACACTAAGACGTCATGGTTTGAAATCATGCATTGCACCGAAGGTTCCCATGCTTAAACCAGCACATGTCCAAGCACGTCTTAAGTTTGCCAATGACCATTTGGATGACCCAGAGGAGTCATGGGAGAAAGTCATGTGGTCCGATGAGACCAAAATAGAACTTTTGGGGCATAATTCCACTAAACGTGTTTGGAGGAAGAAGATTAATGAGTACCATCCCAAGAACACCATCCCTACTGTGAAGCATGGACGTGGTAGCATCATGCTTTGGGGGTGTTTTTCTGCATATGCACTGTATTAAGGGGAGGATGACCGGGGCCATGTATTGCAAGATTTTGGGGAACAACCTCCTTCCCTCAGTTAGAGCATTAAAGATGGGTCGAGGCTGGGCCTTCCAACATGACAATGACCCAAAGCACACAGCCAGGATAACCAAGGAGTGGCTCTGTAAGAAGCATATCAAGGTTCTGGCATGGCCTAGCCAGTCTCCAGACCTAAACCCAATAGAGAATCTTTGGAGGGAGCTTAAACTCTGTTTTTTTCAGCGACAGGCCAGAAACCTGACTGATCTAGAGAAGATCTGTGTGGAGGAGTGAGCCAAAATCCCTCCTGCAGTGTGTGCAAACCTGGTGAAAAACTACAGGAAACGTTTGACCTCTGTAATTGCAAACAAAGGCTACTGTACCAAATATTAACATTGACTTTCTTAGGTGTTCAAATACCTATTTGCAGCTGTATCACACAAATAAATAGTTTAAAAAATCATACATTGTGATTTCTGGATTTTTTTAAATTATGTCTCTCACAGTGGACATGCACCTACGATGACAATTTCAGACCCCTCCGTGATTTCTAAGTGGGAGAACTTGCAAAATAGCAGGGTGTTCAAATACTTATTTTCCTCACTGTATATATATATATATATATATATATATATATATATATATATATATATATATATATATATATATAGAGAGAGAGCGGGGAAAATAAGTATTTGACATTTCAGCATTTTTATCAGTACGGTGATTTCTAAGTGGGCTACTGAAACAAAATTTCCACCAGATGTAGCCATCAAGCCAAATATTGAATTTATACAAAGTAATCAGAAGTCAGTTTATATTTAAGTATACAAGTTGAGTCATAATAAATAAAGTGAAATGACACAGGGAATAAGTATTGAACACACTTTATATAATACTTTGTAGAAAAGCCTTTGTTGGTGATTACAGCTTCTAGATGCCTCTTGTATGGAGAGACCAGTCGTCTGCATTGCTCAGGAGTGATTCTGGCCCATTCTTTCACACAAATGGTCTTTAAGTCTTGAAGGTTCCTTGGGCCTCTTTTATGAACTTTGATCTTCGGTTCTCTCCATAGATTTTCTATGTGATTTAGGTCAGGTGATTGACTGGGCCATTCAAGCAACTTGATTTTCTTTCTTTGAAAACACTTTGAATGTCCACCCTCTTTTCATTTTCAGCTTCCTGGTAGATGGCAAGAGATTTGTATCCAGAATGTCCCGGTACATTTCTCCATTCATCCTGCCTTCAACAATATGAAGTCTGCCAGTACGCCTTGCTGAAAATCAGCCCCAAACCATGATGCTTCCACCCCCAAACGTAACTGTTGGTATGGTGTTCTTGGGGTGGTGGGCAGTGCCATTTCTTCTCCAAACATGGTGTGTAGAATGACCGCCAAAAAGTTCAATTTTGCTTTTATCTGACTATATTATAGTCTCTCAATAATCCACAGGCTTCTCCAAATGCTCTTACGCAAACTTTAACCAAGCCTCAACATGCTTTTTGTTCAGCAATGGAATCTTGCATGGTGAGCGTGCATGGATGCCATGGCAGTTCAGTGCATTGCTTATAGGTTTCTTTGAAACAACAGTACCTGCTGATGCAAGGTCTTCCTGAAGTTCTGCCCGAGTGGTTCTTGGCTCTTGGCGAACTCTCCTGATTATTCTTTGGACTCCTCGGACAGGGATCTTACGTAGAGCACCTGATCGTGGCCTATTTATGGTGAACTGATGCTCTTTTTATTTCCGGATAATGGCCCCCACAGTGCTCACAGGAACATTCAGCATTCTGGAAATGCACCTAAAACCATTCCCATCAAAATGCTTTTCAACGATAAGATTACGAAGATCTTGCGCGAGTTCTTTGCTTTTACCCATCATGAAGTTTTTCCTGTGTGCCTCCTGGGTAATGAGAAGCCTTTATAGGCCATCAATTAGGACTAAAGCAGCTGATATCAATTAGTACTGATAGGGGGCAGGGTTTCTCTCTCAATACTGACAGATTTCAGGTGATCTACTGGCTTTCTATGCCATTTTGCACCTTATCTTCTTCATGTGTTTAATACTTATTTTATGTATTAATACTTACTGTGTCATTTCACTTTATTTATTATGACTCAACTTGTATACTTAAATCTTCTGATTTCTTTGTATGAATTCAATATTTGGCTTGATGGCTACATCTGGTGGAAATTTTGTGTCAATAGCCCACTTAGAAATCGCCTTACTGATAAAAATGTTGACGTGTCAAATACTTATTTTCCCCCGCTGTTTTTATATATATATATATATATATATATATATATATATATATATATATATATATATATATACGTAGAGGGGGTGATTTGGAGTTGCAGGAAGCAGTTGTCAAGCTTCTCTCCATGAGCTGCTTGACTTCCAACTTGCAGAGCGCAGCCTCCAAAGTAAAGTACACATGAATATGCGAGCACAATGTGCAGAGTCGGCTTCGCTCCCAGGCAATCCCCCCAGAATATATACAGGCCAAAGAGGAACACACAACTGGCAGTTGTGTTTGGTCTTTTTGCTCGGCCTCATATAATTTTTTTTTGGACAAACTATTGACAAACAATTGACATAGAAACACACAGAGCGCTTCACTCTATACACTTTTTATAGCCTCCTGGTCATGACGTCAGTTTACACAAGTGATTCAGGGTGTGGACAATGGGAAACATTCCCAAAGACGTAGCTCAAGTTCCTGAAAGGAAACTACAGTTCCTTGGTTGTTTTTATTAAATTTCTAATCCTAACAATGATTAATTCTTCAGAAGATTGTTTGTAAACTCTTATTAATCACTATCAAATTGCTGAAAGAGTTTTACACACACCTTAGATAGTAATAAGGGATAACTGTGCTTTATTTAGATATATGTATTGTGCAGTTGCCCTAGGATTTTGTGTGGCCTTTGAGTCATTCAGTTTTAATTCATTAATTGCTCTTCCACTTTTTGCCTCTGTTTAAAAATGAACAACCCATTGTTTAAAATTGCAACCAGCAGACCAAACAACGATTAGTATGCTCAACTTAAAAAATACCACTTCACCACCCCATTAATTTTGCTGTGTGATAAATCAAATCTCAAGCCCAGTTGTCTCGGTAATGACCTTGATCCAGGTCAAAATCCCTGGTGATAATTGTAAACAAAAAAATATGCAGCTATGCAAACACTATCTCTGGTCAAATTGTAAGAAAGTAATTAAGGAGAACATTAATTATGAAAACTTTCGATGACTATTTCATTTTATTGCTACTGGCATAGTGAATAATTTCTATACACATATCTTGATTAGACTTGATTGGTTTCTCTTTTTGTCAGTAATGTAGAGTAAAAATCAAGTCGGAAAATCTCAGCAAAATCACAGCTGAATTTAAATGGTAAAATAGTATTAAAAAAATACATTGCTTACTTTCCTTGATAACCATGTATTGTCTCTGCAAGTCATATTTAATGGTTTGTGTGGGTTGTTTCTTTATCTTTTCAATACATTCAATAATGGAAATTATGAAGATTTTCATATACATTTACTGCAAGGAAAGATAAAGCATTTGTACATTTAGCTCATTAGTTTATTTGAGTAGGAACTGTCTTTAAATTTGTATCAAAAACCTACTTAAATTTATTTGCTTCTACTAGATAAAGTACAGCTATTGTCAGTTGAACATGTCAGTCTGGAGCAGGTCAGTGGAGGCTAAGTGCTCCCTCAGACTGCTAAAGAGTGTGTATTTTTGTAAGTTTTCTTCTAGAGCAGGGGTCTCAAACTCGCGGCCCGGGGGCCAATTGCGGCCCGAGGGACGATAGTTTGCGGGCCCCGCCTTAATATGAAAGTTTAATGTTAGTGCGGCCCGCGAGTTGGCATTTTACAGTGTTGTGTGCGGAGCTGAATGAACCTATTCATTCACCTATTGGTCGGTAACCCAGACCAATTATAGGGTCGCACCGTTATTTATGGGTCATTGTTTTTTATTTCCATCACGCTATTTGCATTGTATTCGCATTGCCTCACACAATGAACATTACATATATTTCTATATGATGTAAAAGTAGTCAAAACAAATGACATCGACAACAGCACAGTGTCATAAAAAGAAGTGGGAATGACGTTCTCCATGTAGTGAGACGTTCACTGTCCGTCGGCTAATCGCTTGATTGAAACGTCAATGCGACAGTGACAAGATGAATTCTATATATTACACAGCCCCAAACATGTCTTTTTCAAAGCCTGCAGTGAAGAGAAAGGTTGGTGATGAGCACAGACAATTTCTGGAAAAGTGGGCAATGCAATATTTTTTTGTTGAGCATAGGGGCACCCCGACATGTCTTATTTGCACAGAGAAAGTTGCGGTGCACAAGGAATACAATTTGAAACGTCATTACACAACTAGACATGCTGAGGAGTATGCGAAATACCAGGGAGATGAGAGAGCCAACTGGGTTGCCAATCTTAAAAAATGTCTACTGAGGCAACAAGATTTCTTCAAGAAAGCAACCAAAGAAAGTAATGCAGCAGTCGAAGCTAGCTACATGGTTAGTGAGATGATTGCTACAGCAGGAAAGCCATTCACAGAAGGTGAATGTCAAAAAGTGCATATTACAGGCTGCAAGTATAATCTGTCCAGAAAAGAAAGGTCAGTTTAGCAACATCAGCCTTTCTGCCAACACCGTGGCAGAGCGCATTTCTGCGTGAGAAAGCCAAATGTTTCAGTGTATACTCAGTCGCTCTTGATGAGACCACAGACATCACCGACACTGCCCAGCTCGCAATGTATGTCCGTGGTGTTATTGACAATTTTGAAGTGATGGAGGAGTTGCTCAGAGTAATTCCAATGCATGGCCGGACCACCGCTCAGGAGATATTTTGCCAGTTGTGTGATGCCATTAAGAATGCCGGTTTGCCATGGAAGAGGTTTGTTGGGATAACAACCGATGGAGCGCCATCAATGACAGGGAGGAAAAATGGACTGGTGGCACTTGTTAAAAAAAAAACTGGAAGAGGAGGGTGTGGAGGAGGCCATTGCGCTGCACTGCATTATCCATCAGCAGGCCCTTTGCAGCAAATGCCTGAAGTTTGACAATGTGATGTCTGTCGTTGTGAAATGCATCAACCAAATTAAATCCAGGGGTTTAAAGCACCGAAGGTTTTGTGCTTTTTTAGAGGAAATGGAGTCAGAATATGGGGATGTGCTCTACTTCACCGAGGTACGTTGGCTCAGCAGGGGAAACGTATTGAAGAGATTTTTTGAGTTGAGAGCAGAACTGAAAGCCTTCATGGAGAAGGATGGAGTGGCTGTTCCTGTGCTAAGTGATCCCAAATGGCTCATGGACCTTTTCTTGTTGATATCACACATGAGCTTAATGTACTCAACAAGAAGTTACAAGGCCAGGGGCAACTTGTCAGTGCTGCCTATGACAACATGAGAGCATTCTCCACAAAACTAGTGTTATGGAAAGCCCAGCTCTCTCAGACAAACCTATGCCATTTCCCAGCACACTCGCGGATGCAGGCACACCATTCAGTGGTGAGAAGAATGTTGACGTCATTTTGAAGCTACAGGAGGAATTTGATCACAGATTTGCAGACTTCAAGACGCACAGAGCCACATTTCACACTTTTTGCAGACCCCTTCTCCTTTGATGTGCAAGATGCCCCTCCTGTGCTTCAAATGGAGCTTATTGACCTGCAGTGCAACTCTGAACTCAAAGTGAAGTTCAGGGAGGTGAGTGGAAAAGCAGACAAGCTTGGGCAATTTTTGAGAGAATTGACCCCAGCTTCCCTGAGATTTCCCGAATGTTCAAGCGGACCATGTGCCTTTTTGGGAGCACATACTTGTGTGAAAAGCTCTTCTCCACCTTGAACTTCAATAAGTCCAAGCATAGGTCCAGACTTACTGATGGTCATCTTCAAGCCATACTGAGGGTCTCAAATGCTTCCTCCCTCAAGCTAAATGTGGCTCGGCTATGCGAGAGGAGGCGCTGCCAGGTCTCTGGCAGCAAGAAGTAGACAAGAGAAGCCATGTTCAGAAGAACAGTTCATGTTCTTCAATGTTCCATTCATGTTCAGGACAATTCATGTTCAGAAGAAGGTTAAAGGTTAAAGAACTGTTAATACAGACATTTGAATCTGAATACAGCAGATATAGAAGACTGAAGAAACCACATATAGTCGCTAACTAGAGAAATCTAATTATTATTATTATTTTCATGATCATTATTATTATTTTATTTATTTATTAGTGATTGATTTTTTTTCTTATTGATTCTAAATTTCTTTTAATTTTTTTATTGATTCTTAATTTATTTATTTTTTCAACTTATTTTGTGTTAAAAAATAAAGAGAAGATTGGAATTTTTTAAACAAAGCTTTTCTTGTGGAAAACCTGATGCGGCCCAGCCTCACCCAGACCCCTGTTCTAGAGGCTTTGTAAAGTATGGTCATGGGTGATTCCTGACATTTACCCAGTTCACAGGATAGGCACTGGATCACCATGACCATGGTGTCCAAACCCTTCAGATTTTTTTAAAACAAATTTTAGAAGCTTAAATTGCTTTTATTATTAATATAAAACCTTTTTTGTAATTAACTGTAATTTATTAAAATGTATTTTCATACATCTGTGTCATTGAGTCTAAATGGAGAGAAAATGCTAAAAAGACAATTAAACAAAACAGCTACTTAGCAGCAGTGAGTCTCTACTACTGTAAACCAACTGGAAAGCATTTAAAGGTCCATCCATTTCAAATGAACATCCAGAAAGTCATTTTAACCGTGCACTTATTGACCAAAGATAATAAATAGTCTTTAAATTGTCCCTGAAATTGTGTCCAACAGTGATTACAACTGGAGCCATGCTGTTCCTGTGTGCAATAGAAATACACAGAGAGGAAAAAGGAAAAGTGACAGATGGGGGAGGGGTAATCACTGAGCAATATATAACTAAACTCAAACTCTATATTTTTGCTATACAATAAGGAGAGTTGTGTTTGGGATCAAATATCTCCTATTTAATACTTGTACTGTCTATATTGTCTCACATTGTCTGTATTGTCTTGTATAGTCTGTTTTTTTTTGTATAGTCCAAGCTGAATGTATAGTATTATTTATGTCCGTACTTTGAGAGTCAGCTGTAACCAAATTCCTTGTGTGTGCCAACACACTTGGCCAATAAACCTGATTCTGATAAATGTAATATATAGATTATATAATTATTTTTCCAGATTTACATCTAGTTTGCATCCACCCAATTTTTAACTAATCAAAAATATGAGAATATGGACAGGTAATTAGCAGATGTACCCTATTAGATTGGTTGTTTCGAGAATTTATGCTTCTGAATATCTCATCAGGGTTTTGCTGAGATTGCATATGTGTATAAACCAAAACAGAAGACAAGAAAGCTGAAAGGGAAAAAATCAGAACCAAGCAATAAACACTGGCAGGACAACAATTTGGAATGTCCTGAAAAAGAAAGAGCCTACTAATGTACTAACAACAAACACTGAATATGTTCCCCAAAGAAAACAATAGCAGCTGATGATAGAAACATTCTGAGGGCTTTGAAGGAAAAAAAACTGAGTAAAATCACCAACAACTTCCACATAGCAGGGGCGAATATGTCACAATCTGCCATTAACAACAACAAGAATTCAAATACCAAATTTTACGTTCGATCGATCGATCGATAAGATAGATAGATAGATGCAGTACAAGTTGATTCAGCAGCAAAGGTTGGTCAGCATCAAAGGATGTGCAACCAAATACAAAGTGTTATTTACTATTTATTTTGTTATATTTATATATACAATTAATAGATGTATATAATATACAAATTATAGATGTATATAATATAATAGGGTAAGGGTAGGGGAAGAAGGGGTAAACAGAGATGTGTGTGTTTGTGTCTGGCATTGGAGGCCCATGCTTATGCAGTGCTCTTTCACACCTCTCAGTCAGGATTTCACAAGCTGTCACTCCTCTTTTGAAATCCAGTGGGGTCTCTCCATTTGACTCCCCTCTGTTTAATAGAGCTGGGGATCAGCCCCTCTTCCACAATGTCTTTATTATATACCCTAAAGTCTTCTCCCAAATTTCTGTCTTTCATTTTCCTTCTCTCTCTCATTTATTGAATTTTTTTAACCAAATGCTTTTAGACTAAAAGAGAAAAATAATGGGATAATACAAAATGTGAGATCTAGAGGAGGTGCCAGAGAGAGCAAAGTGTTGCAATACAAATCAGGACTGCTTTGAAAGGAACAGAAATAAACTTGGCACTAAGATGAGGAAGATTTAAACACATATATAATATTATACTACTATGCATCTACTACTAATATTAATGTAAGCAAAGTGAAGCTAGGCAATGTGTAGAGTAAATCAATGTATATAGCTTTGATAAAGAAACTGATTTGTCTCCAGGATTCCTTTATGTTTTTCTAGGTTTCTTGTTATTCATGTTGCTAATGGAGCTTATCAAAGATAAAACAGATTTTAACATCAGAGTCTATATCAGAGATATAACAAAACTTCAAATGTAAAAAAGACTAAATGTAGTGACAATTTGTATATAATTAGGTAAAAAAAATAAAAATAAATACTAAGGTTTATTATTTAATAATATTGGATAGTGGCCATACAGTTCACCTAGGGGTGAAATCCCTACCTGATCCACAGGTCTGCTAATAATCTTATTATCTCTCAGATCCACTTAGGGTCCAAGAACATAGGCTGTATCTGTGCAACTAAGGACTTCAGCTCTGCATAAGATCATGGATTTGGTCCACATCTGAATAGGTTATTATCCCTTTTACTAGTAGTAATTGATTTTTCACATTTCTTTGTTGTTTCTTTTTTGGTAAAGACCTATAAAACAACATGGTGGCACTTAAAATAAAAATTAAATTGTTCCAAGGATGAACCAAACAATAGTTAATTCTCTGAATCTTGGCATGCATAGACTTGGTTTGCATGGGAAACAGAAACTCCTCATTCATTCATCTTCATGCTTTTTTGTTCATGTTGACAAAAGAGAGGGAGATAGAGAGAGTCCAATGCATATTTAGCTCTGCCTGCTGCACATTGTCTGTAACGAGGGGATAAAGCAAAGTGGCTGGTTTTGGATGCTGGCTCATAAACTTTTCTGTCTGAAGCCCATGGGATTAGGGAAAATTTAAATATATAATATTTAATTCAAACTTAGACTATCCTTGGAGACTCAACTCAGCTTTGGGGATGACATAAAAGCGTGACTTGAAAAGTGGTGGAGAAACATATATAATGAAGGTTTAACCATTTGGCCTCACAACCCATTTGGTTGTCTCAGTAGGATTGAGATTAGTATTTTGACTTTTGCAATTAAATATCTTGGTCTTCTTATCTTGCGCAAAATATTTGTGGATGCATGTGTAGTCTGTGGAAAAGTTGTTTATGCAGGTGTGCTTTAAGTGTGTGTATAAAAAGAAAAAAAAACAGCTTACCATCACATTGTATGAAGCAATAAAGCATGATTTTTTAAAAATATAACGATTGTTTATCACAGACTTCTGAGGTCCCCTGTTAGTCTAGTGGTTAGGATGCGGCGCTCTCACCGGCTGCGGCCCGGGTTCGATCCCCAGTCAGGGAACCGACCCAGCCACTCTTAGTGCCAGTCCCAAGCCCGGATAAATGGGGAGGTTTGCGTTAGGAAGGGCATCCAGCATAAAAACATGTGCAAATTCAAACCTGCGGATGATCCGCTGTGGCGACCCCTGATGGGAGAAGCTGAAAGAAAGTTTGTGTATCACAGATTTCTGTGGTCAAAGAAAAGGCTGAGGCAACAGACTGGTGGTGTGTCAATTTGAAAGCTGAATCAAACTCTGTTCTGTAACAGAAATCAGATTTTGATTCATTCTAAAAGAAAATATACATGGGTGCAGTACATTAGAGGTGGTACACATACTCTCCAAAGCATGCAAATCCTTCACGCCTACAGGTATGTGGTCACAACACACATCATGCTGAGGGGTAAGATTACAAAGGTATAGATACATTGGGAATTGGGCTTCCCTGATGCAAAGTTTTGAGATATACACAGTACATATACCTCATTATTCTCAGTGGAATTGACTGAGATCAGGATTTTTTTAATATATCTTGGTGTTCTTGTCTTCCTCGCAGCTTATAAAAGAATAACATGTCAAATGTTACTTTTTTTTTTAACAAACTGTGGAATTACAATAAAGATCACAAAGGATGAGCAGAATCTGTTAATTTGTTTAAAAGAGGGTATTCAATGAAAATATCATATTGTTAGTGGAGATTGGGATTTGGGCCTTTTTTATGGGTCCATGAATAAGCATTAATATACACTATGTATGTATGTATGTATGTATGTATGTACAGTGAGGAAAATAAGTATTTGAACACCCTGCTATTTTGCAAGTTCTCCCACTTAGAAATCATGGAGGGGTCTGAAATTGTCATCGTAGGTGCATGTCCACTGTGAGAGACATAATCTAAAAAAAAAAATCCAGAAATCACAATATATGATTTTTAAACTATTTATTTGTATGATACAGCTGCAAATAAGTATTTGAACACCTGTCTATCAGCTAGAATTCTGACCCTCAAAGACCTGTTAGTCTGCCCTTAAAATGTCCACCTTCACTACATTTATTATCCTAAATTAGATGCACCTGTTTGAGGTCGTTAGCTGCATAAAGACACCTGTCCACCCCATACAATCAGTAAGAATCCAACTACTAACATGACCAAGACCAAAGAGCTGTCCAAAGACACTAGAGACAAAATTGTACACCTCCACAAGGCTGGAAAGGGCTACGGGGAAATTGCCAAGCAGCTTGGTGAAAAAAGGTCCACTATTGGAGCAATCATTAGAAAATGGAAGAAGCTAAACATGACTGTCAATCTCCCTCGGACTGGGGCTCCATGCAAGATCTCAACTCGTGGGGTCTCAATGATCCTAAGGAAGGTGAGAAATCAGCCCAGAACTACACGGGAGGAGCTGGTCAATGACCTGAAAAGAGCTGGGACCACCGTTTCCAAGGTTACTGTTGGTAATACACTAAGACGTCATGACTTTTGGGTCATAATTCCACTAAACGTGTTTGAAGGAAGAAGAATGATGAGTACCATCCCAAGAACACCATCCCTACTGTGAAGAATGGGGGTGGTAGCATCATGCTTTGGGGGTGTTTTTCTGCACATGGGACAGGGCGACTGCACTGTACTGAGAGGATGACCGGGGCCATGTATTGCGAGATTTTGGGGAACAACCTCCTTCCCTCAGTTAGAGCATTGAAGATGGGTCGATGCTGGGTCTTCCAACATGACAATGACCCGAAGCACACAGCCAGGATAACCAAGGAGTGGCTCTGTAAGAAGCATATCAAGGTTCTGGCGTGGCCTAGCCAGTCTCCAGACCTAAACCTAATAGAGAATCTTTGGAGGAAGCTCAAACTCTGTGTTTCTCAGCGACAGGCCAGAAACCTGACTGATCTAGAGAAGATCTGTGTGGAGGAGTGGGCCAAAATCCCTCCTGCAGTTTGTGCAAACCTGGTGAAAAACTACAGGAAACGTTTGACCTCTGTAATTGCAAACAAAGGCTACTGTACCAAATAATAACATTGACTTTCTCAGGTGTTCAAATACTATAAAATAATATACTATATATATCGTATTTTTCGGACTATAAGTGCCTTCTCTCGTGCGTGCCCCGCCCACACGGAGCTGCTCGCAATCGGGCTTCATGGAGAACACCTGAGGCTCATTTCACTCACTCATCCCATCTCCTATATAAACCCCTGACTTCCACACTCTCGCCGTCTGTTATTGCACGTTATGCGGGTGGTACTCGAGTCTCTCTGTTCATGTGGACTGCGCCTCTTTCCAGGCGCACCTTGGATTATTGCTTTCCTTTCTTCCGGATTCCTTCATTCGGAGTATATTTATGGACTGCTTCTTTTCGGTTCAGGAATTTGTGGACCGCGCTTCCGCAGCGCACCACCAGATTAACTCTGCGAACGCTGGTATTTGAGTTGGCTCTGCCTTTTGATTTTTAATAAAACTTTGTATGCTGTTACTTCGGCTTTCGCCTCCATTTCAGCATTACAGTAAGCCGCTACTTTTTTCCCATGTTTTGAACCCGGCGGCTTAAACTACGAAGCGGCTAATTTATGTATTGTTCCTGGGTTTTTTCCGGTTTCACAAACTTCAAGCCAAAAAACTGAGCGACATAACATTAGACCAATGAAATTTCCGAACGGAAACGAAAAAACGCAAAAAAGTGTGTGTGTGTGCGCGCGGAGGGGGGGTAGAGACGATAAGCGGAGGCGGAGGGAAAACTCGTTTTTTACTATCACTCCTGTACACTACGTATCCCTAAACTTTAAAATTTTAACTTTTTCTTCTTTGTTTATCTTAATTTTCGTCACAATCTTTGCTTTCTGGCTTCGCTTCGCCCTCCAGCAGCGGCGTCTTGACCTCATACCTCAATTTTTTGCTTGCGTAACAAAGCAAGAAAATCGCCCGCTCGTACCTCGGAAAACTCGTACATTAATGCACTCGTAGGTCAAGATACCACTGTAGTTGTGAAAGGATGGAGGAAGACAGTGAACAATGACTTACTTGGTAGGCTACTGTTTAGATACAAGCCATTGTAGTGCGTTGAGTCAGGGTGAAGGGAGAGCTCGGTAACTCCAGTTGCAACACATCATATAAGCACAGGCAGGTTTCCAAAACTCGTGTTTTTTTTTTATTTTTCTTGGTAACAGCGTTATGGGTTAGTCAAAAAACTTAGAAATGAGCATCAGAAAATAATGAGCACATAATCCTCAGTCTCACACGCAAACACACGCAGTAATACCGGGAGAATGCAGTGACGTGCTATTCCCAAAATGCCGCTCTGCTCTTAAAGGAGCCACAACATATTTCACCAGTTACACCGTGTAACAGACACTCTCTTTCGGTAAAGCCTGTGTAAAGTTCATTAGTTTCAGTGTAGACACAGCTTATACACAGGTGCGGCTTATTTATGTTAAAAATAAAAATATTTGTAAAATTCAGTGGCTTATATAAGGGTGCGCTTTATAGTCCGGAAATTACGGTGTAATATATATATATATATATATATATAAGTATGGTGTGTGTGTGTGTGTGCATGAAATATGTCAGTCCTGACCTTGCAGAAAAATACTTTCTAATAAAATATGCAAAACCAAATTGTTTTATAAGTTTAAGGTTAAATTTAGGTTCATTACAGCATTAATTAGCTGTTCATAATAAAGCCAAGGATACTTTCACAAGGATACTTTGGAAAAACAGTCACAGATGAGAGAGATAGGGACAGAGTTTATCGCATTTGGGTGTATGCAAATTTCTTGTTTATATTTATCTATTTATGCATTCTAATTCCTGTTCTGCTTTTCAATTGCTGTGGTTTGCTTTACTTGGTGCTCAATGTATTGTTTAAAGCCTAATCAGAAAGCAGCATGTCCCCAGCTATTTGTTTTCAGAATCCCCTGTGTTTGAGAGTTCCCAGATGTGGTGGGAAGGCAGGGAGTCAATTGTTTATACAGCAGCGAATCTTTCCCAAACACGCGTTATATCAGTCCTGCACAGATATCTATCAAGGGAGGCTGAAGTTACAATGCTTTTCTTTTTCCCTTTCACTCTCCTTCTCCTCAAGCCAGGCAGATGTGAAAGCCCTTCGGCTAGCGAATTATAAACTCCCAACCCACCTGCTGAAGGCTCAGACGCACCAACTTGCCTCAGATCGATCGCTTGTTGTTGCAGCTGGGCTTTGCATGATGGTTTATTTAAGCGACTCCACATGCTTGTCAAGGGAGGGGGGGATGGAGGGACAGAGGGGTAGAAAGCAGCTGAATACATAAAACAAGCACTCAAAACCACTTTGTGGTTTGAGAAAAGAGAAAATTAAATAATAATCAAGATAGTTTTATCTAATTTTCTGGGATTGTAAATTACCTTTATGATAGAGATCCCAGAATGGGGACATCACCCTGCTTTGGCATATGTGTTGTGTAATTATTGAATACAAAATATCTTAATACAAGGATTCATAGTTATGGGGAAATCACAGATCATTGTGTCAATGTAACAATTTAGTTTGAGCTTATTTTAATAAAGTACATATGCTAAACCATGGGTCTAAAGGGGACTGTGGCTGAAATTTAATTATAAATTTGACTTTTTGGAAAAATCTGTTTTTTGGAAAGAAAAAAAAAAGTTTCTGTTTCACAAGTTTCTGTTTGTATTTAATTTGAAAATGTTGCTACTTTGTGAAATAGGCAGAAATATTAGTCTGGTGAAAGCTAAATAGTTTAAAATCTTAGATTTACTCTTAGGTTTTAATTACATTATAAAAAGTTCCATTTATACTTTTGAACAAATTGAAAAGTAGGTCAATTGATTTCAGACTTTTTTGGTTCCTGGGCTCCTAAAATAAGACAAAGAACTGGCAGCTTTGATTGTTTCATAAAATGCTTATCAGGAATGCACAATCATCTAAAGAGTTTGCAAAAAATGGTGTGTGTGCGTATGTGGGGGCGGGGCGGGGCGGGGGTGGGTGGTAGAGAGCTGCAGTTTTATAGAAAGACCTTGTTGAAGAAAGAGGTCAAAGACAAATGGTCATACTGGTTTGAGTTGACAGGTAGGCTACAGTAACTTAATTAACTTTTTGCGACCATGGTGAGCAGAAAAAAGTTCCACTTCTGTCAGCAAAGTTCAGGAAACTATAACTAATGTTCTTTCATAATTAGATATGTTGTGTATTTATTATTATTTATTCATACTGCACTGTTTAGAGGACTCCAATTTAAATTTACAATCTTGTTAAAATAACACTGCATGATTTTGTCTTTTAACTAGATGCAAAATATGATATCCATAGAAAATATAAATCAGCATAAACTATAGCAGAAAGGGCAACTGAGCAGGTTTATGGATGCTGAAATTGGCACAGTGACTACACAGATAATACACTTCTATCCTGCCTGGCTGAAGGCATCACTTCTTGCTTGGCTACAGATGCCACTCTGCCTCCTCGCTCTGCTGAGGATGTTGTTACATCCACTTGCTTTGTGCTGTATGCTACAAAAAACATTGCTCCCCGTTCAGGCTTCAAGGAGAAGGTTGAACGTCTTTAATGTTGAACACCTAGTTTCTTACTCTGCTGAGTGAGTGAGAGAAGTGGGAGGTATGGGGGCAGTTTGTAATCTTTGTTGCTTCATCATGACTTGAATCATTCACGATTTGAATACTATGAATGAATTAAGAAGGAGCCCAGACACAACTTCACTGGACCCTTGACTCTTTGTTAATCTTAAAGACTAGCAATATCTAAACAGAAATGTAAACAGAATAAGGGAATTTTGCTGTCTGCAACCAAAGAAAAAAATATTTACTCTAGCATGTGGTCAATATTAATAACTCCTGGGGCAATAGTTCAATTCAAAACAATTTTATTTGTATAGCACTTTTAACAATGGGCATTGTTGCAAGCATGAGCAAGCCGGTAGGGACTGTGGCAAGGAAACCCTCCCTGAGATGGCATAAGGAAGAAACCTTGAGAGGAATCAGACTCAAGAGGGAACCTATCCTCATCTGGGTGGCACCGGCTGTCCAGTTCTAACAGCTAAACGATGTTGAGTATAGCAGACTGTTGAAATTAAGTACAGTCTAAATCCATCCTCAAAGCTCCTGTCTTACTTTGTAATTTCATGGATCCCCAGGGTGTTGATGAGAATCCCCAGCTGCACAGAGTGGCCTCCAATCGAAGACAACACCATCCGGACGCAGGCCAGGATGAAGGCAGATCCGAGGAGAGGTGCAGAAACAGTGGTCACTGGTACCTCAATAGTTTAACTCGACTGAGAGAGAGAGCGAGAGAGAGAAGAGAGGTGACGGGGAGAGAAAGATATGGATTATTAAGTATTCTTATTGTTGTATAAAAGTTAAGAACACTGTGCAGTTTGGGATTCCAGCAAGACTAGCTATGGCAGCATAACTAAAAGGGAGAGCCAGAAAGTAACACAGACATGATGAGGGATCTATGGTATAAAAGACAGCCCATTATATCACCATCAACAAAACTGAGTGAACGTGTGAGAGAGAGAATGACCGCATACAATTATCCCAACTCACTGAACACTCTACATCAATGATCCCTCCAGTCCTGCTCCTTTACGTAAGAAAAATCTAATTATCAAAGGCTTTACTAAATAAATGTTTTCAGCCTTGACTTAAACACTAAGACTGTGTCTGAGTCCTGAACACTAATTGGAAGGCTGTTCCATAACTGTGGATCTTAGTAAGAGAAAGATCTGCCCCCTGCTTTAGTCTTGATTATTTGAGGTACCAACAAATAGCCTGTACCTTTTGATCCAAGTAGGCATGGAGGATAATAATGGTACAGAAGTTCACTCAGATACTGCAGCGTGAGACTGTTAAGTGTTTTATATGTGAGTTGCTGGTATTTTATAATCAATACAATATTTAATTGGAAGCCAGTATAGACTGATTAAAACAGGGGTGATGTGGTCATATTTTCTAGATCTAGTAAGGACCCTTGCTGCTGCATTCTGGACTAGCTGAAGTTAATTTATAAACTTACTTGAACACTCAGACAGTGACACTAGTTTAATCTAGATTTAACAAAAGCATTAACTAGTTTTTCTGCATCTTGTAACATCATATTTCAAATTTTAGCAATATTTCAAAGGTGAAAGAAGGCCATCCTGGTAATGTTAGTCATTTGAGCCTCAAAGAACAGACCAGGGTAAATAATCACACCAAGGACTTTGACTGCTGTACACAATAAGAGACACAAAGACCATACAGAGATGATACATAATCAGAAAGTTTACTTCTAGCTGCATATGGTCCTAGTAAAAATAAAAGTTATATCTTATCTGGTTTTTCTGGTTCTCACAGATGTGTAACTTCTTCTTTAAGAGGCTCTCTGTCCTCAACTTGTTACCTGTATTAATGGCACCTGTTTGAACTCGTTATCAGTATAAAAGACACCTGTCCACAACCTCAAACATTTAGACGCCTAACTCTACAATGGCCAAGACCAAAGAGCTGTCAAAGGACACCAGAAACAAAATTGTAGACCTGCACCAGGCTGGGAAGACTGAATCTGCAATAGGTAAGCAGCTTGGTATGAAGAAAGCTTGGAGCAATTATTAGAAAATGAAAGACATACAAGACCTAATAATCTCCCTTGATCTGGGGTGCCACGCAAGATCTCATCCCGTGGGGTCACAAGGATCACAAGAACGGTGAGCAAAAATCCCAGAACCACACAAGGGGACCTAGTGAATGACCTGCAGAGAGCTGGGACCAAAGTAACAAAGGCTACCATCAGTAACACACTACGCCACCAGGGACTCAAATCCTGCAGTGCCAGACATGTCCCCCTGCTTAAGCCAGTACATGTCTGGTCCCGTCTGAAGTTTGCTAGAGAGCATTTGGATGATCCAGGACAGGATTGGGAGAATATCATATGGTCAGATGAAACCAAAATAGAACTTTTTGGTAAAAACTCAACTTGTCGTGTTTGGAGGAGAACGAATGCTGAGTTGCATCCAAAGAACACCATACCTACTGTGAAGCATGGGGGTGGAAACATCATGCTTTGGGGCTGTTTTTCTGCAAAAGGACCAGGACGACTGATCCATGTAAAGAAAGGAATATATGGGGCCATGTATCGTGCGATTTTGAGTGAAAAGCTCCTTCCATCAGCAAGGGCATTGAAGATGAATCGTGGCTGGGTCTTTCAGCATGACAACGATCCCAAACACACCGCCCGGGCAACCAAGGAGTGGCTTCATGAGAAGCATTTCAAGGTCCTTTAGTGGCCTAACCAGTCTCCAGATCTCAACCCCATAGAAAATATTTGGAGGCAGTTGAAAATCCGACTAAATACTTATTTTCCACCATAATTTGCAAATAAATTCTTTAAAAATCAGACAATGTGATTTTTTTTTTTCTTTTTTTTTTCCTCATTTTGTCTCTCATAGTTGCCTCTCTCATCTTTAAACGCGCCCGCTCGCGTTTAATCACCTTTTGGTGACCCTTCCGCTCGTCTCTCTGCTTGGTGTGTCTCCCTCTCCTGGAGGTTGGTGTCTCTCTCTCTTCTTTATGGGCGTTGCCAGACTGAGACAGAGCACACTGATTAGTCTCATCAGCTGCAGGAGTTTCTTACCTCTCGTTCCGTCCAGCTCCGCCCTCTACTCATGCACCGCTGGTAAAGACATTTATTCAGGGCCATTTGTGTCGACCTCCCAGTAACACTCCCTAACAGAATAATCTGTCCTTGCACCATTGACACTCATACTTGTAGTTAACGTGAATGTATGCTTAACCTGGTAACGTGGTGTGGTACTTTGCGGCAGATTTTAAAAGTTTTGAGACTGAGACTATGACTTATACTACAAGAAATTAGAGCAGCACCTTCCCGAGTGGGATGTATACCACCCTCATCTAATAGGCCAGCATTGCCCTCAAAATTGCTCCAATTATCAATAAAGCCCACATTGTTTTTTTAACACCATTCGGACATCCAGCAGTTAGTAACCGTAACCTGCTGTAAGCTACATCACCATGCTGCATTGGGATGGGGCCAGAACATTTTACAGAATCAGACATTGCCTTACTCTTTTTTTAACCTCTGAATATTGGAGGCATATATCATGAGCTTCTGTGTAAAATACTATCTTAGAGAACCTATGCTTTCCTAGAAACCTAAGCTTACCTTCCATGTCCGGCGCCCTAACTCCTGGTATTCACGCCAAACAAATTAACAAAAGGAAAGCTACGCCACAGCCATTCAATAATGAATTAAATGTCAAATTTAAATGTTTCTGCAGATTACAGTATGTAAATTATAGAAATATGACACAATCTATCATAGATTAGATTATATAAATACTCCAATTATAGACGTCTGAAATAATAAATGTTGTGGCTATATGTCAGTGGAACTGCGAAGGTGAAAGAAAAAACTAACAGTGTATAAGCATAGATAGCAATGTAGAAAAAAAAAATTTAATTACAAAGTTTATTTTTGTAATAATGGCATGATATGATACAGTCTGATGACACTTTCCAAGTCACTTTGCCTGGCAAACTATTCACCTTTCTCTAAGCAAATCCAATGTGAATGTGTAGTCTACACATAATACTTTTGGCATGCTGGAGCATTACAGTAAGGACTACAAACAAGTGAAGCAGCCTAATTTGTCCACTGACCTGAAAGAAATGTGGCTTTCCAGCTCATGTATGCTGTGTCAAGAGTCATACTCATTAAGCATGCTGTTGTGGAACTTATAGACATTCTAACAATTTCTGTCTTTAAACAATGTCTTAAATGAATGAATTTCATCAAACATTTAAAAAAAATTATTTAACTGTGGAAATAGTATTGTAAAGCTGTCTCTTAATAATATAATAAATATAATAATAATATAAAATTACTGTAATATGACTGATCTATTTTTATGTAAAAATGTGCTAGATTTTTTTTCCAATCCCAATATTCTCCACTGTCAAGCTGAATAAATTACGTTTTTTTTAATTAGAATTCTTAACTACTGTAATATAAATGTAATAATCAGCAGTTTGTAAAAAACAGCCATGCTTCAGAAAAATATAAGAATTTATGACAGCCTGATATCTGTGTCAATTCTGTCATTTTGTCAATAATACTGCAATCTCTCTTTTAAACTGTTTATGCAGAACCTGGGCTAAACTTAAATAAAATAAAAATAAAATATGTTTGCATTTGACTTACTAACACATGCAATGCCCTATTTGATACAGCATTCAAACGCATATGAAAAGAGATTTATACATTTATACTTCACCCCAGGTTCTCAATCCACAATTTAAAAAGAGATGACAGTATTATTGTCTTACAACAAATGCAGTGCCCTATTTGATACAGCATTCAAAAGCATATAATCATGTGATGACCCGCCATTACTGGTGGACTGGACTTTGCTGGTGGAGACACTGTATGCATTTGTATGTGGTTCTGTTTAAACATGGTGACCTCTGTTGGTACAGTTAAGCCATTCTTGTATATGATCAATATGCTATCTAATTGCTATGCTATCTAGTTCTACTGTATGTTGATTCTAATATCTATTCTATCTGGTTCTAATCAAAAAGGCAATTATTCTAAATTTCCTGACATAGCAGCTGTATCAAAAATGGCAAGAATCAAAATATGTCACTGGTTAAATAGCTTCAATCTGTTTTTATTTTCCACAGAGTTCTACATTTCTATGTATCATGTATCATTTATCAATAATTATTAATATTTGCTCAGCATTCTCTTTTCAAGACAAAAGTGCCAATTTTCAATTGGGTCATTTCAATCACTGTAATGGCTATTTATGTCAGTATAAACAACACTTTTATTAGGGACTAAAACATTGGAATTTTAATCTCCTATGGACATTGTTTAAACTGCCCCCTCAATCTACAAGAAAAATTGCACACTATAACTTTTCAATAACATGTTTAATAGAGCTCACATTAAAACTATTGTTCTGGAATCGAGCAGTGAAGAGTACACCATTTAGATCCCTTAATCAAATGCATCTACACATTCTGCTGTTTTTTATGTCATTAGGACAATTTCTAAGAAGTAGTGTTTTCAAATGTTACTCTAATTTACCTGTGTTTTTTTTGGAGGCAGTTCAATATTAAAGATAGGATAATGATGGTCAGTATTCAACAGGGTTGTGACTGACTCCCTATGGCATTAGTGACTGGAACATTCTTGCATCCTTGCCACTCTCTTTACTTACCATGCCATTGTAGTCTGTGAATTGGGTTCTGTTGGTCCCTGAGATATAGATAATTGATTTTTTGCAATTACGTTTGCAAAAAGTATGGAAATTGAATCATTGACTTAGGTGATGGGACTGGACAATAATAGTGCCCATTGCTTTTTTTTTGCTTCCTCCACAGATCGATATTTAGTTATGTGGAGCTCTAGTAGTGGTATGTTAAGTGTTATTTTCAACATTTTTATAATTGTAATTTTTTCTACAAGATGTGTAGTGTCTAGATGCCTAATTTATGTTTGATGTAATCACTTGGCATCACAATGACCTTTTTGCTGCCATCTTGGCTAGGGGTCTCGCCTGCCTTATTTCCAAAACATTGCTAAACTACAAAAACCCTGTAAAATAAAACATTTACACATTTAGAACAATTTAGTAACTGGACGCTCTTCTTTTCAGATGTGGCTTCCCCATGCTGGGGTTATTTCTCCATGCCCAGCAGGGAATCTGCTTTGTGGCTTTTAATAACCTGCCTTTTGGTGTGCTACCTCCTGAGACACATTCATCTCTCTCTTTCTTTGTCTTTTTTCTCTTTATTCCTGCCAATCTGTTTCTAACCTACCAGAAGCTGTGTGGATGAGAAGTGAAGGCCTGAGAAATGAAGGTGGTAACAGCAAATGTCTTCCAGTTGCTCAACACCCTAATCCTCCCCCTTTTCTGTCTTGCTCAATCATTATATTGCTGTTTCATTGACTGGGAGGTGTTCTGTTGCAGTAGAATAAATAGTCAGGGGGATTCTAGCACAGTGATTAGTTTGTCAGTCAAGGCTGTGAGGTGGGAGGAGGACAGGGAAGGAAAATAGAGCGAGAGAGGAGGGTAAAGACGGTGTAAATCCTGAAAATCATGAAATATCAGGGGGCCACCTCCACAAATAGTCAAGAGTGCTGGCTGACATCACTGAATGCTCCACACCACCTGTTACAGAAAGCAACATGTGCTGTGTGTACTTACCTTTATTTTAATGAAACTTTACTGCTGGCCATGCTAGGGCTAGCACTATAGTACTTATGAGACATCTCTCTTAGTCACACACACAAACATACACATTAAGCTGTATAAACTACCTCACCTTCTATATTTCAGCCTGCATGGTCTGACTGTTATGGAATTATTATTTAATGTAATATGTTTAATGAAATTTTATTTATGCACATCAATACCTGAATGCAATTTCAATTGTCACTCATAGTTATAGATATAAAGTTTACAATTTTCCTCCCATTATGTTTGTATAGGTGATATTTTTAATATATGCATGCTTTTTAAACACATATAAATATCTAAATCTAGCAATTGTAGGATCATAATTGTACATGATCCTATAATAGGACAAGTATTTAAATAAAAGCATTAAAGGAGAATAAAAAAATTATGCTGTTGCTTGGAAGCTGTGCCATATTTGGTTTGGTGCATTAAATCAGTTCTTTAGGGCTGATCCCAGGAGACTTCCTGATGTAGTCCTATTTCAGCAAATAGTAAAGTAAAAGAAATCGTATACTATTTGTATATATGAGCCAATGGTTTATGAAATTTGGATAAAGCAAATGAATAAACTTTAAAAAGCATTTTAGCAATGTTTCTGGTGTTCATCAATAGAAAGTTACATGATATGCAGAAGATTCAACAAAGATAGAGACTAGCCTATGTATCAAGTCTTTTTTATTAGTCTCACAGAGTAAAATATTCATCATATATGTATGTAATTGTTAGGACACGGACCACGAGGCGAAAGCGGAAGTAACTCAATCATGCTTTATTTAAATCACAAACACACACAAGTCATGAAGAGTTACAAACCAAAAGTAATCCACGGAACTGAAAGTAATCCACAGAACGGAAAGCAAACCACAGAACCAGCGGGGAATGCTGGCAGCCTCGAGCAAGGTTGGTGTCCGTAGCCATATAGTAGGTCCAACACTAGAGAAGTCGGAACGGAGGCTTATATGCTGCATTGGTAACGAGAGACACCTGTCACCGGGAACGGCAGAGCAAGGCAGCGTGACAGCTACCGAGGGGGGCGTGGCAGGTGGATCCCTGACATTACCCCCCCAGAGGCGGCACCTGACGCCCCAAAACCACCCACACCAGGTGGGCCAGGGCACTCCGAGGAAGACCCCGCCAACCGTCCAGGGTTGAAGGATGAGGCCTGGAACGCACTGCCAAGAAACCGGGGAAGGTCTAGAAGGACCCAAGGTGGAGCAACTCAGCTGCGGAGGCCTGGAGTAGAGTGATGCCCTCTGTGAGGAACTGGAACAGAGCGTCGTCCTTAATGAAGACTGGAGGCTAAACGATGTCCTCGGCGGAGCTTACAGACTGGACGTCCCCCAGGGCGGAGATCGGAGGCAGCGCGACATCCTCTGCTCAGATGACATCGTCTAGAGAGCCGCGTGCTTGTGGGAACTCTGGAATGGAGCCGCACGCTCTTCAGAACTAAGAAACGGAGTGGCACGCCCACGGGAACCCCGAAACAGAGCGGCATGCTTGGTGGATCTCTGGAACGGAACAACGCACTCTGAGGAACTCTGGAACAGAGCGGCGCAGTCTGAGGAACTCTGAAGCTGAGCGGCACCTTCAGCGGAACACTGAAGCAGGTCCACCAATGTCATACAGAATATCCCCAAGAATAGCCCGAAGAAAACAGCCTGTTAGCCAAAATTGCCTTCTTTGATGCTCCACAGCGTACTGGCTTAAGAGAGAGCATCCCCAGACAAGAGGGAAATAAAAAAGGCGATTTTGGCTCGCTCGGTGGGGAATTGGGATGACTGTGTCCCGATATAGCCGCAGGCGCTCCCCAGGAAGCCACTCCACTCGGCCGCATTGGCGTAAAAATGAGCCGGGAATCCCCTAGTGCTCTCAGAGGGGTGTGGCGCGGTGCAGCCGCGCTTCCATGATCCGGCTCTGGTGAGTCTGAACCCGCTAGGAGCGGCACAGAGCTTTTGGGGGAAATCCAAATCTGGGTTCGGCTGCCGATCCATTGTGGTAGGGACAATCTGTTTTTGGTTTCGGACGGACCTTCTGTTAGGACACAGACAACGAGCCGAAAGCGGAAGTAACTCAATCATGCATTATTTAAATCACAAACACACACAAGTCATGAAGAGTTACAAACTGAACGGAGAGTATAATCTGAGGAAGGAAAGTAATCCATGGAACTAAAAGTAATCCACAGAACGGAAATTAAACCACCAACCAGCGGGGAATTCTGGCATCCTCGAGCAAGTTCGGTGTCCGTAGCTATATTGTAGGTCCGACACTAGAGAAGTCGGAACGGAGGCTTATATGCTGCATAGGTAACGAAAGACACTTGTCTCTCGTTAATGCCTGGAGAGGCAGAGCAAGGCAGCATGACAGCTACTGAGGGGGGCGTGGCAGGTGGATCCCTGACAGTAATATAGGTATATAAGTGTAATAATTATAATTTGGATTATAAATTATTGCTAACCGTTTTTCTAATAATAACAATAACAATATTAATAATAATAAAATAATAATAATAATAATTCTCCTTCTTCTTTCGGCTTCTCCCATTAGCGCACTTCAGCGGATCATCTGTCTCCATACCACCCTGTCCTCTACATCTGCCTCTTTCAAACCAACTACCTGCATGTCTTTCCTCACCACATCCATAAACCTTCCTTTTGGATTTCCTCTTTTCCTACTTTCTGGTGTCTCCATCCTCAGCATTCTCCTACCGATATACCCCATGTCCCTCCTTTGCACATGTCCAAACCAACTCAATCTCACCTCCCTCACCTTGTCTCCAAAACGTCCTACATGTGCTGTCCCTCTAATAAACTTATTTCTAATCCTGTCCATCCTTGTCACCCCCAATGAAAATCTCAACATCTTCAGCTTAGCTACCTCCAGCTCCACCTCCTGTCTCTAAAAATCTTTCAACATAGCAGGTCTCACCACAGTCCTTTAAACCTTTCATTTTACTCTTGCAGATACCCTTCTATCACCAATCACTCCTGCCACTCTTCTCCACCCACTCCACCCTGTCTGCACTCTTTTTCTTCACTTCTCTAACACACTTTTCATTACTTTACACTGTTGACCCCAGGTATCTGAACTCATCCACCTTTACCACTTCTCCCTGCAACTGCACCACTCCACTGCCCTCTCATTCACAAACATGTACTTTGTCTTAGTCTTACTGACTTTTATTCCCCTTCTCCCCAGTGCATACCTCCACCTCTCAAAAGCTCTTCTCAACCTGCTCCCTACTCTCACCAAATATTAGTAGTGCTCTTCCTTAGCATAAAACCATACCGTTGATCACAGATGGAAATCCTCTTCCCTCACCCTGGCTTCCACTACTCTATCCCATAACTTTATGGTGTGACTGACCAACTTTATTCCCCTGTAGTTACTGCAGGTCTGCACATCTCCCTTATTCTTAAAAACCGGTACAAGCAAACTCCTTCTCCATTCCTCAGGCATCCTCTTACCTTCCAATTCAATTCATTTCATTTTTATTTGTATAGCGCTTTTAACAATGAACATTGTCTCAAAGCAGCTTTACACAGATAATGTGGTGATTAAAAGTAAATATGTTCTTTGTAAGTAAGTTTGTTCCTGATGAGCAACTGTGACAAGGAAAAACTCCCCGAGATGGCATAAGGAAGAAACCTTGAGAGAAACCAGACTCAAGAGGGAACCCATTCTCATCTGGGTTGCACCGAATATCCATTTGAAGCAGATATACAATGTTGCGGGGTACAGTGATGGTGATCAGAAGCAAACTGTAGAGAGAGAGAGAGAGAGAGAGAGAGAGAGAGAGAGAGAGAGAGAGAGAGAGAGAGAAGAGGCTGACAGGTAGAGAAGGATATGGATTATTAAGTGTCCTTATTGTTGTATGAAAGTTAATGTCACTGTGCAGTTTGGACTCCGGTAAGATTTGCTATGGCAGCATAACTAAAAGGGAGAACCAGAAGGTAATACAGTGGAACCTCGGAGCTCGCGGCCTCAGCGCTCGCGACCTCGCATGCTCGCGACTTTCATTCCGACCGGCGACTCTCATTCAAATCGGCTCGTGAGCAACCGCGAGCTGCTCAAAACGCTAGTTTTAACATTTCTAATCAAGGTTTATCTAATTAAAATTGTCTAAAAAATGCTTTAAAACTATTTTTATTATGTATGGAGTGAAATAGTGTTATTTACTCATTTAAATCGATTTCGTATAGTGTTCTTTGGGTTTTTACTGGGTTGGAAGGGGCATATCAAAAGGTCGCGAAAATTCGGAACTCGCGACCGGTCTTGGTCCCTTACCCTCGCGAGCTCCGAGGTTCCACTGTACAGACATGAGGGCTCTCTGGGATAAGAGCCGACCCACCACACCACTGTCAACAAACCTGAGTGAACATGTGAATGTGAGGGGACGACAGCATACAAATATCCCAGTTCACCAAACACTCTATATTTATGTTCCCTCCAGATCTGAGCCTTTACCTAAGAAAAAAAAAATCTACTGATCAAAGACTTGACTGAATAAATATGTTTTCAACCTCAACTTGAACACTGAGAATGTGTCTGAGTCCTGAACACTGATTGGAAGGCTGTTCCATAACTGTAGGGCTTTATAAGAGAAAGATCTGTCCCCTGCTGTAGTCTTCATTATTTGAGGAACCAACAGATAGCCAGCACCTTTTGATCTAAGTAGGCGTAGAGGATCATACTGGTACAGAAGTTCACTCAGATACTGCGGTGCAAGACCGTTAAGTGCTTTAAACGTCAGTAGTAGTATTTTATAATCAATGCAAGATTTAATTGGGAGCCAGTGTAGACTGATTAAAACAGGGGTGATGTGGTCATATTTCCTAGATCTAGTGAGGACTCTTGCTGCTGCATTCTGAACTAACTGAAGCTTATTTATGCACTTATTTGCACACCCAGAAAGTAAACCGTTACAGTAATCTAATCTAGAAGTAACAAAAGCATGAACTAGTGAACTTTCTGCATCCTGTAACGACGCAATATTTCTAAGGTGAAAGAAGGCGATCCTGGTAATATTATTCATGTGAGCCTCAAAGGAAAGACTCGGGTCAATAATAACACCAAGGTCTTTGACAGCCAAACATGCTGAAACAGAAACACCGTCCAGAGGTGCTACGTAAATGCTTCTAGCTGCTTCTAGCTGGTCCTAGTAAAATTACTTCCGTCTTATCTGAGTTGAGCAGAAGAAATTTATCAAGCATCCACTGAATAATGTCCTTTACACACTTCTCAACATTGTTAAGCTGATCTTTCTCATCTGGCTTTGCTGAAATATACAGCTGTGTGTCATCAGCATAGCAATGGAAGCGAATCCCATGTTTATGAATAATTTCACCAAGAGGCAGCATATATAAAGAGAAAAGCAGAGGGCCTAAGAAAGATCCTTGAGGAACACCAAACTTTACCTCAGAGAGTGTGGAGAACACACCATTTACATCAACAAACTGATAGCGATCAGTCAAATAAGACCTGAGCCAAGAGAGAGCTGTTCCCTTTATTCCAACAACGTTCTCAAGTCTAGCAAGTAGTATAGTGTGATCAATGGTGTCAAAAGCTGCACTAAGGTTGAGCAAAACAAGTAAGGAGACAAAACCCTGATCAGAGGCCAATAACAGGTCATTTACCACCTTAAATAGCGCAGTCTCTGTGTATGATGAGGCCGAAATCCTGACTGATAGGTGTGAGCATAACTGCTGTGCTACAACCTTTTCTAAAATGTTGGATTTAAAGGGGAGATTTAATATTGGTCTGTAGTTGGACAGCTGACATGGGTTAAGGTCAGGTTTCTTAATTAGGGGGTGGATAACTGCCAGTTTGAAGGATTTTGGTACATAACCAGTGCTAATGGAAAAGTTTATTATTTTTTAAACAGGTTCAATTACCTTTGGAGTTATCTGTTTAAAGAAACTTGTAGGCAAGGGATGGAGAATGCAGGTTGATGATTTTGATGAGGAAATTAATGAAATTAAGTCATTCTCATGAAAAGGAGTGAAGCTTTGTAATTGATTTTCTGCTATAATTACACTGCTGTCTACAGGGTTACTTGTAAAATAATTTGGATTTATATTAATTGTCTGGATTTCTTGCCTGATGTTTTTAATTTTATTATTTTAAAAAAGTTCATGAAATCATTACTACCTAATGATTGTGTGCATGTTAGTGCAGTGCTTTTATTCCCTGTTAATTTTGCTACCGTGCTGAATAAAAATCTAGGATTATGCTTGTTATTTTCTATGAGGGTGGATAAATATGCTGATCTAGCAGCACTAAGAGATAAGAGGCTCTCCTTCCATGCTATTTGAAATACTGTCAGTTTTGTTTGACGCCATTTACGTTCTAATTTCCGAGTGGTCTGTTTTAAGGTGCGTGTATGATCATTATACCACAGTGCTAATTTTTTCTCCCTGATCATTTTGGTCTCAAGGGGAGCTACATCATCTAGAGTATAATGTAACATTGATTCTAGGTATTCAGTGGCCCAGTCGAGCTCTGCGGGCTCAAACGGTGATCTATCTAATATCGTAATTTCTGGAAGATTATTGATAAAACGCGCTGCTGTAGCTGACGTGAAAGTACGCTTAACACGGAAACGTGGTGAGGTAGAAATGCAATGACTGAGGCAGATTTTAAAAGAGATGAGATAATGGTCTGAAATAGCCTCAGACTGTGGAATTATGAATGTTTTTTTTATTTTTAAACCAAATGTTAACAACAAATCGAGAGTGTGTCCACCACTATGAGTGGGTCCTATAACATTCTGATTAATTCCAACTAAATCTAGAATGGACACAACTGCTGCTCTTAAGGAGTCTTTCTGATTATCAAAATGAATATTAATGTCACCAATAATTAATGCTTTGTCTAAAGAAGTAGCTAAATTTGTGATGAAATCTGCAAATTCTATGAGAAAATCAGAGTAGGGCCCTGGGGGTCTATAAATAATAATTAGTGGAATTGACTGACTGGACCTGCTTTTGGACACTGAATATTTTATGCTGGTGTAAAAAACTTCAAATGTTTTACATTTGTGTTTAGTCTTTTGTGTGACGTTTAGATTATTATAATAAATAGCTGCGTCTCCACCTCCTCTGCCATTTAGACGGGGTTGGTGTATGTAACTATACCCAGGAGGACTTGCTTCATTTAATGCTACATATTCATTCGGTTTAATCCACGTTTCTGTCAAACACATTATATTAAACTCCTGGTCGGTAATAATTTTGTTTAAAGTAAGCGCTTTTGACGTGAGAGATCTAATATTCAGCAATCCTATCTTTAGATCAGAGGTGCTGGCTGTGCATTCAGTCCTATTTAATTTAATGTTAATCAGGTTACTAAAACAGACTTTCTGAGAATTCCTATATTTTGGTTTCGCTCGGGGGACAGACACAGTCTCAATTTGGTGGATCCTGAGTGACGACTCTGTGCAGCTAGCAGACGGTCGGTTTAGCCTGTCTGTCTGCTCCCTGGCCTTGGCTCTAGACAGTCACTTGTTAACTAGTGCTGTTCTGAGACTATGACCTATACTACAAGAAATAAGAGCAGCACCTTCCCGGGTGGGATGGATACCGTCCTGCCCTAACAGGCCAGCCTTGCCCTCAAAAATGCTCCAATTATTAATGAAGCCCACATTGTTTTTGGAGCACCACTCGGACATCCAGCAGTTTAGCGACGATAACCTGCTGTAGGCTACATTGGCACGTCGCATTGGGATGGGGCCAAAGCATGTTACTGCATCGGACATTGCCTTCGCTAATTTACACACCTCTATAATATTACTCTTAGTAACCTCTGACTGTTGAAGGCGTATATCATTAGCTCCTGTGTGAAAAACTATCTTAGAGAACCTGTGCTTTCCTAAGAATCTAAGCTGACCTGTTATGTCCGGCACAATGGCTTCCGGTATATACATAACCTGTGCTGCTTGTGCCCCTAAAGGTCTAGCTAATTTCATGTGCCTCAGAATGGAGTCTCCTAAAACCAGAGCTCTTTCAGGTTTCTCAGCGGGTGCTTCACTGAGGAGAGCAAACCTGTTGGACACGTGAAGCAGAGAGGAATGGTGTTCCAATGGGCAAGCCTTAGCGTTAGCTTTGGCTATGCGAGTATGCCGCCGAGCCGTCACCCATTCGCCCCGCAGCGAGGGCTTTAATGCCAGAGTCGGGGGAATGCTAGCTTCACCTAGGGCATCCAGACTTTCCCCTGCAGAAACTGGACTGCTCTCACACTCACTATTTCTCTCTAGACTCTGGATGTGCCCCTCTAATGCTAAGATCTTCTCTGTCAAAGAGCAAACTAGCTTACACTTGTCACAGATAAAATTATCGCTAACAACGGAGAAAAACCAACTAAACATGTCACACTTCACACACTGAATGAACTGGATGTTTGCCATAGCAGAGAAATTACGTACCTTAATGTGATTACTGTAGTGTGTGTTCGTAGTTCTGGTGGGAATGCCCTCCACTCACTGCTTTCATACCCTCAAACAGGGAAAAAAGCGCTCTTCCGAAAGCAAAAATAGAAGAGACAGAGCCAACGGAAAGTAAAGGATGCAGGAAATCAAAACAATATTTAGATATTTTAAAGCGATGAGAAAAAAAAAAAAAAAATCCAAAATCTTCTTAAACAATCTGGGTAAAAACACTGCCATCTCTCCTAAACAAAACCGAATTTCCACTCTTCATCCTCTTAAATGCTGATCTCACTTCCTCCTTACCAATCCTATCCACTTTCTGCTTCACCATCTCTACATCATCCAACCTTCTCTTGCTCTCATTTTCCTCATTCATCAGCTGCTCAAAATAATCCCTTTACCTTCTCAACACACTCTTCTCACTAGTCAACACATTTTAATCTCCATCCTTTATTGCTCTAACTTGCAGCACATCCTTCCCATCTCGGTTCCTCTGCCTGGCCAATGACACATGCTTTTTTCCTTCCTTATTGTTTAATTTCTTATACAGCTCCTCATTTGCCTGTACCATGACTTTTGCTACATCCCTCTCTTCACCTGCTGCCTCATCTTTGTGTACGCCTGCCTACATTTCTCATCTCTCCCAATCCTGTTTCCCCAACCTCTTTCTTCTTACGCGCTCCTGCACTTCCTCATTCCACCACCACGTCTCTTTGTCTCTTTGTCTAGCTGTCTCTCTTATCACTTCAGCAGTAGTTGCCCAATCATCCAGCACCTCAACACAACCGAGCCCGTGTCTGACCTCTTCCTTAAACCTTACACTATAGTCTTCCTCCTTCAGTTTCCACCAACTTATTCTTCTTTCAGTCCTCACACTTCTCCTCTTATTCTTCACCTCCAAAGCCATCCTACTGGCCACCATCCAATGCTGTCTAGCTACACTGCCCCCTGCCAACACTTTACAGTCTCCAATCTCCATCAGGTTGCATCTCCTACATAGAATATAGTCCACTAGTGTGCACCTTCTTCCACTCTTATATGTCACCCTATGCTCCTCCTTCTTCTTCAAATCCATATTCACCACTGCGATTTCCTTCCTTTAAACAAAAAAATCTACCACCATCTGCCCTTCCACATTCATCTTCTTAAGGCTATACATACCCATCACCTCTGTTCTTTTCATCAACATGCAGATTAAAGTCTGCGCCAATCTATAATCATTCTTTCCTAAGTACACTCTCCACAATTTCATTTAACTCACTCCAAAATTTTTCTTTCTCCTCTATCTCATAGCCCACTTGTGGATGATAGGCACTGATGAAATTAATCATCACCCCTTCAACTTTCAGCTTCACATTCATCACTCTATCAGAAACTCTCTTCACCTCTACTACACTCTTACTGTACTCTTCCTTCAGGATCACCCCAACACCAATTCTCTTCAAAACCACTTTAAACCCCCTCCAATTTTCCTGGCCTTACTCCCTTTCCATTTGGTCTCCTGAACACACGTCTACCATTCTCCACTCCATCATATCAGCTAACTCTCTTCCTTTACCAGTTATAGTACCAACAATTAAAGTGCCCACCCAAACCTCCGCTCTTCTCAACTTCTCCTTTCCCTGCTGTCTCTGTAGACGTCTTCCTCCTCTCCTTCTCCTCCTTTGGCCAACAGTAGCCCAATTTCGACCAGTACCCTGTTACTTGTGGTGGTCGTTGGTAACCCGGGCTTTGACCGATTCGGTATGAAATTCTGGTTTGTGATCCTCATATTATGTTTTACACTGGATGCTCTTCCTAATGCAACCCTCCCAATTTATCTGGGTTGGGACTGGCACTAAGAGTGCACTGGCTTATGCAACCCTAATGGCTGGGTTATTTTATATCAGTGGCGGGCCGTGCATTTGGTACTTGGGCCTTCAGTGGGGAATTACCCGACTTAATCCACCTCTTAATACCACCACTATCAAGTTGCAATTATAGAAACCATCAATACAATACAAAAACGCAATATAACAATTTTAGATTAGATTAGATTTAACTGTCATTATACATGTACAAGTACATGGCAACGAAATGCAGTTTAGGTCTAACCAGAAGTTCAATAGCAGCAAGTGCAGGCTATACTGTGTTTACATAAGTTACATAAATTAAATAAAATGGTATTATAGGAGTAATTTACAGATGTGTATGTACTATTAACATAATATACAGATGGCTATTATAAACTGAAATTTACAGAAGGATGTGTACTATGAACATAATATATGGCTATTACTATAAACAGAAATCAGGTGGATTTATACAATGGTAAGTTAGGCAATGGTGAGCAGCAATGCAATGGATATAGAGTAGTGCAAATTCATTAATTATAGACAGAAGCTATCTAGGTAACAGTGCAATGGAAAATGTTATTACATATTCAGTCAGTGTAGATTCAGTTAAAATGTTTTAGTGCAAGATGCATATGTAAACAGTTGGTACTGTAAATAAAAAGTTGGTAGCGCATATAAGCATACGTTTTACGTGTAAACAGTTCATTAGTGTAATAATGAAGTGTGAAATGTGTGTGGGGGGAAATGTAGGAGTGTATGAAGGGCAAAAAGCTGTTCTTCAGTCGGCTGGTCCTGTTCTGGAGGCACCTGAAACGCCTGCCAGAGGGCAAAAGAGAAAAAAGTCTATTGGCGGAATGAGAGGAGTCCTTAAGAATGCTGCGAGCTCGACGCAGACAGCATTTCTTCTGGATTTCCCCCTTGCCTGGAAGTGGAGTCCCTGTGATGCACTGGGCGGTTTTCACCAACTGCTGCAGTGCCTTGCGCTCTGCAACAGAGCAGCTCCCATACCAGAATGTGACACAGCTGGTCAGGAAGCTTTCTATTGCAAAGCGGTAGAAGTTCACCAGGATATCCGAGGAAGCTAATGTTTCCTTAGTGTCCTCAGGTAAAAAAGAGGCGCTAGTAAGCCTTCTTGACCAGGCTGGAGGTGTTGGTAGTCCAGGACAGGTCCCCCGAGATGTGAATCCCCAGGAACTTGAAACTGGAGATGCGCAGTGAAGTGTTCTTCTTGTCCAAATGTGTGAGCACAGAGTGCAGTGCCATGGAAACAGCATCTTCTGTGCTCCTATTGCTGCGGTAGGCAAACTGGTGAGAATGCAATGTGGATAGCAGAGAGTCCTTCAGGTGTGCCAGGACCAGCCGTTTAAAGCACTTCATGACAATAGGTGTCAGTGCTACAGGGTGGTAGTTGTTCAGGCACATTGGGCTGGAGTGTTTTGGCACTGGCACAATGGAGGTGCATTTAAAGCAAGTAGGAACAGCTGCTTGGGCAAGAGACAGGTTGAAAATGTCAGCAAAGACCCCAGCGAGCTGCTCAGCACATGCCCTAAATACGCGTCCAGGGATGTTGTCTGGTCCAGCGGCTTTGTGTGCGCTGATCTGGCTCAGTGCGTTGCAGACATCTGTGGAGGAGAGTGTAATTGGAGGGTGCTCAGCTGAGGGTTTGAACTTGGTGGCAGTTTCTTTGTTGTCTCAACAGTCTGTTGTTTCCCTCTCATGTACTCTGCCTTACACCTACTGACTTTCATTCCCCTTCTTGATGCTGTCCAACCTTTACCTTGAACCAGTCTGTTGTTCCTACTGCACACTTCACTGCCATCCCACTGTCCTCATACATGTCCTGCACCACCCTCACATACTTCTCTGACACACCTGACGTCCTCATACAACACCACAACTCCTCTCTTGGCACCCTGTTGTACGCTTTCTCTAAATTCACAAATACATAATGCAACTCCTTCTGTCCTTTCTTTATACTTTTTCATCAACAGTCTCAAAGCAAATAAGGCATCTGTGGTGCTCTTCCTTGGCATAAAACCATACTGTTGTTCACAGATGGTCACCTCTTCTCTCAGCCTGGCTTCCACTACTCTTTCCCATAACTTCATGGTGTGACTGATCAAGTTAATTTCCCTATTGTTACTGCAGGTCTGCACATCTCCCTTATTCTTAAAGATCGGTACCAGCAAACTCCTTCTCCAATACTCAAGCATCCTCCCACCTTCCAGAATCTTGGTAAACAATCTGGGTAAAAACTCCACTACCACCTCTCCTAAACATCTCCATGCTTCTACCGGTATGTCATCTGGTCCTACCGACTTTCCACTCTTCATTCATTTCATCCGCTGCTCTTACTTCCTCCTTACTAATCCTAACCACTTCCTGCTTCACCAACTCTACAACATCCTTCTCTCTCTCTCATTTTACTCATTCATCAGCTGTTAAAAATAATCCCTCCACCTTCTCAACACACTCTGCTCACTAGTCAACACATTTCCAGTGTTTTCAGGGTAATGAGAGCCAGTGTATTGTTAGCTATAGCTTAGCTTTTAGTCCACCACGCTTCCCCCACCTTTGTTTTACGATCTCAAGGCCGCCTGCGAGCACTTCCGCCCGGCCGGGTAGAGTGAGCGGCCTCTGTGTTTTGGCGATCTCAGGAAGAAGTTGAAGGTTGTCAATAAAACTGTTGGGAAGTCGCAATATCCAAAAGCTCATGTCGGGTATACGATGTAAAGGCACAGCTGTTTTGCACGAACAGACCCAAGATAAGCAACAAAAATTCCGCAAATTTGCAGATTCTGGAAAACCCTGAGCCTCGCGATGGTCTCATGACATCATAGAGACAAAGGCATTTCACATAAAGAGGGTGAATACTATTTTACTTAAGTAAGAAACCCAGTTAAGACAACTACAAAAACCTCTACACTACGACTGCAACTGTGCACCTACATCATCTGAAGCAGTTCAGCATCAATATTTGTCTAATAACATGACAAAAACATTAAAATGTAAATAAAATAAAACCTATTCACCAGAGATGCAGACAGTTGCAGCACTCCTCAGAGGCTGTAAGCGAGTGATACTGCTCGTATTCATTGTTCTGGAAGTGGTGAACAAACCCTTTCCCGGGCTGAGACAATCTAGCTAGCTTCGGGGTTGGCCGAACCTCTCCTTACTTTTCTGGAAAATGTTTTCAGATTTTTAAGTATGTCTGAAACCAAATAAATTTCTCTTCTTCCGTAAGAATAAAAAAAAATCTAACTCAAATGTATCAATGTGTGCAGAGTGCTGCAGACGTGTTTCGACCGTCAAATTTGGCTGTACAGTTTCTCTCTGACCAATCAATCAGAGGTAGCTGCCCCGTGAGGCGAATATTAAATCTGATTGGTTAAAGAAACAGACCTGTTGGTAATATTCTCAATGGTCAAAAAGCCAGCAGTATTGACTTTGCGACCCTTGGCAAATTAGATTGACATGCCAGCACATAGAGGCTGAAATCTGATTGGATATATATATATATATTTATATATTAGATTTTTTTTTTACATTATTATTATTATTATTATTAAATAGAATTTTTATGGAATCTTAAAAAAAGTCCACATGGTATTGCCAAAAACATTTTGGCCAATAATCTGTGCTTTAATATTTAATGAGACACAATATTTAGCAAAAGTAAAAAGTTTCTTGGGTATAGACACAATGGTGTAAAAACCATGACCTTATAGTTTGATCTTCATATTTGGGTAGAGGGCAAAGTCCACAGGAGCCAAATCTAGAGAATTTGGGTAGGAGTGAAATTAATATCACGTTTATTCTGTTAAGAAACTCGAGCGTTAGGAGAGCTCAGTCACAGGGTGTAGTGTTGTCGTTGAGAATTCAGTTTTTTGCATTCCACAAATGCCCTCCCTCAGACATCTTAAAACCTGGCAGTAGAACTAGCTATTGGTGGTCTGGCATGTTCAAATCACAAGTGAGGATTGCTGGACTGTTCCGTATGACACAAACAATTGCAGTAATGTTGTGGACTGTTCTTCCATGATCATCATGCACACATTGCTGAATGGTTTTGACATTTTTAGGGATTGAGATTTTTAGAGGTCTTCCTCATCTCTCGTCATCTTCCAGTTATGCTCCTTCACTATTGAAGAGCGTGTGCTACCCAAAACACCTTGAATGACTTCTTGCAGCACCACGGTAAACTTGCTGAATCATGTCAAACAACTGTGTGGTAGATTTGCCCCAGTTTCATGCAGAATTTCGAGCTTTTTTCTTTGTTCTAACTTACTGTCCATGATGAAATCATAGACATGTTAATGCATATGGTTAGCTCCTGATGTACACAGGACAATGTTTTTGGGCCCACTGACTTAGGAAGGTCAGTGCTCCCTGTGACTGTGTGTGCAGCCTTGTGCTGTTCTGTTGGTGTGTTACAAAACTAGTCTCAAACATTTTTGATACCACCTCATATTACAGTCAATCATATTGTGATGATATTGTTAAAAAATCTGATGGAAATTTCAAAAGATAATTTTTTATAAATAAGGTTTCATAAATGCAGTGATTGTGTCTTAATTCTGCTTTGAAATCCTCTACCCTGTACATATAACAATAGCACTTTTCTTAATAAATCAACACAGGCTGAAAAGCGTCATAAATAGTTTTTGATTACTATAAATGAAACACATTAATAACTTAATTCACTGAGATTGAAATCTCACTGGTTCCCTTATTATGCTGTATGTGTGTGCATGCAAGTGTGTATATAAGTGTATTTGCCCATAAAAGAGTATTTAAAGCTTTGTATAGATGCTGGAGCTAATGAACATCTACTTGCAGTAGGTTGTGGAAGGTATTGATAGGACAGATCACAGTGAAGCCTGCTGCTTATAATTATATAGAGATGCTCTCACCACAATAAGTCCTCCAATGCCTCAATTCAAAGAAAAAGAGAGAGCATGAGTGGGCAAGCGAGGCAGGGAAGTATAGGCCAGCAGCTGCCAAGCTGTCATGGAGAGGACAGCAAGCTTCTAGGGGGGAGGGAAGAGGAAGAGCACTGCTGCAGGAGGCAGTAGTCAAGGTCAGGGCTAAATGCCCTGTGGAAGTGGGAGAGCAGTGGTTAAGACATTGGACTTTTGATCAGTAGGTTGTGAAGCCCTATCCCAGCAACACCAAGCTACCACTACTAGGTCGTTGAACAAGGCCCATAAACACGAACTGCTACATTGTATAATTGCACATTGGTCCGGATAACAACATCTCCCAAATGCTTTAAATGTAAAATGCCCTGATCACCAAAGTGTATATGTGAGACAGTGTTTTTAATGTGATTTATGTGGGAGAAAATAAAATTATACAATTTAATTTGTGTGTCAGGAAAGTTGTATGAAGCATTTGATATTCTTCACAAATCTTTATAGTTCCATTTTTACCTCTTAGATCTGCCAGAGGCCTTCCTCGTGTTAGTGTTTTCTGTTTCCCCTTCTTCGTACATATTTTGAGTTTATGTTAATCTTGGTTGACAGTTTGTTGTGTTAATTCAGATTTCTGTGGGCAATAGTTTTGTTTTGGATTCTCTCATCATTTTTCTAATTTTTTTTATATAATGCTCCTGCCATCATGAGCAAGCAAAACGCTGTTCTCTTTTTCAGTATAACAATCATCTCAGTCCCTTGAAAGTGTTTTTGCATGTTTGTGTACTTTCACAAACGTGCCACTTGCATTGTTGAAAGGTCTTTCCTTACCATATGTTTGAGCTTGCAAAGCTAGTTTATATCTGCTATCACATATACAGTGAGGAAAATAAGTATTTGAACACCCTGCTATTTTGCAAGTTCTCCCACTTAGAAATCATGGAGGGGTCTGAAATTGTCATCGTAGGTGCATGTCCACTGTGAGAGACATAATCTAAAAAAAAAAATCCAGAAATCACAATGTATGATTTTTAAACTATTTATTTGTATGATACAGCTGCAAATAAGTATTTGAACACCTGAGAAAGTCAATGTTAATATTTGGTACAGTAGCCTTTGTTTGCAATTACAGAGGTTAAACGTTTCCTGTAGTTTTTCACCAGGTTTGCACACACTGCAGGAGGGATTTTGGCCCACACAGATCTTCTCTAGATCAGTCAGGTTTCTGGCCTGTTGCTGAGAAACACGGAGTTTGAGCTCCCTCCAAAGATTCTCTATTGGGTTTAGGTCTGGAGACTGGCTAGGCCATGCTAGAACCTTGATATGCTTCTTACAGAGCCACTCCTTGGGTATCCTAGCTGTGTGCTTCAGGTCATTGTCATGTTGGAAGACCCATCCTCGACCCATCTTCAATGCTCTAACTGAGGGAAGGAGGTTGTTCCCCAAAATCTCGCAATACATGGCCCCGGTCATCCTCTCCTTAATACAGTGCAGTCGCCCTGTCCCATGTGCAGAAAAACACCCCCAAAGCATGATGCTACCACCCCCATGCTTCACAGTAGGGATGGTGTTCTTGGGATGGTACTCATCATTCTTCTTCCTTCAAACACGTTTAGTTGAATTATGACCCAAAAGTTCTATTTTGGTCTCATCTGACCACATGACTTTCTCCCATGACTCCTCTGGATCATTCAAATCGTCATTGGCAAACTTAAGACGTGCCTGGACATGTGCTGGTTTAAGCAGGGGAACCTTCCGTGCCATGCATGATTTCAAACCATGACGTCTTAGTGTATTACCAACAGTAATCTTGGAAACGGTGGTCCCAGCTCTTTTCAGGTCATAGTTGAGGCATAGTTGAGGCACTCTTCATGCTTAGTATGTTTTGTCATTTACTTGCTAACCACACCAGGGCTGCAGCAATTTTGCTCTGTTTGCTCAGCTGGTGATGTATTCCCATTACATTCCACATTTCCGATGTTACTTGCCATCTACCAGTAATTGTGCCTATGGAAAACATAGCTAAAATAAATGATTGAGCCTACTTCTTAGTGTAAACATATGCACTTGTCCCTAATATTTTAGGGTTATATTTACAGTTAGTAATGGTATAAATTTGTAAGTCTAGTTACCCTATGCTACTCTCTAGCGTAAACGTAATCTCCAGATGTGAATGTATTTATCTACAAATATGTGTAGGCTATTTTATCACTTTCCATTTTGTTGGCTTTGAGAATGCTTTAAGAATTTGAGACAAAATGAAATGACATATAAGGCTATTGATTGATTCATTAAAAGATGAAAGCTTTTGAAACATTTGTGAGGATTTGAAACATTATATTAAATTCCTTTGACAAATGCAGCTAATTCCCATTCTCAAAAATAAAAAAATGTCTATGTCCTTGTCAGTGTGTGTGTTTGTGTGTTAGTTTATACTAACTCTCTTCTCAGGTGTTTGACAAGAGCATTATTACTTTCAGTGTCCGTTCTCAGTGAGAAATACTACTCGAGAGAAAACACACCAGAGTGATAAGTTATTAAGCCCCACTTTGGGTGGTGTGTGTAAAACAAGCTTTTACAAGCGCTGATGAGAACCCCTTAATTTGCATTACTCCACCCCCTGGTTTGTCCTGCATTTATAACAATGTTAAAAGAGTCACACTTCATGTGGATAGGTCCTCTGACCCAATAAAACTGCTAAATTGTTCAATTATTCACAATCCCCACACTTATTAAGGTGACATTTGACAAGCGTTTTACAAGGAAAAAAGGTGGGATGGTGGTTGGGGCAAGATGAAACTAGGCTTGTAAATCATGATTACTCAAGAATATTTTGATGTACTTGTGAATTTTCTTCTGCTAATGTAGATGGTTGTACATATATGAAAGATATATCATATATGCAGATTATCGTCTGTCTTTTAAAAAAGAAAAGGCCTCAGATAAGTTTTACTTTAAATGCTGAGAAAACATATCAAGTCATAAGGTGTACACAAACATCAGTGCAATGTTCCCTTGAAAATGAACGTCTTACGTTAATAATATGTTCAATAATAATATTTGTCTTCTTCCAAGTGAAAACAATGGTAAAATAGTTATTACTATTTTGGTTTAATGACGATATTTAGTCTAGAACTCTAGACATTGGCAGAAATCCCCAGTCACATACACTGAGAGGGAAAGAGAGAGAAAGGAAATGAAGGACATCAACATGGTTCAGCTCTAGACATTAAGTCAAGTTAAACTCCCAAACGCCCCACCCCTTAAATGTAATCTGTTAGAGGTATATTTGGAATCAGAGATTTTGAAATGTGTCTGTGGCAGTTTATGATGTGGTTCTATCAGCAGGGGACCAACTCATACGGAGGAGACGAATTTATATACATATACACACATACGCACAAGAATGTGTATTTACACATGCTTGTGTGCATGTGTGTACATGCATATGCACAAGCATGTATATTGTCGCTTTTCCGGCGAGTGGAGCGGGTTTTTATGGAGCGTGGGTGAGTATATGAGTTTCCAACCCTCCTCGTACACCACCAAAACAGCCAAAATCGCGCTCCATATCTCCCTCTTGTCTGGTGACTCTCTCGCTCTCGCCAGTAAGCTGTGGAACGCGTTCAGAAGGGATTTCTGCTTGTGCGCTCAGTTCGTTGGGATTCTCACGGGGATGTTCGGGATGAACCAGGCGGATCTGCTTTACAGCTCCCTCGATTCTGGATGGGCTCCGCCCCAGGGTTTCCACGAGCGCTCCGCTCCGCCCCAGGGTTTCCACAAACGCTCCGCTCCGCTTCAGGGTTTCCTTGAGAGCTTCACTCCACTCCTGGGCTCCTTAAAGCACTTGACTCCACTCCAGTGTGTCCAGGAGAGCTCGGCTCCGCCCCAGGACCTCCATGAGAGATCGGCTCCGCTCCAGTCGAGCTAGGTTCCGTTCCAAGATCTCCAGGCGAGCCCAGTTCCGCTCCAAGGTCACCAGGCGAGCTCAGTTCCGCTTCAGGACAGCTCCGTTCTGCCCCGGAGCTTCTCAGAGCACTCAGGTCAGCCCCAAGACTGCGAAAGGGACATCGTACTGCCGCCTGGCCGCGAAAGGTCCGTCGTGCCGCCGCCTGGCCGCAAAAGAGACATTGAACAGCCGCCTGGTCGCAAGAGGGTCGTCGCACCGCCGCCTGGACGATACATTTGCATAAAGCATCCATATTTGTTCATGCCCATGTTGATTAGATTGTTAAAAACTTATTTAAAAAGTGTTAATTTAAGGTACATTTAGAACAGCTAAAAATATGCAATTAAGTTGCGATTAATCATGAGTTAACTCATGACAAGCATGCGATTAATCTCGTCCCTTAGCACCCAGCACGCTCGCAGCTCCTCACCCACTTACTAATCACCGTCACCTGTTTCCCATCACTCTCATTCACTTATCGTCTGTTCTACAGTGCATTCTGGAGATCATTCATGGACTACCCATTCTATGGACGTTACCTGTTTCCTGGTTCTATTACGGACTACACCTGTATTCTTGTACGGCTACTTCCTTGCTGTTTGTAGTCTGTTTAAAGACTATTAAATCTTGTTATACTTACTTCGGTTTTGTCTGCTTGATACCAGCCTGACAGCCCTAAAATTAATATGACGTGACATCCAGTTACCAGCATGACAACAGGTCAGCAGGTAGTTGTAATGGCTACTTTTTATTGAAGTACATGTCAAAGCCCATACTTCTTTAGTTCAACTTGAGTATTTTAAAACTGTATGTTTTTGTAGTGGGTGTAACGGTACATGTATTTGTACCAAAGTTTTTTTTATACTGGGCATTCGGTGCAAACCTTTTTACATGTGGAACATCCAAGTTAAAATCTTGTAGACCGCACGTTTCTTTAGCACTTTGAGTGAGTTTATGTAATAATTATTCAACTTGAATACATAAACAAACAATACCAGGGGTATAAAAAAGAAACTAGAGTTAACAGTGTCACTGTGGTGTCAGGGTGTGAGTGAAACGGGGCGGAAGCTGAAGTACAGCTCGGTCGGGTTTTAATGATCAGAATGAGGGAGCGAGACACACACAAGCGCGCACACCTTAGGCTGAGAGAGTCCAAGGTGCGCTTGGGGAGAAGCGTAGCTGATCCGATATGCGCGGGGAGGAGAAGCGCAGCCGGTACAGGAAAGCGGAGTCCAAATGGAACGGATCACATAGAGTCCTGAATGAAACACTGAACACAAACATACAGCAGTACGTAACGTCCAACACATCCAATAACGAACGGGGACTGGGTGTGAGTGAGGGGTTTATGTAGGAGCAGGGTGGCATGATGATGAGTCCCAGGTGTGCTTGGTTAAGCCTGGAGCTCCAGAGAGAGCGAGAGCATGAGAGCCACAAAAGGGGGGCGTGGCAGGTGGATCCCTGACGTGGTTACTCACTTCATACAGGAAATATGATTTGTATTGCTCATGCATGAAAATGCTAAAAAAATCCATAGCGCTAGTGTTAGCCACTAACCAGGAAGTGGCTAGAGGATAACAGTAGCGATATGGATTCAAAATTTTAATCAAATTAAAAAATGTTGTCACATACACATACATACAGAGTAGGACATGCAGTGAAATGCTTTATACAACTGTCCAACATTTAAACATAAAAAAAGAAATGACAGTCCAGAGTTAACGTGTCATATAATAGTGCAGAAATAATTGTGCAGTGAAAGAATAAAGTGAAGATGGAGAGAGAGGTCCAGTACTAGATCCTGTGGGAAGAAGCTCCTCCTCATTATCTCTGTGTTTGCTTTCAAGGAGCAGAAGCGCTTCCCTGAACATAACAAAGTAAAGAACCAATTGTTGAGATGGCTGAGGGCTTTCACAATCTTCCTGGCCCTAGTCCGGCACCGCGTGCTGTAGATGTCCTGCTTGTTTCGGTGCACCCTCTAAATGGCTCGCCTGTCCTGCATGGTGCTGTTCCTGAACCAGGAAGTGATTCTACCCGTAAAAATGCTGTCAATGGTGCAAGTGTAAAAGGTCCTTAGCACCTGGGAGGATAGTTTCAAGCCCCTTAAGTGTCTTAGATGGTACAGATGCTGCCGGGCCTTTTTCACCAGGGTGTTGATGTGACAGGATCAAGACAGGTCCTGTGTGATGTGAGCACCTAAGTCCCGGAAACTGTCCACTCTCTCCACTGGGGTCGCGTTGATGTTTAGCGATTGATATGGCCGCTCCGGCTTCCAGATGCTTCAACTAGATGATGGTGGTGGAGTGGAAGGTGAGGATGAGGTGTGTTCGCCCACCCGTACCTGTGGTCTGTCTGTCTGTCAGGAAGTTGGAGATCCATTGACACAGCAGCAAGCTAAGTCCCAACTTATAGGTGAGCGTGGAGGGAATTATGTAGTTGAATGCTGAACTGTAGTCCACAAACATCATTTTTGTTATTATAATTCCCTTTCCTGTAGTCCAGGTGGCATGTCGTTGTGTCAAGAAGATGAGCAATGGCGTCCTCAGTAGTGGGGTTCTAGCGGTACGCGAACTGTAGAGGATCCACCGTGTCTGCAGTGATGAAGTCTCTGACCAGTCTTTCAAAGCACTTCATCACTACTGAGGTCAGGGCTACAGGGCGGTAGTTTATGTCCTTTAACGTTTAATGTCCAGCAGCAAAAGTTTTTCTCTTAAAAGAATAAAATCTTGACAATTCCATGTATCAAGGGAGTAAATGAATGAAGGATGGAAGGAATGAAGACATTTGTTAAAGTATGTTAAAATAAGTAGAACAGTTAAGTAGAACATTTACATTTACATTTGTGGCATTTAGCAGACGCCCTTATCCAGAGCGACGTACAAAAGTGCTTTGAGTCTCTAGTAATGAATAAAACTACACTGGTACGCAAGATTATAAACTTAATATAAATATAAATCGAATTCTACAAACTTGGAAAGTGCTAGTTTAGGTATTTCAGGAAGAGGTAGGTTTTCAGTCGTCGTTTGAAGATAGTCAGGGACTTCTAGGGGGAGTTCATTCCACCACCTCGGTGCCAGAACAGAGAAGAGCCTTGAAGTGTACTTACCTCTCATTCTGAGAGAAGGTGGTACCAGTCGAGCAGTGCTGGAGGATCTCAGACAGCGTGGTGCATTGCGAGATGTGATGAGGTCACTGAGGTATGATGGTGCTGGTCCATTTTTGGCCTTGTAGGCAAGCATCAGTGTTTTGAATCTGATACGTGCAGCTACTGGAAGCCAGTGAAGGGAGCGCAGCAGTGGGGTGAAACATATCTTTATTTATAACACATCTGTATTACCCAAATGGGGTCTAACAAACAAACTATTTAATTAAATGTTTCCATTTATCAAATTTTATTAAATTTATTTTTTGTGCCACTTTAATTGATTACTCAATTTAATCTATATAATAAACATTTTATTACATTCATTGTATTAATTTTATCTTCATAAAATATGTCACAAATGAAACAAAGAGAGAAAAGGGCAGCATCAAAAACAGGAGGATGGCAAAGAACAAACAGAAACAAAGTTACCAGAAGGCTGGTTTGTCAGATCTCCTTGAGAAAATTCAGGAGAAAGCCCAGCTTAAACTAAACCGAAAGAACTAGAAGACGACTAAAAGAATTTGAAGGGAGAGAAGAACTCGAGGAATGAACTTACACTCGAAGCCTCGGGAGAAGCCATGCAGAAAAATGCCTCGGGAGAAGGACGCGAGCTGGAAAGTGAAACTCGAAAAAGGCTTGATGAATCGCAAAAGCCTCGGTAAAAAGCTTCAGGAAGCGAGCTATACGGTTAGATTAGCTAAAGACCAATTGGCGCATGCAAGAAAGACGAGGTTTAAATAAGGACAGGTTACATAGGAAACAGGTGAAGAAGAGGGGTAGGGAAGGAGATTAACAAAAAGGCAACAGGAACCTAACAGGACCCTAACAAGACCCCCCCCTTAAGGAACGGCTCCTGACTTTCCTCCCAGGACAATCAGCTTGGTGGGCATGGATCTCTCTGATGAGCTCGGGGTCAAGGATGTCCCGGGAAGGAACCCAGGAGCGCTCCTTCTGAGCCGTAGCCCTCCCAATCCATCAGATACTGCAAAGATCGTTGTACATGAGGCGAGTCCTGTATCGGTTGACCCCCGATAAATAGAGGCCGATGGGTGGGGGGGTACCTGTAGGTAGAGGACAAGAGAGGACAGGTTTAAGGAGAGAAACATTAAAAGTTGGATTTATTCTGAGTGATTTTGGAAGTAATAATCTATAGGACACAGGGTTTACTCTCCTGATGATTTTAAAAGGACCAATGTAATGCCGGGAAAGCTTACAAGACGCCATGTGCAAGGGCAGGTGTGTAGTTAAGAGCCAGACACTCTGGCCAACCCTTAGGTTGGGTGCCTGCCTGCCTGCGGTGATGATTAGCCTGCCATTGGTAAAGCTGAGAGGTGCGGAGCAGCCTGTCCCGGGTCCTGCTCCAAACCTGATGAGATCATCTCACATGTTGTTGGCCTTTGGTGAGGTGTCTTTTGACTGGTTGCATATGACACAGGCGGAGAGACAATGGCTTGAATATCTTCCTGGAAAGAAGGACACCAGAACCTCCTCCAGGGTGCGGGTGGTCCCGAGATGGCAGGTGAGGCAGGAAGAGTGCCCCCACTTGAGGACCTGGCCACGGGCCCTCCTTGGAATAAACAGATGGTTAACCAATTCAATTCAATTCAATTCATTTTTATTTGTATAGCGCTTTTAACAATGAACATTGTCTCAAAGCAGCTTTACACAGATAATGTGGTGATTAAACATAAATACCAGCCCCCCCCCCCCAGCAAGAGCCAGTCTAACCACTGATCCAAATGGGTGCAATAACCTTAGCAGAGGAAAGAATGGGCGCCACTGGTCTTTCTTCAATGGCTAGGGAGAAAATCCAAGGTAGAGCCAGGATGATACGTGAGGGTAAATAGGAAGCGGACAAAGAAGAGGGACCACAGAGCTTGACGGGGTTGGGGCGCCGGGCCTGTTGGATGTATTCCAGATTCTTATGGTCTGTAAATACCTGGAAGAGCTGTGGAGTTCCCCCAAGCCAGTGTCCCCACTCCTCGAGAGCAAGTTTGACTGCAAACAGCTCCCACACCATAGTTCCTCTTAGTGGGGGTTAGCTTGTGCAACAGGAAGGCTTTGGGAAAGCACAGCCCTGACCCTGACTTCTGAGGCATTGACCTCCACTACAAATTGCTTGTCTGGGTCTGGTATGGTCATGATGGGGGCCGAGGTGAACCACCATTTGAGCTCCTAAAAGGCGGCATTGGCCTCTGGGGTCCAGTGGAAGACAGGGTGGAACCCCTTGGTGAAGGTGGTTAGGGGTGCCGCCACAGAGCTGTAGTACCGGATAAACTTACATTAAAAGTTTGGAAACCCTAAAAACTGCTGGACCTGTTTGACAGGACTTGTTGAGAGTATCTCTAAGTACCTCATTAATCAAGGCCTGGAAGACCGCCAGAGCGTTTGTGAGGCCAAACAGCATGACACGGTATTCGTAGTGGCCCGTGGGGGTGTTTAAGGCAGTCTTCCATTCATCACCCTGCTTTATGTGCACAAGATGTTAAGCATTCCGCAGATCGAGCTTAGTGAAGACAGTAGCCCCCTAAAAAAGCTCGAAGGCAGTGGTCATAAGGGGCAGAGGGTAACAGTTGTGGACCATAATGCAATTTAAACTGCGGTAATCCATGCATGGGTGTATGCCGCCACCTTTTTTTTCACAAAGAAGAAGCCAGCCCCAGCTGTGGAGGTTGAGGGGCGAATGAACCCCGCCTCGAGAGCCTCTCTGATGTACTCGTCCATGGCCGCACGCTCAGGCTTGGAGAGAGAATTCTCCCACGGGTGGGGCAAGTACCGGGAAGAAGATCCATGGCACAATCATGAGGGTAAGTGGTATGGTGGTGGTATGACTAAGGTGGTGGTATGACTGGGGAACACAAGACAGGTCAATGGGCTCTGGAACCCCGGGGGCAGTTAGACATGCATTAGGGAGTAGGCCATGGTACGGCAGCCAGGTCCCCAGGCAGAGACAGCCCAGGGTGACCGAGGATGTGGGGAAACTGAGGGAAGTGGACCAGTAGCAATCTGAGTTCCTTGCTGTGTTGGGAGCTGGTGAGCCGAAGGGGCGGAGTTTGATGGGTGTTCTCCCTTAGCCTAATGGCCTGCCGTCTAAAGCCATTATGTCTTGGGGAACAGTAAGATGCTCAATGGTAATTTGCAGGTGTCGAGAAATTGCAGAAGTCGAGAAAATTGCCTGCTGCCCCAGAGTTGAGTTGACTAGGGACTGGACGGTGTGGCACCCACCCCCATAAGCAATTTTCACACAGAGGTACAAACCGGGACCTGGGACAAAGGAGGACTGAAAAACCCCCATCACAGCTTACTCACCCCCCCGAGGGCTGTAATGGAGCTGCAGCTTCTCGCAAAGTCTGGACAGGAGGAGTCCGCTCTCTAATGCAGCGGTCCTGCGGCCAGAGTCCGAAATTGTATAGCGTATTCGGAGATGCTGTGCACACCTTGACCTGTCGGAATTACTCAATAAAGGTCGGAATTCCTCAATAAAGGTGGAGTAGCTGGAGCAGCACGGGCTCTGGGCCTCCCAGATTGCGGTTGCCCACTCTAGGCCCTTGGTCTTTCAGTCAGGAGGGGGGAAACAAACACTAGTGGTGGGCCACGGGGAGAAGAGCTAGGGTCAGGAAAGGACCCAATTGCAAAGACGAGTTCAGAGACAGAGGGTTCCAGACAGGATTTTTATTAAAAAAAAAATAAAAAAATTAAAAAAAAAATAAGAGAGAAACAAAGTTACCAGAAGGCTGGTTTGTCAGATTAACCTAAACTAAAAATAATTTTAAAAAACCTCAGGCAAAAGTCCCCCCAAAAACCCAAAAAGTTACCAGAATGCTGGTTTGTCAGATTAACCTTAAATAAAAATAATTAGGAAAACCTCAGGCAAAAATCCCCCAAAAACCTTGGGAAATAAACTAGAACCTCGAAAAAATACCCGAATGAAAAAATTTATTTTACCTCGGGATAAAGCCTGGCTTAAACCAAACCATAAGAACTAGACAAAAACGACTGAAAGAATTTGAACTGAGAGAAGAATTCGAGGAATGAACTTACACTCGAAGCCTTGGTAAAAGCCACGCAGAAAAAAGGGAGAAGGAATTCTGGGATGTGAGCGGGGCGAAAGTTAATAATAATAAACTGTGTTAATTAATAAAAGACAAGCAATTTTATGTGAAGCATTTCTTTTCTCTAACCATACTAAAATTGAACTGACATATAATATTTAAGCTGTTTTGAAGAATCAGTAGAGGTCAGAACTGGAAGGCCAAGTAAACTTTCAAAATCAGTTGAGGTTTCTCAAAGTACAGTATATTTGACAGAAAATAAGTCGTCAAGCAAATACCTGGCTCAGCATCTGGCAGCTTCTTTGGGATGCCAAGTAGACCCTGCTACAGTCCAGCTTGATCAGGAATGGTAATTGTAAAAGGGTAGCTGCCAAAAAAACACTATGAAGGGTACAGGTTGGAAAAGCTTATATTTGCTAAAAATGCACAAAGATTGGAATAAAGATTATTTAAAAAAGAGTACTATAAAGTGAGAAATCTAAGTTTGGAATTTTTGGGTGAAATCATTGACATTATTTGAGAATAGTACTTGGAGTGAGATGAAAGAAGTAGTGTTTGCAGCCTTCAGCAAATCATGGTAGAAAGTCTGCCCTGTAATGTACAGACAAATTTTAATTCATTATTTCCTCTTTGAAGGATAACAGCATCAATAACAATCCCAAACAAACTGCCAATGCAGTGAAAAGTTTTTGAAAAGAAAAACAGCTGACAAAACATTGACTGTCATGTACTGGCTAAACCTGAATATTATATAGTGTTACGAACACCCCACAAACCACAAACACACACAAAAAGGTTTGCTACACAGGTGTTGGTATATTGTAACACATATATATGTACACAGACTTACAGGCTTGTCTTCAGGCTGGGCCAAGGCCAAAACAATAAACAAAAAGGACTGTTTTGGGGAAGCTACCTTTCCTGAAAATAAAGAAAAGGAAAATACAAACAGCTTCCCTAACTCCCTGCAAAACAATCCCTCACCCAAAGTAAATGGCAGCCACACCCCTAATGCCAGTGAAATAAATATATACAGTGCCCAAATATATTACAATATAATACAAAATAAATATATACAAACAACAGTAGTCAAAGGGGCAAAACAGGCTCAAAGTCAGTAAACAGGCAGAGGTTAAAATCACTAACATCAACAACCAAGCTATACCCTGAACACCAAAACAACAACACTCCTCGATTGCTTTACTCCTTCCTCCTTAAATAGGAAACTGATGTCATCATGTAGGAGGTGGGATCAGCCAGGCTAGGGCAGGCCTCAAACTCTGGAGTGGATCAGGCCTGCACACAAAGCACACATACAGAGCACTGATATGGACATGGGGCTACCATAGGCACTATTGGATAACCTGGACAAAGAAAGGAATAAAAGACAACCTAAATATAAAGAAGAATTGGTAAATGCTGAAAGAAGCCTGGTATAATATTCCAGAAGATGACTTCAGACAATTTTGGAACAATCTCCCCAACAGAGTTCAAGATGTGCTTAGTGCAAAGTGGGAGGGTTACCCTAAATACTGACTTTTTAGCCCGAAGAAGCAATTTGTTGTAAAAATATGTATTTAAATGTATTTTTTTGTTTGTATTTTAGAAGAGACATATACATGAAAATAAATATACATGGTCATTAAAACTTTGTTAAAACTACAAAGCTGGTGGTGGTCTAAGATGTTTGCACAGAACTGTGTATAAAATTACTTTATTAACATTTTTCATTAAGGTTCCTTAAAGTTCTTTTGTATTGAAATAAAAGAACCCTAAGCCAGGACCATAATTTATTTCATTAAAAAAAACGTTCTTTCGGCTTCTCCCATTAAGGGTCGCCACAGCGGATCATCCCGTGTTCATGATCCGCATGTTTGATTTGGCACATGTTTTTGCGCTGGATGCCCTTCCTAACGCAACCCTCCCCATTTATCCGGGCTTGGGACCGGCACTAAGAATGCAGTGGCTTGTGCAACCCTAATGGCTGGGGTTGGTTCCCTGACCGGGGATCGAACCCGAGCCACAGCGGTGAGAGCGCTGCATCCTAACCACTAGACCACCAGGGAACCCTAACCATAAATTATATCATTCATTTATTATAATAATGTAAACAATAATTAATACCTGTAATGATTACAATGTATGGATTGACATTTCTGTTTAAACTGCACACATTTGATCGTCCACGATAAACCTAATTCCACATCTATTCTTGGTTTATTTTTGGATATTTAATTGATTAAATATTTAAAACAATTTTGAACAGAGATGTATCTTACATTCTCTGCACTCCGTGTTGGCTGTTCCTCTATATAAAAGAGTAAGCAAGTCACAATCTGATTTGTAAAAGCAACAGCTTTAGGTAACATGGATTTGAAGCTATTGAATACCTGCATTGCTCACAGTGATGGCCTTCTGACAGTTTGACTCCAGCAACGTGTGATGGATGAAATCTGATTGGATAGAAGCTCAAACAGAAACTTACTCTCCAAGACACAATGCATCCGGGAGAAATGCTATGAAATTTAGATAATACAATATTGGGAATAATTTATTACACATTCATGGACAACAATATACTGAAATCAAGTCAGTGATTCTAATCAAATTTAGGATAGCAGGGAGGTCTTGATGGCCTGTCACTACTGTACACCCAGAAACTTTGCGACTTTCTTTCGTCACACATTACTTGCACACACTTTTTTTAATGTACAGTTATTATTATTTTAAATAATAAATTTAGAAATAAATTGTGGCAAAGGTTCGCAAGTGGAGGGCAGAGCCAGATGAAATGAGTGGTAAGACTGCACCTGTAGCTGATGAGACTAATCAGTGCGCTCTGTTCAGCTTATCCTAGTCTGGGGCCTGAAAAGGAGGAGGACAGAATGCCTAGAGCCTAACAGGTCGTGGTATGACTGAGGGCACCTTAAGAATGTAGCCTAGGGTACAGGAACGCACTGGCCATTCCTGGAGTAAACTCCAGAAAGAGGGGGTCACAGAAAGGGCCTGCAAATCTCCTACTCTCTTAAGAGAGCAAATGGCCAGGAGGAACACAGTTGCTCCAAGATGCCTCAGTCAATGGCTCGAAGGGGGCTCGGATAGAACCTCCAACATGATGACCAAGTCCCACACAGGCCCTCTAGGTCGTACCTGTAGACTCTCTGTTTGCTGCAGAGAAAACACGCCACTATGCCAGCTGAGGCAAAAGCCTTGCTGGACAAAGACCCTCTCTGCTCATGGGCCAGCAAAGCCAGATCCATCTTGGCAACGGCCGGAGTCACAACCTCCATGATTTCCAACTCGCAAAAATAAAAGACAAGCAACCACCCCCCTTTTACCCCCACACCCCCTTAGTGAGAGCAGTGCCAGAACCGCAGAGTGGGGGCATCCTCTTCAAAGAGTGCCCGCCGGGAGCGGCGCATCTGCACAGACATGCGAGCCCAATGTGCACAGTCAGCTCCCTCGAGAACCAACTTCACATGCTTTGCTTCCAGGCAAACCACACACAGGCTGTTGGCCGGTGATGCCACACTTTTTATTGGAAGGATTACACACGTGATTCCGGAGCGTGGACAACGTGGAATCGTTCCCAAAGCATTGTTGACACAGCTCAAGTTTCTGAAAGGGAACTTGTTTGACTCAGGTGGTGTCCAGCATGTGTGGCAATGCCCTGCTGAGGAATACCAAGAAAATTGTGTCCTGCCTACAGTCAAATGGTGGTAGCATCATGGTCTGGGGCTGCATGAGTGCTGCTGGCAATATGGAGCTGCGGTTCATTGAGGGAAACATGGATTTCAACATGTACTGTGACATTCTAAAGAAAAACATGATGCCCTTCATTCAGAAATGATCCCAAACACACCTACAAGATGACAACCGCCTTGCTGATGAAGCTGAAGGTAAAGGTGAGTGGCCAAGTATGTCTGCAGTCCTGAACTCTATTGAGCACCTGTGGGGCATCCTTCAGCGGAAGGTGAAAAAGCACCAAGTGTCTAACATACAGCAGCTCCATAATGTCATAATGAAGGAGTGGAAGAGGATCCCTGCAAAAACCTATGTAGCTCTGGTGAATTCCATGCCCTGGAGGAATAAGGCAGTGCTCACACAAAATATTGACATTTTGGACACATTTTTAACATGTTTACTTAGGGTGTACTCACATTTGTTGACAGTTATTAAGAAAATAATGGCTGTTGGATCAGATGAAATATTGGTAGAAGCATGGAGATGTTTTGGAGAGATGGCAGTGGAGTTTTTAACCAGGTTGTTCCAAGGTGAGAGGATGCCTGAGGAATGGAGAAGGAGTGTGCTGGTACCGATCTTTAAGAATAAGGGAGATGTGCAGACCTGCAGTAACTTTGGGGGAATTAAGTTAATCAGTCACACCATGAAGTTATGGGAAAGAGTAGTGGAAGCCAGGCTGAGAGAAGAGGTGACCATCTGTGAGCAACAGTATGGTTTTATGCCAAGGAAGAGCACCACAGATGGATTATTAGCTTTGAGAATGTTGATGGAGAAGTATAGAAAAGGTCAGAAGGAGTTGCATTGAGTGTTTGTGAATTTAGAGAAAGCATACAAAAGGGTGCCGAGAGAGGAGTTTTGGTATTGTATGAGGAAGTCAGGTGTGTCAGAGAAGTATGTGAAGGTGGTGCATGTATGAGGACAGTGTGACAGCAGTGAAGTGTGCAGTAGGAACGACAGATTGGTTCAAGGTGGAGGTTGAACTGCATCAAGGATCGCCTCTGATCCCTTAGACAGGTTGACGGACGAGGTCAGACAAGAGTCTCCCTGGACTATGATGTTTTCGGATGATATTGTGATTTGTGGTGAGAGTAGGGAGCAGGTTAAGAAGAGCCTGGAGAGGTGGAGGTATGCACTGGAGAGAAGGGGAATGAAAGTCAGTAGGAGTAAAACAGAGTACATGTGTGTGAATGAGAGGGAGGGCAGTGGAATGGTGCAGTTGCAGAGAGAAGAGGTGGAGAAGGTGAAGGGCTTCAGTTACCTGGGGTCAACATTTAGTAAAATACAGGAGGTGGAGTTGGAGGTAGCAGAGCTTAAGATATTAAGATTTTCGTTGGGAGTGACAAGGTTGGAAAGGATTAGAATTTATTAGAGGGACAGTGCATGTAGGACGTTTTGGAGACAAGGTGAGTGAGATGAGATTGAGATGGTTTGGACTAGGGATGCACCGAATATTCAGTCACCGAAAAATGTTCGGCCGAAAATGGCCCAAAAGTGCATTTTCGGTTTTCGGCTGAAAGACTTCGATCACCGAAAAAACACGGCCAAAACAGTTTGTTGTGATGACGCAAACAGAAACCGCGGCCCGCACGTGCATGTCTAAAAGAACATGTCTGCGGTGTGGACGTTTTTCAGTATATCTGAGAAAGACCCACGGATAGCGATTTGCAAAACATGTAATGCCGAAATTTCGTCTGCAAACACTTTCTCCACATCGGGTTTATCACCTGTAATCCAAACATCCCGATTGCTATGCTGAATATGAGAGAAACGCGGCACAGAAAAGCAAAACCCCTCCGAGCACGCGCACTTCCTCTGTGGCTGACATTTTTTAAAAGGCAAGGAAGTTTCCCGGTGATATTGTTGTATTGTTGTATCTTTAAGCAGTTGCACTTGTTCTGAATGCACTTTGTTTTCATGAAAGAACTTATTTAATTGTACAACCTTTCAGCAGGCCAGGGGGCCTGTACATTATTATTTAATGTACACATGAGTGCATTTAAGTTAAACATTTAAGTTTGAATTTTAATTTATTTTATCCTGTACATTGTTGCAATGTGCTATAAATAAATATTTTCATAATTTGTAATTGATTTATTCTTTGAAACTTTAATATTAATTTATGCAATTGAAATGCCTTGATTTTAGTAAGGTTAGTACACAGTCATAGCCAGAAATGCAATGGTAATAATAATTGCCATAATTTCTTTCGGTGTTTTTGGCCTTGCTTTCCTCGGCCAAGAATTTTCATTTCGGTGCATTCCTAGTTTGGACATGTGCAGAGGAGGGACATGGGTTAGATTGGTAGTAGAATGCTGAGGATGGAGCTGCCAGGAAGAAGGAAAAAAGGAAGGTCAAGGAGGAGGTTTATGGATGTGGTAAGGGAAGACATGCAGGTAGTTTGTTTGATAGAGGCAAATGTAGAGAACAGGGGCTGGGGGGTATGGAGATGGATGATCCACTGTGGCGACCCTTAATGGGAGAAGCCAAAAGAAGAAGAAGAAGAAGAAGAAGAAAATCTGTACTGCTATGCAATCTGCACAAAATATAAACAATTTTCAATTCATCCTGTGAAAAGATTTAATAAAATGGTTGTTGAAATGTAAGGGTTGTATGAGTATACAGTACAGACCAAAAGTTTGGACACACCTTCTCATTCAAAGAGTTTTCTTTATTTTCATGACTATGAAAATTGTAGAGTCACACTGAAGGCAACAAGGGCTATTTGAGAGTGATGGGGTGCTGCGCCAGATGACCTGGCCTCCACAGCACCGGACCTGAACCCAATTGAGATGGTTTAGGGATGCCTGGGGATAAAGCAAGATTTTATCACAGCTTTTACAACAGGAGCAGAGCGCATGCATCAGTAGAAGCAACAAGTTTAGATTCTGGTGCATCTCCTCATTTTCTATGCATGCATCTTTGTAACAGTTCACAAAACTGAAATCTAAATATCCCAGCAATTAAGATTAGGGTTAGAGAAAACACAATCCAGTTTTTGAAAGATGTGAATACTAAAAGCTTGAGTATCAGTCAATAATAAAATTCATCTGATATTGTTTTTGTAAACCTACTTAGCTTAAAAATATATGTAGCGCCCCTTACCCGTGTTATTTATAGTGTAGTAAGGAGCAGCACCAGGTTTACTAAATAAATGCCTCAGAGATGTTGTATAAAGGCCCCTCTGATTTTACTGAATAAATTGACTCTCGTGTAGTAAATAATCTTAAACATAAAACATAGAATACCTCAAGTTCAAATTAAGAAACTCTCTAGCAAGTAATCAAAAAGAACAAATTTAATAATCTTCTTCTTCTTCTTTCGGCTGCTCCCATTAGGGGTCGCCACAGCGGATCATAATAATAATAATAATAATAATAATAATAATAATAATAACAACAACAACAAAATAAGAACTCAATAAATCTTATTACAAGAATTTAAATTACCAAAATTATAAGCACTTTAAGTCTCTGATATAATTAAACCCCAAAATCACATTTCCCCAACATCACAATATAAATCAGTGCCGTAGCGATTACTTCAGTGTCTGTACACACACACTTGTAGTCAAATGTATGAAACTATTTCACAAGAAGTCTGATTATTATTGTTACACAAAGTTCCTTAGTGCACAATGTAAACTATTTAAAGTAAATAGTAGGGCCCACACACACGCACACACACACACACACTCAGTAGCAGGCCTGAATAGTGGCTTGGGTACGTAGTGGCCGTGAAAACAGAAAACTGTCCTCTTCACTCTCCGAAGCATATAAGAAACAAAAAGGGTACCTTAACTCCCTTAGAATTGACGGCAATGACGGCGAAACCGGTGGTAAGCCTCCTCCGATCCTCGTCCCGCATTTTGCCTGGCCGCCTATGTGTCACTCTCCAATACAGCCACAAGAAAATCACTGTGATCAGGGTCAATATGTGATCTTCTTAGCAGAATCTCCCAATTTCTCCTCAATAACAGTCCTTTTCTCCTTCTTTTGAGTTAATTTCTTAGTCAGTGATTTTATCAGTGTATTAACACACACGCTCTACACTTTAAGTAAATTATACAACGAGTTATCAAGTAATTCACTCTTATTACTGCAAATCTTCAGCTTAATCAATCACATCAACCTCCTGGCAGCACCGTCTCTCCTTTTTTTCTCCCTCCACCCAAATTCTAGATTTTCCGGGAAACCCGGGATTAACCAATAGCAAACAAGTTAAATAAAGACCAATTTAACTTGTTGTGTCAAACACATTTTCCACGTTCACACCAATCAACCTTGCTACCATTAGCGGCACTCTTAAAGAGACAAGCACACATATTCTGTGACTTGGAATGAACCATTAATATAGTCTCATCCAGAGCTAATCATCTAATTGTAAACAAACTAACCCTCTATATTCTATAATTATTTTCTAGTGGGTTACATATATATTTTATTATTGTCTGTAGAGTAAATAATCATACTGCACATTTTCAAATTGTATGTTGCATAGTACACTAAAATGTGTAAGATTATATAGAATAAAGAGACTTCCTGTAACATTTATTGAATACTGCAACAGCTCACTATATTTATTTATTGTTCTTCACTGATTTGTGTTAAGGGATTAGAACTGCTTTTGAGGAACTCTCTCTCGCTCTCACACACACACACACACACACGCACACACACACACATTTCACACCCCATCTACTCTAGAGGAATTAGAAGGGAGACAAAAGAGTGAACATTCTTTATGTCCGATTGGGTGGTGAATAGGAGCGTTTCACGTGTCAGTAGAGTGGTGTTTCCTATAGATTTATTAGCCTTTTGGTCCCTCCCCCACCTCCACATGGGCCTCTCTCTAACCTTCTGTTCTCTCTCTTTTTGTTTGCTATCTACAAGAGCTTTTTTTTTTTTGCATGAACAGTGTTTGTAATTAGTTCTGAGTGCAGAGTTTAAGCATGTTGAGCTGGGTATTTGTAGGTGCCGATGTTCTCACAACATCTTGAAAGCTTTACTGTTAGAATGGGCAAGGCTGTTAGAATGGGCAAGGCTGTAAGAATGGGCAAGGCTTTGTTGTTTACAAAATGACAAAATAAAAAAAAGGGCAGAGGAAAAAAAAGATTTCTAGGAATATTCGCAGGCATTTGCTCTTATTTTTTCCAGTATCTTCTTAATAAACAATGGAGTGAGTTTGGCATTTTGAAGCAGTGCCAATAAGTTTATTTATTATTATTATTTTATCAAAACTATTTGTAATTATTATTATAATATTACAATTTAACAGTATTTATTTCAACTGCCTCGTAATTTACAGTGCCTCTAGAATATGAACTTGAATGTTATTTTTTATTTTGAAAATGGACGGCTGGAACCATGTTTCACTACTTATCCTCCTCCAGATCTGCAATGATCAAGGGAAGTTGACTGAATGTTTTGTTGTCCTTTAAGACACTAATGTGATTATGTCACATATTTCAGCTGATTCCCACAACTATTCACTCTTTGTGTGAGGTCAGGCCCTCAAAGCTCAATATCATGCCCGCTAAATGTTTCTCTGAACAAATTCTGGTTCCTAGCCAACCAAATGCAAACAGCAGGGTGTGTGCATCTAAATATGTGTGTCAGCTTCAATGAGAAAGAACAGAAAATAACATTTACCTTTGACTACGAAGATGCAGTTATATTTTAATTAAAAGTAATGAAATATCCAAACAATGTATAGTTACCAAAAGAATCCATACAAGAACTACCTACCTAAATGAAATATTATAGTGTGATATTTAAAATAATAAATTAGCTCATGATTTATTTAGCCTTTATTGATTATTCTCTTATTTTTGTCTCATAGCCCTTTTTAAATTGTTTCTCTTATAACGATGACCTTGTTAGTTTGGAATAAAAGGTACTAGTAGCATGTATATTGCAAAAAACATACTTTATAAGTTCCCAGTACACTGTGTGAATGTGTAACTTATAAGTATAAAATAAATATAAAACATGTTCCCTGTTCTAATGTAAACATTTGTTGTTTTCCGAAAATAAAAAAATGCTGTAAATGCAATAAAAAAGAGACATTAAATACTAGTAACAGACTTACTCCTAATACTGCATTGAAGTACTCAGTCTTTATTGTTTATAGTTCAATCAAACAGACATCTTCAATAATCAAAGTTAATTTGCAAACAATTTACATGTTTTTAAATGTACCAATTTAAAACATTAATTCAAAGTTAAAGTACTCCCTCAGGTAAATTTTAACAGCTGTGCACATAGAACAGGGAAAGAGTTTCATATTTATTACTACCTGAAGGCACTACCTAAAAAGTACCGTAATGGTTGTTTTAATGGAATTTTATTTAGAGCTAATGCAAAAACAGAATATTCTGTAAAAAAAAAAAAATACTATTACTATTAATACTATAAGTTTAAAAGTAGGTCATTTCAAATGTATTTAGCATAAAAGTTACTTTTTTAACAGCAAGGTAGGTTTCTCATTTGTGGTGCAATAAGGACAAATGGATATGAATTTCAAATTAATTGTTTTGAATTGAAAATTAAAACCTTTACACATGGTAAATAACAAAATAAAACATGCAGACAAAATACATTTAAAAATGTATAGGAAGGTATAATGTGTCAGTTTAGTGCAGACTATGCCATAATACATACAAACAATTCAACCATTGAAGGTGGTATCATTTGTGGATTCTGTAGACAATTTGTAAGAACATGACAATGAAAAATAGTGTATTCAACGTAATATTTCATTAAAGTGATAGCTGCGTTGGGAACAGGTACTTATGTCTAGTCAGTGTATTACTTTTAGTAGACAGTGCTCAACACTGTGTTGTTGTCCCTGTGCTCACCAGTGCTCTGATTCTGTCCCTGCACTGCACTCTGCTCATGTAAATTAGAATAGTGATTAGTGCGGTCTAGTACGAGTAATACACTGGACTAGGCATAAGTTCAGTGGTGCTTGAAAGTTCATGACCCCTTTAGAATTTTCTATACTTCTACATAAATCTGAAAGCAGCATCAGATTTTCACATAGGTCCTGCCAGTAGACAAAGAACACCCCATCAAACAAATAAGACGGGCAGATGTCTTGACATTCTTCTTAAGAATTTGCTGATATACAGTAATTCTGAAATCACTGTTCAATCAACATAGTTATATAAATATTTAATTACAGACTTTAAAAACTACTTCAAATAGCAGGCTCTCATGTATCCTTTATATTGAATGTGTCTGTGTTTAAAGGAGCTATAGACTATATTGTAGAGGATTTTGGAAACCAGTAAGCAAAGCTTTTTTCAAGTAATCATGTGAACTTTCTCTCACTTTCTTAAACTTAAATAGAATAGAATGACTCCCTGCCTTCCAAGGTTTGTATTGTAAACCCAGAAGTGGAAGTTTGTTTATAAAAATGATTTGTTTTTAAATCTTGCTTTTAAGAGGTGGTATGAAAAAAAGTTTCGAGACTAATGGTGCTAACTGGTGCTATTCCGACCACATAGAACATCTGCAAATTCCTCATGGACAGCAAGTTAGAACAAAAAGCAAATGTGAAATTCTGCATGACACTAGGTAAATCTGCAAAAGATGTTTGATGCGACATATGTTTGACATACGGCAATGTTCCCAATGAGTCGTTCAAGGTGTTTTGAAAAGCACACATGTTTCAAGAGCGGAAGAACATCACTGGATGATGATTAAAGATCAGGAAACCCTTCAACAAACTCAACCCCCAAAAAAGTCAAAACCATCCGGCAACCATTCAAAACCATTCGGCAACTTGTACATAATGAACAATCCACATAATATAATTTTTCCTGAAGCCTTCTTCATGAAGGTGAAGATCCAGCTCAAAGGTTGCCGTTTTGACAGCATCGTGGAGATCCAGCATGGATAGCAGAATGCTGGGACCACTGTATTTCTGTGCAAGGGGGTGATTTTGAAGGTGATAGTGTGTAAACATTTGATAAATAAAGTACTCGCTTGTAAACAGAGCTAGTCTCAAAATTGTGGTATATTGTGGTTATATATTGATAGAAATAATGAAATATTTAAAAATTATATAAAAAAAAATCATACTGGATATTAGCTGTTTGTTGATTGTCTTTATACTTTTCATTTGTCTGCAAGTCAAATCAAGAACAAATGTTAGTGAGTTTATGTATATCAAATATTTTCAAGAAATTGCATTATTTTGCCTTAATATTTAAAATATTACATCCCTTAAAAACTACGGAAGTCCTAAGATAGTATTTTAGTATTTAGTATTAAAGTATTTTTTTTCTTTCTTGTTTTTTTGGTTAACGTCCATGATCCTGCAATGATGCTGTCTCTAGAACATGCGCTTATGCCTAATACACAGAAAAAAGTAATAATCATAGGGAAACAATGTTTATTATGTCAAGATCATGAGAAATAAAAAATATTAGAATGCATGGGTCTTAGGACTAACCCATTAGTCTGGCCAACAAATTTGATGGACATTTTTTGTTTCTGCTGCAATTTTTGGTGAAATTTTTAAATTTCTTTTCCTTTTAGACTTTCTCCATGTTGGCAATGTCTTGGTGAAACAAGGTGGCTGAGAAGAAGTCCAAGTGGAAATGAAGAAAATGTATCCTCGATGATATTGCGGTTCAATGACTTCTATGCCTAGAGCAACCTGTTTGAGGTAGTTTAGTGCCCTGTGGTTGCCCAGAAATTTTAAAATGAAATTCTTGATGGCAGTCCATGCAACACATTTGTCATCACTAATGTGTGGCAACATTTATTGCAAGCATGCAGAGGCTTTACTTTGCTTGTTAGTAGCCTTAACACATTTTTTTTGAGCCGATGTATGATGAGGAACAATAGAATAAATGTCTTCTTTGATCAACCAGTGGGTCATATGCAACATTCTTTTTCACAGAAACCAATTTTGCTTTAAGGTGGCTAGTCCTTTATAATGTAATGTAAATCACTTGCTGAGCTGTCCCACTTGCAAAGAAAACAACATTACTTGGTGTATCCAATATGCAACCACCTTCAGATTGCTGCATGTAATCCAGCTTTACTTGAAGTACTAAAGGTTTTTAAGCAGCAGCTGCAAGCTCTTGTATGTTTTCTTCATATGAACAGCATGTCCGATAAGTATGGAATGTAGATATTGCCATTGTGCAGCAAAGTGGTCGTGAAATTTAACAATGATGAGAGCAGAAAGAAATCCACAGACGTCACTGCAAAAGGTCAGACTGTCAACTTAGAATTTAGTCAAGTCTTCATGAAGGCAGTGAAAAACATTTTTGTACCTGGTGACAACAGGTTCCATCATTGTAACTTTGATCCAAGCAGCCCTGACTGGCTTGTTGTTAAATCCAAATCTCTGACAAGATTGTTGAGCTCTACCTGAAAAATTAAATGATGATTGTTAGCTATTAATGTCTTGAAATCTGCATCTGCATTCCTCCTTATCCTCATTCTCGAGTGTCCACATCTCTGGTGGTTTCAGAACAGGAAGACTTTCATCATGTGCTATTGGTCTTATTGCAGAGGCAAGGTTTAGGTACTTAATAAACGTCATGTTTCTGAAAGAAAATTATGCAGAAGTAGCATCAATTATATGGTCCTTCTTCTCCCTCCATATCACTGGAATGGCATGGATGAACACACATACATTATAGTTTGTATGCGTTCTGTATAAGTGCTGTCATACTCCATTTCTGCACTTTCAAAGGGAACTTGTCACAGATGTAAAAAAAAAACATGTCAAATAAATTCACAGCCTTTGAACTCAATCAAAATGGTAAGGATGACTGCAGCAGCTACTCACTGCTGTTGCAACTGTAGGTATAGGGTTGTGTGGCCATGGGCACAAGCTATAGACTTAAAGGTTTGGGCATGCCTGAACGCACCTCCACCTCAGCATACATAATCAGACAGATTTTCTTGCATTATTTTAGCTAAGTCTGTGGCATAAATTTCTTTGGTTATGGCTGTAAAATATAATAATTTTGACTCAGGAATATTAAAACTACTGTCGGGCAGCTAAACATGAGCATCCTTGACTATGCAAAACAATTGAAACATTGAAAATTTACCAGTGGTGGCGGTCAGGGTCAGCAAAGCCTTCTCTGCTGGCCTAAACACTATCAAAAGCACTGACCTACCTTTGCAACCTAATTTCTAATATTTGTTCCATTGAATTGTATTAATTTATTCCCAACATTTATTCTCTTCATTTTGTAGCGTTTCTCTTGGCTGCACTGCTTCCAGAACATGTATGTGGATTTTAGGTTTTTTTGTCCAATAAGATTTCAGCCTCTATGTGCTGCCATGTCAATGTAATCTGCCCAGAGCCTGTTCTGCTGGCCTTTTCTACTATAGTTATATTTAATAGCTCTGTTTCTTTAACCAATCAGATTCCATATTTGCCTTACAGGGCTATTTAGCTTATTTTTCCATCCTCTAATTGGTTGGTCAGAGGGAAACTGTCACAGACTCCTGAATTTAAGCAGTACCACTGGACTACAGCCTCTAAGGAATGGTGCAAATTCTGATTATGCATCTCTGGTGATTAAAATGTAAACAAAATACAACCTAATGTTTTTGTCATTGTATTACACAAATATTGATTCTGAACTGCTCCAGATGATGTAGGTGCACAGTTGTGGTTGTAGTTTAGAAGTTGTCTTAACTGGGTTTCTTGCTTTAGTAAAATGATATTCACCTCCATATGCAAAATGCCTCTCTCTCTCTCTGTAATGCTACGCATTGTTATGATGTGTTTTTGTTTGTATTGGTTGTTTCTATAATTGCGACGTGATAGTGGTGGTATTAAGAGGTGGATTAAGTTGGGTAAGTCCCCACTAAAGGCCCAGTTACCAAATGCCCACCGAATTTACCAAATCTTACAAAAGTGAGTATACCCTCACATTGCAGCAACCATTTTAGTATATCTATTGTCAAAATAACTGCCAACAAAATCTGTACTGTGTATCATTTAAACATGCAAAGCCTCAAGTCCTATTCAGCATGTTCATTCAATCATGTTTGACAGGACCATACAAATTTGTGTATCTTATATTAGAGCAGTTAAAATATTTGTGCTTTGAGTACAATTCTCTCATACTGACCACTGTATGTTCAACATGGCACCTCATAGCAAAGAATTCTCTAAAGATTTGATCATTTGAATTGTTGCTCAGCTGTATTCACACCATTTCCACTGTCATTCACTCCTTTGGATATTATCTGGTTGGGTTGAGACCCTATGAAAAGGGTTTTCCACTAATGTGGATGAAGAGCTTTAGCTATCTGTGTAATTTATCACCCTGGAAAAGATAACATCCTCTTTGCTACAAAGCATGAGAGGAATCAGCATTTTGGACAGCACTGGAAAATGGCTTCAGCACATTTGTCATCAAAACAACCGTTGTTTTTTTTCCCAAATATGTGTTGCAGAAAACCAGATAATTTAGCCACTGGCAGTTTTCTAGATGCCACTTTCTAGGTTAATCAGTGCTGCAAGCAGACTAGACACTTCTAGTGGATCTCATGTGACCTGGTCAGCCCATCTCTGCAGGGTTTAAAGGATTAATGCCCAGTGAAATTTTACTCTCACCACCATCTCTGACATTTAGGCAAAAGATCATTGGCTGAGATGAAGCAATCCAGACAACAAAAAGCACAATCATATATATTGTGGTGTGTGTGTATGTGTGTGTGCAAACACATGCTTATTTTTTATTTCTATGTACAAGCAAAATTGGCAAATATTTAGAGTACTCCGACATGTCCAGAGAGGTGCAGCAGGAAGCTGAGCTACTCAATGCAACTCTGACAGGTGTCTTGGCAGCTTTAAAGTCTTTCAATCACCTTGAGTAGAGTTAATCATATATCTAGGATATATGCAGCAGAGCATAAAATGGCAATGCCTAATTTTAAGTCAGTGTTAGCATCTGTCCCTTGTTGTTTTACTGTTAGACTCTAGCAGCTTTTTTTAAAAGTACTGTTATAACATACGTAGGTAGGGGAAGCAGAATGAGAAATGAGGTTGAAGGCTACATTCCTGTTTAAAAACACCATGAGCCCTGCTGTATCAGCAGACAGGCCATTTGCGCGTAGAGTCCTGAAAGAGACATATTTTCCACATTTGCTTATGGGCATTTGCAATACCTGAGCTTTTGTCAACCTGCAGTAAAGATACCATCAGTGGTACAAAGTAGACTAAAAGGCATTACTTTCAGCCTGCTAAACTGTGGCACAAATACAGGTCAAGTTAATTGTTTTAAGAACACAAAGTTATTGGTTTTAAAAACACATTAAATGAATTATTTTTCCCCTCTTGGAACTCGAGCTGTATCAATAATGCTTTGGAAACACCTCTGCGTGAACACGCTCTGAACCATGTGTATAATCAGAAAAGCGCTACGTCACTGGTGGGGTCACAAGCTAGCGGCACTAGCTCCTGTTTGTTTAAGAAACAGGTTTCTAGGTTATGTATGTAACCCTAGTTCCCTGAGGGAATGAGATACTGCGTAGCAATGCTTTGGGAACGCCTCGCGTTGTCCATGCTCTGAACCATGTGTGAAATCTGGCCAATAGGCAAGTCGTGACGTCATCGGCTGGCGACGTTGCAACAACCAGGAGCTACAAACTGGCTGCACTGACATTAACCTCTACAAAAGAGAGAAGGTAAGCACCGCAGGGATGCAGGAAGATGGGGACGCAGCATCTTGTTCCCTCGGGAAACTAGGGTTACATACAGTATGTAACTTAGAGACGTTCCCCATTCAGGAACTCGAGCTGCATCACAACGTTTTGCGAATGAGTGTCTAATCACACCACACTGACCAGACCCTGCATAGTGTGTGAGAGCCTTACAACCAGCACGTAGGACAGAGGAGCCCCGATTAGCTCTGAGGTCGAGGTCATAAAACCCGCAGCGTCGCAGATGTCCTGGAGCGAGACTACAGCGGACCAGGCCATAGAGGCCGCTGCACTCGGAGTGGAGTGAGACCAGAGGACTCATAAGATGATGAGATAGCATCCACTACCCACCTACTGAGAGTCTGCTTATTGGCAGGGAATCCCTTCCTGTTGGGGCCATAGCAGACAAACAGCTGCTGCTACTTCCTTTATGGACTTGCCATGCCAGGGGCAAATTCCAGGCGAGACAAGTCCACGGACAGAGCCTGCAGGTCCCTGGCCCTCTTCAGGGAGGAAATCGCCAAGAGGAAAGCAATTTTCACAGACAGGTACCAAGGGCCACTTCGGCCAGGGTCTCAAAGGGGGGGCTTAGATTGAGCTGCCAACACAACGGCCAAGTCCCAGACAGGCACTCCGGGTCGCGTCCCAGGCCTCAGCCTCCGGGTGCCACAGAGGAAATGTGCCACCAGAGGGTGCCTACCCAGCGACTGCCCCTGCCAACCTTCAGGGTTGAAGGAGTCACCCCTGTGGCAAACTGTTACTGCAAGAACTCCAGAACTGAACAGAAGTGAACAGCAGCCACCTCGCGGCATATGACCTCTTCGTAGAGGGAGCTCTAAAATGGAGGATGGTCTTCACTACCTCAGCAGAGAGACGAGCTGCTACAAACTGTGCCCCCTCAGGGGCCACAGCCATAGCCTATGCAACTTTGGGCGGGGGTGAACCAGAGCTCGCCGCGCCTGTGAGAGGAGTTTCCAAGACAGGGCCCTTGGACAGGAACGTCGGTACTCTCCACACATCCAAGGCTCAAAGGGCATGCCACGAGACCTTGATGGTACGGTGTGGATTGCCCTTCCGGGAGAACCCTTTGTCCTGGAGCCACCTGGATGGGGTCTCATATGGAGGAGGCCAAGTGGAATCACATTGGATGCTTCTGAAATGAGACACAGCAGCTTCACTGTGAGTGACTGACCTTCTCTTACTCTCCTGACTGCAGTGAGGACAACGTCGATCCGGGTGGGAGGCAACCTTCTCTGCAAAAGTAGAAAGTACTTCAGCGATCTGGAAAACGAGTGAGTCCCATTAAGATGATTCCAAATTGAATGTAAAAATCCTGAATTTAGACATATTATATTTTTAGTCCCAAGCTTTCATGATTCTGAACAATCAGGGAGAGCCTCTTAATTTGTCAGTAAAATTAACAATTGACATAAAAAAAGTACAAAATTTTTAGCAATTTAGAATTTATAAAATGTTTTATTTGTGCTGAAATAGTGAATTTAATGTGGAGGTTAATGATATAGCGAAGGACACACCGTGGGGACACAGTACCGATACAACCCGCGCAGGCTAAGGTGAAAGCTAAACAAAGGGACTTGAAGGGGGGGCATTGTCAGTTGACCCAGGAAGTGGTCTGGTAGATATAGCTAGAGTGGCTGAGGCTGTACAGCCAGAGGTGGGCACTGAACACGTGCCTTCAAAGACTTGCCGTAACTGAGACTAAAACATGCAACAATGAAACAATCAGTTAGACTAAAGAAGACACTGATTTAAGAGGTGGTGGATTTTAAGTTACAGAAGGAGGATTTTGATAAGGATTATAAGAATCTGTCTGCTGAAGATGATGAGATGGCTGTAGAACATACGTTTGAAGGTAGGGCAAAATTACAGGTGCATCTCAATTCATTAGAATCATTAAGAAGTTGATTTATTTTAGTAAATCAATACAAAAAGTGAAACGTGTATATTAGATTCATCACACACAGACAGATATATTTCAAGTGTTTATTTTTTTCATTTTGATGATTATGGCTTACAGCTAATGAAAACCCAAAATTCAGTATCTCAGGAAATTAGTATTTTGTGAAAAAGTTAAATATTGGAGACTCGTGGTGTCACACTCTAATCAGCTAATTAACTCAAAACACCTGCAAAGGTTTCCCTATCCTTTAACCCGTTAGCCTTCAACAACACCAATGACTGTACCTCTACAGACCCCTCTGTCAAGCTCCTGAAGTGTGCAGACAACACTACAGCCATCAGCCTCATCAAAAACAGTGATGAAGCTGCATATAAAGGTTGGAATAGGTTGAGCAGCTAGCTGTCTGGTTGAGTCATAACAACCTGGAGTTTAACACCCTTAAAACATTGGAGATAATTGTGGATTCAGGAGCATGAACACTTAAATGCTCTCCCCGTTGTGCAATAAAATTAAAATATGTGCAATACCACTTCTGTTCCTTCTGTGCAATATTACTCCTTATTTATTTTTCTTTATAAACCCAGCCATTAGGGTTGCACAAGCCAGTGCACTCTTAGTGCCGGTCCCAAGCCCGGATAAATGGGGAGGGTTGAGTTAGGAAGGGAATCCAGCGTAAAACATGTGCCAAAGCAAACAAGTGGATCACAAATCTGAATTTCATACCAGATTGGTGAAGGCCCAGGTTACCAACGACCACTATAGGTATTGTTAGCCAACAGGATACTGGTGAAAATTGTGTTACTGTTGGCCAAAGGAGAAGAAGAAAAGGGGAAAGATGTCTGCAGTAACAGCAGGGAAAGGAGAAGTATAGGAGAGTGGAGGTTAGGGTTGATAAAAATGTTGGTTCTATGACTGGTAAAGGGAGAGAGGTAGCTGATATGATTGAGCAGAGAAAGGTAGACATGTGGTGTGTTCAGGAGACCAAGTGGAAAAGGTGTAAAGCCAGGAACATTGGAGGGGGTTTAAACTGTTCTATCATGGTGTGGATGGAAAGAGAACTGGTGTAGGGGTGATCCTGAAGGAAGAGTACAGTAAGAGTGTAGTGGAGGTGAAGAGAGTTTCTGATAAGGTCATGAACGTAAATCTGAAAGTTAAAGTGGTGATGATAAATTTTAAGAAGAAGGAGGAGCATAGGGTGACGTATAAGAGTGGAGGAAGGTGCACACAGGTGGACTACATTTTATGAGGAGATGCAACCTGTAAGAGGTTTGGACATGTGCAGAGGAGGGACATGGAGTATATTAGTAGGATAATGCTGGGGATTGAGCTGCCAGGAAGGAGAAAAATATGAAGGCCAAGGAGGAGGTTTATGAATATGGTGAGGGAAGACATTTAATTCATTTTTTTTATAGTGCTTTTAACAATGAACATTGTCTCAAAGCAGCTTTACACGGATAATGCAGCGGATGAGAAACATAGACTTGATATTTGATGAATTGACTGTAGCTGTTCATGAACTCTCTCCAGGAAAAGCTCCAGGATTACATGGACTAAATGCTGAATTTTACAAGCAGTTGTGAACAGTGGTTCTAAAAGACTTGTTTTCAGTCTTGAACTGCCTAGATAAAGGCACACTTCCTGTGAGCCTTTAAAAGGGCTGTGATAACTGTATTACCCAAGAAGTGTGACCTTGGAAACATTAAAACTGGTGCCCTGTGTCTTTGCTTGGTGTTGATTAAAAGATACTTTTCAAAGTTCTAACCAACAGGATTAAATGCTGTATAGCTTCGGTGATTCATGCAGATCAAACTGCACTAATCACTGCAACAAGATTGTGTTCCTGGTTGCTCAATTTTTAATAATATTATTTTGTTCCAAGATTTGATTTCCTATGCCAAAGTACATGAAATTGTTGTTATTTTTATTTTTCTAACCAAGAGAATGCTTTCTTTATAAATGTTTTGATGCTTTTGGTTTTGGTCAACCCTTTATTTCTTATGTCAAATTGTTGTACACAGATACGTACAACATTTAAAAAATAAATGGAGTTTAGATTGGAGAGGTACAAATGCTAATCCAGAAGAGAAATTATTGAACTTTAAAGAGCTACAAGAGCTTGCCTTTCAGACAATTGAAAAAGGCTGTGTTATCGGATATGTATAAGATATGAAGATATCAAGTAGTTCAAGTGGTTATATGGAAGAGTAAAATTAACTGTATAAAATTAAATATATAGCTGCATCTACTTAGTAATAATAAACCTTACTTATAAATCATGCTCATTATTTTCTCAATGTTGCTAATGCTGACAAGGAGTACCAAATGACATTTCTTCTCTATCTTAGAGATCAGTAAAATTAGTTTACAAAGCAAATGCCATTAGTCACTAAAACTGGATACCAGAAAGTTGTTTAATTACACACTTACTTTCACATTAGAAGATGTTTCTCACTTGACCTGTCAGCCAGGGGCGCATGCACTTCCGGCGCTTCCACTTCCGGGGTAGCGCGAACTCGCAACCGTCTCGGCCGCCATCTTGCTATCACATAAATAGACACGGTTTTCTCACGCTCGCTGCCAGAATGTCTCGTTGGCTTCCATGTTTTTTTTTTTTTTGAGACATCCCCCTCTCTTGGTATTTTTGCTTCCGGTTTCGGATCTTCTGGTTTTCTTTTGTTTTTTCCTCGGTTTCACGCCGTGCCGCCAGTCGTGGCATTTGCTTTGTTTTCCTTTTATTTCATTCACAAACACCCCCTCTCTCTCTCTCTCTCGGTTTTTTTTCCGCTCGCATAGCGGTCGTGTGTTTTTTTTCTGGACACTCTGTTTATGTGTGTTTTTCTGTGGATTATTTCACCTGGAGGACTGTAAACTTTTTGGACCCTGTTTTGTGGATTACTTTACCCAGGGGACCATAAGTTTTCGGACACTTTGCTCTTGTGTTTTTATGTGTGGATTACTTCCCAGAGGACCATAAGTTTTTGGACACTTTGTTTTTTTGTGTTTCCTTAGTTATTTTGTATTAAAGACTTCAGTCTTGCTTTATTGCTGCGTCCTGCATTTGGGTCCTACTCTTCGCATTACTGACAGTACAATCTGGCCAGACATGAACCCAGCGGACGATCTGCAGTCTCAGCTCTCCTCCTTGGTGCAGCTCACCACCTCCCATCACCAGCAGATACAGGAACTGGCAAGCGCGATTCGTGAACTGGCTCTCCAGCGCAACCAAGCCCCTGTAGCCCAGGCGTCTGTTTCAGAGAACCCCACTGCTCATGCCGCCACGTCAGCCGCTCCAGCACCCGTCCCACCACCAGCACCTAAGTGTGGGGTTCATCTGCCGACTCATGAGCGCTTCGCAGGACAACCAGGGGAGTGCTGTCCGTTCCTGTTGAGCTGCAAAATAACTTTTCAGCTTCAGCCTTCATCTTTTCCAGATGAACTTACCAAGGTGGCCTATGTGATCTCCCTGCTTTTGGGTAAGGCCAAACGGTGGGCCACGGCAGAGTGGGAACGCCATTCCTCGGTCTGTGCCTCCTCTTGCGCATTCTCTGAGGAGTTACGCAAGATCTTCAACTCAGCCACCCCCCGGGTGAATACGCCATGGATTTCCGCACCACCATGGCCGAGAGTGAGTGGGATTCCACGGCACTCTACAATGCCTTTCTATGGGGTCTCAACGCGGAGATCAAGGATGAGCTCCCTGATCAGCCTGGCCACCCAAATCGACTGACGGATGAGGGAATTCTGCTCAGACGGGGGTTCCATAGATCCTGGCAGCCAAGGACTCCCAGCCCCCTCTAGGCCATTGCTCAAGGTTCGGGTCGATGTCCAGGGGCACAGTCGTGAATTAGCGGTGTTTGTTGACTCCGGGGCGGACGCCGAGTTTTTGGACAAGGAGCTCACTCGTCAACTGAGTGTTGAGTCCAAACCTCTTCCTGTGCCGCTCCTGGTCCGCGCTTTTGACGGCCATATTCTCCATCAGGTCACCCACCGCACCAAGCCTCTCCTCGTTTCCATCGCTGAACAACATCGTGAATGGTTATCGTTCCTCATCATCCGATCACCGTGAGCACCTGCCATGTTTGGTTTCCTGTGGTTGCAGAGGCACAACCCTCGCCTGGACTGAACCAGTGGCCGGGTGTTGAAATGGGGGATTTTGTGTCATGCCAGCTGTCTCTCCTCGATTCCCCAGATTCCTAATCGTTCTGGTGGGGAAACCCCCCTCCGACCTCAGCTCTGTCCCTGCAGAATACCATTATCTGGGCACTGTTTTCAGTAAAGCAAGAGCCTTATCTCTACCGCCCCACCGTCCTTATGATTGTGGTATTGATCCATTGCCGGGAACTACTCCTCCCCGAGGCCGCCTCTACCACCTGACTGGTCCTGAAAGGAAAGCTATGGCGGACTACATCTGGGAGTCCCTCGCTTCTGGGATCATCCGCCCTTCCTCCTCCCCGGCGGGGGCAGGTTTCTTTTTTGTAGAAAAGAAGGACAAGAGCCTCCGCCCCTGCATCGACTACCGGGGACTTAACTCAATCACCATTAAGAATCGGTACCCCTTGCCTTTGATGTCCTCGGCCTTTGAGCTCCTCCAGGGAGCCACAATCTTTACCAAGCTTGACCTCCGCAACGCCTACCACCTGGTACGCATCCGTGAGGGGGATGAATGGAAAACAGCCTTTAACACCCCAGCAGGCCATAACGCCCCTGCTGTTTTCCAGGCCCTGGTCAACGACGTTCTTCGGAACATGCTCCATCAGTTTGTGTTTGTCTACCTGGACGACATTCTGATCTACTCCCGCTCCCTGGAGTAACACCGCTGCCATGTACGCACTGTGCTCACCTGTCTACTTCAGAGCCAGTTGTATGTGAAGGCTGAGAAATGTGAATTCCATGTGTCCAGCACTTCTTTTCTGGGCTTCATCTTGTCAGCAGGGAATGTTCAAATGGATCCGACCCGGATCAGTGCCGTAGTGGGGTGGCCCGAACCGGAGAATTGCAAGCAACTGCAAAGATTCCTTGGTTTTGCAAATTTTTACCGCAAGTTCATCCACGGTTTTAGCACCATCGTGGCACCACTACACCGACTCACCTCTACTCGTCAGCCATTCACTTGGAATCCTGAGGCGGAACAGGCCTTTCTGGAGCTCAAGACCTGGTTCACTTCTGTACCTGTTCTTACCCTGCCTGATCCATCCCAGCAATTTGTTGTGGAGGTTGATGCCTCTGACAAGGATGTGGGGGCCATTCTGTCTCAGAGAGGTGCCACCGACAACCGCCTCCATCCGTGTGCCATCTTCTCACACCGACTATGTCTTGCGGAACAGAACTACTCCATCGGGGATCGCGAGCTGCTGGCCGTCAAGCTGGCGCTTGAGGAATGGCGTCATTGGTTGGAGGGCGCCGAACACCCGTTCAACTGCCCTCGGCCAAAGAAACCGCCCAGCTTTGCTGCAGCACGTGTTCCGGCTCCATGGTCTCCCTAGTAATATTGTCTCGGATCGGGGTCCACAGTTTACTGCCAATTTTTGGAAGGAATTTTGCCGCCTTCTGGGTATCTCGGCAGCTTGTCTTCCGGGTTTCACCCGCAGACCAACGGGCAAGCTGAAAGGTTAAACCAGGACCCGGAGACAGCCCTTCGCATCCTTTGCACTGACGACAACGCTTCCTGGGCTTCGCAATTGATATGGGCTGAGTATGCCCATAATACTCTGCGGTCCTCAGCCACTGGTCTCTCCCCTTTCCAAGCCGCTTATGGCTATCATCCGCCCATTTTTTCATCTCAAGAAGTTGAGACCTCAGTACCCTCAGCCGGTGCTTTGGTCAGGTGCTGCTGCCGTGCCTGGAAGAATACCCGGGTGGCTCTCCTCAGGTCCTCCCACTGCTATGCCCGCTGGGCCAACCGCAGACGCCGACCAGCACCCGTGTACCACCCCGGCTCTCTACCAAGGACCTGCCGCTGAGGGTCGCATGCAGTAAACTGGCCCCTCATTTTATTGGGCCCTTTCCTATATCCAAGGTCCTCAATCCTGCGGCTGTCCGCCTCCGCCTTCCCAGAGTCTTCCGTGTCCACCCCACCTTTCATGTTTCACGCCTCAAACCTGTTCAGGCTTGCTCCCTGGTTCCCTCCACCAGGCCCCCTCCACCCGCCCTGGTCATTGGCGGGGGCCCCGCCTTCACTGTGCGCCGTCTCTTATGCTGAAGGCGCAGGGGTCGGGGGTTGCAGTACCTTGTGGACTGGGAGGGCTACTTATTTCCCGGCCTTATTTCCTGTTTCCACCGTGATCACCCGGACCAGCCTGGTGGACCGTCTGGAGCCGGCCTTGGGGGTTAGTGGTACTGTCAGCCAGCGGCGCATGCACTTCCGGCGCTTCCACTTCCGGGGAAGCGCGAACTCGCAACCGTCCCGCCGCTATCTTGCCATCACATAAATAGACACGGTTTTCTCACGCTCGCTGCCAGATTGTCTCGTTGGCTTGCATGTTTTTTTTTTTGAGACATCCCTGTCCCTCGGTTTTGTTGTTCCTGTATTTTTGCTTTCGGTTTCGGATCTTCCAGTTTTCTTTTCATTTTTTCAGCAATTTCGCGCTGTGCCGCCCGCCGCGGTGTTTGCTTTGTTTTCCTTTTATTTCATTCACAAACCCCCTCTCTCCCTCTCTCTCGGTTTTTTTTCCGCTCGCATATCAGTCGTGTGTTTTTTTTTCTGGACACTTTGTGTGTTTTTCTGTGGATTATTTCACCTGGAGGACTGTAAATTTTCTGGACCCTGTTTTGTGGATTACTTCCCAGAGGACCATAAGTTTTTGGACACTTTGTTTTTTGTGTTTCCTTGGTTATTTTGTACTAAAGACTTCAGTCTTGCTTTATTGCTGCGTCCTGCATTTGGGTCCTACTTTTCGCATTACTGACATGACCAGGGTTTAAGCAAAGTGGTACGTTTAACAACTATTCGATGAAATCTCATATTTTATGCTACTTATAAATGTAGCATGGGGAGGTGGTAGTTTCATGTTTAAGGCATTGAACTTTGGATCCAAAGGTCATGAGTTCAAATCCCAGCTTCATCAAGCTGCTTCTTCTGGGCCCCTGAGAAAGTCCCTTAACCCCATAGTTGCTCAATTGTATGAATGAAATAAATGTAAGTCACTCTGGATAAGGGCATTTGCCAAATGCTGTAAATGTAGTATAAGCATTCTTCTCATTTCTTTTTGTACTAAAGGACCTCCTAAAGGTTTAGCTTTTAAGTTAATATATTTTGAATAATTATGGATATTACAAATGCTTTCTTAAAATGTGTTTCACTGCATGCAGTAACATATTAGCCCAGATTGGTTGTTTTAATTCTCGCTAAGCTTGCCTTGTGGGGATTTTAAGAATTTTAAGCCTGTTTAAGGTCTCCAAAGAACAATATGCCCTTTTCTGTGACATTGAGTCATTCAAGGACAAGTTCAATGCATCTGTCTAAACTAAGTCATCAAGGTATTACTTTCCTTAAAATTCTATCTATGTTGAACTTGGAACCAGTTTGTCATATTATAAACAATTAATGATAAATATACCAGTATTGCTTGCATACGGTATATTTGTTAGCCAAGACTACTGATTTTTTTAATTTCTTGAATAAAGAACTTTTTGGAGTTGTGAAATTCCCCTCCCATCCCTTCTCTTGAGCTCCATTTCAGGGATGCAAATGCCTTTAGCTGTAGACAGCCTCTGATTTATTTCACCCGTCTATCCTTACATGCATGTGGCTTGACTCCATTCTATTTTCTAGAAGGCTGAAAAGATTCCTCCACATCTGCAGCCATCTTTATCACAGAGAGAAATGCTTGGGTTTAGGAGTGGCAATGTGACAGTCAGACTGCCAGCTCCCAAAGGATATATGTTTAAGGCGGCGAAAGTGATGAGGTAAGAAATGCTGTCTTGCGTGAATAGTACATCTGTTTTAAATAGCACATCAGCCTGATGTGCTGATGAACAAGGCAATTGATATACATACTTGCTATGTCAATGATGGTTAAACTCTGTTGAGAGCATAGGCAGGTTACAGGTGGGGAATATTGGAATATTGTCTTTTTGTCCATGTGTGAACATGGGTGCATGCTTTCAAGAAGGCTAATTAGTGGACCTATTCTAAACACTAAGGGACACAGTAATCCCCCGTTTTACCGCGTTTCGAATTTCACGCCCCCGGTTTATCGCAGAATTGCATTTGTCACATAACTAATTTGTTTCGCTGATTTTCCTGGTCTCTCGTGGATAGCACTATAGACCAAAAAAACGTAGAGGGAATTGTTTTTATGGAGTTTTATGTTGAAAAAATGACATTTATTAATTAACATATATTTATTAATTATAAATAATTAAAATGTTAATACAGTAAAGAACTGTATACATAAAATAGCATTTTTGGGGTGGCGCCCATTTATCACGGTTTTCTGTTTATCGTGGGCGGTTTTGGAATGTAACCACCATGATAAATAGTGGATTACTGTACTTTAACAAGTAACAGCAACAACACACTCAGAACACTGCTGCTAGCCTCAAGAACAGCCCACCAAAGCCCTCTTATTATTAAGCAGGATCCTAATTGTTACATGATGGGATATAGACATTTTATGTTTTTACAACTACTCCCACACAGGAGTTCTGATTTTCCATTTTTTTTGTCTGCACTTGTTCTGGACTGGTAAAACATGGGTCTAAGTCTACATAAAAAAGTCTCCTTTTTTTTTAAGACATCAGCCAATCTGATTGTCAGTATACACATATATATATATATATATATATATATATATATATAAAATGATCAAGGACAGCCTAATTTATTATTCCAAAGGCAGTCAAATAGAAGGCAGTTAACACATCTGGACACACCTGGAAGATAATGCTTGTTTAAGGTCCAAGTCTTGCATCAAGGAAAAACAGCAGAGATTTCTTAAAAGCATATCTAGGTTATTCTAAATACAGGAGTAAAATGTTAATGAATGAATGTTATAACACTGGACTCTTTAATGGTGGTGTAAATGTGTGCATAGCTTGTAGACTTGTCAGACTGCCATATTTATTTGCTTTTTTGTATATGACCTGCTAACTTGTTTAAAAGGATATCTCCAGAAATACTAGGTTTTGTGTATTTCACTTCTCTTGTTCACACACTGTTTTTTTAGCACTGAAAAAATAAACATAGATTTTTAGGTCAAGTCCACAGCTGGATCATGTGTCAGAATAGAGGGAAAAAATTGCACATTTGTGGAGGTCATAGGAAAGTTAACACTTATTAATGGTTACCTGCTTAGCGGGCAGATAAGGTAATGATTGAGCTCCAGCTCAATAGGATTACAGACCATGGGTGCAAAAATGCATGCAGAGTGAGCATTTATAGTGCTAATGAAATCGAAACCAATCCAGGGCAGAAGGCTTTGAGCTATGATGTGTGAAAGCAACAGTTTCTTAGGTGTAGCATATCAACTTGCTATTGTACTTACACTTCAAACACACATACACCTACACATACTTGAAGTGAGAGAGTGTAGTAACCCATACCTGTCAACAGCTATCACTCTACCTATTCAGGTACTGTATAGTAAGTAGGTTGTTGACTGCTAGGGGAAGATAAGTAAGGAAAGAGAGAAAAACTCTTAAGTTCACAAGGTCATTTCCAGCCTAAGGATAAAATCAACTCAGCTGAATTGCTGAAGCTGCAACCCATCCCCCAACTCCCGTGTGTGTGTGTGTGTGTGTGTGTGTGTGTGTGTGTGTGTGTGTGTGTGTGTGTGTGTGTTTCAGAAAAGGGTTTGTGGTTCAAATGTAGGTTTCCAATTCACAGTGTTGAGCCTAACAAAGACATGCTCAAATATGAATTAACATGCTTTAAATACACATGATGGACAAAAATGCATTCATTGTTGTTGTAAAATAGAGACTGTAGAGTATTCTTTTAGTTCAATCAATTGTCTCCCACTGTATAAAATAGTCAAAGATTCCTAGATTCACAAGCAATTTTTTTTTTTACTCAGGTCATTAGAGATACAGACTAGCAAAAACTGAAATTCAAACCATTCTGTGTGGTGACATGATCCAGACAAACATTTGCATCTTTTCTTCTTAACAATATTTTTTTTGCTTAGCAATGGAATGTGAGGGGTTTCATTGTAGTGGCTATAGTCTCTAGTGAAATTAAAATGAGTGCTAATTTTTAAATCTGCAAGAAAATCTCTTGCTCATTTTGCAGGTCTTATTTTTTGGCCCATATATTATAAGAGGTTTTTAATTTATCAGAGAGTCGACTCACGCACTGAGCAATTCGAATGATAATCATCCAAAATGATTTTGACACAAAAAAGAATATTGAAATCTTATGTGAAAGTATTAGAACGACAGAGACTATTTTTTGTTTATTTTGGTTTTGACAGAAGTTAAATTTGAGACCTGATCAATTAGACCAGATTTCTAAATTAAACAAAATAAAACGAAACACAGTTCATATACCATGACATCTCCAGACTTGAAGCTTCTTTCAATGTTTACCTTTAGTCTTCTTTTCATGTGCAGTTGGATTAACTTCTGATGAATGTTTTGAACATTCTGAACCCTGAATTCCTTTGTTATATTTGCAGTGTACAAGATAATCATTAGGAGGAATCAGTCCGCTGCTACCATCATGAATTATATACGCAATAAGGATTATTGAGCTCGTTCTAGAAGCAGCCATGTAATAAACCACACAATTCTTGACCATTGAGCTCATATGTTTTGGACCATGAATAGATACTTCCTCCATGGCAGAATTATTTGGCTAGATCTGGTATTTCTTTGCAAATTACAACATGGGTTTCTGAATCTTAATTAGTTATTTTAATCTTATGGAATATACTTTTTATCTTGTGGTGTGGTTCTGAAAGTCTTGATGGATAGTGAATTACAATCAATTTATTCCTGCTCTGTAGAGACTATTGGTGATGACACGGACTGTGTTCTAGTACTGCACTAGTGCTTTCATCATCAGAACATTCTAAATTGTTGTATAGGCTATGGCCAAGGATTAAGCAACTATCTCTTTTCTTTATTATACCAGTTATTATTTGACTAAGATAAGATAAGATAAGATAGTAGGAGTTGTATAGAGATAGTAGGGCTTGTCTGGTTTTTCCCTCGTGGGAGAAGAGGTTCAATGATAATGGATACCAGCTGACTCACATTTTAAGAAGATGAAATGGTTCACTTGGCTCTTTTTACCAACCTCTTTCTTTTACCTCTTTGTTTTACCAACCTCCATGCTACTCTCTCAATCATTGGCAAGTTGACAACATTAAAGGTTTTAAATGACCAAGATGGGTATTTTATCAAGAGCTTGGATCAAAAGTCGGAAACCAGAATAAAGTCAATAAGCTTTATTTGCTTTAGTACACAAGACAGGAACTTCAGCAGAAGCACAAGCCAGAAAACAGGTAGAATTCGTAGCATGGGAAGTCCATGAATGATCTCTAGTGCAAACTGTAGACCGGACGGTGAGCGAGTGGGAAAGGCGCCCATATAAAGGGGAGTGTAGATTGGAGACAAATGTAGGTGATTAGTAGGAAGGCGAGGCTGAGCAAATGTGCTGAGTGCAGGAGGGAGGCGTGCCTGGTGGTTCCCTGACAAACGTAAGTAAATGCACTTAAATAGTTTTTCGTGTATCTGTACTTTACTCAAGTATTTCCATTCGGGAAGACTTTTACTTCCCTACATTTCAAAGTCAAATATCTTTTTTATATATATAGCGTTTTACTATATCACAGGTTATGCTGTGTTGCCTGCTATGCTTTTGTGCATAGAGCAACAATATTTCTTTTAGTTTGCATAACATTTGTAATTTATAATATGTTTTTATCATAATGTGTGTAGCTTGCAACAAAACAATTACAGCCCAACTAGTATAGTTATATTTAGGTAAATATGCGCTTATTGATTTGGTTACCTTTAATTGAGGTGGTCATAAAGATTTTCTGTGATTGTACTTAATTTAAAAGACATATATTATAAGGTTATAGATATTGTATGTATCTTATGGCTACAAATAGCCAAGGAGTTGTATGGTTCTTAGTTCTGAGCGTTTGATAAATTGTGCACAATGACATGTATTTAATCATCCTATAAATACATTTAGGGTGATTATTTATAAATGAAATAAAGCTCTCAGAAATATATCCAAATTTGTGGACTGCTCTGAGAATATGTCTAACTCATACAGTGACAGTAGCTGAAGCAGAGAGGAGTGTTTCAAAGCTGAAACTAATCAATGGGGGGTGACGTGGTCCACCCAGGCATCTTTCAAGCTAAAACCGCCATTGCCAGTTGGTGGTATTTATTTAGCATAAACATACAGGTCAGTGTCAGTTCAACAGCAAGCAGAATATTTTCAGGGGAATAAATCATGGAAGAAACTGTGGCCTTATTTGCATGGTTTTTATAAGTCGGTGAAAAGTAGGTTTTGAGCTCATGATCATTTATTAGATATCAAACAGTGTTTAAAGTATTAATAGAATTATAATAATAGATTGGCATTCTAAGAGTAACATTACAATATTTTTTTTTACATAAACTGAGTTGATTAAGAAGAGAGTCAAAATGACACTAAGGCATTATAGCTATAATAAAACATAGTACTTGGATACTAAGTACATTTGAAGGCAAATACTTTTGTTCTTTTACTCAAGTAAAAGTTTAAAGGGAGCACTTTTACTGGAGTAATATTTTACCTACTGTATCTCTACTTTTACTCAAGTACATGCTTTGTGTACTTGAGTAAATATGGTCATGGGAAGGCAAATACACTGTGAAATGTCAATCAGATAACTTTACTGCTAGTATGTCAGGGAGCATTAGTGAGCAACACACACAAGAATTTAGGACTTTAAAAAGAAAACATGAAGTATTGGAAACAAATTTCAGATGCCATTAAAGAATAACAGTATAGAGAAAATGTATGCTTATATTAACTTACTGCTTATTTGTGAAGAATATAGAGAGCACTGTAACACTGCAGTACATTCAAATTGAGTTTATCAAAAGGACATGTCAGCAAAAGAAAAAAAAAAAAGAACAGAAACACCACTTTGTTGTTGACACCAGGTATTGTGGAGGGACTTTTTATTAGTTAACAGATTTTACGTTCTATGTTATATTGTGTGTTCTATAGTAAAACAGTTAAATTGAAGCTATATTAGGTCAATGTAGCTTCACTGTTCTCAACTTCATTATAAAGTTCTTAGATCTGGACATATATAATTTGTGGTAAATCAGCACAACAGCATTGCACACCTACATGCATAGCCCTTTATTTTATTTCATGCTGTTTTTCTTCTGTGCCTATTCCTGAGTGGTATAATTGTGTGGCATTGCCATTCCTACCCAGCCTTTCTACAGCCCACTCTTCTGCACTCTGTGGTTGATAACAAATGGGCCTTTTCTTTTGCGAATTGAGGCTAAATGATAGTTTCACTTAGAAAGCAAAGTGACTGTCCATCTTCATAACAGTGCTCTCCATCAGAACAATGAATCCAATCTCATCTGACTGTCTCTGATTAAACACAGGCAACAGATATCTCCTTACAGCTCCCCTCCAATCAAGACTTGTTAGGTTCCTGGAAAAAACAAAAACCCACTATTAAAAAAAACAGCTTTAAATATTTAGAATTTGTATAGGTTGCATTGGAGGCTGTTTCATGCTTTGATGCGTTTAAGCTTTTATGGAGATAGAATTTCTATATATAAGCACAATGTAGTTCACTGACTAGCTTTCTAGTGTATTTTAATAAACACTGGATTTCTTAAGGCATGATATTGCTAAATTAAAACCCATCAAGTTCTGATAGACAAATTTGTGGCATTAAGGAGCTTCTAATATCTCTTGAATATAGATTCAATGTTCAAAAAAGTGAAATATAACAAAGCTGAATGTGATCTAAAGGCATTATATAACATAATTACAATACAAATGACTTAAATAATCATTAAACATTTTTTGACGCATATAATATGAGGCACATGTAAATAATTACTTAATTATATGTAATAAGTAAGTTTATGTAAATCTAATATTATATAATTTGTTAATTATATATTAAGTTTATATATAAACTTAAATGGCAATTAATTACGTGCTCCATATTATATGCCTCAGAAATGTATGATTACTTAAAAGTTATTTGTATTTATTTTATTGTAATTATGTTGCATAATTATATATTATATGTATTGCCTTTAGAAATATGAAGATAAAACATTTTTCATTTCCCCTTTTTGTTCCATGCATATTTTGTCACAACCAACCCACCTCACATAAAATAATAACAATTATTTATGTCAAACAGTGCAACCAAAAATAAACATCAATAGCACTGGTAGATAGTAGTTTTCTAGTTAGTCCTGTCTTGGTTTAGTGTTAGGTTACAGTCTTTGAGGGAGTGTATCTTACACCATTATGTTAGCAATAGGAAAACTAACATGTGTCAACAAAGTTACCCCAGTTCCACACAAAGTTGTAGGAGAACCCCTGTGCTTATATCTTTAGAAAGACACTTGTGAAGCATAAAATATTGCACATATACAAATTCACATATGCCTTTTAACACATTATTACCTTATCTTAAACCTAAATAATGTAAAAAAAAAATGTAAAATGTATATATCTTTATTAAAAGTAAATTGCTATATTTCTGATGAATAAAAGCCTTTTTGTGTTTAAAGCATGTTTATATATGAACGTTTAAAATGATTAATGAATATCGGGCTTGGTTGTTTTGTCTGTCTGTTACAGTCTGTTTACCAGTGTACCAATCTTGTGAAAAATATAAGTGATAGAGGAAGACTTACGCATAATATAATAGTGTGTGTGCATGTGTGTGTGTGTGTGTGTGTGTGTGTGAGAGAGATGTGTTGTGCTGTACTGTCAACCATTTGAACAATGATTAAAATTAATATATTACAAAGGCAGACTGATAGAGCTGACATTTGTAGACCTTAGTGCAAGGTAATACATACCTCATTGTTTGAACCTAATTCGACCATTCCATTCTAATGGGCTGTGAGCTACTGGGACAGCTTTGAATTTGTGTCCTTAATGTGCCATGCAGATTAAGATCATTTAGGATTGTAGGTCTTTTTTAGTTTTTTTTTTTTTTAACACAAATTGTAACCCAAGGCCATATCTCTAGTGTTGATGATGTATTGTTGACTTTGTAACAATGGTATCTTGGCCTTTTCTTCATCTCTGCAATATTTCAGACTTAAAAGTATTTCAATTATATATGTTATTATATCTCAAATCTAATTAGCTTAATTTGAAGTGTTACCTTTGCATGAAACAAATCAATTGCTAAATTAGAAGGCTATTAAAAATGTATTAAAAGTTTTATAAAAAAAAAATAAATAAAAATAGTTATAATTAGTATTAAAGTAATTTTAATAGTTGTTCTTGAAATGTTAATTTATATAAAATTTGAACAAGATTGTTCTTTATGAGTGTAAGTTTGTCCCTAATGAGACACCACCCTAATGGTGGTGTCTGTGGCAAGGAAAAACTCCCTGAGATGGCATGTGAAAGAAAACTTGAGAGGAACCAGACTCAAAAGAAAAATGTTATGAAAAGAATGAAAAGATGAAAGATAACAAATGTCTATTTATTACAGCTAAACAATGTTGAGGGGTGCAGTGATGGTGATCAAATGCAAATTGTAGTCCTGAGTCATTGTAGCAGACTGTTGACATTAAGTACAGTCCAAATTCATCCTCAAAGCTCCTTTGTTAATTTCATGGATCCCCAGGTCCTTGATGTGAAACTATACCCAGCTGCACAGAGTGGTCGCCCATCGAAGAGAACACCCTACAGTGGCAGGCCAGGATGAAGCGGGCAGATCCAAGGAGGGGAGGGGGCAGGAACAGTATTCACTGGTACTTCAGGAGCATGTTTAACTCGACTGAGAGAGAAAGAGAAGAGGGGTGACCGGAAGAGAAAGATATTGATTATTAACCATGATGTATAAAAGTTAAGAACAATGTGCAGTTGGGGACTCCGGCAAGACTCGCTCTGGCAGCATAACTAAAAGGGAGAAGATAACACAGACATGAGGGATCTCTGGGATAAGAGCCGGCCCACCACACTACCAGCAAACCAGCAAACTATCAGCAAACCTGAGTGAATGCGTGACATTAAGGGGGCGACAGCATACAAATATCCCAGTTCAACGAACACATATCCATATACCTCCAGATCTGCTCCTTCACCTAAGAAAAACCTACTGATAAAAGTAAATAAATATGTTTTTAAGACCATGTCTGTGTCCCGATCAATAACTGGAAGGCTGTTCTATAACTGTAAGGCTTTATAAGAGAAAGATCTGCCCCCTTCTGTAGTCTTCATTATTATAGGTAACAACAAATGCACATTTTTTCTGCAACATTTTATCTAAGTAGGCGTTTGGGATTGTAATGGTAAAGAAGTTCGCTCAGATACTGCGGCATGAGAGCGTTAAGTGCTTTATATGTCAGTAGTAGTATTTTATAATCAGTTCGAGATAAAATTGTGAGGCAGTGTAGACTGATTAAAACAAGGGTGATGTGGTCATATTTTCTAGATCTAGTAAGGACTCTTGCTGCTGCATTCTGGACTAACTGAAGCTTGTTTATGCACTTACTCAACATCCAGACAGTAATGCATTACAATAGTCAAATCTAGATGTAACAAAATGATGAACTAGTTTTTCTGCATCCTGTAATGTCAAGTCAAGTCAAGTCAAGTTTATTTCTATAGTGCCTTTCACAACAGACATTGTCTCAAAGCAGCTTTACAGAAATCAACAGTCAAGGTGAACGGTGTGCATTTATCTCTGATGAGCAAGCCTGTGGCAAGGAAAAACTCCCTTAGATGTAATGAGGAAGAAACCTTGAGAGGAACCAGACTCAAAAGGGAAACCCATCCTCATTTGGGTGACATCAAGAGTTTGATCATAAATCTTTCAACAATACAGAACACTGGAGAGTGAGAACTAACATAAGTACTGGAGTATAAGATATGTAATGTTCTTTCTACAGTCTTATACAGTCTATATGGTTAGTAGCTCCTAGTTTTATGAGCTCAACATTTGTGATCATCACAGATCCAGCATCAGCTTTTCCATGCCAGAGCCTTTAAACACTCCAGGAGGTCCAATGTCAAACCCACACATGTAGTGGGATCCAACTGGCACTGGTATGTCTCTAGATGGTTCGGGATGTTTGCGAGTTCGTCATCTACTTCTTCAAAGGTCCATAATCTCCATGAGGTGGGATGTGACTGGAGCTGGCCAATCTCAGGATGCCTCGGGATGGGAGAGAAAGAGAAGCAGTGGAGAGGAATTAGCGTAGCTGCTGTTTATGATATTAACAGCACAAGTTGATAATGTGCATGTGATCAGATGTTCTGGAGCACAAGGTTATGATGTGAGACGTATGTTATGTGTAGGCTTTGCTAAAAAGATGTGTTTTTAATCTGCACTTAAATTGGGAGTGTGTGTCTAAACCCCGAACACTGTCAGGAAGACTATTCCAGAGTTTAGGAGCTAAATGTGAAAATGATCTACCGCCTTTAGTGGACTTTGCTATTCTAGGAACTACTAGAAGCCCAGAGTTTTGAGATCTCAGGGAGCATGGCAGATTGTAGCATGTTAAAAGACTGGAGAGATACATGGGAGCCAAACCATTTAGTGCTTTATAAGTAAGAAGTAGTAGCTTGAAGTCTATTCGAAACTTAACAGGAAGCCAGTGCAGGGATGATAAGATTGGGGTTGTATGGTCATATTTTCTTGACCTTGTAAGAACTCTTGCTGCCGCATTCTGAACTAACTGAAGCTTGTTTATTAATGATGCAGGACATCCACCTAGTAATGCATTACAATAGCCTATTCTGGAGGTCATGAACGCATGGACGAGCTTCTCTGCATCGGATATAGATAACATGTTTCTTAACTTAGAAGTATTTCTAAGGTGAAAGAAGGCTGCTTTTGTAACTTGGTTGATATGATTATTAAAAGACAAGTTGCTGTCTAAAATAACTCCCAGGTCTTTTACCATTGAACTAGTGGTTACAGAATTTAGTAGTAGAAAGTTATGGGTCATCCAATCACTTATTTCTTTAACACACTCAGTTATGCAAGCTAATTGAGCTGTATCGCCTGGTTTTGTTGAGATATATAGCTGGGTATCATCAACATAACAATGGGAGCTAATTCCATGCCTTCTAATAACTAATAATATTTCCTAAGGGAAGCATGTATATTGTGAAAAGCAGGGGTCCTAGAACTGAACCTTGTGGCATGTCATAATTTACTAGCATTAGCCTGGATAACTCTCCGTTTAAGTCTACGAAATGGTAACAATCGGACAGGTAGGATTTAAACCAGCTTAATGCCTGTCCCTGAATGCTGATGTAATTCTGTAAGTGATCTAGAAGGAGATCATGGTCTATAGTGTTGAATGCAGCACTAAGATCTAGTAAAACCAACAGCGAGATGAAGCTTTGGTCTGAAGCTAAAAACAGGTCATTAGTGATTTTAACTAGGGCAGTTTCTGTGCTATGATGGGGCCTAAAACCTGACTGAAACTCTTCAAAGATATTGTTCTCTTGTAAGTGGGAACATAACTGGGCAGCAGCAATCTTTTCTAAAATCTTAGACATAAATGGGAAATTTGAAATTGGTCTGTAATTTGATAGCGTGTTTGAATCCAGATTAAGTTTTTTGATGAGGGGCTTAATAACTGCTAACTTGAGGGATTTAGTGACCTAACGATAGTGAGAAGTTAATAATATTGAGAAGAGGCTCACCAGCTGTATATAACACTTCCTTCAATAGATGAGGGTGAATGGGATCTAACTGACATGTTGTTGATTTAGCTTTGGTAATAACATTATACAGCTCTTCCTGTCCTATACATGTAAAACAGTGTAGATGTGGAATCGTGGCGAGATAATGTCAGGAGATGCTGTCAGAGGTTGGACCGCCACAATTGTTTTTCTAATGTTATCTATTTTTCTTCTTCAGTGAAGAAATTCATAAAGTCCTCACTATTAAACTGTGATGGAACACATTTTTCAGATAACTGATTTTAGTTAGTTTAGCTACTCTACTGAAAAGGAACCTGGGATTGTTTTGGTTGTTTTCTATGAGTTTGCTCATGTGTTCAGCTCTAGCAGCTTTTAGCGCCTGTCTGTAGCTGAGCATACTGTCTTTATACGAAATTCTAAATACCTCCAATTTAGTTTTCCTCCATTTTCTCTCCAGATTACGTGCTGTTCTCTTGAGGGCATGCATATGACTATTATACCAAGGTGCAGGTGCTTGTTCTCTAACCTTTTTTAACCGGATGGGGGCAACAGTGTCTAATCCATCCTCAAAGCTCCTGTTCTTACTCCGGAATTTCATGGAACCACCCAAGGTGTTCATGAGAAAAAAGTCCCAAGCTGCACAAAGTGGCCTTCAATCAAAGAGAACACTATCCAGAGACAGGCCTGGAGGAAGTGGGAAGATCAACGAAGGGGGGAGGGGCAGGAACAGTAGTCACTGAAACCTCAGGAGCATGTTTAACTCGACTGAGAGAAATTATTTCATCAGCATAGCAATGAAAGCTAATACCATGTTCATGTATAATTTCCACCAGAGGCAGCATATAAAGAAGAGCAGTGAGCCTAAGACAGATCCTTGCAGAACACCAAACATTTACCTCAGAGAGTGTGGAGAACTCACAATTTACATCAACAAAGTGATAGCAATCAGTCAAATAAGACCTAAACCAGAAAAGAGCTGTTCCCTTTATTCCAACAACATTTATTCCAACAAGTGTCAAGGTCAGGTTTCTTAATTAGGGGGTTGATAATTACCAGTTCAAAAGATGTAGGAACATAACCAGCAGAGGTGGGAAGTAACAAAGTACAAATACTTTGTTACTGTACTTAAGTAGATTTTTTTGGTATCAGTACTTTACTTCACTATTCATTTTTCAGACTTTCAAACTTTTACTTTTACTCATTACATTTTCTCACAAATATCTGTACTTTCTACTTCTTACATTTTCAAAACCGGATCGTTACTTTAGTTTTAATCCATTGATTTGGTGAAATATCAATATTTTTTATTTTCACTACACACCGATTTCAGCCCATCAACCGAGTTCCTGTCATAGTGCATCTTTTTTAATCCACTGGTGTTTAAAGTCCTGCTCTCACTCACCACAGACGTAGACTAGTTTACGAAACTAAGAATGAGCAGGCAGAAGGCAGTAAGAAGTAAAGCTAACATGGATGAGACAGAGGGAGTCAGTGATGTAAACATGACTGAGAACAGAGACATTCCTGATCATATATATATATATATATATATATATATATATATATATATATATATATATATACAGTGAGGGAAAATAAGTATTTGAACACCCTGCTATTTTGCAAGTTCTCCCACTTAGAAATCACGGAGGGGTCTGAAATTGTCATCGTAGGTGCATGTCCACATAATCTAAAAAAAAAAAAAATCCAGAAATCACAATGTATGATTTTTTAACTATTTATTTGTATGATACAGCTGAGAAAGTCAATGTTAATATTTGGTACAGTAGCCTTTGTTTGCAATTACAGAGGCCAAACGTTTCCTGTAGATTTTCACCAGGTTTGCACACACTGCAGGAGGGATTTTGGCCCACTCCTCCACACAGATCTTCTCTAGATCAGTCAGGTTTCTGGCCTGTCGCTGAGAAACACGGAGTTGGAGCTCCCTCTAAAGATTTCTTGGGTTCTTCCAAGATCTATTGGGTTTAGGTCTGGAGACTGGCTAGGCCACGCCAGAACCTTGATATGCTTCTTACAGAGCCACTCCTTGGTTATCCTGGAATTATGACCCAAAAGTTCTATTTTGGTCTCATCTGACCACATGACTTTCTCCCATGACTCCTCTGGATCATCCAATGGTCATTGGCAAACTTAAGACGTGCCTGGACATGTGCTGGTTTAAGCAGGGGAACGTTCCGTGCCATGCATGATTTCAAACAATGACGTCTTAGTGTATTACCGACAGTAACCTTGGAAACGGTGGTCCAAGCTCTTTTCAGGTCATTGACCAGCTCCTCCCGTGTAGTTCGGGGCTGATTTCTCACCTTCCTTAGGATCATTGAGACCCCACTAGGTGAGATCTCACATGGAGCCCCAGTCCGAGGGAGATTGACAGTCATGTTTAGCTTCTTCCATTTTCGAATGATTGCTCCAACAGTGGACCTTTTTTCACCAAGCTGCTTGGCAATTTCCCCGTAGCCCTTTCCAGCCTTGTGGAGGTGTACAATTTTGTCTCTAGTGTCTTTGGACAGCTCTTTGGTCTTGGCCATGTTAGTAGTTGGATTTTTACTTATTGCATGGGGTGGACAGGTGTCTTTATGCAGCTAACGACCTCAAACAGGTGCATCTAATTTAGGATAATAAATGTAGTGGAGGTGGACATTTTAAAGGCAGACTAACAGGTTTTTGAGGGTCAGAATTCTAGCTGATAGACAGGGGTTCAAATACTTATTTGCCGCTGTATCATACAAATAAATAGTTTAAAAATCATATATAGATTTTTTTTTAGATTATGTCTTTCACAGTGGACATGCACCTACGATGACAATTTCAGACCCCTCCATGATTTCTAAGTGGGAGAACTTGCAAAATAGCAGGGTGTTCAAATACTTATTTTCCTCACTGTATATTAGGCTGTCAAAATAAAAATACTTTTAAACGGCACAAAATTTTATTAATGCGCTATCAATTCAGCACGCATTTCTGTTTTTACCATTTTTATAAAAAATATAAATACATAAATAAATAACTAAATATAAAAGAGGCGAAATTAAAACCTTCAGCAAAACACACATTTATTTACCACATCCTTTCGTTACTTACCTATAAAATAAAAAAATAAACTCCACCGAAAAATAATTTTAATCAGTAAACTTTTGTTTTATTTATGCACTAATTCTCAAATTAAACGCCAAATCCACCATGATTCAGACAATTAACCCTCTGGGTCCCTCTGAATAGAGAGAGTGATACACACAAACACACACATGGCAGTCCTTAGAAACCCAGAGAGAGAGGTATCCGTGGTACACCCTGGAGGGGCGAGGTCCACACAGTCCAAGAACGAACACACTGGAGGAAAAGGGGTAATCCAGGGTGCGCTTTGGGAGAAAGCACGGCCGTAGAAGGAATGTAGAGTCCGGGATGGAAGGAACGCATAGGGATGCGCATACACTTACGAACAATAACGGACAGTGAGTGAGTGTAAGTGATGGGTTTATATAGGAGCCGGGAATTAGTAGAAGATGAGTCCCAGGTGTGTGTGATTAAGCCAGGAGCTTCAGAGAAAGCAGAGGCATGACAGATGCCGAAGAGGGGGTGGCAGGTGGATTCCCACACAGCCTGGTGGGCCAGGGCACTCAGAGGAGGCCCTCGTCTGTCGTCCAGGAGCGAAGGGGATCCCGCAATCATTGCAGCAGAACCAGGAGGGGCAGAGGAGGACCCGAGGCAGAGTGACAGCCCCGGTGGAGAGCCGGAACCAAACGATGGAACGGAGCACGGTTCACTGCGGAGGCCAGGAACGGAGCAAAACCCTTGGCGAAGACTGGAGACTAAGCAAAGTCCTTGGCAAAGACTGGAGGCAGAGAGATGCTTCTGGCAAAGGACAGGGGCCCAGCAGCACCTGCAGCGGAGTCCAGAGGCTGAGTGACCTCCACGGCGGAGACCAGTAGCTGAGCGACACCCTCAGTGGTGATCAGGGGCGGAGTGACGCCCACTGTGGAGGTCTGAAACGGAGTGACACCCTTACGGAGGGCTGGAGCAGAGCAACAGACCGGACAATGTCCTCGGCAGAGACCGGAGGCTGCGTGACACCCACTGCGGAGGACTGGAGCAGAGAGGTGTTCTCCAAGGAGACCTGGAACGGAGTACACTCTCAGCGGAGACCGGAGACTGAGCGATGTCCTCTGCATAGGTCTGGAGCAAAGAGTTGCCCACCACGGGGAACTGGAGCAGAGCGATGTCCTCTGCGGGGGTCAGGAGTGGATCGACGTCCCCCATGAAGGCCCAGAACGGAGCCACTTCCACCACGGAAACCCGGACTGGCACGACGACCTTGGTGACAACCCGGAGGCTGGGTGGAGCTCTCAACAGGGTTTCCGGGCTGCAAGACCCCCTGGACGGAGACCGGAGACACGCCCATGACGGAAAACAAAAGCCGAGCCACGCCCTTGGAGTCCTGAAGATGAGCCATGCCTTTAGCTAAATTCTTGCCATCGGAGGAGCTTGGGAGCGTGACGTCGTCTTGGGAGGGACTCAGAGGCGAGTCATCGCCTTTTGAGGAGCTTGGAGGCAAAACAGGCGCTCCACAACTTACTGGCGAGAGATAGAGAATCTCCAGACAGGAGAAAGATGTGGAACGCGATCTTGGCTCTTTCTGTGGGGAATAGGGACGAATGCACCTCCACAATGCAATGACAAATTTCATTCGTTCGTTCGTTCGTTCGTTCGTTCGTTCGTTCGTTCGTCCGTTCTATCTATCTATCTATCTATCTATCTATCTATCTATCTATCTATCTATCTATCTATCTATCTATCTATCTATCTATCTATCTATCTATCTATCTATCTATCTATCTATCTATCTATCATTAATATGATGTGAGGTCCAGTTACCAGTGTGACACTAAAACAGGTAGAAGTAATAACTACTTTTTACTTAAGTACATGTCAGAGCCAAAACTTCTTTACTTTCACTTGAGTAAAAATGTATAATCAGTACGTCAACTTTTACCCAAGTATTTTAAAACATGAGTATCTGTACTTCTACTTAATCAAAGGCTGTGTGTACTTTTGCCACCTCTGAAAACCAGTGCTAATGGAAAAGTTTATTATTTTTAGAACAGGTTGAATTACTAAATTACTGGAATTATCTGTTTGAAGAAACTTGTAGGCAAGGGATCGAGAATACAAGCTGAGAAATTTTAATGAGGAAATAATTTAAATTTAGTCAAAACTCTTGAATAGGAGTAAAAGTTTGTAATTGATTTTGCTACCATATTGAATAAAAATGTATTTGATTATGCTTGTTATTTTTTATGAGGGTTGAGAAATATGCTGATCTAGCAGCACTAAGAACAGATAAAGTAATGATCTGAAATAGCTTCAGAATGTGGAATTATGTCTATATGTTTTATTTATCGAATCCGAATGTTAGTATTAAATCAAGAGTGTGTCCACCACTATGAATAGGTCCTATAACATTCTGATTAATTCCTACTGAATCTAGAATCAACACAAAATTTCGTTTTTTCATGGCACAGTGGGGAAATTTCTATGTTACAGCAGCATAGAAAAAGAAATGCCAATATATATATATAAAAGAATAAAGACATACTATTGTATATAGTATATATACAACACAATGTATAAATACAAAAGAAGAAGAAGAAAAAAAAAGAGACCACGAGTAAGCAGTTACGCTAACAGACATATTGCACACAGGTAATATTGCATTTTAACATTTCTGTTATTGCACATGTGTTGTTTAAAAATACTTTGTTATTGTTATTATTGCAGTTAAACAGTAATAACAGTGTTTGTTATGGTGACCGGTTCACTGGGAGCAGCTTTGATTGTAAAGTTTAAAAGCAGCAGGGAGAAAAGACCGTCTGTATCACTCCTTCAGACACTTAGGATGAAACAGTCTGTCACTGAAGGAGCTGGTCAGGAATTGTCTCATATAGGGGGTGAGAGTTGTTCTACAGCAATGATGCTAGATTAGCTACCATCCTCCTTTCTCCCAACTCCTGTACAGTGTCGAGAGGAATCCCCAGGACTGAGCTGGCCTTCCTGATCAGCTTGTCCAACTTCTCACTTTCAGCATTAGAGATGCCGCTGCATGTCCATGTCAGACTCACAGTCATGAGTCCTCCAACACAGGTGTGTTGTGTGTAGGCTGTGAGCTGATAGCAGTGCAAAAGAGGTGGGGCTGGAGCAGCTTGCTGTGGAAGCAGAGAAGGGGGTTGCAGTAGGGGGGACGGATGGGGGCAGGGGAGGGTAGCTGATCAAATCTGTTAAAGAATAGATTCAGATCATTCACCCACTTCTGGTCACCCTCAGCCTGAGAGCTGGGCTCCTTATGACCAGTGATGGTTTTGAGCCCCTTCCACACACTGCTGACATTGTTCTGCTACATCTGATCCTGCTACAGCTTCCTCCTGTAGCATGCTTTTCCTTCCCTGATCTCTTTTCTCAGTTCTCTCCGGACAGTTTTTAGCTCTTTCTTGTCTCCAGATTTAAAAACCCTCTTCTTCTTTTTAAGGAGAGTCTTTATATCAGGGTTGATCCATGGTTTGTTCTTGGGAAAACACCATACAGCCCAAGAGGGTACAGTATTCTCCACACAGAAGTTTGTGTCAGTAATACAGTCTGGTAGATTGTCAATATCCTCCCCATGTGGATTGCACAATTCCTCCCACATAGTTGTTTCAAAACAGTCTTTCAGAGCCTCACTGGTCTCATCAGAGGCAGCTGGTTGCCTGCATACAAGGGGTTTGTACACAGGTAGGATATGAACCAAGTTGTGATCCGATCTTCCCAAGGGGGGAGGGGTGCTGAAGTGTAATCCTCCTTTGAGTTGGTATGAAATAAATCCAGTGTGGCATGAAACCCACTGGGTGAATGTGGACAGAGTGTAGGATGTAGGGGCATGATTGAAATCTCCAGAGGTAATGAGAAGGGTATTTGGGCTATGTGTTAACAATCTGTTAACAACAGAATGCAGGACATCGCATGCCGATTCACCATCAGCAGAGGGGGGAATATACGCAGCTATCGTGATAACATGCGAGTATTTCCTGGGCAGATAGTACAGCCTCGTGCTAGCTGCTAACAGCTCAATGTCCTTACAGCAGATCTGCTCTTTAATAGTGATGTGACCAGGTTTACACCATCTATTAAAAACTTTCTTTCGGCTTCTCCCGTTAGGGGTCGCCACAGCGGATCCTCCGCACGTTTGATTTGGCACATGTTTTTACGCTGGATGCCCTTCCTAACGCAACCCTCCCCAATTTATCCGGGCTTGGGACCGGCACTGAGAGTGGCTGGGGATTGTTCCCTGACCGGGAATCGAACCCGGGTCGCAGCGGTGAGAGCGCGGCCAGGGGAACCACCAGGGGACCTTCTCTTCTAAGACTATGACCAATACAAGAAATTAAAGCAGCACCTTCTTGAGTGGGATAACTTCCCGCCCTAACAGGCCAGTCTTGCCCTCAAAACTGCCCCAATTATCTATGAAGCCCACATTGTTTTGAGCACCATTCGGGTATCCAGCAGTTACCATAACCATAACCTGCTGCATCGCCACACCACATTGGGATGGGGCTAGAGCATATTACTGCATCGAACTTTGCCTTTTAGAATTAACTAAATGTTCATGAGTTTAGGTTTGAAATTATTAAGCCTTGGTTGTACTCCAGCTCAAAATGATTCATATTTTAGTGAGCAGTGTTCATGGTTTTGTCTTTGAACATAATTTTGCAAATAAAATTGCATATTTAAAGGGCTTTTTGGGAAATGAATATTATACAACCAGATCCTATGACACTCACTGATATTCAGTAGTTTTTAATGATGTGCAAGTGCAGATAGCAAATAGATAACCGTGCTTTAAAATAATACACAGACATTTTGTCCAGCTGTGAAGATATAAGTCATAATTATGAGTTAGTAAGTCATAATTGTTAGATCCTTTCTGTGATTTTTTTTTCTTTGTGAATGCAATGCACTTCCGTAGTTCTTCTTCTCTGAATGAATGCAAGAAAAAGTTTCTAATGAATTAAGCCAATCTTAATCCAAATTTTTCACAATTTGTAAAAAAGCTAAGGTAACTTGACAATTGAAATTGGTACTCAACAATTTTGGGTTGTTTTTAATCCTAGTTACATGCTTATTTCTCTGTGAACTACTGTCTCTTTATCCTGCTATTTTTGGCTAAACATTTAAAAGTAGCACTGATTTTTAAGAATAATGGTAATCAATGTGCATAATCAATGTGCAGACCTGCACTAACTACAGGGGAATAAAGTTGATCAGTCACACCCAAAAGTTATGTGGAAGCCAGTAGTGGAGACTGTAAGAACAGGAGCTGGATTTTTATCTTGATGATGGATTTGGACTGTAGTTAATGTCAACAGTCGGCTACACTGACTCGGGACTACAGTTTGCTTCTGATCACCATCAATGAACCCCGCAATATTATTTATCTGTAATAAATGGAAATTCGGTACAGCGTCTCCAGGTTATGACCGTAACCCTAGTTCCCAGAGGGAACGAGACGCTGCGTCGAAACGCTATGGGAACGCCCCTGCGTGACCGCGCTCTGAACCACGTGTGTAATCTGACCAATAGGCGTTTGGGACATGACGTCATCAGCGGGCGACGTCGCGTAAACAGGAAGCTACAAATGCGAGATGGACCAGAGACTGGGTGGCCGCTCTGTTTCTGGGCTTCGAGGTGCCCGGAGGGACCAGGCTGGGGCTGCCGCCGACCAGCCCCACATGATCGGCGAGGGAGGTACTGCTGAAACGCAGCCGACTGCTTCTTAGAATCCTGAAACCTGTTCACGACCGCTGTTACAGCGTAACCAAACAGGCCAGGAGGAGCCATCGGTGCGTCCAAGAGCACAGCTCTATCCTTGTCCGGGAGGTCAGACAAGGTGAGCCACAGATGTCTTTCTGTGGCCACCAGGGCCGCCATGGACCGACCAACGCCGTGTGTTTCGTGGCCCGAAGGGTTAAGTAGGCAGCGCGACGTAACTCCTTAATGTCAGTGGCCCCAGAGCTAAGTCCCTCATCCAAATCACGTAGCAGGTCAGCGTGGTACGCCTGTAATACACCCATGGTGTGGAGACATCCCGCAGCCTGACCTGCTGCCACGTAAGCCTTCCCCACTAAAGCCGATGTAGCACGTAGCGGTTTAGTAGGGAACACCGGAGCCTTTAGTGATGATGCCACGCTAGGAGAGAGATAGCTGGCTAGCGTCTCTTCAACACGCGGCATCGCCCAATAGACGCACGCCTTAGCCCCAACCACATTCGCGTAGAGCGAGGAGTGGTGAGACGAAGTACGCGCTGAGTACGGGGTTTCCCAGGAACTGGACACAAACGGCAGGCCGAGGAAGTGACACAGGGCGCAGTAAGCGCTCATCCAGCTTACCCTCCTCGGAGAGAGAGACATGTAATGCCGCGCCGCTCATGCTGGGAGAAGAAGCAGCCATTGGGCCTGTTTCTCCGATAGAGCCGGAGCTCAATTCAGCCGACGAAGCTGAAGCGGACTCATCTGACTCCAACCCCGCCGCTAAATCGGCCTGCGAGCCCCACGAGTGCCGGCGCCACTTCGCCTCGCCACGAGAGAGAGGGCTCCTCTCAAAGAGCGCTCTCCGGGAGCAAAGCGTGCGCATAGCCATGCGGCTACAATGCGAGCAATCGACTCCCTCGAGAGCCGACTGTGCATGCTCCACTCCCAGGCAAACAACGCACCGATCATGCGAATCCTTACCGGTAATGAAACGCGGACACGGATGAACGCACTTACGGAAACTCTGTCTGCCAGCCATCACTCGATCAGAAAAAACACAGCGAAACAGCGCTTACCTGAACGAGCAGAAAGCTAGCGACTGGTCCATCTCGCAGCCATTTGTAGCTTCCTGTTTACGCGACGTCCCCCACTGATGACGTCACGTCCCAAACGCCTATTGGTCAGATTACACACGTGGTTCAGAGCGCGGTCACGCAGGGGTGTTCCCATAGCGTTTCGACGCAGCTCGAGTTCCTGAAGGGGAACCCCAGATGAGGATGGGTTCCCTTTTGAGTCTGGCTCCTTTCAATCAGGGACAAACTTACACATAAAGAACATCTTATTCATTTTTATCACCACATTATCTGTGTAAAGCTGCTTTAAGACAATGTTCATTGTTAAAAGCACTATACAAATAAAAATGAATTGAATTGAATTGAATTAAATTGAATTGAATTGATGCATGGCTTGTGAGGCCGCATTGTCGGCTTCAGGCTGGAGTATGGTGTGGAGCATGGCTAGTGAGGTTGTCATGTCAGCCTCAGGCTGGAGCAAGGCATAGAGCATGAGGTGAAGCCAGCTTGTCGGCCTCAGGTTGGAGCATGGAGGCTGTCCTATCACACTTGGGCTGGAGCTTGGCATTATAGGGCTCCTTATATATGCTGTGTGGTAATGTGAGCTTTGTACCTCATTTTGAGTTTTGAATGCTTGGATTTGAAACAAATAGCGAATTCAAACGAGTCATTTGTTTATTGGAAAAAAAATCCACAAGTAATGCAATGAGAGTTCAACGTGACGTTTGCTAGTCATATGCATTTGCAACACAAGGAATATAACTTTGGGTACTGTCTTTTTTTTAAAATTGGAAATTCTGAACTTTTTATATATTTATATTGGAAAATGTTCTTATTATTTATAGTTTCTTTTTTGTTTTGTTTTCCTAAATACTGTAGATCTGCATGGAGTTTTTCAGGATCTGTAACATAGACCTCCTAAAAAAGTTCAGCGAGTCACTTGATAAATATACAGCACCTCTATTTTTTCTGATACACTGTTACATATCATATTGTCCTTTACCAAGTGTTTAGGTTTATTCAGATGCAGTCTTAGTCTATTCTCAATGTTGATTTGCCAAAATAATACAAAATGCTATATACAACGCTTGAACCTTGAACCTTTGAGGTTTACTCTGATGCTTTTATTAATGTCTGTTTTGGATTTTATGTACTGTGGTAATCAGTTGAATAAGAATACTTTATACACTGTTTGACTGGAGTGTGGTTAGAGATTTTGCTCAGATACTTTTACTTTTGTCTGTTTGGGGTTTTTAGACAAAATATTACTTAGTTTTTGGAAGCTCATCTTTCATTTTATGTTGAAACAAACAATGTTGTAGTTTTCATACAGTTTGCAAAGTTTTCCAATGATGTTTGATAACATTTGTAGTTTTGTACAAACATGCCTAATGCAGAAGACGTATGTCATATGGCAGAGTTTGTAATGTTGTGTTTTGGACAAACTATTAAAAAATGGAGAGGGAGAGAAATTTGTTGTGGTTTATTAAATTCTAAATATGAAAATAATTATGAATACATAATGGATCAATCTGTCCTAATTGCATTCAGCAAACAAAAAATATTTTGTTTTGTTATTTGCTAGGTAAACTCAACTTTTTTTTTTACAGTGTAGAAATATTGTTAAATTTAGAAATATGATGTCATTATAGGATGCAGAAAAACTAGTTCATGATTTTGTTACATCTACATTAGACTACTGTAATGCTTTACTGTCTGGGTGTTCGAGTAAGTGCATAAATAAGCTTCAGCTAGTTCAGAATGCAGCAGCAAGAGTCCTTACTAGACCTAGAAAATATGATCATATCACCCTTGTTTTAATCAGTCTGCACTGGCTCCTAATTAAAGCTCACATTAATTATAAAATACTACTATTGACACTTAACAGTGCAGTATCTGAGTGAACTTACCATTATGATCACCCTTGCCTACTTAGATTAAAAGGTGCAGGCTATTTGTTGGTACCTCGAATAATAAAGACTACAGCAGGGGGCAGATCTTTCTCTTATAAAGCCCCACAGTTATGAAACAGCATTTCCAATAAGTGTTCAGGATTGAGACACAGTCTCAGTGTTCAAGTCGAGGCTGAAAATATATTTATTTAGTCAAGCCTTTGATTGGTAGATTTTTCTTTGGTAAAGGAGCAGGTCAGGAGGGATCATGTATATAAAGTCACCTTCCTTCACTCTCATGCGTTCACTCAGTTTTGTTGATGGTTATGTGGTGTGCTTTTTGTTACCCCCTTTAGTTATGCTAACATAGCTAGTTTTGCCGGAGTCCCCAACTGCACAGTGTCCTGAACTTTTATACAACAATAAGGATACTTAATAATCTATATCTTTCTTTCCATGTCACCCATCTTATCTCTCAAACATGTTCCTGCCCCTCTCAATTCAATTAAATTCAATTAATTTTTAATTGTATAGCACTTTTAACAATGAACATTGTCTCAAAGCAGCGTTACACAGATAATGTGGTGATAAACAGTCGCCACCGGCTTGTTAATCAAAGACAGACTTACACTTATAAAGAACAGCTTATTTATTTTTATCACCACGTTATCTGTGATACTTTGCAATTCTACACAAATCAAAGTTGTATTTATACAAATATACTAATCAGCATGGAAACACAACACCTGTGAACTAATTAACTAATGGGACACCCATTCACATCACACAGGACATATTTTGGTCCTGTCACATCAACAACCTGGTGAATACGGCCCGGCAGCGTCTGTACCATCTGAGATGCCTAAGAGACTTTACACTACCCTCCCAGGTGATAAGAACTTTTTACACTTGCACCATTGAGAGCATCCTGATGGGTAGCATTACTTCCTGGTTCGGGAAAAGCACCATGCAGGACAGACAACCCCTACAGAAGGTGGTGCTTTCAGCTGAATATACCATCTGCACCAAGCTCCTTGACCTGCAGGACATCAACAGCGCTTCTGCTCCTTGAAAGCAAACACAGAGAGAATGAGGAGGAGCTTCTTCCCATAGGCCAGCTAGAATGTTTAAACCAGGAAACACCCAGTAACTAGTACCTGGACTTCTCTCTCCATCTCTTTTTTTCCTTCACTGCAAAATTGTTTCTGCACAATTATTTTTGCCATGTTTATATGACACCGTAACTCTGGACAGTCACTTTAACTCTGGACTTGCACAGCACAGTGTCACTTTATGTCCCATTATACTGGACATGGACACATTAAGGACAAATCACACTGAATTACTCTAATCTGTACTCTATCAATATCTGTCATACACATCCATCGGTTTCTGACAAATCTTCTTTTTCTTATGCTTCTTCTTCTTCTTCTTTTGGCTTTTACCATTAGGGGTCGCCACAGCGGATCATCCGTGTCCATACCCACTGTCCTCTACATCTGCCTCTTTCAAAACAACTACCTGCATGTCCTCCCTCACCACATCTATAAACCTCCTCCTTGGCCTTCCTCTTTTCCTCCCTCCTGTACACATGTACACCTGCTAGAGAAAGAGAGAGAGAGAGAGAGAGAGAGAGATTTCTGTGCAGGTTTTAGGCAGGTGTGTAGAAATGCTGTAAAGTAAGAATTATTTTACAATATATATTTTAATTGTTTATTTGTATCTTTTTACAAAATTCAATATGAACAAACAGAAGAAAAACAGAACTGAAATAAATATTTGGTGTGATAACCCATTGGCTTTAAACCAGCATAATTTCTTAGCACAGTTTGTATACTTGTACACAATCAGGGCAAACTCTGTTATTAAGGTGAGGTTTTGGGAGACAGGTCACTCACCATGGCAAGACTGAGCAGAGCAACAATTTAACTATAATTGTTGTTAATGTGAGTAAATTATTATTTAGCCTTGTGTATTTTATGAATGAAATATTTATTTTTCCTTGTGTTACAGTAGAGTACAATATGTGGTCTTACACAGCAACACTGCAGATTACTAAACATCAATGTAACAACATTAAGTTCGATATATTTGTCACATTTTGTCCCTGGAATCTTATTTATTAATTGTTGTTGTTATTGAATACTACACATTCCTGTGTCGATGTTGTATCACTGCACAGACTTTAACCCACATGCATTTAAAACCTTGCAACACAACATGCAGATTGTGATGGACAATGACTGCAGAAGGGAAATAATTATTTTTTATTTCTCATTAACAAGACTTTTATATTTAGGTCTATTCTGACACTATGCATTACTTCAGATAATTAGATCAATATCTATGTCTTTAAAAGTTGACAAAACTAAAGAAATGGTTGGAGAGCACAGAGCGGCCATTCTTCACTGATCATCGATGAATCCTCTGTGATCGTCAAGATTCCTTGGTGTTCATCTGGTGGAGAACCTTACCTGGTCACTCAACACAAGCTCCATTACCAAAAAGCCCAGCAGCATCTCTACTTCCTGAGAAAGCGGAGAAAAGTCCATCCCCCGATCCTGACCACGTTCTACAGATGGACCATTGAGAGAATCCTGAGCAACTGCATCACTGCCTGGTTTGGGAACTGCACAATCGCGGATCGCAAGACCCTACAGAGGATAGTGAGGACAACTGAGAAGATCATCTGAGTATCTCTTCTCTCTATCACGGACATTTACAAAAAGCCAACAGCATTGTGGACAACCCCACACACCCCTCACACTCACTCTTCACTCTCCTACCATCAGGAAAGAGGTTCTGAAGCATTTGGGCCCTCACATCCAAACTGTGCAACAGTTTTTTCCCTCAAGCCATCAGGCTCCTCTACACACAGAACTGAAGTGTAAAAAAACTCTCTTTCTCACTCACACACACACACACACACACACACTCACTCAACTGTGTGTTACTGAGCTGCAACAAATCTGAACTCAAACACACTCTCATACTCATTTCAATTCACACACATTCATGTCAGCAGTACCACTCATTTTGTATTATTGTTTTATTATAACTGTTTACATGCTGTTTTTGCACATATACTTGACTGCTGCTGTTGCTGTTTTGCACGACATTTCATGTTTACATTTTGTGTTTATTACAAGTACACTCTTATATACAGTTCTCTTTTGTACTGTTCACAAATTGTACTGTATAACATACAATAGGTTTTACTAGCGGCACTATTTTGTGTTTTGTGTATCTGTCCCACAGGTGTAAGCTATATATTGTTAAAATGACAATAAAAGCTTCTTGACTTGACCTTTTAAGAGAAAAGGAATACAATTCATTAGTGCATCAATATCAAACTACCTGCTCGCAAAAACCCTTCCGTGTTTATATACTATTGAATCCCTATAATTCCCACAAAAAAACATTTGATTGAAATGTTTGTCTTTGACAGAATCAATAGCAGTCTTTCAATATCAGACCCTGACATACATGATAGTAAAAATATCAATTAATCAAATGTCAATACATAAATGGCATGCTTATGATCTATTTTTTTATTGCCTACCAAAAAGAACCTGCAACATCCAGTACACATGATGGGATTAAACAAACATACAAAATCATCAAAATCTTATTTCAGTCTGTTATCAACAGTTTGGTGGTGAAGGCTGGGGAGGGTTTCAGGTGCATATGTATTCTCTTTTTAGCTTTGATTTCAGTACAAAGTATGCTATGCAACAGAAATAACACAGGTGGTAATTCACTACTAAATTGCTTGCCATTGTTATTTATGCTGTCATCTCCTTCAATTTTAAGGATACCACATTTCTGTTTTTAGCTCCTCTACCAGTCAGGATAAGCAAATACAACACACTGAAAACGGTGGTTCAATTATCAGCAATTCACTCTCCTTAGGGGTGTAACTGTACATGTATTTGTACCGAAATTGTGTTGTACGGGGCCTTTGGTCAAGCCTTTTTACATTCCTACTCACTCCATTGCAAATATAAGAATTGTTTTGAGCATGTATGAAAATGCTAAAGAATCAACAGTGCTAGCATTAGCTGCTAACTAAGAAGTGGCTAGCAGCTAATGCTAGCGCTATGGATTCAAGATTCAAGATTTTTTTATTTATTACAAACATAACTATAATTATAATTATTAATTATAATGCAGAAAACAACTTGCAGTGAAATAAAAAGTATTGAATCCATAGCGCTAACGTTAGCTGCTAGCCACTAACGCTAGGTCTATGGATTATTTAGCGCTTTAAGTCCAGCTTCAAGAATTTCTCTTAAAAAGAGAAAATCCTGACAATTTTGCATAGAAAGGGAGTGAATGAATTAAGGATGGAAGGAATGAAGACAGTTGTTAACGTATAATAAATCGGTAGAACAGTTAACTAGATCATATCTTCAGAGAATTACATATTAAATATAAAACACACACAATATACATCTGTATTACCCAAAGGTAAACTGATTAATTATTTTTTTTCCATTTATATAATTTTATTTAATCTATTTATTTTGTGACGATTTAATTCATTACTCAGTTTAATCAATGTAATAAAAGTGTATTTGATTTGATTTATTCTATTTTTATTATATATCATAAAATATTATTTTGTATACAGTGGCGGGCCGTGCATTCGGTACCTAGGCCTTCACTTACCTGACTTAATCCACCTCTTAATACCAACACTGTCATGTTGGAATGGTAGAAACCATCAATACTATACAAAAACACAATATAACATTTCACATATGGAGGGTGAATACCATTTTATTGAAGCAAGCTCCGAACCTCTACACCACAACCACATCTGTGCCACCTACATCATCTGAAGCAGTTTAGAATCAATATTTGTTTAATAACATGACAAAAACCTACAAATTTTTATTATATACAACCTACTCACCAGAGATGAATACTCATAATTTGCACCTCTCCTTGGAGGCTGTAAGCCAGTGGTACCGCTCATATTCACTGGTCTGGAAGTGGCAAACAAACCCTTTCCCGGGCTGAGACAAGCTAGCTAGCTTCGGAGTTGGCCGAACTCTCCTCACGATGTCTAGCTTATCTGGAAAATGTATTTTTACGTATGTCCGAGACCTAATAAATTTCTCCTCCTCCATTGGCATAAAAAAGTGTAAGAAAAAGAATTTGAAATCTGATTGGTCAAAGAAACAGATGAATTTCTTATAGAGACTAAGGTAAAAAGGCCAGCAGTACTGACTTTGAAGGTCCTCTGCAGATAAGATTGACACAGCAGCACATAGAGGCTGAAATCTGATTGGACAAAAAAATCAAACTTCCTCATATACGTACTGGAAGCAGTGCAGCCAAGAGAAATGCTATGAAATGAAGAGAATAAACTGTTGGGAATAAATTAATACAATTTTATGAAACAAATATAATTTATGTTGTAAATGTAGGTCAGTGCTTCTGATAGTGTTTAAGCCAGCAGAGAAGACTTTGCTGGCCCTGACTGCCCACCAATGTTTATATATTATTTAACCAAGCATGTACTTTATTTAAAATTGTTTTAAAACTGTACACTGTTCAAATGATGATTATCACAAATATCAATAATAATAAACTTAACCAGAGGAATTACCCTTTGTAGCTGCTCTTTTACTGAGAGCTAGCAGATAATAAATTACAAGCAATATGATTTCAATGAACTGTTTGTGTGCATCATGTCCAAGAAAGGAATATACTGTTGTTGTTTTTTTTTTAACAATGAGAAAATCCTTTAAATTCCCCAAGCAAATGACTTTTTGTTTGTTTGTTTGTTTGTTTTTATTTAAACACAAAATGATAACATATTGAATGTTTAAATTCTCAAATAGAAAATAATATTCAATTAATTTATATATAAGTATAATCTTAGATTTTTTAATAATTACACTCAATGAAATCCTGTGTTTTATGCTTTTATTTTTTTATTTTTTTATTTTTTTTACATTTTTCTATGTGCATATTTAAAAACAATAATAACACTTCTTTTAGGGCTGTATGTAAGAATTTCAGCATTTTTTAAACATGCATTCAGATATTAAATTGAGCTGCCTAATTTAAAACTGAATTTAAAGCTATTCAAATTTTATTTTTGAATGCAAGTTTAAAAAATGCTGAGACACACACACACACACACACACACACACACACACACACACATATATAAATATATATATATATATATATATATATATATATATATATATATATATAAAATAACTTACGTTCAGATTTTGAATTCAGCTTTAATTTAGGTTTTAAATTGTATATATTTATAAAGTTGGACCAGTTATCATAGTGCTGCAAAGATATGTGTTAACAAACGCTACAAAAGTAATAAGCAACAGTTTTATGCTAATTGTTTATTTTAAAAGATTCAATAATTATGCAACATAAAATGAATGGTTTGCTTAGCATGAAAGCTTGATACCCAGTAAAAGACAGATTTGAGGCTGTTGCTTATTCGCCTTTTCGTGGCTAGAGACACGCGTGCGACACCATTTTGGCAGCTAGACTGTAATTCGCCTTTTTGTGATTTTGTGTCATCTTACTTAATCAACCTCTTCATTTAGATTAGCCTGGTTAACCTTCGCTCCACATGAAGTTAATTAGGTTGGGCTTTCGCTGACCCGCAGGTCGCAATGTCTCTATCTAAGTCAAAGGTACTCAGAAGAGCAAAAAGATAATATGCAGATAAACCTTACAAGTTTTAAACCTTCGCCCAGTAGCTACCCAGCTCCTCCAGAACGGAAGGACGGTTATATTAGCAGTACAACTAGGTGCAATTTTAGGAAACGTAATAGAATGTAAAGAAAAAAATAAAAAAACATGCACGCTGTCGGAATCAGATTCTCTCCATGCATAAACACAGAATGTGTTATCTTGCTTAATTTGTTTAAAGTAAGAAAAGTATGTAGCTTGTTTTAAAATAACAGGCTACACGTGTACTTCCATAGCTCGCTGTCCTCGAGAGAGCGATTAAGACTCTCCTTCAATGCATATTGATTCCCGTTTACTCACTCCAACCAGAGCGACGACCCCCACACACACACACACACACACACACACACACGCACGCACGCACGCACACACATAAGCACGCGCTTTATACCATTCTGTGTGTCCTCCACTCCAGTCATAAAGGGCTTCACTGACTTCACTGTGCTCATCGACAAATCGTTACAAACCTCCCGCTATTTGTGTGATCAGTAAATATGTAGTGTAGAACCGTCTTTGGGTCCCGTCCTAATCAATACCGGTTTACAGGAAGTGTGCTTTCTGCGGGAAGATCACCGATTAAGTGAGGTTTACGCGGTTTTAAATGTGCTCGCACGAATCGGGTCGCGGGTTTCTCATTTACCAGTGTGCCCCGAAAATCACATTTAGAAGGTCTTCAATAAACATCTACAATGCTTACAATATTTGAACACTTGTTTACCGATCGTGTTCCGTCCAGAGCGCTTAAAGCAGCTAATCTGGTATGGTAAAGTTTAGTCTGGTCTAGTTAAACGTGGCCATACATAGAGAGAAGGTCCACATAAACAGACAGGTGTCTCTCCTGATTGCGTCTCCCCCTCCCTTTCACAGTCCCTCAACCTACACAAAGCAAGTGGCGTTCTACCGTCTGTACAAAAGAAAAACACGAAAAGGACTATCTAGTCATTTTTTTTTTCTAAACACTTATAGATCACTGTCTATAAATACAACCCCATTCGTAGCTGACTAGTAAATAACAAGCTAACAAAGTTAAAGTGTCAGAAAAGTTTGCCTGAACATGTATGACGCTCTTATATTTTGTTATTTTTGTTGTTTCACTCCCTAAAGCTTTTTGAATAATTTCAATAAACAGAGGAACCTAATTTTCTTCTGCATTACCCCGTTTGTGGGAAAGGGAACACTGCCCCACCAAATACACCGAGAAACACAAAGAAGAAGAGAAGACTAAATACATTTTCTCTAGGAGAGGATGCACTACGGTGAGGACGAATCTACATCATATGCTCTGGGTATGTTTCAGAGACTATGCATGTTTATAACGCTCTCTGGTTTTGCATCGAGGCTATCTAGTATTTACAGGAAACTGATTGGTGTCGGATTAAAATTGCAGTTACTTTCTAGTAATTGCTGGTGTCATTACAGAAAAACTAATCAATGGCATACAGTACGTATCATCATTGCATATGTATCATGTCACGAAATTTTACATAAAGATTGAGCTGAGAATTTTTTATTTTATTACATTTTTTTATTGTTACGATTTTCCGCTTATTTCTCGTCATTGTGTATGGCGGCTGTAGCAGAAATATATATTTTGACATTCTCTTGTATAAGAAAAGAAAACAACGGGAGCATGCATTTCCATCTCACCATACATAATAGCAACACTCACCAAAAAAGACTTTCAGTAAATTCCAAAATGTATCGGCGTTTTCCTGCGTTTTATTTTTTCTTCGTGTCCGTTTTGCGTTAGGACTTCTGTTTCGTTCAATGCAGAGCTTGCTTAAAGAAATCTGACTTAAAAAAACATAACATTCCGCTTCTTCTGCATGTACGAAGGTAAAAGATGAACGCACGCACGCAGAGACGCCGTCTGTTTTAATTAGAAACGAGTTTCAGCGTTAATCAGATTTAAAAAGAGCGCACGTCGCTATTGGCTTTAGCGAGAGACGAACAGCCGGAGACGCCGTTTTCTACGTAAGATGTCTCCTGCAGGTTTAAGAGAGTATTTTGAAGCGAAAATGATCCATACGCTAGGGGGCACCCAGATACTGTCATACACCCAGTTGTTAGCGTTTCTTCCTCAATGGCGGCATATGCTCTTATTTAGAGCTGTACATTTCGCAGTGGATCCGTGGCTGACAGCCCCTAGAGATACACAAAGTAACCTTCAAACACGATCGCTTTTTAGAAGTTGATATGGCTCATACAACCTGAGCAGCGAAATGCAAGACATTCACCCTCACCGTTCACACAAAACATGGTTCCTTAAAGTGTGTTGAGCCTGATTCGTCTCAAGGTTTCTTGCTCATACCATCTCAGAGTTTTTCTTGCTACACCAGGTTTGCTTAGTAGGGATAAACTTCTAGGGACTTATTTATGAATTTGACACGTATGTTTGTTATCTGTTTATTTACTTAAACCTTAAACAGATAACAAAGCTGATTTGCGATAGGGACCACGCTATTTAAATTAAATTGAATTGATTTGATTACTACTACGTAACGTAAAGAAACCATTCGTGAAATACATTGACCCAGTATAGTATTTAAGTTAAAAATCTTGTTTATTTATTCTTTTGAAGTAGATTAGAGAAAAACATCAATATTGCTCTAATCCATAGGCCCAACGTGAACAGTAGTTTTACTTATTCTAAGAAATGTCTTCATATATTATAATCGTCAAGGTGGTGGGAAAGGAGGATATTTGGGGACGAGCGTCCAGGTGTAACATTCTTTTTTACTTAAATCATCTATATAAGCTATTTGAAGCTGAGTAACCCATAAGTCCACGAAAGTGAACAATACCAATATGATAAACACATCACGCCAGCTATACTTTCTTTAATACTTCAGGTTGCTGCTGAACAACAGCCATAATAATAATAATAATAATAATAATAATAATAATAATAATAATAATACGTGTAAAAGCAGTAGTTTTATATTTCATTAACTTATACATCCTTTTCATATATATGATGCAAATGTAGTGTATGCGGCCCGGACAGTCTTACACATCTCTGAATTCCTGCAAGTTCTTTTGGAGTTTGCGCGTGTGAAGTTTATACACATCATACAAGCGAGTGTTTGATAAATAAATATGGTACATATGCTATGGAGTTGCAGTTAGATTAGATTGTTGTTATAGATGAGTATATTTTAAGGCATCGCGTACCTTAAAGTGAATTTAATATGACTTCTGTCTTTAAAAGTATTGATAATGGAACACGTTTAAGCATTAAGTAAATTAATTAAACAAGTATCCGAACTGTATATATATATATATATATATATATATATATATATATATATATATATATATATATGAACGTAATACGTACTACATATTTTATACAGATACTATTTGTAAATATGATCATAGCGGAAGCGCTATGGTTTTGCGCTGGAACATTAACATCAGAGGTTATGCCTAATGGAACTGATTTCACTTTGCGCTGTAAATTAGTAATAGCATAGGATTTAAAATAACATATATTACGTGGTTCATATCTTATTTAATCGCTATTGCCAGTATCTTATTTTCGCGCAGTATGTTTAGATGATTAGTCAATCGGTCTCATGTTGCCGCTAACCATTAAATTAAACTATCACAATCTTTGAATTGATTCCACATTAGTGATAAAGAAATGCGTGCTGTATTGTGTTGTATTGGAAAAGACTGTCTTTAGGACCGTGTCGTTCCTCGGCCCCTTTTCCATGCTTTGGCAAAGCACCAAGTAGCACAAGTGCCGACTAGCCAATCGGGTTCAGGGGGGGCGGTCCGTGAGCTCTGACCAGTCAAAGACAGTCACTTTCCATATATGGCAAACCATCTCCATGGTAACGTGTGCTAAGTTGCAGCAGTCGTGTCAAAGTTCACTATATAGAGAGCTCGGTGAGCTGATCAGAGAGAAAGCATTCTGCCAGCCCAGCGCCTCCAAATCGCAAACACTTCCTAACCTCCTCTATTTCATCATATTTGATCACTTTGATTCTCCATTCTATTCTCTCATTATTTCTGCTACACGCAAAGGAAGCTCAGGGGGTTGTGCTCTCTTTTTTGTTTCCTTATCGCTGCCGCTCGCCTGGAGAGTTGACTTCATATTTGACTCGATCACAGAGGCTTGGTTTTGCGCGCTGTGGCGACTAACACTACCTCATCTGGGGAAAAAAGGAAGAAACGGCGATATTTTGGTCTAGTTTTCTTCAACACTTCGAGACTGGAACTTGCTATTTCGCTAGCCAGTTTCTGTAATCTATACGTGCTCTGCTATTTTCCGCGAGTCTGAACGCCGTTAAGTTCCATCGGCCCAATCTCTCTAAAAGACTTTTACTCATCTCTGGTCGTCGTATTTATTTTTCACTTTTTTTTATCTTCTACGGCTTTCCTGGATGGATGACTGCAGTCGCCCCTGGACGTGGCCTCTAAGAGCAGGACTGCGATTCGGCTCGTCTTCTTCCCAGTTCTAACCACTGCCAAGTCCCAAAAGCGGGCTACGCTTTGTCGTCGGCGCGCCAGTTTCAGTGGGATAAAATCACAGGGTGCATTTTTTTATTCGCCCGATCTGCAGAAAATCGTGCTGTGTTGCTTTAGAACAAGGGACACAACGACACGCTAACAAACAAACAAAAAAAAAAACCCAAGAAAAAAAACGGACTACACAAAGTTGCTGACTGATTAGATATGGCAATGGTAGTGTGGAGAGGCTCCCAGGACGATGTGGCCGAGACGCAGGGCACCCTCTCATCGCAAGCCCAAGGCGGACTAACCCTTGCGACCCCTCAGCCGGGCCAGCTAAACCTCACCGCCTCGCAGGTTGCGCCTCCGACCCCGCAAACTCCTGTTCAAGGAGCGCCAAATAGCAACGCGCAGTCCACGCCAACAAATCAGACGTCTCAGAGTCAGTCGGACAAGCAGCAGCAGCAACACATCGAGTGCGTAGTGTGCGGCGACAAGTCGAGTGGCAAGCACTATGGCCAGTTCACGTGCGAAGGCTGCAAAAGCTTCTTCAAGCGCAGCGTGCGGCGTAACCTCACGTACACGTGCCGCGCCAACCGGAATTGTCCCATCGACCAGCACCACCGCAATCAGTGTCAGTACTGTCGCCTCAAAAAATGTCTAAAAGTTGGCATGAGACGGGAAGGTATTAAGATTTTCTTTTTCAGTACCTCTGTTGTTTTTTCGTCTGTCGGGGACCAGTGTATGTTGTTCCATTTTCTCTGCTTTGCCTCCGAATCCCACAGACAAACCAGCCAGTGCTTTCAGAGAATGCCGATTTCGTGAATGCTCCACATGGCGCTAGCAACGCTCATATAAAACACATTCCACATACAATTGCATATGCATACATTCCTACTTACAATCCAAAACATACAATCATGATTTGGAATTTTGCATTTGTTCAGCAATACAATTTAAATAACACATCTGCAATGCATACTGCACGCTTAAAAAATCCCCCCCCAAAACACACACACACACACACACACACACACACACACACACACACACACACACACACACACACACACACACACACACACAAACACACATTTTAGGTCAAGATCGACTGCAGGCCGCCTACACGAGCCAGAAAAAAGTTTGCCGACTGATCTTATATGCCTATGTTTGGTTCGTAGTTTTCTAAGCAGTCAGTTCAGCTTTAGTTGTCGGTGGCTAGTTTTGGCCTAGTAGGGTATGGATTACCATATGTGCCCTTCTTTGTTTAATTTTTCCAGAATCTAGTGTTCTGGATTAGCTGATAGTATTTTAGTAATTACGAGTATACGTAATTTCATTATAAATTGTAGAGTTGTTTTGACTCTTAAAGACTTTGGGTTTAACTTTCAATATTACGAGACAAAATTTATTTTTAATATGTGCATTGTATCACTTAACAACGCTGTTATTATAACTGCAAATACGCGCATGTTTTATTTTTGAATAAATGTATTTTGATTTTGCGTTTTGATCTGTCTACATGCTTTCACATTTAAACAACAGTAAGTCGAGGTCATGCCGTGTCATGCACTGATGTGTAGAATTTCAAACATCAATATCTGTAGTTTCTCTTTTTGCAGCGGTCCAGAGGGGCAGGATGCCACCCACGCAGCCGCACCACGGCCAGTTCGCCCTTACGAATGGGGACCCGCTGCACTGCCATTCCTACCTATCGGGATATATCTCTCTGCTGTTGCGAGCAGAGCCATACCCCACGTCGCGCTATGGCAGCCAGTGTATGCAGCCCAACAACATCATGGGCATCGAGAACATTTGCGAACTCGCGGCGCGCATGCTGTTTAGCGCTGTAGAGTGGGCCAGGAATATTCCCTTCTTCCCCGACCTTCAGATCACAGACCAGGTAGCTCTGCTCAGGCTCACCTGGAGCGAGTTGTTTGTCCTCAACGCAGCCCAATGCTCCATGCCACTGCATGTAGCTCCTCTGCTAGCCGCCGCGGGCCTCCATGCCTCCCCTATGTCCGCGGACAGAGTGGTCGCCTTTATGGACCACATTAGGATTTTCCAGGAGCAAGTTGAAAAGCTCAAAGCGTTACATGTCGACTCTGCCGAATACAGCTGCTTAAAAGCCATCGTGTTATTCACCACGGGTGAGTTTCAACTTTAACAAGTAAACATATTCAGTCAGTAGATATTATTATTATTATTATTATTATTATTATTATTATTATTATTATTATTATTTATAATAGTAGTATAACGGAGAGCTTTTACAGTCCTGAGGGCGGCAATAAGATGGATCTCACATTTTAATTCAATTATTTATTTAAACCATTTATGTGCACATTTAATTAAAATGAGAGATGACAACACAGAGATGACAACAGATGACAAACAACTAATATAAATTAAAATAATGTTTAAAAACTATGTTAGCTTTTGGGCTACACAGCTACATTGGATGTAAACAAAAACATTGTGCTGTAATAAACACATATAACAGCATGTATTTTACGAGTTATATACGGTCAAATCAGCATTTCACACACTGCCGTTATCTTTAAGTGTGTTATAAAGTGAGAACAATGTTGTGGTAGTTCTATTTTAAGTATTTACTATTTTGCTTCGGGGATAATCAATTATTTGTAGTAATTTGGAATGACAGTTAATGATGTCACGCTCGGTGGGGGAGGGAAGATGAGCAGCCTGTTAGAAAGAGAAAGAAAGGCCTAATGCTATATTTATGAGCATTGTAGCACCACTATCTTGTGTGAGTTTAATCGTTTAAATTTATGTCTTGCTTTAGTTACTCGCGGCATGAGTAGCTCAGTTGTACTGCGTCGCGTCAGATGAGAAAGAGAAGTTTTATTCCTTGCCTAGGAAGGACTCACAGTTCCTTCCTTATTTTTGTTAGGGGATCTATGAATCCGAAACACATGTTGGATTTGATCCAGAGCTAGGTTATGACCCTCACTTCCTTTCTTTATTTTTGCATTATAAACTTTACACGGTTCTGTAAAAGTCAGCAAATATATCTTTAAGTATCTTATGGAAAGATTTATGTACACTGTTGCTGTGCAAGCTGTGGGCTTATGGCCACCGTACGCGACGAAGGTTTCTTTTTTTCTTTTTCAAAATTGCTTTAATAATTTGTCATCATTTATTGTTTGAAAGAAATTATATTGTAAACATATAACATTATATTAAACATGCAGTGTTTAACTTCTAGAAGTTTCAGGCCTATATTATGTTTGATTAAAATAATTTCCGAATAGCAATACATATGTTAAATATATTACAGTCATCACTCATAGACTGGGGATTGGCTGCGCTTTGACATCAGGTTAGTTCACCGAGGTGCCTCAAAGTTACTTTTGAAAGCGTTGTACGTATAGGTCATGACAGACCCTGTACATGTAGTGTACATGAACGTTTGCTTATACGTAGGCAAAATGTATTTCATTTGGAAGTTTTGATGCAGTTTTGATATATTTAAAGTTTCAATTTTGCTGTTCATTATGTTCATAAGGTTCTTATAGATTATACCGCTTCCCTACAACCGATAGCGGGGGTATATATAGGAGTGCTTGTTTGCTAGTTCTTTTATCTATCTATTTATTTATTTATTTATTTCACCCAGCATCCTGCTTTCTATCCTCCACATTGTAATGGATCGCATTTCTTTTGATGCAAGATAACACGAGTTAGTAAACGGTGTTGCCCGGTAGGCAATATGCTAACTATGAGCGCGAGACTAAATTTGGCAAATGACGTCGTTTGATGGCCTGAACGCGCGTGTATGTTTATGTCTCTCCCCTGCAGTGATTCCCCTTATGCACGCGAAGGATGCGAAAGAAAAATCAAAGCAGAATGATGATGATGCTGACATATTTACAATATGGAACCCGGCATTGTAGTACAGTAATGCAGTACGATGATTTATGCACGTGCGATTGAACCGGTGTAGTCTGCGGTTTTTTATAATGTTAGTTTTCTTGTCTTTCTTTTTTACTTATAGATGCTTGCGGTCTGTCAGACGTGGCCCACATCGAAAGTTTGCAAGAGAAGTCGCAGTGTGCATTGGAGGAGTACGTGCGGAGCCAGTACCCTAACCAGCCTACGCGATTTGGGAAGTTATTACTACGCCTTCCTTCTTTGCGCACAGTGTCCTCTTCGGTCATAGAGCAATTATTTTTCGTCCGATTGGTAGGTAAAACCCCAATTGAAACGCTCATCCGGGATATGTTGCTGTCAGGGAGCAGTTTTAACTGGCCATATATGTCCATTCAATAAGCAAAAGGAAGGATCGGAAACGGGGTCCACTAGTTAGCGCTTCTTTTTGTTGAAGAAACCCGGCTGTTACACGAGTTTACTTTCATGGAAAAAGACGTTTTTCATAAATGACTGTGAATCTTCAAATCTGAGACTTTAAATGAAACTACCTGGGGCGGTCGGATGGGGGGTATTTAATTTTTTTTAAAACAAAAGAAATACAAAAGTGCGAAAAGAGTAAAGGGACAAAACCACAAAGAACCTACCTTCTGGAGAATGGTAACTATAAAGTGCATTTTTAAGTGCATTTAGGATAATTTCGACAAATTCAGAAAGTTTTTTTTTACTTTTTACTAAATGTCAAATGGCTCTTATGTTCTGTGTCAATGTATCTATTTTTGTTTTTTCGTTTTTCTCTTGTTTACAATTCGGCCTATGTGATTCTGTAGTATGAAGCTGGTTCTTTCTATGATAATCATGGCTTAAACACTTTTGTAAAGACGTTCTTTATTAATCGAAAGTAAATTTACAGCAATATAGGGCAATATACTTATAAATGCTGAAAGCGCACTTACTCAGAACTCAGTCAAATAAATCCCAGTTTAGACTCAATGCACCACGGTGTATGTTACGATGCCACTATGCTGTGTATTTGTTATACTCCCAAAAACTATTAAACTATTTGGACATTACACTACTAGAACTGCGTGCGTGCGCGCGCGTGCCATAAATAGAGTGTGTTTTCTGCTGTTGTTTTGATGCTGCGACATGCTCCATTGGTCTTATTTGAATTAATCTCAATAATTGGTTTAAACTGTAATGTGCAGGAAAAAATACTTGATTTGACTTGTTCAAAGTTAATCTTTTCAAATATTTGTAGTAGATTTTCTGTCCGCTTTGCGAAATTGTCAAAATTTTACGCTATTGTTAAAGCCCATTACACTGTATTTTAAAAGCAGTTAAGCAGTATTAAATAAATAAATAAATAAATAGAAATAAACGGCTCACAAAAGCCTCCCCCAACACACTTAAAGCATTATAAAAGTGCCTGTAAAGAACGAAATCACTGATTTGTTATTTAAACGTATGTCTAGGATAGAGAACGTTGGGAATAATTTTACAATTCAGTCTTATGATTGAGAATTTCACTTGAAAAAGAGGGAGAGACGACAGTTTGAAGCAGTATTCTTGTAAATATATAGGTCAATTTATTGACTTTTTTTCTTAAAAAAATATATGTGATTAAGAAAAACTGTGGTTGCCATTTTTTCGGTAAAACAAATGTCTTCAACATTGAGTGGCAGAGTTAGCTAGTAGCACTGACTTTTTTTTGTATTGTACATACATATTACGACAAATGTTTTTTTTTATGTATTTAGACTGTGAATGCATGGCCACAGGTCGCTAACCTATTTTACCCTTGATATATATAAATGTAAATGTTTTTGACTGTATAGATATAATCTGTGCATTCAGTACACTAGCCCTTGTATTTAAGAAGATGAAAAAAGAAACCAAACGGTCAATAATAGGATAAGACTTAACAGGGTGAGCTGGTTTGCAAAGGGGTGGATATTTTGACTTCAGTGTTCCTGCTCCTTTTCGGTCTGTAACAGATGCCTTGTATGTGTGTGTAAGTGTGAAAGCTTGCAATTTCGTCCTTGTCTCGAGGCTTTTCTTCAACACACAAGACACCATGTTGTGGTTGGATAAAAAGGGATCATATTGTGTAGTTGACTGAACAGTTATCCTAGGCTGTTCCTATGCCACATATGGACCAGTGAATGCTACATGATTGTAATTATGAACAGTTTAAACTGACCCACCTTTTTATATAAATATATAAGAATATATTACTGCAGGGTATTGATAACGTATAGATACTTTATTATTATTATTATTATTATTATTATTATTATTATTATTATTATTATTAATTGCAAGTGATATACGTGAGTATGTGTGGAAGTTTATAGTTGAAACAATTCTTGTTTGTTTGTGTTAGCTTATTGTAAACAAGCATTCTGCTGTAAATTTGTTCTTGGTATTAAATTATAATTTATAAATTTGAAATCAAAAATCTTGGATGTTTTGTCTTTTGTGGTATGAGCGATTTATTTTCTTTTTTCTTTCTTTAATTTTAATTTTATTTTTTTTTTACAACATTGTGTATTACATTACTGATGAGTTTTTCTGTGTGTGTTGAGTGGTAAAGAAACAGAAAAATATTGCCATGCAAACAATTAAAAGTAACGTTAAAACTAGCAATACAAACAATAATCTTAACCGAAAAGAGTCAAGAGTGATATATATATATATATATATATATATATATATATATATATATATATGTGTGTGTGTGTGTGTGTGTGTGTGTGTGTGTGTGTGTGTGTGTGTGTGTGTGTAGGTATGTCAAATACTGCCATCGTCTGTTTTGTGCGTGAAATAGCAAAACGCGAAGCGCTTATACCCTTCCTGTACATTTCCAAAAATTTGTATCAAAATTTGGGTTACACCTATAGTCTATTACACAGTAAGGGAAACCAAGTTATATGAATCCGTCCCAAAGCTCACTTACAACTTAGGTTCCGTTTACATCAATCAATAAAACACTGTGCGTATCGACACACAGTGATAAAATAGAACCCCCTCCATCTCCAATGAGCCTCAATAAGCCTTTTCGTAATATATATATATATATATATATATATATATATATATATATATATATATATATATATATACTATTGTTAATATATCAGATTTTGTTCATATGTATGCTTTCACCAAGTTACAGCTGCGTTTTCTTGGCCCTGAATGTTTGCGCAAAAACCGGCCCTTTAACAATAATAAGAAAACAATACTACTACTACTAGTACTACTACGAATAATAATAATAATAATAAAAATAATAATAAATGAGAACAAATAATGTTAAATAAAAATAAATAAATAAATAAATAATAATAATATATATATATATATATATATATATATATATATATATATATATATATATATATATATATATATTGTATGGTGTAATGCGACGTTCCCGTTTGTATAATATAAAAGTTACTATCACGAGAATTACAATTATGCAGCACAGTTTATTACTGCAATATAACTGCAATTATTTATTTAAGAATATCCTGCAGTTTTGTAACTGTCGTGATTTACAGGCCGTCTATGCTGATGATCGAAATCGATTGACGGCTGCTGATTATGTTTCAACCATGGCTCATCATCCACGTTAATCTGAACGAAACGACAACGTATATATTTCTTATTACTAACAGTCCTCTTAGAGCTTGACGTTTACAGCTTTCATGATAACAATGTTTATTAAAACCGATTAGTGAATGTCCTGTTTTTTAATTCCGTGGAGAATAAATATTGTCAGCTTTTTCTAAATCCTTTTTTTGCAGATTCCTATGCCTGGCACATAAAGTTAGCAGTGATTTGGATCATGGCTTGAGGCTTGATTTTAGTTGACAGACCGTGTGTTGAGAATGAACTCTATAATTTGCACTCCTGTTCGCTTATTTGTAATGGACAGCGAACTAATGAGGTCTCCCTCCGTATAGTGTCACTTTTATTTATTTTCACCTAGGGGAAAAATAGTAGTTTAGATTTGATCAATTGTATTAAGCAAACAAAACCTTACCCAAACAAAACCTTTTATTCATATAGTTAAACATCCGTATACTTGCTGGAAAGCCTATGCAATTCTATTATAGTCTAAAAAATGTTTATTGTTTTCCCGAAATAATTATTAAAACTCAGTAATAAGTGAAGTTAGCCTACTCATTCCTTGTACAGTGATGCGCTCTTAATCGGCAGGCAGGTGCATTTAGTACAAAAGTTTAATTGGGTATACAGTGTTTATTGTTTTTTCTTGCATGGGCTTTTCGTCATATATAATCGAAATCCGTCATATGGAGACGGCCATGTTATTCTTATGATGATCTCAACTCAGTGAAGGAAGAGTCTGCAGCCGGTTTCCATAGTGACACACTAAAGAGATAATAGGCAATGGGCGCGCGCGCACACACACACACACACACACACACACACATACACACACAAACACACCGACACACACACACACACACACACACACACACACACACACACACACACACACACGCTACACCCGTAGCATTACGGCTACATCAGACGACACTAGTTTTAAATGCGTGAATGTGAAGGACTTTGACTTCGAATTATATTACAAATAGTCTTATATACTACTTCATATCAGCTTTTTGTTTTAAATTCTTATTTGTTTCTTGTTTAATATAGTGTTGTTGTTTTCTATCGTAAACATGATAAAAACGATTTCCACTGGATAAACTGCACAAACTAACTCTGCTGCTCCACTTAAAGTTGCTTAAACTTGTCTGTCGGAATCATCATTTTCATTTTAATAAAGTACTTTCAATGTGCTCGTTTCTCTCGTCTCGATGGATTTCTCTTTTTAAATGTTAGAAAATTGTGCCATCTACCCGCTATTCACAGAACTGTCACTTGCAGGACCTCCCGAGACCTCAAGCCGACTTCAACACAAAGGCTGAAGGGGGTTGGTGAGACGCTTGGTCGTATATAGTCGGCTACACACGCATTAAATAAAAAACAGCCTACTAAAATTCTTACTGTAATACACTGCGTTACAGACGGCAACGAGCTACTTTCTCTACAACAGTGTTAATATTCACTTAACCGAAGAATGCCTTGCCATTGCTGTGCATACAGTTGCTTACTTTATATTAAATAAACGACCTATATTATGTATATTCAATTGTGAAATATGTGGGTTTTAGTTATAGAGGCTTTGGTTTTCAGTAATAAAAGTAAGGTTGTATATATATATATATTTTTTTTCTAGGGCGTTTGTTTGTTTGTTCATTAAATTTTTTTTCTAATATATGATGTTTCCCTGCTTGTTTGGTTGCTAGTATATATATTAATTCAAATTTATTTAACAATCTTTTCATGCTTTATAAATTAAAAGAAAAAAATATATAATTCTAATATAAATATAAAATATTTTCAGTTAATCACATAATACTACTTTAAGCTACTGCAGTATTTACATAATTTGTTTTATTCTATACTTTTGTGTACAGCAAATAATGACACGTAAAGGACCAGATTCCAATTTTCAGGGTTGCACAATATTTCCCTCCACACTAACTTTTCTGTCTGCTTTTTTTGCCCACCTGGAAGCCACTTTCCTTATAAGTGTAAATCTTGTAAGCTGTAATGCTCGCAACTCATATAATAATAATAATAATAATATTTAATAATAATAATAATAATAATAATAATAATAATAATACATATTTGTACTTTATTTGTGTATATATTTCGAGCTCTGAACAAAAGCACTCATGTAGTAAGCACAAGGGGTAAGAAGAAGGGGGGGCACCAAAATGGTAAAGTTCATCCTATAAAAACTGTTCAGCCGTACAAAAGGGGGCAAAATGCTTTGTAGTGGCAGAATAGAGCCAATGCAGAAAAGACAACTGCAGTTGAGGTATGGGTGGGAGAGTGTTTCGGTGTGTGTACATTTAAGCATTTGTGCAAGGTTTCTTTGAATCTCCTTTGTGCTGCCAAGGAAAAGCCTCTTGGCCTAGCTAGTCACGGTCTATGCAACTTTTCTAACCTCTTGAAACAAATTAGTCTTTTCACTTGGTGTCCAAACGGCCGGTTATCTTTTGTAGAACTATCCATAACCACCAAACTTAAATATCACTCTAACCCATAACATGCCTCTTAAATTAAGTTGATGTGAGCATATTACAAAATAAGAAAATAGACATTATAGATCGCTAGAGATGACAAGATGGGCACAAGATTACTGTCCTCAGAAAATAAGAGATAATCGTCTAATATAATGATTGTAGCTGCACTGAATCATAGCTGTTAAAGTTGCTAAATAAAGTATATAAGCCTACAGTCTTTAGTTTACTGACCCTTTAGTTGTTACATGTTATTAGAATCATTCAAGTATTGATGATTTGCGAGTATTCAGTTTTAAATGCCTTGCAAACACATTCCAAACTTTGTAGTAAATAGGTTTTTTATGTCTGTGCACATTTATAGATACATATGAGTGTCACAACTCCTGCAGAAAGTGACTTTATTATTATTATTAATATTATTGTTGTTTTTGTTGTTGTTTTTGTTGAGTTGTTGTATTACTTTTATTATAATTTTAGTATTAATCTTAGTAGTAATAGAAGAAGTGGTAGTAGTAGTTGAAATTGGTTTACATGCAATGTTCCTAAATTATATCATGATTTAGCATCAACTAATAACTTCCATATAACTTGTTTGGATGATATAGCAAGAAGGCAGATACCATATATAGATGAGTATGGTGTGAAACTAGTCGGCTCTATTGCATACAAGGGACTCCATAGCATACAAGATCGACAAAGTGTATTTCAGTTAAGAGGAATAGACCTTAGCTGTTGCATAATTGAATTTGTTTTCAAGTAATGTTAGTTGTGTAAACTTCACCACTGACTTGTTTATTATGGACACATTTAAAGTTCGAAATTTGAGTTGCTTTAGGGAAGTATGCATTGTTAAAAAACACAAATATATTTCATTAATGTTGTTAATACAAGCATTGCATAATTAATTAGATATAGCAATACTACTACTATAATAATAATTATTATTATAATTATTATTATTATTTACAATAACAACAATAATGATAAAAACAACACACACATTTACAAACCAGCAAATTGGAAACAATGTGCTTCAACAGCACACTGCAAACTAAGCAAACATAATTATAACTACACGACGTTCAGTTCTGTGAAATTCTGTTCTAATTATATATATATATATATATATATATATATATATATATATATATATATATATATATATATATATTTATAAACACAAAATAAATTAAATTGTTACATTCCTTTTACATATTTTACATTATTAAATGTTTTAGATTGAAATAAACATAGGAAAATCATATATGATACGTCAACAAGATTGGTGCCTTACAAGTTTTTATAACATTTTATGTCCACATTTTTCTCAGGTAATACACACACTTTAATCAAGTGCGAATTCACCTCAAATCACTGAGTTTTTACCTTGTATTATTAACACTCTTCCCTCAAGTATCTGTCATTCTATGCTTAAAAGCGAGATGGCGCTATATTGTTCCTCATTCTAATGTATGCTACCATTATCGAATCCAATCCTCAAACATTTAAATATGTAAATATTCCCCGCAAACTGTTTTTATAATGACGTGCAATTTTTTAATGACGTATATACATATATATTTTTTTTAACTTACTACAAATTGGTGACAACTATAAATATACAGTAAGCCCTGTCTATAATTGAAGCAGACTGGACACATACAAACATATACACACACAGAGAGAGAGACACAGAGACACAGAGACACACACACACACACACACACACACACACACACACACACACACACACACACACACACACACACAGAGAGAGAGAGAGAGAGAGAGAGAGAGAGAGAGAGAAATAGGTAGATGAAGAGAGACAGACATATGAAAATATGAGATGAGAGAATTTAACCAACGTAATCGATTAACTGCAATTAATTTCTGTTGTTGTTGTCTTGACTTTTTTACATTTATTTACAGCCATTTGGGTTTGGCTCCTGCACGTGAAACACGATGATTTTGTTCCAGCTCTCGGCCACTAACATATATGCTTTTACATTTATTCTTTCGTCTCTATTTGAATAAATTCATTACTCTGTATTTCATTATTTACGTGAAAAGCATCGATTGTGCCACTTACATTATGCTAATTTATCGCCAATTACTGTAAATTAAATTCCAAGCAAAAAAGATATTTAATATTCCATAAATAAATATAATAATATCAGTTTGAAAATAAGTTTTTGTTGAATTTTTAATTGCTTTATTATTATTATTATTATTATTATTATTATTATTATTATTATTATTATTATTATTATTTGAACGATGACTCATTAACGGCACGTCGTCCTGTGTCACCAGATATACAATATATTTCCTTTTCAAAGGCAGATTTAGAGTGCAATGCTCTTTTCACGTTCTCTCAATACCCGACATTATATGTAAACAAGTTGTCAGTTTAGAAGCAATCTACTTTACTTTTTTCAATATAAGAATGAAATTTAATTTCCCCGATCTTTTCCTAGATTAGGCAGATTAGATTTTTTATTTTTATTTTTTTTTTATTTTCATTTTTTTGCTGTCTTTGTCACTGGCTGCGCTGGACTTCGGTGGACAATAAAATGGCAATTGTAGATGCTTTGTGACCCATAAAATGTGAAGGTGGCAATTCTGTTTTTGGTATGTAATTATGCAAAACATTTTGTATAAAACCTTGCCATCCGATCTAATGACAGAGCCTGGAGTTTCCTTTGAGAATGGGAGGGTCCAACAACCCTATACACCCTTAGAGTGGGAGTGGACGGATAGATTTCAAAGAAATACTACAAATAAACATTTCGTCGCACCTTTTTTGTTTCTATATATGTGTGTTTGTGCCACCGGATACAATATACAGTTCACTGACAGGCCAGGACAAATAGATTTTAATATACAATCGGGTTTTAAAGAAATCGTTATGAAATTAGGTCAGTAGGTCACGACGTAAGCCGCGAACAGACAGACGATTTGAAAGCTTCGGCCAGTAAGGTGAACCTTCCACGAATAGCTTTCACATAGCGTCTCATTAGCTTCCAAATAGCTGTGTTGTAAAGATGTATAGAAATTATATGAAGAAAGCATAAGAAACGAAATATCGGTGTTTATAATATTCACAAGAAATAATTAATATTTAATTTCCAATTTCAGCAACAAAACATTTCATAACTAATGCTGTTAGTAAACTACACATACATTTTTTATGAATATTTATTTATTAAGATGCATGTAGTTGTACTTCAAAAGTAAACTTTTACTTACTACTTTTTACTACTAATACTACAAAAAAAATGAAAAGAATGATAACAACAACAACAACAACAATAATAATAATAATAATAATAATAATAATAATAATAATAATAAATAAAAATAGAGAATAGTGCATTATTATTATTATTATTATTATTATTATTATTATTATTATTATTATTATTATTATAGCAGGGCTTATTACAGGTGTGGCAGCTGTCACGCAATGATTTTAGTGATTATTGCGTCTTACAGCTACATAACATTTTAAGTATGAATTTGGCATAACGTACACGGTATAACATTTTATGTCGCTGAAAACTAGCCTCATTTTTATACATATATTTTGAATGCCATCTACAGCTATCCTGGAGAAACTGAAAGTGGGACTAGGTACTGGTTGCTAATGGTTTTCCACTCAGTGTCTATTTGCTGCAAATCCTGTGTATTCCCGATGTCATTTGAAGAACAAAATTATCCAAAAAATGTCCCAACGTTAAACTTGAACGCAGTGTTACTACAACAAAATTTGTCTCAAAATAATGTTAGTATGTAGAGAATAGTGCATTATTATTATTAATATTATTATTATTATTATTATTATTATTATTATTATTATTATTATTATTATTATTATTAGATCTTGTATTATTATTATTATTAGATCAAATTATGCAGCCCCCATGTAAAAATATTACAAATAATAAAATATTTTCTGTAGATGTCTGGGTTCAGTATTTTATAAAGTGAACCTATTTTTTCTGTTAACAAAACTTTTCATTTATTGTTTTTCATTAAGATTAAACTTTCGGGAAATAGAGTTCAGAACAACATTACGGTGGAGTTACAGTAGTTCTCGCTCTCCCTATACCCCCCCCCCCCCTCTCTCTTTCTCTCTTTCCTATTCCTCTTTCAAATTTCATCAGATTTATTTCAAAGTGACAAAAGAGGGTACAAGGGAAAAGGCATGCCTAGTATGCTGTGATCCTCTCTCTCTCTCTCTCTCTCTCTCTCTCTCTCTCTCTCTCTCTCTCTCTCATACTCTCTCTCTCACACTCACTCACTCACTAACTCCCTCTCGTGTGTGTGTGCGCGCGTGTATATGACAGTCATAAAAGATGTGTTGATCACCCACTGATGATTGGCCGGTAAAAACGTGAAACTGCTCATTGCGTGTTGGATTTAGTGATCGCCTCTGATGAAAACCAAACGAACCCCCCACCCCTTCTTCCCCTTGGTCCACCCACCGCCGCCACCTTTATTGTCATGCTCACTGTGGGGTATTTTGTGTGTATGCACATAATAAACACTGGACCAAGCAAAGTGTGAATATGAGAGCTTTGCCACCAAATGAAGTGGCAGCAGAGAGAGAAATAAAGAGATCTGCAGCTGTCAGGGGTCAGGAAGGCTGAGATTGCTTCTAGAGATCTTCTGGAAAAATTGCACGTTTGGAGGCTTAGCGCTGCTGTCTTCGCATTTCAAGCTCAGCTCAGTGAACTAAAAAGAGAGAAAAGGACGGACAGGCTGAGAGCGAGAATATGCTTACAAAATGCAAAAAACAGGGTTTAGTTTTTTTGGAAATCACGGGCATAGTTTTGTCGGCAGAGGGATAACGTTGCAGGGGCACCGGGGATAATTTAACCAAAAAGAAAAAAACCTTTATAACTAGCCCACGTAGCCCACAATTAAAGGAACAGTGTCTCTAATTAGGCTTTGCCTCACAGAATCTGTGTGGGCGCCTGAAGGGTGTGAAAAGAAAAAGAAGCTATGAATATGCTCTAATTAGATATACCTGACGAACAGCGAGCGCCCTGCGGTCACTCTCTCACACTCACACACTCACTCACACACACACACACACACACACACACACACACACACACACACACACACACACACACACACACGGGACCAGCCTAATAAATTCGCTCTTACACAAACGTCTTGCACTGTCGTTTAGTATAAGATTTAGTTTGTATGTTGTGACACGCCTTGAATTAAAAGTGGTATTTCGATATACCGCTGTTAATACCTTTTATAGTGTTTATGTTCTGAAGACCATTTATTTGGACAAGTTCTGATATTTGGAGGTACTGAGGGTTGAATAACAAAAGGAAGACGACACAGGAAAATCTCATAATAAGCCGCTCTCTATACCTTACTCCCATAGAAATGAGATTTAGAGACCAAATGAAACAAATTAAAACCTCTTGGCTTGATTTATGACCTGCTGCTGGCACTGACATTAGCATTAACGCCCTCTGTACGTTTATTTGTGTTATCAGGGGAAAAAGTCCATGGCTGTCAAGTCTAAGTAAATGGATTATGCGCTCTTATTTCCTGATACCGGTATTGATCACATCCACAGCCCTGTAATGAAACCTTAAAACACCTTTAAAAATGTTCTAGTCACAACTAACCTGGTTTCATACACACTTTAAACAGGTGCAAAAAAATCTAGTCGTTCAACCAAGCAAAATTTGAATAACTGGCTAGAAAGTAAAAAAAATAATAATAACAATTATAATAACAGCAAAAACCTAAAAAATATAATAATAAAATAATAATAATAATAATAAATAATACAATAATAATAATAATAATAATAATAATAATAATAATAATAATAATAATAATTTATTATGCCAATACTATTACTATTAATGTTTCTCGACACACCTGTGGATTTCTGCTAATAAAGTTTGTAATTCAGCATGTTCTGTTAGTGATTTACTGACATTGTATTTGACAGACAATTTAGGATCTTAAAAGTAGACACTGGCTCCTGTTTATAAGCATCCATTGTTCAAGAATGTTAAAATACCTTAAGCCAATGTACATGGAAAACATACATTCAATTATATAACAAATATATTAATTAGGAGGAGACCACCCACTGCACCCTGAATCAGGCTTTTTGGATAAAAAAATATCGGGTACCGTAGCTTAATCGCCTTTTCTCCTCTCTTGAATCAACTATTCGCAACCTCACCACATATGTCTTTTTGCGTTGATATGCCACCAGTTTCACTCCCGAGGCGGAGCCATTATTTGACAGGTCTATTAAGGGGATGACAGGCGTGGAAGCCCATTTACACCGCAGGTCTCTTTGGCCAGTAACACAGTCCGACACACGGCAAGACGGAGACAAGGATCACGACCTTTGTCAAAGCTCCCTTGTGCGATTTAATTTTTGATATTTCGATGACACGAAAAAGACTTCGGTAACTCCCTCACCACGGCTACATCCAACTGAATAGCTGGCTATATATCCTATTTATAAGCCTAGAACGAATGATCAAAGGCAGCTGTTCTCGACATGGACGAATTTTGTAAACACCGATGACATATTTATATAAAATTATAACTTGTATTTACAGTGTAAGTATCAACACCACTTAAGCAACCCCAATCCATCACCCGTTATGTCCTCGACAGGCACTTTTAGTTCATGTTTCTTATGTTTTTGTTCTGACTAAACAAAGTATATACATACTCTGTGTATTTATAATCATCTCAATGTCTGTCTATGCAGCGTGACATGTCCCTGTGTCTAAAGCCAAAGTTCTTAATGTGGAGTCCATTTATTTATTTTTTGCTTGTTTGTTTGCCTGCCTGCTTGCTTGTTTGTTTGTTTGTCTTTACAATGGACATAAAATCGACTAGCACTACAGTTTAATTAGAAATCAGAAAAACCAAACTCTGCCATTATCTTAAGTCGGTAATTATTATTAGACACGAGAGATATATTTGATTTCATTTAATTATTTTATTTAAAAGGTCTTCGTCCTTGTTAAATAATTTAGAACATTCGTAATATGCAATGCATTCAAAAATAAAATAGGCAAGATTGTTGTTTTTTTTTTGTACATACTTTCAATGAAGAACAGTTACTTTGTCTTGTCTTTTATTAGTGGAAGAAGAATGAAGTAATGAAGACTTCAATCACGGACTTAATCTGAATACATTTCAGCGCAATGTGTGTGTGTGTTTGAAACAGACAGAGAAAGACAGAGAGAGAGAGAGAGAGAGAGAGAGAGAGAGAGAGAGAGAGCGAGCGTTTGTGTGTGTATCCGCGTGCCTGCGGGTAAACAGTTTTATGTGAAGTTTATTAATCAGTTCAATGCTGAATTTCTCACACAAGTAATCGCTAAACACACACACACACACACACACACACACACACACACACACACACACACATATTTATGAATGTGTGTGGTCTTTGTCCTTATAATTGCTCTTATAATCCCCTGGTATGTCTTAGTGACATCACACGGCGACTGATTGCGTTGCCGCCCCCTGCAACTGTCATTAAGTCCATGAACAAATGAAAAATGACGCGGAGACTCGCCGGCTCCCACTACTGACCTCTGCCATTATTAAAATGACCTCTCTTTTGCTTGACCAAAACCCTCATGATTTTATTTCTGCAAATACACAATACACAGTAGAAATTATTGTCTGTTATCAGTTGTAGTAAAAGTGAGCATAAAGTGAGTTACATAAGGGAAAAGGGAAGAGAATCAAAATATGCAACCGTTACAATTCTTTGAAATTAGAAATGGACCCTCTTTAGCAACCGTCGGAAAATGTTTTGGTTTTGCACTGCGCTACTTTGAAAGGAAGCAGAATCTTTATGAAAGGTGTCATTCTAGGTGTTAAGAGCGCAGATGTGGAAAATAAAAAGTTTCAACCGTTATCAATATTATTATTATTATTATTATTATTATTATTATTATTATAATTATTATAATTATTATTGTTATTATTGTTATTATTGTTAGTTATAATTACTATTGTATTCATGTTTTCTCAATTGCACGGCAATGTCCTGTACAGTAGGATATTCATTTCTCCTAACACTCTGAATACTATTACTTTCAAAATTATGAAAAAAATAAATAAAGATAGCATATTTACTAACATTTACAGGTGTCCATCTTTCGGGTTTGACCCGGAATCCGTTGTTTGCGTTTGTAAAATTGTAGTGCAACAAAGTCGTGGACCGGTTTAAAAGGTGAGCCAGGCTCAATGATTTTGATCACCACTAAGATTACATTATGTCTGACTTCACCATAGCAGTAAAAGCAGACCTAAAAAATATAGTGAGTATGAAACCTTGCTGCACATAGTTTCTTTAATGTCTTGGAAATAAGTTGTTTTGTACATCGTAACATAATAATAAAGCATAACAAGGGTAAAAACGATCAGTAATGAATGCAGATTTGGAAACAGGGTACAATCAGACGTAAATACTGACACAGTCTGCGTATTAAAGAGAGAGAGAGAGAGAGAGAGAGAGAGAGAGAGAGAATGATAGTGTAGTAGGTACATCTTGCCCCTTGTACCCTCTTCTGTCACTTCTGAAATAAATCTGACGCCCTATGAACTTTAACTCTGCACAAAAGGCCATTTTATTACAGGTTGTGAGAGGCAGGAGCGCGCGAGGAAAATGACAAGTGCAATGAGAGCACAAAGCTGTTTAGGAGGGAGGATGAGAGATTACTTCACATGATAGCTTATAAACGTGGGATTTCTTTCTCTTTTTTGATCTAATCAGCTCTGTAAGTCAAAAGACTTTTCATCATCACAGTCTTGCTCCGCAACTCAGAGATGCGTCCCATATATCGCATTTAGGAGCTCAATTGTAGAGCCTTGAACACTGCTCATCCTTCTATCGATCTAGGAGATATCCCCTACGGAATATTTGAAGTCTGAATATCTGAAGTCCTTTTCATTTTAAAATATAAAATGCTTCCAGAAACATAGCATATATTGTTGTACATTCAGCGTCTCGTCTGCTGGTACGAGTCACAAAACGATGATGATGACGACGATGATGATTGTTATTGTTGTTGTTGTTGGTGCTGGTGATCTTATGTGATGATGATGATCTATATAATTTATATAATTTTGCGAAATTCTTTGTAAAACATGTTTTACATAAATTTTGCAGTTTTCAATACATTTACAGTATTTTTTTATTTTTCAGTATAAGTATTATTATTATTTTATTGTATCGGTATTGTAACAGTTACTACGTTTGGTGAAAATTCTTTGTCGTATTTTTTACTACTTCGATAAATGTCCCTCTAAGATTTCTAATTGAGTGTATGGTCCAACCCAAGCGCATCTTTAAACGGTACATGCTGAATTTCATCCCTCTCCTATCCCTACAATTAAATAAAAATATTTATAATGTAATTATTTGGAAAAACTGCAGCATATATGTCCGAACTATACGAACGCTCTTGTTAATACATCCCTTAAAGTACAAGGTTTTAGCACGTGAGCATGTCATTACATTCTTAAATGCTTTCTGGTCGTCATTGTTCCTTTCACACACCGGTGGCTCAAAGCGGCCAATGCACAGCTGCGAAGTCAGGACGAGCTGAAAAGCATCAGGCACCTGAGTTTCACAGCGTAAATTGTATGCACACTGTTTCAACAACGTGTCGACAAAAGTCGTAAACATCTGTCTGCCTCAGTGTATAACAGGCTTTTAAACAGGTCACTCGCTGTCAGTCTGCAGAGACTAAAGATTAAAGATGGTCCTTTAGGGGCAAATTAAATTATTTAATTATGGAAATTTCAAAATGAAGGCAACAATTTTAGATAGATGTAGTTAATAATGTGCTAACAATTGCTGATAAAATCTAAATATTGGTTTTTGCAAATTGAATATTAATTTCTAATATTATCATCATGTTTTAGTTGCATGCTATCTCAGAAGTATGTAAAATGTATTATGTTTTACTTTTGCAAAATAGAGGCAAACGTGCACGTTTAAAGGGCAACGCGATAAAAATGGCTTGAAAAGTGAATGTTTTCCCCCTCTTTTTATTTATTTTTTATCATTTTTTTTTTTTACCTTATTCTGTCCTACCGCCAGGATTAACAATTTGTCCTTATTGAACCCTTGTCTTCGCCTCATCTGCTCGCAGTTAATTAAAATGTGAAGGGTAACCAGTGGGACTCCTTTTCATCTGCTTTCACATGAACAAATCTCACAAGTGGAGAGCAGCGCAAAACAGCTGGCCGGAAATCCTTACTACACCTTTCAATCAGGCCGGACTCCCCCTCGCTCTCTCTCTCTCTCTCTCTCTCTCTCTCTCTCTCTCTCTCTCTCTCTCTCACACACACACACACATACACACACACACACACACACACACACACACACACACACATCAGGTTTATTGATTCCTTTGCAGGTCACAAAAGCTTCTGGTCGAAATTATTCATTGAATGTTCAATGATCAATACTAAATATTTGTATATATTCTTAAATATTCTTAATAATAAATATTCTTTGTATTTTAAGATTTCAAATAAATAATAATAATGTATTTACACAGCTGTATAAAGTAAACTAAAATTGTTAATTTTCTATTGCCTCTTGTGCTAAAGTGATTTTATCAGGTTTGGAAGGTGTTTTGGGTTTTCCATATAGCATAAAATGTTTTTGCTTCTGGTGGACAAAGGACCACCTGAGATAACTTCTTTTAGTGCAACCTGACAACCATGACTAAACATATTTGAGCTCATACCTCATTAGGACACCATGTTTATTTAAAATACCATTATGAAAGAAACACTGAAATATTTAAAGAATAATTTTTGACAGATTAATCACAAAGTTTAATTATATCCACTACATTGCTATTGAATTTTAAACATTACATTTACATGTTATTTACTGCCTAATTTCATTAGATAGATACTGCATGTGGGAGTGATGTTGATCAGTGGATGGATGTATTAACATAATGGTGTATGACTTTCATATCAAAAAGATGATATAAATGGTGTGTCAAATCCTGATTGATAAAGCATTCAGCAACAGGGCTAAGGCCTACAGAGGCTTTTTTGAAATTTGTGATGGAGACTATTGTCCAAATTAGACCCTCTATTGACACGGTTCCCCAACATCAGGATCATGTTGCATTCTCTTACCAAAGCAAGCAAAGAGAATCTACACCTTCATTTCCCCTCTTCCCATATCTAATTATGTTTTTACTTATACAAATCTCTAACTTTGTTGTTAGATTTTTTTTTATTGCTTTGATCTGGTTGTTGGTTCCCCAATGCATTTGTTCAAAGAAGATAAAAGCTATGTATGACTATGAACATTTCCATTACTACAGTGTTATAGGACCTGTATTAAACCCTTAATTAGCAAGTTTTCCATAATATTTCTTGCTTAGTACCCTTAGTTTCCATTTAACATGGCCACCAAAGAGCTATTAAATATTTCTTTACATTTATTTCAAAATCAAAGTATATATTGGCTGAAAAATGTCTCTCTCTCTTTGGTCAAACTGATTATCTCTTATCTATGGTCTAAAAAAATATAAATTAATTAATTAAAGATTAAAACATGCTAAAGGAAAGAGTGAGGAGTAGGTTGGAAAAGAGAGGAATGACCTTCTGGTTGACAGACATAGGTTTGAGGGTGGCATTTTACTGTGAATTTCTCTGTGAAAAGGGGAGGACCAGTCAATTTAACACACAGACTAAAAGAGCAGGAGTGTTGCTAAGAGACAGGGGGAGGGGGATGCTACATAACTTCCTTCAGAAGCCAAGTACCGACCTTATGCAAATATGTCTCTCCCAAATCTTTTGTGGCTGAGGCTGCGGACTGCATTTGCTGTGTCACCAATACCTGGTACCAAGCCTTTCCACTGAGTCAAAAGATATGTGTTAAAAATGAAACCTTGCTGAGGAACAGAAAACTGTTTCTATAGTGAGATTGGGTTGACAATTATTCTTGCAGATTTGGAGGTATTTGGAAATTCATACTACTAACACGTTACTCATTAGACTTACACAACTGACACCGTCAAGGCCTTTCATCCCAATGATACAGTGATTTTCTAAAAAGGGGATTTCAAAATGGATGTTGTAATCATGTTTGTTTGAGATGTTCCTTGCAGCAATGACTGTGTGTATGGAAAATTAATTCTACTTAAGTAATTAAACATTAATGCATCCATGATCAACACAAGCCTGCAAAATGACAGCTAGCTTCACAGCTACTGTGACATGTCCTTTGCTAAAAGCGCCCACCCTCCCATTACAAATTGCATCTCTTCAAACTCTCTAAAAGCTCTATGAAGGCACATTAATGTATCCAAGCATGCAGATTTGTACCAGGCTTAGACTGGCACACAATAATTTGTGGCATGTTATTAGATAATATCAGGCAAGGGAAAAGAAGGTGTATGCAGAGAATTCATATATTCAATTATATTTATATGGTCTGGAGTGAAGTGCCCACCACACAGTCAGCTCTGAATTATATGAATGCACAATGTGTTTTTAAATGAAGCTTTAAAAAAGTTGCTCCAGCAACATAACTATAAAATGCTGTTTGTAGCATGTTTGCAGTAGTAGTAGTAGTAGTAGTAATAGTAGTAGTAGTAGTAGTAATAATAATAATAATAAAAATAATAATAATAATAATAATAATAATAATAATAATAATAATATAGAGAAATATAATAACTAATAGTTACAAATCTTATATTCTTTCTTAGATGCACCAACAGATAAATGCCACAAACAGGGTGCCTCCCACACAATCAAAGGTCTTCTCTATAGCCAGCTCATCAAAAGCAATATGGCTTTGAAAACCATAAACAAATGCACTTTAGAAGGTAAAAATTATAACTGTTTGCCAGCTCCAAGTAAATGTTACTACACAAAGCATTTGCCTCCTGGAATCATCACAGATCACAGGTTAAGGCTAAGGAGAAGCTTCTTTTTTTTATAAGCCATTTGAAACATCAGTGACCACCAACACCTTCCAGCTCCTCTGAACATAACACACCCAAACCCCCCACCACCACACCCCACCACACACACAGACACAGACACAGACACACACACACACACACACACACACACACACACACACACACACACACACACACACACACACACACACACTGCCTACCTTTAGGCTTATCAGCCTCTTAAATTAAATGGATGCTGGCAAGTTTTATTTATCTGTAGTACATAGTTTGGTCATAACATTGTCCAAAATATTTTTTACATTGATTCCTGTAAAAATACTTTTTACAGAAAGTCAGTCATTTAGATCTGTTTAATTTGATGATCCAAATTTTATCGGTACGAACAATGTGATAAAATAATGAAAACGATACAATATTATCATTTGAATGTACAAATATATTCAATATATGACTTGGCATTCCATTGTGTGTGTGTGTGTGTGTGTGTGTGTGTGTGTGTGTGAGTGACAGAGAGAGAGAAAGAAGGAGAATAAGAGGTTTCCCCATTCCTAGGAGATGATATGCCATTGATGTATTAAAACCAACTTGTCAATAGTGCTCACAGTAGGAAACAGACTATAATAGCACTTTCTTGATTCAGCATTGATATCATATAATCCATTGTGTCCACTTGCACTATTATATTTATTTAACCTGTTGATGAAGCTAAACAGCTGGGGGCAGAGTCCCTGCTGCTAAGAAATACACACATTACACACTGGTCCTGCATATTTGTATTGATTACCCCCACTCCCACTTATCTGACCATAATTTAACTCAGCAGGATCTTTAATAAATATTAAATTCATCTACACTTCAAGAGACACAAAAAACTGGTGGCGGTGGTGGTGGTGGTGGAGGGGGCATTTGTAAATGAAATCTGAAAGGGTTGCTTGTGCATTTCCTTACATTTTGTGCTTTTAAACCGGTCTTAGCTTGTAGTGTCATAACTATAAAGAGCAGACTGAGGAAGGAATTTGCTGTATTGCTAAATTAACACATTTATATTTAGGTGATAAAGGGGCAAAAAACTGGTATGGCTCCTCTGCACATTTTGATTCATAAAGAGTTCTTAATTTTTTTTGTTGCCATAGATAATAATACCAGATCATTAAGAAAACAAAAATAAGATGGAAAATGGTTCTATAGGGCCTTTAATTTTATTGATGCTTCAAAAATTCTTCTGTAACTGCACAATGAAGAACAGGCGAGCCCTCTAGAGAGTGGTGCGGTCAGCTGAGCATGCCATGTGCACAGAGCTCCCTGACTTGCTGGACATCTACAGTAAATGATGCTGGACCAGGGCCAGGAAAATTTTGAAGGACCTCAGCCATTTCAACAATGAACTCCTTTCTCTGTTGTGTTCAAGGAAGCTTGTCTGCTCCTAGGAGGCAAACACAGAAAGAATGAGGAGGAGCTTCTTACTGCAGGCCATTCAGAGTTTAAAAGCATCTAAAATTTTATTTACTGGACTTACTTTTTCTTCTTTTGTACAATTTTTAAACTATCACTTTAACAGTGGACTGGCACAACACAGTGTACTTTATTATCAGCACATGGACAATTTAGTGACAACTTGCAGCACTTTAAATCTGTACTACTGTCAATATCTATGTCATATACATATTTTATCCCCATTTTTATGCTTATAGTTATACTTTATACTTTTTTTATACTTTATATATATTTTTTCATTTATTTTATTTTTTGATATTCTATTCTATTTTTATATTCTATTTAAAGAATATATTGAAAGAAAGAAAGAAAGAAAGAAAGAAAGAAAGAAAGAAAGAAAGAAAGAATTGATTGGGTTATCTTTTTCAGGAACCAACAATAAACACAGTGCAGGAGCTGAAAAGGATAGCCTTTGTAATGGGCCCTTTTGTTGCTATTCAAACACTCTTACCCAAACCTACAGAACAATCACTTTTTATTGTTGAACTTATCATTCCCAGCAAACTTACTGACTGATATGGAACAAACCAGAGAGTAAAAATTCTATAAAGGTGCACTCTGGTGCAGGCACCTTTTGATTTCCACTTTTACTCCAGACGCCAAAGGTTTGTAGATCATTTACAGACTTTGTATGGGTGAGATAAAACAAAACACAAGAGAATACCAGATTTGCAACTTAAATTCAGTTAGTGCATATCAATGTTGGGGGGAAAAAGAGCCTGGGTCATGTTTGGTGGTTGGCAGCAGTTGTTTGCTTTTCTCTATCACTAGAAAGAGTAATGTGTTGGCAAGACTGAAGGGTTTTTGGTCAGAAAACAAAACTAAGGGGGTGCAATGGATAATCTCTGACACAGTTGGTCAAGGAGAAGGAGATTGAAAAAATGTATGTGGCAGTTAGTTCAAAATAATGTTTTTTTTTTTGCCTTGTTTGTTGATATGTGGCCCTTGGTAGTAGGTTGTTTATGGGGGATTAATGAAGTGTGCATATGATTGCATTAAAAAAAAAAAAAATCCAGCCTGTTGTATGTAACACAGAGCAACGTGAGTATCCAAGTACTTTCCAAAATATAATTAAAGTTGCGATTAAGCCTCGTTTTTTTTTAATTAACCAAAGAAAAGTTCCTACGAAAAAAGATACCACTACTTTCAGAAACAGGTTAATTTGTGTTTCTCCCCTGAAATCAAAACTGCATGTATAAAATAAAATGATTTGAAGTAAGGTTTGCCTATTTATGCCTTTTAAGCCACGATGACCATCACTAGGGATTAAATTGACTCTGTTTCATTTAATGAGGAGTAAGGAATTTGATGTTTATGCAGGTGATCTAATGAAGGCCTAAGTTCATTTAATTAACTATGTTTTCGCAAACTAAAATTATCAACGAAAAATGTATTTCATTAGCACTAAGCTATAATAAATAGTCTAAAAGTCACAGGTAATTAAAGCAATACGCTTTAAGAAACAACTATCTCAGTAATTAGAGGAAATATAAAAACAATTTTTCTCATTTCCTATTAATTGTGTATTACAGAATGTCCTTATAACATGTTAGTATAGATTACATTATTGATTTAATATTTTCTTAAAGAATGGTCTAACAATGGCTTCTGAGTCATGTAAAATGCAAAATCTTGCCTTGCTAGGTATATCTGCAAAAGCATTTATTCAGCTGTTTAAAAACATTAGTCTATGCCACCACATATTTCATAAGTGTATATTTCAAAATCTCTTGTGCTTAACATTTTTTCTTAATCAAGCCCTGCTGATGCCCCAGCTTTTATGATTATGGTAAATGTTGGTTGAAACATGTGTGTAACTGCTGTATTTTAAGAACATTGACCACAGGAAGTAACTGTGGTCCGAGAATAATTTAGATTGAGCCCAGGTGAGCATAGTTACAGAGATAAATGAGGCACGTAAGTGACTGTGTCTTATGGCTCAGGGCAATGTACCTGGCACTGTTTAGAGGAGTCTTAGCTCTGATACCTGAAATATTTTTAAGTCGCAATCAATTTATTTCAGATATAAAGAATTATGTAAACATTTGGACACTGGGCATAGCATTTTAACCTTTGTAACTATTCAGCTTATCCACTGGCCAACAATGCTATGTCTCTCTTACAACTAAACAAATGAGCTACAAAACAAACAAAGAGGCTAGCAATATATTGTAGTTATTATTATTATTATTATTATTATTATTATTATTATTATTATTATTATTATTATTATTTAATTTATCTGTTTATTTTACAGTGTGAGTATTAAAAATTTAGCAAATTGAAAGAACAGCATACCATATTTTAGTGCTATGAAAAGGGTGCTAATTAAAATTCTAAAATGTACAATTTAAAAATTAACTTTTTTGAAGATAATTTACTTTTTAAGAAAATTATTCATTAAGAAATAAAAATATTAAAATAGAGATTATATTTTAAATCTGGGATAAGGGAAAAGTTTGCAAGAACTTTAATTCAAATAAATGACCAAATTAATTTTTATTTTACAAGTCTTTGACTAATTTTGTGGCTGTCTGTCCAGGTAAGTCCATATCTTTTCTTCAAAAATATCTCATATTTTGCAATAGATCTGATGTCTAAATGTTAATAATCTTTAGTTATTTGACATTTAACACAATTCTATCTATCTATCTATCTATCTATCTATCTATCTATCTATCTATCTATCTATCTATCTATCTATCTATCTGTCTGTCTGTCTGTCTGTCTGTCTGTCTGTCTGTCTGTCTGTCTGTCTGTCTGTCTATCTATCTATCTATCTATCTATCTATCTATCTATCTATCTATCTATCTATCTATCTCTATCTATCTATCTATAGCAGTCTATTTATGTATTTGTTTACTTCTTTCTATTTATCATGCCATTCCTCTTTGCCTATGAAAATAATAAAAATAATTATTGTTCTTAGTAAATGTGATGGACAGTCTTTTCTTATTCATTGCAATATTTATCTTATTTCTATACATATACATTTAGATTTATAATTGTATTTATAATTTTATTCAAGATTAAACACCAGAACTTCTTTCATTATGTATGAGCAATTAAGTTTTTAAAAATATTTCTTAAAGTTTTCCAGAATATTTTTTTTCCAGTATATATATATTTTTTTCATTTGTTTTGGAGTCATATTACACTAGACCTTTAGGGCCTAACACTTACACTTCTGGATGAGAAATGATGCACCTGTGTTCTATGTAAAGATACACTAGTGGAAAGAGGGGTTGGAAACATACTCCAGAGGATCCATCCGTCTCAATCGTGGGCTGCAGCTGACACCTTACAAAGAGGTACAATTAATAAGAACATTATCCGCCGGCAGACAACAATAGGGGGTTGACACACAGACACTAACCCCTGGAGGTCTGGAGAGTGAAGGGAGGGAGAAGCAAGACTTAGAGGCCTTTAGAACAAGTCTAAATAGGAGCATTTTCTACCTATAACATAAAAATACTAAGCCTTATAATAATAATAAGTCTTATAATAAATATATATATTTTTTTCTATCAATCATTCCACTATATAACTGTTTGTATTGAGTAAATTACAAAGAACAATATGGCAATAAAATGTGTTTATTTGTTTGTTTTAGGTTGGAGGGGGACAGTATTTATTCACAAAATAAATTGAATTAAAAGGGGTTTGATGATAGAGAAAGGTGAAAGTGTTGTATTCGTGCCAGAGGAGAATAGCCTAGTGTTTGACAAGGGAAGGGGGAGTCACCACCTCACTGACATTTCCAGTGATCTGGGGTTGTCGTTTCTGGTCACTGGATGGGAGACACATCCTGAATTGAATGAGTCGGAGGTCATGGCTGAGTTACATGGAGAAAAGAGGTCACTCAGCTGGAAAAGAAAAACAGAGGAGAATGAAGAGGATGACTGAGTCCAGACTGGTTGGTGGCAGTTCACATGCATGAAGACCTGAAAATAAAACTCTTTTTGATTTCAGTTTATAAGATCATTCTATCTAAATAAATCAAAATCACAGCAGGAATTCAATATTTCTTGTGATTGACATCATTCAATGTCTTATTGATCCACTATGTTACTTTTTCTTGCTGGTAAACTAGATATTTTTAAGTTGAACTAAAAATAGATTAAAACATAACATTATTTATATTTATATTTAAGTTCTGCTCAAATGCTGTTTTTGTATTAGTTAATTGTATTAGTAGGCACTGTTTCTATAACTTATCTTTTACACATGTTGTTTAAAACAAACATTTAAAAAAAAAACAATTGTTTTTTTTTTTTATAAACAGCTCAGTCTTACGCATTGCTTTAATTGTTACCATTAAACCAAGATTAAATTATTGGGTTTTAATAACAATATATATGCTGTATGCTTTGAGAAGTTTAATAATAATTTGGAATTTTACATATCTATAAAAGCAGTGAACTGCTCATTGCTTTTTTGCCAGGCAACTACTGGAAATATATTTAATCAATGCAAAGAACTTTGGGGAATATATACTGTATATACTTTGGGGAATATAAAATATATTTTTTTTTCATTCACAACAGAAATTAATTAATGCATTTTTGACATATTATTGATACTTCATACTTTAAAAATTAAACTTACAACATTTTTCAATTTGCATATTAAACATGAATTTACTGTTGAATTTTATGTGTTCATCCACCTGTGTCCAGGAAAATTCTAAATAAATGAATGACAGAATGATTACATTAATTAATTAATCAATTATATAAAAATAAGCAAGTGAGTAAACAATAATCCAACTTGTTTGTGTAAACATTATGCTCCATGATTAGTGATACATGTATGATTCAGAAGCAGATACAGAAAAGAATATTTAGGGGCTTCCTTGCCTCTCATTATTACACAAAATGACAATTGTTACCTTCAATAAATGCAACAAATTGCAAATTGAAAGAAAAGACCAGGAATGTGATCCTATTCATTTTGGGATAATTTGCAGCATTGTTTCTTCAGTCTCAGTCTTTATGTCTACCTTTGCTACTCATTATTGGGAAAGAACAGCGGTTAACAGCAATTTACAAGGTAATTGTTTGAAACAAAATGAAAATCTGTCACCATGAGGAGCCTTAAATTTAATAGGAGAAACATAATAGACAGTAATATTTAGGAATACACATTTTAACAGGTTTAAACTCTATATTTTTATAAACTAGATTAAGCTATTCATAATACAAACTTTGTATCTTTTTGTTCTATTTTTTCAAACTACTTAAATAACAATATTGTTTTGTATTGTGTTGACATCAGTTTTCGTATATTAATCTATAGACTACTATCAAAATCTATCAAAAATATTCTTAATTATATATTTGTAAATATTTTTCTGTATTTTTCTTTCTATAGAGTTACTGATTTAATAATTATGGCACCTATTTCAGAACCTAATGAATACTGTCAAGGTCTAAAAAATGATGCAGCTTTCAGAAGAGAAAGAATCAGATCCTACTTCCAATCCAGTTGGTTAAATATTAGGACATTTGTATACATGTGATCTGTCCTACAGATCAGCAGTATCGTGTTTAATCTAGCCTAGAGCACCAAAACGATATAATATGGGCTTGGGAAAATCGACCAAGGCACTATAAGAATCTTGTCATTTTATTGTTTCTTATTTTTAGTGGGCTTTTTAAAATAGAATATTTTCCATGGAAGCTAGGTGAATATTTCAAGGGCTTTCACAGCAGAGGTGATTATTGATCTACTCCTATCTGCTTTAAGCTCTCTCTGTTCACTCACATGTTACATGCCATTATGCCTACCTTTGTTCCTATCAGATTGCCCTCGTGGCTACAGATGAGTAATATTAACAATGTTACCATACAATAACAACCTATTACCCCAAAACTGATGCTTTGAAATGTAGAATATATGAAAATGCATTTTATTTTATTTTATTTTGGTTGTCAAACTGGGTTTAACTGTTCAATTAAATATATTATATATAATAATATAATAATATATAAAAACAACTAATAATAATAATAATAATAATAATAATAATAATAATAATAATAATAATCATCATCATCATCATCATTGTCATCATAATAATAGTAATAATTATAAATCAAGGGTTTTAAATGTTGACCGAAAATCTGGGCAAATTTAGTGCACAAAAAAAAAAAAAAAAAAAAATATATATATATATATATATATATATATATATATATATATATATATATATATATATATATATATATATATATATATATATATATAATAAGTAACAAAATAACAATAACATTTGCTTTGTGTCTTTTAATTTAAATATGGCCATGACAATATGGATTGTTGACTATTGATCATAGGGCTATTCTGTGGTGGGATAGTCATGTAAAGCAGTACCAAGGAGCAACATGCATGTAAAACCTTGTGGCCATTTCAAGTGAGCTCACTTGCAACAAAAAACAGATAGCATCGTGCCAGGCATTTAACAGAGGGAGGGGGGATCAGGTTAATTGGTGATCAACCAGGTGTCTCTGATTCTAATGAGTCCTGTTTGCCTACGGCAGGGCTGAGTTCAGGAAGGGGACTTTTTCCTTTTCCTCTCTCACTCATTTGATCATGCTTGCTTTCACCACTGCTGGTATTCTCATTTTAATTACTTAGCTAACAAATGGCACAGATGAAAGATATGTGCCTGTAATTAATAACATTTACATATATTAGCATCGCTAACAAGTCACATTAATAGCTTCTGGCAATTCTAGCTTTTGTTTTAACAATCTTTTTTAATCTAAAAGCACTAACCAACAAACAATTAAACAATGTACACAAAGGGGAAGACATTTTTGTTGCCATCCATATTTTTTCTTTGTTTATTTCACTTGTTAAAAAGTATTCTTTATTATTTTATTGTCATTATTGAATCGAGCCAACTCTGTTCATTTATTTAGAACAGAAGAATACATTGTGCCACTGAGCATGTATTTTCCAGTAGAAGAATCTTACAGCTTGTTCAGGTGTGTATAATGAGGTTCAGGACAATTTGCTCTTAGAGTGATCTGGTGCAAGAGAGTCTTAAATGGATACACTATTCCAGCTTTTCGATATTTGGCAACATGTTAATTTACATAGGAAAATTGTTTTCATTACAATCAACTACCCCTTCAAGCTAAATGAAAGAAAGGAGAGTGGTGTCTTTCAGAAAGACCTGCAATCCTGATAATGATGAAATGGTTAAAAGGTTTGCCCTTAGTACAGTGCAAGTTAGACCTGGGATGTTTCACTCTCATCATATTCCCTCCACAAAAATTTAATGTGCATCTGCTTTTCTAATTGGAATATATTCTGTGCAATGACAATGAAGGATAGTATGTTTAATAATTATGTGTCCTAATAAAAAAATATATATATATTGCAAGAGTTTGTATGTGTTATATCAAACACACAAACACACATGTGTAATGTGTAATAATGTTTCCTACCATGTGAGGCCATTTTGATGACTATATGCTTCAGTTAGATAGATCAATAATATATTTATTTTATGAAATGCCAGTAACAAGCACTTTGTGATTAGTTTGAGAGAAAATGACTCCCTAATCAGGGAAATGTATTCTGTTTTGGGTTGCTAAATGAAGGTGTTTACACTCATCCCACTATGGGTCAGGAAGAGTCTACACTTTGCTGCATTGAGACAGAGCACTATAATCTGTGCTAAAGAGACAGGCTGTCATTACTACCAAGTGCAGTAATAGACTGACATGGATGCCATGGTGAACAATTGGTTTTCCAGCATCAATCAGGCAGGCTAGAGACTGAGCTAAATAATGAGGGAGAAGTGGCAGCAGGGATTTGGTGTGCATGTGTGTGTGTGTGGGGCATTATTTTATGTGATAGAATTATGCATAACAATATCAGAATTTTAGTGTGTGGGGGGTGACTCTTCAGGAAAGAATCACTTGGTTCTTTGTAATGCTGAATTTCTCTTACAATGGATGAATGAGCTTTGTATCTTGCTAATACTGACACTTATTTTGTAAAAATGCTTATTGCATTTCTCTTACCTATTTTATTCAATTATTGGTATTTTATACACTTTTTGGTTAATTACTTGATTACATATGTATGTACTTGAAGAGTTTATTTTTTATGGACCACCCTTAAGACAATTATCATAATAAAACTTAATGATTCCCTAAAAAAATATTTGTTTCCCGTTATTTTTTCCAGCTTTCAAATTTGAAAGATGAAAAAAATAACGGGAAACATGTTATTTAAGGAACAATATAATCCCATGGATGATACGTGCATGACAGTGGTTTGGGGTATTTTGTTTAAAACAAAACCTTGAAAGATTCCAGATATGTGAAAGTTTCAGCCTAAAAGCTAGTTTAAACAAGATTATGAGGAAAGGCTTTGACTGACCAATAGTTGGGTCAAGGACAGACCAGGTGTTGCCACTCCCTAGCCACATCATTCGTGTATGACAAGAACTGCTCCAAGGGTAGGGTTCAGTGATATATCTCACCAGCACAATAGTTAATGTCAAATGCAAAGATTAAAGTGTGAGTAACACATCTTTGCAGGACCCAAATTAAAAAAGAATGCATTATGGCACTTCTGGGTGGCATGCCAAGTGGATGACTAATATTAGAGCGGATGAAAGACCCTAGTTAGAACGAATGGCATGCTGCTTTCTTAGTACCCACTGGTGGTCAAAAGGCCACCTGGGCTTTGGAGCTGCTTTATTGGTAAAATATATTACAGTTGAGGCCTGCTTAGCTGCCTTATTAAGAGGTAGGGGCATGAGAGAGATGACCTTATGATGCATCTTTCTGGCACTGCACACATCTCCATATTACTGAATAAATTACTACACGCCATTTTTTTTTTAATAATATTAATATCTGTGGCTTTCTAAAAGGATACATATAAACAAAGATTATTTCAGGAGAGACAGCTAAGGACTTGGGCATGGAAAATGTATTAGCATCTCTATTTGAACTGAAACAATAAGTATAAAGAGGTCCATGTAGAATCATCCAAGAACTAGTTAATTATAACTACCCAATTATTTTTTCTTGCCATGTATGTATAAACATGTGTATGCATCAACATTGTATATTATATATTTATAATCATTGTGTGTGAATCACCTATTAGTGCATGCATGGAAACTGAACTCCGAACTCTTAGCAGGCAGTAATATAAAATAAAATATGACTGAAGCACTAGAATAATGGCAGTGTTATACCATACCATGTTTCCATCTTTTCTGATTAATACAAGTTGTCCCTGCCCTTCCTCCAACATGAGAAATAATGCTAGAAACCACATCACTCTATCATTCGCCCCTCCATCCTTCTTATGTGCAACAACATCAAACAGTAACAAGCAGCATGCGTCCAAAAACATGAAACAAAGGCTCTCCCTCAGAATTACTGAAGCTTGATGCACACTAATCATCTGTTAAAAATTGATCAGTACAGCTACACTTATCATGCTCTCCTGAAGTCCATTGCCTGAAGCATCCCACAAATCAGAGTGCCTGCCTTCTTTCCCTCTCTGTTCCATTTAAAACAGTTGAACTTTAAACAAACTAAGCTGAGGCGACTGATTTTATAACCAATGTGCCAAAATCTACTAGAAATGATCAGTGTTAAAGAAAAGACATTAACTTGAATCAGAAATATTGTTTACATATAAAACAAATATACTGAACAAAAGAAAAATTGTAGGCAATAACTAAATCATGAAACATAACAGAGAATAAACACTAAATAAAGGAATCTTAAAATGAAATGCAGTTAATATAAAAATAATAATAAACATTTTTTTATGGAATTTTAGTAGCTTTTATTTCAGTATTTTCAAGCTCAGTAATTAATGAGTTTTTGTCTTTGTCATTTTGACTCCTTTTAATTAATATAAAATGCACTTCTAATCTAAAATATACATAAAATATATATCCCATGTTTCCTTGTAGAACTACAGAATCTAATATATTCATGCTTTAGAAACCCAAACAATCCTTTGTACCTTCTGAAATCTAAACTAAAGTAAAAATCAAATTCAAAATCAGTCAGGAAAGTAACATAATTAAAAAATATAAAACCTATATTCCATAAACATGAAAGGCTATAGTCCTTCACAGTATTATTTTACACTAAGCAATGGTTTGCCTGTGTTTGGAACGCACAACAACTTAGGATGAAACAATTTTGGAAATACAGGCTGATCCTAAAGGCTTTGCACTAATCCTTCCCCTGGACAGAGGCTTAACCAAACCGCAAGTTTGTGATAGGCTCAAACAGCAACTCGTTGTTGCATGGGACACTTCATTCAGCTTAAGCCAACTTATCAAGTGCATTCAAAGTGCCTCCATTGAGCCATGTGGATGGGACTTTTCTGCAGATCTATTAGTGTACACTCTTATCTGTATTTAACATATGCCATGTACAGCTGCATTGCCAGCTTTAGGTGGATTCACTCTGCAAAACACCTTCGGTTATCCCAGAGCTGAGGTTCCAGATAACATTCTGAAACTTCCCTGTACAAGCAGGTTTTACATCTAAATAAACATATCTGCTTATTTATTTATAATCATCCTACTGTCTGCTCTGTCTGGATTATGAATGCTATGTAATTTTGCTTAGTTGCTCTTCCAAATTGAGTGTATTTTATTTCAAAACCAAGTGGGCTATCTGCTTTTCTCTTGTATCATTTCATTGCATTCATAATATTAAAATACAGAGAATTCAGTAATGTATAGTAAGTGGCTGGCTAAAACACAAAACTGCATGTTGTTGGATGACTGTGTAATGGACATCATTGCAAACCGAGCTTGTGAAGTTAACACAGGATTCTTACATTAGCTGAATACTGCACATAAAATACTAAAATCATATATCACAAGGACTGATCATATTAAATCAGGCACATAAATCTATCAGTACCGTTCTGTTTTATATATAAGGCATATGTATTCAGAATGAAACCTTCAGCAGGCAATGAGAAGATTTCATTTCATTCTCAGAAAAAGCTGACAAGTAGTCAAATTCGTGCAACTAATATGCCAGAGAACAAACCTGACACAAAAACTGCAAAACCTGGAATGTATCCAGAAGAGAGAAGGATGGTGCAGGATAGTGAAAATTGTTCAGAGTGATATGTGTTCAAGCTGAAGTGCTGAGGTTGGGAGTTTAAAATACCACGCTGCCCCGTGCCGCTTTTGATTTAGGCAGGCCCCCATTTGAACAAAAAGGTTTGCCTTAATACAAAGTTTGGCACAGAACCATCTGACACTAAATAATCACAAATTCATTAGTCTACTAAAAACTACGTAATTAAAAAGAATAGCATTTAACTTTCCTGCTCACTGGTGTCATTTTATATTAAAAAAGAAAATACGACCGCTGATTTATTTATGTTGGCAAAAATGATATTTAGGGCATTTTTTTTTTTTTTGAGGAGCATTTTGGACAACACGGTGTAGACGCACAATAAAAATAACACTACACGTGCTGTAATTTCAATTACTGAATTTATTTAATAAAAAAAAAAAAGTCCACCCCGCACCGAAAAAAAAGAAAAAAAATGTCGTACGTTAGCAAAATCCTCGTAAAATGCAGGTGAAATTAATGTTTTTAATCTTTAGGTATTATTTCATTATCTAATTAATTAGTTAATTTGTTTTTTTTAATTGGTACTTATGGTATTCACATTTTAATCTTTTTTTATCGAAAAGTTCACTGTCACATATTTTATTTGAAATTACACTTACGAACAAAATCTGCAAGACGGTCCTGTTTGACGTTCAGTTGAATATCGGTTCATTGTCAAATTAAGTCTTAAAGTCAGTCATGGCAAACGCGCCTTTAATTCCGCTCTCTGTGTGATATTAACGCACGGGCTTTGCAATTAAGAGCACGGTGAAGTTCATAAACCGCACTGAGCTCTCAGAGTGTAGAAACAGCAGCAGCGTCTTCTCATACCTGTTGAGAAGTCTTTCATCCTCAATGGGCTCATTAGCCACATTGTTAATTGAGTGCTATTCGGGGCAACATCAAAGCAAATAATAAAGAGCACGCAGTTTCCTTCTTTATTTATGGCAAATAAGAGACTCGTTGCTTTCATGCACGTGTATGCTGAAGAAAACAGTTTTAGGCTTTATTCTCTCTCTCTCTCTCTCTCTCTCTCTCTCTCTCTCTCTCTCTCTCTCTTTTTTTCTTTTTTTTTTTTCAAGAGTATGCACAATAATATTTGCTCTAAATAATATCTACCTCACCAGTTTGTTCCCTATTATAAATTTCTCCTGCAGGTCTTTAACAAGAAAGACTGAATGAATATATATGAATATACAAATTATAAACATTTGGAATACAAAAAAAATACATATATGAACAATATTTAAGGATATAATAATAATAATTGTATAATTATGATTTGTTATGTTTTATTACACAGCGACTACAGCTACTCTTCCAGTGGTGACTACGGTGTTAATAATATAAGTATTTGTAGACAAAAACAAATTAAATAACGAGGAAAAAACAACACCAGCAAAACTACTACTACTACTACTACTACTACTACTACTACTAATAATAATAATAATAACAATAATAACAATAACAATAACAATAATAATAATTATTATTGTTATTGTTATTGTTATTGTTATTATTATTATTATTATTATTATTATTATTATTATTATTATTATTATTATATAAGCTGAAGAAGAAAAAGAAATAGAAGTTGAAGGTAAAGAAATGAAAGTCTTATATGCTGTATAATATATTACTATAACTGAAATTCACTGTAATACTTTCACCTATTTCTGTGTGGATATTTCATCAGTTTTGCTGATGCTGAGGGCGTAGTTGGGAATAAGATGGAAAAACTAAAGCTTACTCAGAGGGTTATAAATTATCATCACTTGTTCAGATGTAATAAGCTGTCACTTAGATGATGATAAGATTTCTATTTAGATGTACGATTTGAAAGTATAACGAACAGGCAAAATGGATGAAAAACGGCGTATTTAAAACCAGCAGACCGAGAAGACAGCGCACCCGCACGCTCGCGCGCACAGACAGACATACAGACAGACAGACAGACAGACAGACAGACAGATAGATAGATAGATAGATAGATAGATAGATAGATAGATAGATAGATAGATAGATAGATAGATAGATATTTTATAAATTTTCTTTTTATAACTAGGTCGTTGTGAAAACACTGCAATTTTTAATTAAGTAGCCGTAAAAGTATGTTTGTGGCCTGTTGGTTGAAGCACAGTGTGTGAAACAGAGAGCAAAAGAGGCGCAAAGAGATTTTGCCGAAGTTAACGTCCCCCGGGGAGTCAGCTTGTCTAGAAAGCACAAGGAGTGAAACATTTTTCTGACCTCCCTCTCAACTCTCAGCTCCTTTCCTTTCCCGTTATTTTAAATACGTAATCTCATTTGTTTTATCTTTCATATTCTTAATTTGTACTGTTCCATTTACACAAGTATTGGTTGCATAATCTTTATTATTATTATTATTATTATTATTATTATTATTATTATTATTATTATTATTATTATTATTATTATTGATAATGTAGTAGTGGTAAGAGAGAGAGAGCGAGAGAGAGAGAGAGAGTGTGTGTGTGTGTGTGTGTGTGTGTGTGTGTGTGTGTGTGTGTGTGTGTGTGTGTGTGCGTTATACATGTTAAATAATGTTAAATAAGTGGGTAATACTCATTTTGATGGTTTGTTTAATATTTATTTTATAACCCGCATTAAAAAAATAATTAGCTAAAACAATACATTAAAAATGCTCTAAATAAATAAATAACATTTTAAGAAACTAATGTTTTATACATTTGCAGTACTATTGTTGTATTAGAGTCATAAACTGTAAAATCTGATGACAGAATATTTCTGCTGTCAAGCTGTCACTTCTTATTTAACACGTCTGTGATGTTTTTAAATCTTACTGTTTTAAATTAATATCTATAAATTATCATTATAATAATTGGTTAATATTATTGCATTCATTAGGAAATTAAACGTTATATTGTTAAATAATTGTGAACACAATTTACTGCTTCAGGACCACATTAAAATAGGAAGAAATTAGGGAATTTTTTTTGTTCAGATGTGTGTTTATTTGCTATAAGAAAAACAACCAAAAAACAAAAACAAAAATTAATTAATAATAATAATAATAATAATAATAATAATAATAATAATAATAATAATAATAATCGCTATATAATAATTCAGCGCGATGCTGTTGCATTAAAAATAATTGCACATATTTATCAGATTTATTAATTTAAATAATGATCAGCAGTGAAAATCTTTTATTAGTTTAGCCCATTGATTTTTACAAAACAATGATTCTGAATCTCTCTCTCTCTCTCTCTCTCTCTCTCTCTCTCTCTCTCTCTCTCTCTCTCTCTCTCGTGTTCTCTCTTAAAAAAGAAGAAAAAAAAGAAAAAACACACATATATATATATATATATATATTTATTTATTTATTTATTTATTTATTTATTTATTTATTAAGCCCTATAAAAATGTGGATTTTCCAGTGCAATTCAATTATTAGTAATGGTATTATTGTGCATTTAGTGCAAGTGGAGCAGCTTGGAGGGTGTCTAATTTACCATAATTATAAAAAAAATAAATTCATCAGCACTTCAATAGGAATAATGTGATTATTTTATCAGAAAATGGACTTGAACATGTATTAATATAAATCTCACAGAAAATTGAAAATAGGAACAAATACCTTCTTTTTTCTGATCCATTCTGTGTAAACAGTCAGTGGCATAAAGAAAAATATATTAAAACCTGAGTATGTCTGCTGGACAAGGCGTCTGATGCCTGTCAAATCATTAAAAAGAGGGGTGGTGTTATCAGTTGCAGGAGATCATTGATAGTGGTGGCACATGGCTGTGATGGGCAATGTCTTCCACAGGGGCACTCTAGGGGCCTTTTGTGAATTTATAAAGAGAGATAAAATCAGCTTCATATTTCAGCACCAAACAGCCTGATAAAAGCAGCCTGGGAGAGAGAATTACATGGTAGGAGTTGAGTTTTGTCATGAGCCACCAAGGTTTAGTGTGAGATAAAAAGAGAGAGAGAGTGAGCGAGCGAGAGAGAGTGAGCGAGCGAGAGAGAGAGAGAGAGAGAGAGAGAGAGAGAGAGAGAGAGAGAGAGAATAGTGAAAAAGCCAAGTTCCTGGTCTAATGTATGATCACTTTTCTAGGTCTTGTGTCTGCAGTGGGTTCTGCATCTTTGGTATCGCAATATAGTCTGTCAAATTTCAGCTTAAGACTATAATATCTTCTTAACATCTTCCTCCACAGCATGAAAACCAAGACACATTTTCCTTCCATTGGCATTAAGCAGCCTTGTTTGATATTAGCATTTTCCACAGGGCCTGTAATAAAGACATTCCATTCCTGGTTTTCTTAAGATATGTGTGATTACAATTAAGATAGGAGTCCTAGCACAATATTACAATGAGAAGAATCTAGGTCTGGATAATTATGTCTATAGTGCTGAAATAAAATGCTCTCCAGTAATCACACACAACCAGACAAATCTGGCAGATGGGAGAATAAAGCAAAAAAAAGCAAAAACTGTTTTGTCCTCAGGATACAGGCAATGATACCTGACACTATCATTGCTTTCTGCATTTCATATTAACTCATCCTATAATTCATCAAACATTTTCAGCCATTTCCACCAATTGCATATTTGGTTTTATTTTTACTGTTAAACTGCACACATGTACAAATGTGCTGCCTGAAGGCAAATAAGTTTCAATGCATTGGAAATGATGAATAAGAAATAGTGGATTCTTTGGCAGCCAGAAAGCTTCCAGGAGCCTCATGGCTTATGTTTGATCTAGGCAGTAGAAGTGTGGAAATAAAGAAATGAAACAGAAAAAACACCTTGAAGCAATACCTAAGACAGCTCTGGTCCATGCTCAAAAAGCAAAGTCACAAGCTTTGTGACAAGCTTTTTGGCTCATGACAGAAGAATGCAAATGCAAAAATATTACCTGGTAATTTACTTTCATTCCTTATATGTATAAAATATAAGTATTATTACTGTATTTTAATAGTCAGAATGGTGCATTTTTATGTAGTGTCTAACATAGATGCTTACTCAAGCAGCTGTTCAGGCTCTTGCTTCTTTCAGTAAACCCCTACTAAGAGGGGATTTTTTTTTTATCGTGAGGAGTTTTTAACATGGAAATTGGCTTTGAACCCCATCTGCACAGGTCGGCACATCTTCGGGTGAGGCACTGCTACTGCTGACAGGGAAAATGAACCATCAATTCCTTATAATATGGCCTGATTATCATCCTACTTACCCCCTGCAAATTCCAACTTGGAGCAATTCAGTGCCATCTAGGAAATGCTGTAACCCCAGTAAAGATGTGACCCTCCCATCAATGTGCCTTTTAAACCAAGAGAAGAGATATTGGACTGCGACCATTTCAAACATAAACATGTTTAACACATAAGCAGGCTGGAAAGCGACTTAGATTCTTACAGATGTCTACCTTTTAAGACATGCAGTGTTTTTTCTACTTCTTAACTTTTATTATTATTATTTTAATCTACACTTTTTTCAGATTTTCAGATGTTTTATTGTCTTTATCAACAAGATGTTTTAATATTTGTAAATGAAAAAGTGCGTATAGATTTTCAGACTTTTATTGAACCCTTTTAACAGGTAGACATACAGAAACAGACAACTCCATGACAAAATTCAGTTTTTATCCAAAGGTAATCATCCAAATTTACATGGCAAAAATGCATAATTGTAAGCAGCTCCTACCTTTGTAGCCCTGATGTTTTCATCAAATTAAGTAAGCCATCTATGGTTAACTCCTCCCTTAAAAAATGGAGGGTAAAAGATGCTGAGTGCGAGTTGACAAGTCAAATTTGTTGTTGACGTATAGTACGCTTTCTGAGAGTGTAATGTGAGTGTTCAGCAAATCTTTTGCACAAGAAGTCTGTCATGGCATGTCTTTATTTGACGGAATTTAGTTTTTTTCTTTTTTTTGTGTCCTGTTTTCTTGGGCCTGTCCAGTCCACTGGTGTGCCTTTCACCCGTTCAGGCAGCTGGGGCCTGACCTCTAAATTCTGCCCCCTCGAACAGGGCCCTTTTCAGGCATTTACCCTCCCCTCCTACCCGCAACATCCCATTCACAACCTGAGATAACTTTATTCATCTTGTGCATCTTTGTATCCAGTTGAATGCGGGGACCTATGCAGACACTCTACTGAATTGAATAATGTGTGGACTGGATAAAGGGAGATTTTGTGTGGGGGTGTTTCAGTGTCTTTATTTAGAGTGAAGGAAAGAAACCATTAAACCTAAGTTGAATCCGCTCTCAACAACATAAATAATCGACAGATGGACAGGTTGGATACTAATGTGTAAGAGTGTATATATATATATATATATATATATATATATATATATATATATATATATATATATATATATATATATATATATACTCATACGACATATTTTTCTTAATATTTCCTATACACTTTCTTTAAAACACTGAAAATATTGACTCTCATAAGTGCTTTGTTTCTTTAGTGTGAGAAAATGCTGTATTCCTCTCTTGATTTGTCATCACAGAGTTGAGCGGAGGTGTCTCAACTCTGTTTGATTTGCCTGCTGTGAGGTTGGCAGGGACAGGTTGGCTTATTCTCTTGCCTGAGTAGCTCAGACCACCCTGCTCTCCTTGCATCATTCATATTCAAGCCAAGGCCTCTTGACAAGTCTGCTGATCTCACTCACTGTTTTGTAATATGGACAATACTGTTTTCTCTCTCCTTCTCTCTCACTCTCTCTTTCCCTCGCTTTATCTCTCTCTCTCTTTCACTCTCTCTCTCTTTCTCTCTCTCTCTCTCTCTCTCTCTCTCAGTTTCTGAGGAGGGAAAATTGCTGAGGGGCGTCACACTCCTCTGGGTTTGGCAATAGGATGTGGTGGTGAGGAAGAAGTGCAGGATTGCTCCCCTCTGTGAGATCCCTGTGGCTGTCCCTGTCTCAGACACAGCAAAGCACAGTCTAATGAGGGAGATAAGCAGATGCCAGCAGCTTGCATACTGCTGCTACTCACACTGTGTTCCCATGATTTATTATCTATATGCTGACAAGAGCCTGTTTTTGAAGAGTTGTAAAAACCCTGAGGAAAGTTGAGGTTGGCTATATGTTGATTGGGTAATGTTAACGTTAGATACTATGGCTTCGGAAAGAAGAGATGGGAAAAAAAAGCAGAAATCAGCACACAAACACACATGCTGTGTGGGATAGTGTGTGAAAAATAAAAATAAATTGTTTTTTATTAATACAAAAAAAACATAAAACAGTTACTTTCAAACCAAATGCAAATTTGTCTGCAGGATCAACTTGGGGGATTTGAGATAACCCAAAAGAGAGAAGTTTATACATTAGTGCCGCAGTTGCAAAACACTGTTGATATTCAAATGATTATTGTGTAAAATCTGGGATAAGCTTTGGCATGAGAGCCCCTCTAAGTGCCTACAACTATTGCTAATTCCCCTCACCATTGTGGGTTGGACAAAGGCCTTAATCCCGTTTCACTTTTGGAGAAAGCCAGGGCTATTTTCCCTCTCATAAACCAACAACACACCCCCTGGACCAGCCTGAGAGTCTCATGGAGCTCTGTGTAGAGTGAGCTATGTCACTATACTTCAAGGCCTGTCTCTGTTTGAAGACTGTAAGGTAAAACATTGTAGAATGCCAAAAACAAAACTTTATATTCCTTCTATTTTTATAATTTTATTTTATTTTTTCCCCTTCCATGTCCTGGTGGTGTTCTAGATGTCATTGGGGCGGTCATGATGCCGTGATATAAAAATTGGAGGCAACAGAGATCCCAGGTTTTCAGTGTCATTCCTGCATGTTGTCTGAAGTTCCCTTAGGTATAAGGCTTATAAGACTGCTTTAAGACCGTTACACCGTGTGAAACCCATTGCCTAATAAGCAATGTCTTCATTGGGCATCTGTGGTGTGCAGCATGTGAGAAGGTTTTCCAACATGTTTGCTTTACTGGCTCATATTTCAGAGGTGAGAAAGCAGTTTGTCTGTTACCTGAGTGAACTCCAATCTTGCAAAAGCAAACAGGAGCTGGAAACTGTCAATTATAAGATTAGTTTCTACTTTTATTTCATCTTACAGTTGGTTACATGCTCTTGTCAATCAGGTCCAAAGACCACTTCATTTTGGCTACAGTGGGTCAGTCAAAGAGGTGTTAAACTCAATGGTGAGCTTGTACTGTGATTAGTGTGAAACTGAGAACTTGTTTAGTGTGTACAATGACTATTAAAGTTAAATATATATATTTTTAATTAAATTAAATTAAATTTAAATTTATATAATAAAATGTATATAATAACATATAAATATACAGAATGAGTCCTGATATTTTGGGACATGAGGCAAAATGAATCGCTAAACTTTCCAGTGTTTCGTTTTTCGCCTTAGCCCTTGCAGTGGAACTGCTTAAAAAATGTATAAAATGCTAAGCAGCATATAGTAAGTTGACCAGTAAAACTAAAGTAAAAACTCAAGTAAGAAAAATGACATTGAAACAAATGCTAGTGTGAATATTAGTGTACCTATTGAATTGTAGAAAGATGGTGTGTTATATAAGAAGATATGTAATTTTTTTTATTACTGCAAGTGTATGTATGTATTATTTTATTAACAGTGCAATTACATTTTTGATTATAGAAGCGTCAATTTTAGAAGGTATGCGCAACTGGCATGCTGTTTTAGCACAAGATGTCATTTGTGAACCTGAGTTTCTACCACATTTAATTTCCTATATAATATAATATAATATAATATAATATAATATAATATAATATAATATAATATAAAACATATATATATATATATATATATATATATATATATATATATATATATATATATATATATAAACAGTAAATATGTATATAAAGATATTATAATTGTAAAACTGCTTTTTTTACAAGCTGAAATGTACTCTAGTTAAGAATTAATGTAAGAAAACAGAAAAAATTTTGTTAGATTTTATTTTATTGTCCAAATATGAATATGCGAAACATATAAAAAGAGATACCTTATCAAAAATTAATTTTAATTATTCACACAATTTTATTAATTAACATTAATTCAAAATAAAGGGCCACAATGATTCTAGCTGTTTTTTTTTTTTTTTTTTTTTTTTTTAACAATATGTTTATTGAAATTGGGAATATTCTAATGAATATACTTCATCAGTTACACAAGAGGCCCTTTGCTAACCCCAGTAACTTATAACAATAATTAAATTCTTAGCTAATATGATATCTTTCAGCACACAGGTGGCCATCAAAATTATTCTTTTATCAGGTATTCATTCTAAGCCAAATTAGGATGGCTTAACACTTCTGGCTTAACACTTTTTCATTGAGGAATTTAATTATTATAAAAAGAGTGGCTGACACAATAGCTGGCACTGGACCAGAATGTATTTGAAATCTTAACTCCAAGAACTTTCATTTGGAATGCCTGGCATATCTATCCAGTACACACACCTAACCTAAGTTTCTATGGTTGTCTGATGGGTGATGACTGGCATTAATCAATATGTGACCATACCTCAACAGGAAGTAAATGCGAGTGAAGCCTTTCCTGCTGCTGTAATATCCATTGGCAAGCCAAGTGTTAACTGCAAGATGGAATTTACTACAATGAAAAATACTACATCTCATCCTCCAAACATACTTTATCGAACAAAGCAGTGTAGTGTTTATACTGTTTTCTTTGAAGTGTAAATTCTCATTTGATGTCAAAGTTGTAAATGTAATTTAAGTTATTGTATAAATCTAGAATATATTAAGACGTGATTAACATTGAGACTAACTTAACATTATTTAGTTTCTGGCCTGACAGGTGAAAATTAATCTGAGCACTTGCAGAGGAACTGAGTGATAAAAATTAATTAATTAATGTAATATATTTGATAAGCAACAAATAGGAAGTTTGCCCATCAAAATCTTGAGATAGGAAGAATGGCACATTCTTTTTTGTATTATTGTATTTTTTTTGTACATTTTTTAAAAGATAAACAAATCAAAACAAAATAATATCAAACAAATTGAAATACAACGATAACATTGGGCTATAATAAATAAATGCATGAATGATTGAATGAATGAATGAATGAATGAATCAAGGAATGATGGAATGAATTTATATTCTTTCTGTATTGTATGTATTTATATATGTGCAGATGTTGTTGCGAAAATCAAGGGCTATTTAAGTCTTTTTTTATATCTCATTTATATCTGATATGTTGCCTTCCCTGGTACAACAAATGTTCCTATCCTCAAAATCCACACAATTGTCAATTTAACCTCTGAGCCATTACATTCAATGGTTAAGAGTCTCACCATTGTCAGTGATGCAGCATCCAATTTTTTTCTTAAAAATTTAATTAAATTGAACACATTCCTAAAGAAATGACATTTTTTTGTGACACAATCGTACAAAATGTGTTTTGAGAAGATAATTTCTCCTAATTGAGGCATTTTAGTGAGTTGGCTGAAGCCACACTGGACCTTGAAATCCTATAACATTTTTATTCACCAAGTGTATTATACCAGACTACTTTCAGAAGCTTGCCTAATGGATATTTACAGCCAGTGTGTATTTATGTGCTCAATGCATGCATTAAGGAAAAGAACACATATTAAATATTGCAAAAACTCATATTTTGCCAATTATGTCAAAAATATTATTATATTCCATTATTAAAATTATTGTTATTGCCATTTAATTCTCTTTTTTATTGTAACCAAGTGCAAAATTTATCATAAATATGATCATAAATACTCAAAAAATAAACATAAAATAAATAATACAAATAAAATCTTTCTTTCTTTCTTTCTTTCTTTCTTTCTTTCTTTCTTTCTTTCTTTCTTTCTTTCTTTCTTTCTTTCTTTCAAGGTTTATGGTCATTTTGAGGTTTAACATGGCAGTGTTAAGGTCAGCAAATTCTTACTGCTGGTCTAATTTTCTCAGGATTCAATGTACAGCTGTCAATGGGGCCTTGATATCTTAATCAACACACGGAAGGAGACATTATTCATCCATGACTGTGAGGGTGTATTTCAGTCTGAAAAGTGGGTAATATAGGGCGAGACAGAACGTGTTGGGTCAGCCTGAACAGTCTGAACAGACTTTGGGGGAGGACTCCCCTTTTGTACCATGTGCTGAGGAGACATAATGAATTATATTATAATTACAATACAGGCTGGGCCAAAAAGGGACAAAACAGATATTTTAGCCAGGGGTGGAGATAGTGGTTCCACTGAGACTAATGCTTTAGTCCATGGCCATTCACTCTGTTTAACCGCAAACACCAATGCAGTCATGAATCATTTTAAGCTTTTTGAATTGTTCTTATGAATAAAGAATCATGCTTATTGGTTTACTTAACATTTAAAATATGTTCGTCATTTGCTCCGGTTATTTTTTAAGGTATAATTTTTTATTTGCTTCAGATTTTTTCAATTGCTAGATTATAGCTATTTTATTCTAAATAACACTTAATTAAATCAATCAAATTAATACACACTACGTAGCCTTATTTAGTACATTAATTAATAATTTCTTAAAATGTACGGTGAAATTGTTATAAAAGTAGCTCTGTTGTTTATTTCAATGTGCCCGCAGTGGCTGAATTTAGCATTCTGTGCAGTGATGCTTGCTCATTGTGAGTGACAGACCATAGCTGTAGCCCCATCATCGACATACCAGACGTGTCCTAAGAAAACGTCAAATGGAATACGAAATCTGTCCTGATAGATGCATTATGTGAATAAATGTGTGAGTGCGTGCATTCGAGAGAGTGAATACGGGTCTGCTCTTTTGTGTGTGTGTGTGTGTGTGTGTGTGTGTGTGTGTGTGTGTGTGTGTGTGTGCGTGTGTGCAGGGTAATTTTGGTCACACTGGTAGTAGTTTGGGTGTTGCTAAAGGCGGGGGTTGGTAGTGGTTGAATTGATAGATTGAAGCAAAGGGGAGGGACTCTGGCAGTGACTGAGAAGATGAGGATTTGACAGCAAGGTGACAGAGAGTTCAGACAAAATGAGGCTTGCAGATTAGCGGCGCTCCTCTCTGTGACAGGTGTCATCTCTGGGGGCAGTCTGTCACTCTGCCTGCTGCCACTCCACACATAATACCCCGAGCGAGAGGGTGGCGCCAATCTCACCTCCCCGGGCATGACCTGCTCGGGTTCTCGCATGCTAGTAACAGCTATTAAAGCCCAGGTGGCAATTGGAAGCACCAACACACACACTTACCCACACAAATGAAGTTATGCCAAGCTCAGACAGGCAATCTAATAAAAACCATGACATAGACAGTTGTTTTCTTGCATATAACATTTGAGAAGAGCAAAGGTCAGATTTTCTTTTAGGTTTAATTATTAATTTTTATTTTTAACAGTTTGACAGATTTGGTTAAATTTATTTACAATGGGGCTTCAATTATGGAAATATTTCTAAAGCAAGCAAGAAAATAGGAAACATATGGGAAAAACAGAGAACACTATTAAAGTCCCAGACTTAAAGATTGGATAGAGTGATCATGATTGGTGAGGGTTACAATACATAATTCTATTGGTTAAGGTTGCAATGCATAATTTTATATAAATATTTTGCATCACATTCATTAGAATTGGTATTTGTATTTTTTACTTATCAAAAATATTTTTTTTTCATAAGAGTGAGTAAAAACAGACTGAACGGCCTAGTTGTCTGTTTATGGCCCTTACCAGTACCTGGGTCAGGGGAAGGTATAAACCAGACTTTTAGAAGCAGTCTATACCCTCTGACTTTCTGATTCTCAGGCCTCCGTTACCTGCCCAAAGCCTCTAGCCATCTGGCCCACAGATTGCTAAGGACTGCACACAGGGAGTCCTGCTGTCTTGCCTCTGGGTTAGGCAGTAAGTGGAGGGTCAGTCTCCACCCCCTTAGTGCTGGAGGTGTTACAACAAACATTGGTGAAACACACTTTCACAACATGCCCTCAGCAAGCATCTACCAACTGCACTTTAATTCCTCATGTGTTTATTTCTGTGGAGCCTAGTACAGCCAGCCACTTCGGATGTCGACACGACCTAACACATTAGAAGTGCACTCCAGGAGACACGGCTAGTTACAACTTTGGAGGACAAAGACAGCTCTGTGTGAGTGCCAGTGAGTGTTGGCAGCCGCATTGAATATAAATCTAATTAGTATTCTGCTGTTTGTCTTTTGGACAGATGAGGGATGCCCCCTATTGACTTTGTCAGGGGAGCTAGAGCAGAGGGGCGAAAAGGAGATGAGCGCCTTAAAGCACCAACTGCAAATTGCATTGTATGTCACACCAAGTTCATACCTCCCTATTCCAAGTAATAACCACAGTAGCAGTGAGCTGATTCCACAGATTGGATTGACAATGGCAGCCTGCAAAATGTTATTGTACCTATGACTCCAATGCCCAACAGAGTGTAAGATTTTTTATGCATTACCATTGAGCAAAAGGAGAGAACACAGTACAGAACATTTTAGGTTGCTGATTGGAATTTCTTCTGTAAATGTAATGTTGCAATGTAGTAAAGAAAATACATTCATAATAAAAATTGTTCATGCCATGGAAAAAGAATTGATTCACTTTGGGTGCATATGTTTATGATTTTTAGATTTTTTTTCTAAATCTGAGATATGTGTACATATGTGTGGGAACAAATCTTAAATGTAGAAAAAAAAACAGTGATAATTGCTCATTCTTATAGGGTTTTTAAGATTTATTTTTTGTATTACAGTAAATTTTTACAATTTGTATTTGGCACAACTACAGATGAACAATATAAAGTCTCTTTTTCTGTCTTATTCTTACCTAGCTGTTATTTTCAAGTGATTTTACCTTTTTTCCAAAACACATCCTTACACTCAACACACAGATCAACCGTAAACACACCCTAACAGATAACTTTTCCATTAAACGTAAAACTATTTTGTAAGGGATTACAGTGGAGTTGACAGATATGGCATTTCTCATACTGTATCAGCACTAGTTGAAATGAGGCATGTGTGTGTGTGTGTGTGTGTGTGTGTGTGTATGTGTGTGTGCGTGTGCGTGTGTGTGCGTGTGTGTGTGTGTGTGTGTGTGTGTGTGTGTGTGTGTGTGTGTGTGGGGAATGGGTGCACCGTGATATCAGAGTGGCCTTATTTGAGGAGCTCAGGCTCAAGTTAGCTGCAGTGTGTGAGGGTTTATATGTTCTCCTCTCCTTTTCAAGCCAGCAGCATAATCACTCATGAGTGGCACCTCATTTCACAGCCTCTAATGGCTTGACATTCAGAGCACACCAGGGTACCAGGCATGGAAGCTTTCTCTCTATTTTTTCTTTTGGACTAAAAGTGTTGCTGGGGGGGGCTGATGAAAGCAGATTCCCTGGCATTAGTGGTGGTATCATATAAAATATTTTTGTATTTGTAATTATTTGTGTTCTACAGGCAGTTAAACTAACCCTATTAGTTTAGTAATTTATACTCTATCATGCTCACTCACTACTTCGCATTCGGACATGCACGAAAACACACACACACACACACACACACACACACACACACAAACAGAAAAAAAATACCAAGATAAGCACACATGCATAACTATTTAGCTGTAAGTGCCAGTGCTTCATCCTGTGATGTTTGATAACACTATGTGGAGCATAGCCATCTGAACCAAAGTTATCTGGCCCTGCTCTCTGTGTGATAGACAAGACTACCCTGCAGATATTTCTCCACTCTCTTTGTGTGCATGTCTGTGTGTTGGACCCAAGGCCCCAGCTAGTCAGCCAAACAGTTGGGAAAGTAGCATGACTGTATAATTGTGCTGTGACACTCTGAACCCGTGGTTGATATATAAGCATGTTAATTTTCTGATAGCGGGCCATCAGAATGCAAGTTATGATGGGTGTAATTTGTGGCTCCTACAGCATGCTGAAAAAAGCAGGGTCACGGGCAGGATAAATGCAAATGAAATTTGATGCATGGCTCATTTCTGCTTGACCAGACTGTCAGGGGAGGAGGTGTTGTTAAGAGAGATGAGAGGAACAAGCTCACAGACTAAGCTTGTCCCTGCTGTATACCTGTATAAAATCCTACCAAGCTAAGTAAACCAATAGAAGCTCTATTAGTTTGTGCTGAAGAAAAAACATGACATAAATTTCTGTCATAAGTGGCCTCTGTGAGAAAACGCCTTTCTTATTTATCTGTGGGATAATTCTAAAAATATTTTACACAACTGTGTACACTTCGAGTTAATTTATCAAGTGCTTTTTGGTAGCCATACTATAAGAGTCTGAATAAGAAAACTGCATTTTGTTTGTGTAAAATTGACTGATATTTTTTAAATTACTAAATTGGCATTGTTAATATGGCAAATTGTTAAATATGTTGGTAATTAAAAAAGAGTGGAAAGCATATCCAGCTGGGGATTAATTTTGATTCTTTGCCCTTTCACTTCAGCCATGCATTTCCAATTTGTTCTTTTTTTTAGCAACTAAAAGTACAAAGTGTGCATATATGTGTGCTTCTGAACATATTTATGCATGTATACACAGTTTTAGGCGTATAGTGTGCGTGTGTGTGTGTGTGTGTGTGTGTGTGTGTTTGTGTGTATGTGTGTGAATCAGAGAGAGATCAGTTCAAAGAAAGGGTGTCCTCCCTGAAACACTGTCACAACTCGCTTGACTGACAGTTCAAGAGCTCTTCATTAGAACCCTGCTGTGTCTAGGGCATAGACAAACAGTGTGGCCAGCCCAGGCCCTGTAACCTTTCCATTTAATCACCAGCTCCAACTACATTGTGTCTCTGCGCTGTGGGAGTTGCACTCCAAGACACTGCTGAGACTCCCTTGCCTGATATAAGACCAAACTGACACATTTCCCTGTGCTATACACACATGCATGTGCCCACGCACGCACACACACAAACACACACACACACACACACACACACACACACACACACACACACACACACACACACACAGGAGTACCTGCCTAACCTGTATGATTAATAATGCATATCATATTGTGTTTTCTTGTAGGAATTTAATTAATATGCATTTTACATACTCTAAGCATCAGCCAACAGAATCTAACATTTAAAAAAATTGCTCCCAAATATTTTTGATATTTATATGCATATTTGAAATTACCAGCATACAATGTTGTACTAAATTAACCAAAATATATTGTTTTGTTTAATTTTCTAATATATTGTTTTTATCATTAATCATTATTATTATTATTATTATTATTATTAAGAATAATAAGGATAATAGTAGTAGTAGTAGTAATAGTAGTAGTAGTAACAACAAAACAATACCATAAAAACAATAGGAGTAAGGGCAAGATTTTTTTTATGCAAAAAACTATAAACTAATAATCGCAGATGGAATGGTTATCACTAAAGAATAAACAACTGTTGCTACATTTTGGCATTTTGCATACCCTTGCAAATATTTCTTATAGTAGTTTATAGTGGTTAGTGGTGAACATTATAGTCAGTACGAGAAATTGTGAACTCCCTAGCTTGCTGACTTTATGTCCAATTAAATAAAGAAAGATTGGGAAATGTTTTCATTGTTGTTTATTAAATGCTTTGTTTTTATTAAGTTTTATTATTCTGCTACTAGTACTGTACAACTGCTAATAGCAGTAGTACAAGTATTAATAAAAAATGCATACTACTTCTTCTACAATGACTAAATGAGAAGAAGAAGAGAAAAAGAAGGTAAAAATAATAATAATAATAATTACAATAAATAATAATAATAAAGGCAAGTCAAATTCAAAGTGAACTTTATTGTCATTCAGCTTGGCAGCAAAGTGCAAAGCAGAATGAAATCATGTTTCTCCAGAAACTTCAATGTGCAGATGAACATATCATAGTTAGTAGGCAAGAAAGTCAACACATAGATAACACAATAGACACCACAAAAAAAATATGCACAATAGACACAAAAAAGCATGTCATTAGAGGCATTTAAGCTTATTGCATGTCAATTTAAAATAGTAAACAAAATGCAAAGCATTTTTAACAATAACAGCAGAGATTTAAGTGAATAATGATTTAATTTTATAAAGTGACAACAATAAAAATTAATATTAATTATATAATTAGTTTTGATATGAATAATCATAATATTAATAATAATCTAAAACTATATTATATGTTACATAATGTGTGTGTGTGTGTGTGTGTGTGTGTGTGTGTGTGTGTGTGTGTGTGTGTGTGTGTGTGTGTGTGTTTGTGTGTGTGTGTAAGAATCTGTACTTTTAAGAATTGCTCTTTCTTTCATTTAATTTCTTTATTGCTTTAAACTTTAAAATACAATTTTTTATTTCCATTTTTTAAACATGAAAATTAAATTTTTCTTTTTTCTTTTAGGAATTTCTTTGTGTAGCATGAAAATTATACCATCCACAGTTATGAGAGGAAAGGTTGATTTGTCTTTCTGTGAGCTAACCCTCTTAATTGTAGTATGCAAATGAGAGCAATTACAAAGCTTTTAGGTGAAGAGATTACAGCTGAGGGTGGCTTTAGAGGAGGACTCACCCAAACAGTCGTCATGGTAACAATGCAGAGTAACCTTACTGTCAAATAATTATAGATGGGGGTGGTGTGCAGATAGCATTGTACCGAACACTTCGGCACTGGTACGGGCGAGTTTCTGTTTTTTCCCCAACACATTTAACACACAGGAAGAATTTTTATGCATTTATTTTATATCTTAAACATTTTAAATATAGAATTATATATATATTTTGAATAAGCAAATGTAGCCTTCATGTATTGCTATGTTTAAATGTTTTACGTTTAATTATTTTAAAACAATTACGCATCAGATTATTAAAAGGTATTTGTATTTGAATAAATTCTACAAAATAAAAACAATTTCAGTACAAATACAACAGTTAAACACTGCAGAAAGCCACTAGCATACCTCATAAAAATTGTAGTCACAAAAGTGATATTTTCGATGGCAATTTATTTTACAATTACTCTTGTGGAAGCTTTCATGAATTAAATATGAGTTCTGTCTGGGAATTAGATGTTATAAAGGTAAATTACAAGAGGCAGACTGTAATTGAGGTGGCTGCAACATGGGCCTACTGAACTAATCCCTGGCTAGGTCATGTGATAGGCAGTCCTCCAATGATAGCAGACTTTTTTGACACAAAGCCCGGGCTGCTGAGAAAATTGATTTCTCATCTGAGCACTGTTTGATAGCTTTTGAATTTTGAAATTGAAATTAACTAACCTATGCCCCATCATTACAAAAGAGCAAATTAAAATTGCAACTGTGTTTCCTATTGGCAATGTAAGCCTGCCAAGGTAAATTTCTGAAGGATTCTGGGTGCATTTCATTCATTCATTTTATCTCTTTTTTGTTTAATGTTTCATCTCTCATTCTCTCTATCTCTCTCTATCTCTCTCTCTCTCTCTCTCTCTCTCTCTCGCTTTCTTTCAATATATACTGTATATTCGTTCGGTTTGGTACTTCGGTTTTTAAATCACGGTTAGATAAAATTTTGGTACGGTTATGGGAAGAAATGCAAAACATAAAATTGCTTGTCGTCTTTTATTAATGTAGTTTATTTTTATTTTCTGTGTATTTGTGATATCATTTGTAATCAACATTTGAACAGTTTTCATTTTCAAAACAATTTTAAATAAAATGCCTGCATAATTAATAGATTAGATTTTATAATATTTTATAAAAAATTAAATAGAACAAATCAAATTAATGCAAAAACAGTTTATTATGTTGATTAAATTGAGTAATCCATAAATTGGCACAAATTAAGTAAATAAATGATAGAAAATTGTTGACTATTGTTCATATTTGTTAGAACCCATTTGGTTAATTTCTTCTGTCCTTCATTCATTCACTCCCTCGATATGTGGAATTGTCAGGATTTTCTCCTTTTAAGAGAAATTCTTGAAGCTGGACATAAAATGCTAAAGAATCCATAGCACTGGCATTAGCTGCTAGCCACTTCCTAGTGTTTTCATGCATGCACAAAACAAATCTTATTTCCTGTCCGGATTGAGTACCACAGTGATGCTGTGCTAACATTTTTATACCCCTGACATTGTGGTGTATGATTTCAAGTTTCATAATAATATTAATAATAATAATAATAATAATAATAATAATAATAATAATAAAATGCACTCAAAGTGCGAGGCGGGGACAAAACAAACTTGTGATCAGCCATTAAATATGTTCCTGAAAGAAATAATTTAAACCATGTTCCGCACGTAAAAAGGATTGCATTCAGTAAGCCAAGCCCTGTACTCTCTCTCTCTCTCTCTCTCTCTCTCTCTCCCGCTATATATATATATATATATATATATATATATATATATATATATATATATATATATATATATAATTGTATTATTATTTTATGAGTTGCTCAGTTTTTTATAAGTTTCTCATTAGCTCCTAGTTTTATAACCACAAATGACTGTAAAAGACTGTTAAAAAAGAACATTACTCATAATCTTACACTTTAGAGCTCATGTTAGTTCTCACTCTCCAGTGTTCTGTATTGTTGAAAGATTTATGATCACACTCTTGATGTCACCCAAATGACGATGGGTTCCCCTTTTGAGTCTGGTTCCTCTCAAGGTTTCTTCCTCATAACATCTAAAGGTTTATCCTTGCCACAGTCAGCCATGTCTGCTCATCAGGGATTAATGCGCACATTCACCTTTACTGTTAAAATCTGTAAAGCTGCTTTGAGACAATGTCTGTTGTGAAAAGCACAATAGAAATAAACTTGACTTGAATTGTCACTTGCCAACTATAGCAAAAGTTAAGTTTGGTGTCCTGATGATTTTCCGTAATTTACCAGAATATTTTTTCTTTATGATCTATGTTGAGTATGGTTTCACTAAAAATAAACATACATTTTCATGAAGCATCCATATTTATCCATGTCCATGTCTGATTATTAAAAACTATAAAAGTATTCATTTTAGGTACACTGAGAACAGATGAGTGACAGACTTATACACACACATATATATATATATACACACATAATAAATCGAATAAAAAAAAATTATATATATATATATATATATATATATATATATATATATATATATATATATATATATATATATATATATATAATAGATTTATTGCCGGATCCCTAATTATATTATTTGAATAACATTTAATTGAATAATTAAGTACCATTGAATCTTGCCAAATATTAAAATATTTTATGGTGATTTATGACATAGTAAAAAACTACATAAAAGACACATATATGCATGGCGGTATGTCAGTGTTGTATTTAATGAGTGGAACGTTGCAGGAGCAGCAGGATTGTTGTCAGCAGAATGAGAGAAAGTTAAAGGTGGATGTTTGACAAAGACATTCTGGAACAGATGTTAATGCAAGTGGACACAGGAATCAATAAACAGTGCAGAGCAGAGTGCTAGTTACCTGAGCTCCAGCTACTTGTAACAGATGTTAGGCAGACTGATGTGTGAGTAGGCAGATCAATGGACAGCAGACAGATGGAGAAAGAACAGGTCTGTGTATGAGTGAGAAAGAAAGAATGAGTGAAAGAGAGAGAGAGAGAGAGAGAGAGAGAGAGAGAGAGAGAGAGAGAGAGAGAGAGGGAGAAAGAGAAGGAGAGAGAGTGTTCTCTTAAAAACATCTACCAGATGGGTAGTCCATACAGAAATATTTACCTTTACCACAAACATGTAAACACTGTCACTGTCACAGTGACCAAACTTTCTCTCATGTGCAACTAGGCTGCAATAAATAGCTACATCTCTTTTTGTTGAAACTGCACACATTTCTTTAAGGCAGCCACTGTATCTGAAAAGATACAGTATAGTCAGTTCCTGCCCTAACTGATTAATTTTGCTGTCAGTCATGTGAAAAAGAGAAGCTCTTTATTAGGCTAGTTTGAATAGTACAACTCACTGCTTCTGCTTGTGTGCTAAGTTTGCTCATTAGCAACACTAACAGGTTTGAGGCAGGGTGTGAAGGTATGTGCTGTCCCTCTGGAGTCCTATTAGTGTCAAAAAGTCCAGCCGCAAAAGACAGCCAGTGGACATGATTATGACTTTTCACTTCATCACACTCTGGTCACTTCTCTCTTGACCATTAGCTACCTGAAAGTGCAGGGTGTTTGCTTCAGCAATTATATCACATTGCAAAAGTGAGAAAATGCCACTTAGCCTACTGATTTCTTATGTGTGAGATAGACTTTGTGAGATATTGTGTGGTGGTGGGAAACTTTAATTTTTCATGCCCTTATCATCAGTGATATTCCATTGTTTTAAAAAGGTAGCAAATGCTAACTATTATGTGCTGGATCAAGATATGATTGCTAACATCTTTGTAACAGAGCATAATTTTTTTTATACATTTTATTCTGTGCCCAAAATCTACTATCCTGGTTCATTGTTTTATGTTAGATCAACCTATTTTAGACAGTGTTAATGGTTTCAGTTTTCATGTTGTCCAGAAGGATATGTTTGATAACCTGAGAGGCTTTATATTTCATTTGGGTTTGGAGAAAACTAAAATAGACACACAAAATACAGTATACAGATTTTTATCTTTAAAGTCTAGGGTCCATCTCGTCTCCTCTCTCCTATTTTTTTTACTCTGTGTGGATGAGCTGTCATGAGCCTGTTGCTTATTGATATCCCCACTTGTTTTATGACTGTGTGCAATGTGCCAGCCCTGACACAGTGCTGATTTCAATAAAAAAAAAAAAAGTGTGTGTGTGTGTGTGTGTGTGTGTGTGTGTGTGTGTGTGTGTGTGTGTGAGAGAGAGAGAGAGAGAGAGAGAGAGATAGAGAGAGAGAGAGAGAGAAATAATCTGCAATAATCTGCAAAGTTGTAAAGTCATTCACTTCTTAGTCTTCAGTCCTCAGCTCTCTCCATGGATTCCTTGCTCTGCCACTTTTCAATAAAAAGAAATCTCAAATGAAAGTGCATTCACAGCTGATTATTTCACTGGAGAGGAATAAAACTAGGATTGTATGAGTGACATAAAGAGAGAAATCTGCTTTTGTCAGAGGGAGCAGACTAGAGAAGAAAGTGACCCCTAAGCCAAAGGTGCTGACACTGAATCAATCCCTTTAGGCTAGAGGTCTGCTGGCCTAGGCTTGGCTAGAGATTACCCCTCCACATCTGATGGATGACAGCTCTATCTATCTTCTACATCCTATACACACACATGCACATGCACACACACACACACCCACACACACACACACACACACACACACACACACACACACACACACACACACACGCCCTACCCTGAACTGCTCATCTAAATTAGTTTTGAGATAACTGCAAAGAACGAGGGGGGGTCTGATACAAGCAGGTCTGTTTCAAAAGGGTCTGAAGAGACAGCTCAGTGCATTCCTCTGAGAAAACTAAGAATCTCCTCCTGCCTATTCTTATTCTGATAGCAAGTAAATTATACCATCAGTAATCCCAATAAAGCCTGAGACACTGGCACATATCCTGGTCAAGATGCTCCCACGCATCTTTCTCACGTTCACACGACACACATTCACATTTCTAGTGTTTGTACTAATTCTTTAAGTTATATCAAGTCACACTTCACATAAATCCGCAATATGCTTTTCTTTTTCATTTTAAATATTACACAAAATCATAGAAAAAAAAATTACAGAAAATAGCAACTGACAAATGAGCTGCAATTACTATTATTACAAATACTACTAATTGCCGGTCATTTGCCAGTTGCTGTTTTCTGTAGTTTTATATATTTTTCTAACCCTTACTTTGATCTTCTAAATGTTTTGTCTTCTTTTATTTATTGTTATTGTTATTAATACATTAATACTGCACAACCCTACTATCACAGTAACTGCTACTACTACTATAATAATAATAATTTATTTTGTTTTAATTCAAACATAATAGCATTAATATTGGAATATAGTAATTTGTGCTTTGTACATCTTTTTACATAAATTCAAAACTACCCAATGCTCTTTTTATTAGATTGCTGCAGACAACTAATTAGTTGTCAATGAATCATTTAAATTTCCTCTTGCTAATAGCCAACATTGACAGGTATCTTGTGTCCCCCTTGGTTTAGAGTCTAGCAACACTTCACATTATGATAGATAATTGATCTATCAAAAACACATCAAGCAAATGGCTTTAAATGCCGCCAGACAACAGTAGTGAAACATGCAGAAAATCGAATTTAACCCCATGTTGTCTGCATTGATGCCTCCAGTTGTCAGTCAAGCATCTTGCTGTCTTGACAGGCCCAATTCTATGTTGTTTTTTTATAATCAAGTCAAAAGAGAATAGGCTGGGGGTGCCAAACATGAAAGAAAAACATAAAGCAGTCTCCGTGGAACTGACATGAGAAAGGCGAAATGTTCATATGGGAAGGGGGTGTGAGGAATGCCTCCAGTCAGCCAGGCTTTTCACATTGTAATTTGGGCTCCCTGGGACCACATGGTGGTAGTGGCCTAGCAAGCTGGGAACTTGAAGTCAGGGCTGATGCTGACCCTGAGTCTAACATAGAGCCAAAGATGTCAGATGCATAGTGAAGCAGGTTGCAAAAGAAAAAGAATTTTGCTTTCAAGATGTGTTTGGCCTTTAACCCCCCCACGTCCAGCCTCTCAACCCTTTTCATTGAATGCAAGCATTTTCTTCTTTTTTTTTTGATTGTTTAAATTTTTTTTTGAGAGAGAAAGAGAAACTGGCAGAGGTGAGTTTGAGTTTTAGAGTGTGGGTAAAGGTTATGTATATTATGGGAAGGTTTGCACTATACATATATGAATAATCTGATATCTTCATCTGCTTATGAGGAACAGGCTTGACAGCTGCACAATGACAGGGTTTGTAACCCTCCTCCAACGTCTGGTTATCCTGTGCAAACAACACAGCCAGAGTATTAAGACGTCACATTGAGGCAGATTACTGCTGTAATGTGTGGGACACTTACCGTATAAATCTAAGAAGAATAAACAGCAAAGAATAAAGAACAAACAAACGACTCTGCTCACACTGCAAATATAAAGTGACTGATGCAGCTGATTTATAGAAAAATCATCCTGTAACATTTTATTGTTCCTATAGTATCCAATCTAAATGACACCAAAATTCAAAGTTAAAAAATAAATTATATTTTGAATAATATGGTTTCTGCATCCACTATGTATGATATTTACAATTATTGTAATATGGTTAAAAAATAGTTATAGCTATATTTCAAAATGAAGGGATGTAGTATTTGTTCAGGCGGTGTACTTTTCAGGCACTAGGTATTTTGTGAGCAATAAGGGACAGTGAGTGTGAGGGATGAAGGTTATAAAGAGCACAGGTAATTGAGTCGCCTTCCCTTTAGCTTCTTGTGAGCTCCTCAAGCCCTATGTATCCAGCACAATTACATTCCCCATCACCTTCTTAGCTAGCCTGTGTGGTCCCTTTTCTCGCTTAACCTCCCCGGGACATCTCCCAGCGATCCAGATCCACTGACGAAAAAGAGTGTTTGTGTGCAATAAAAAGTAGAGAGAAACTTTACTTAAAAACTTGAGTTCCACTCCACTGCATGTAAAGGGTCAATCATCAACTCTAATGTACTACATTTTCATAATTAAAATAAATTAATTGCTGTATTTCTTTTTTTGTGTGTGTCAATAAAGTTTGTAAGCCAGGAGATGTTTGTGAATTCTTGTTAAAAAGAGAATAATGAAGTATATATACACACACACCCCAGGCATAACATTATGATCACCTGCCTAATACTGTGTTGGTATCCCTTTTGCTGCTAAAATACATACTACTTGAAGCACCCACTTTACAATCAATTTGTGCAAAAACCATGAAATACAAAGAGCTTACTGAAAATGCACTCAGCTATAAGTGGAAAATTTAAATTTGTCAGTGCACTAAAAAACAACTATAATCGCATGGCTTGGGCATGGTTGGACCTATTTGGACAATATTCTAACTGCAATCAACAATAATAGTTTTTTTTTTTTACTGTTTACTGTTTCAAGTCAAGTTTATTTCTATTGCACTTTTCACAACAGACATTGTCTCAAAGCAGCTTTACAGAATTTAACAGTTAAGTGAGTGATGTGAATTTATCCCTGATGATCAGCCATGGTGACTGTGACAAGGAAAAACTCCCTTAGATGTTATGAGGAAGAAACCTTGAGAGAGACCAGACTCAAAAGGGGAACCATACTTATTTGGGTGACATCAAGAGTGTTATTTGAAATCTTTAAACAATACAGAACACTGGAGAGTGAGAACTAACATGAGCACTGGAGTGTATGATTATGAGGAATGTACTTTCCACAGTCTTATACAGTCATTTGTGGTTATGAAACTAGGAGCTACTGAGCAACTCATAAAATAACTCAACATTTGCGATCCTCATAGATCCAATGCCATCTTCTCCATGCCAGAGGCTTTAAACACTCAGAGAGGTCCAATGTCCAAACTCCACATGAAGTGGGATCCAAATGGCGCTGGTACGTCTCTAGATGGTTTGAGATGTTTGCGGATCGGCATCTACTTCTTTAAAGGTCCAAAATCTTCATAAGGTGGGACGTGACTGGGGCTGGCAAAACCTCGGGAATGCCTTGGGATGTGTAGAGAGAGAGAGAAGCAGTGGAGAGGAATTAGCGTAGCTGCTGTTTATGATATTAACAAGTACAAGTTGATAATGTGCATGTGATCAGATGTAATGGAGCACAAGGTTATTATATGTGATGTGTGTTATGTGTAGGAAGATATGTTTTATTCTGCACTTAAACTGGAAGTGTGTCTCTGACCACCGAACACTGTCAGGAAGACTATTCAATAGTTTAGGAGCTAAATTGTCATCATTGTCGACGAATTGGCATCATTGTCGACGATGCTTTATCATTTATCACTCATGTATTGCTGCTCATCTTGGCCAGGTCACTCCTGTGAATGGGATTTTTAATCTCAGTGAGTTTCTACCTGGTTAAATAAAGGTAATATAAATGTGAGAATGTTCTACCACCTTTAGTGGACTTTGCTATTTTAGGAACTACTAGAAGTCCAGAGTTTTAAGATCTTAGGGAGCGTGATGGATTAGCAGTAGTTTGTAGTCAATTCGAAACTTAACAGGTAGCCAGTGTAGGGATAAAAAGATTGGGATTTTGTATTTGGAAAAAATAACACACTACTTTAATGTGATAGACATTATTGGACCAGACATTCTCTCTATCTCCTCCTTACTCTCAAGAGAAACCCTAAACTCTCTCAAGCTTAGTACAACCCGAGATAGTACCACATGGTAAAATGTACAAACATCTGTATATTCATGTCAGAAATCTATCTGTTTAATTAGTTTCAGCAAAGCAGCATAGGGTGCCCAGACTATAACTGTGGTGGTGCTGAAGCCATGGCTTGTTGCTGAGCCTGACAGTTTTTTATTGTTCTACCAGACCACTTTAATGGCAGGTGTATTATTTTAGTGCTTAAGCAAAGTGGACTGGACACCAGGGCATCCATTTAGTTACTGCAAAAACTTATAAGACAGATTGACAAAGATTTCTATCTGTGGATTTAACTTAGATAGCAGATAACAGTTAAGATTACAATCAAAAGTATATGTATTTATATTTATATATTTATTATAGTTTTGGCAAAAAATTATGTATACAGTATCTCACAAAAGTGAGTACACCTCTGACATTTCAGCAACCATTTTAGTATATCTTCTCAAGTGACAATACTATAAAAATATATTAAATATATTTTAGACAATGTGTTGCTTATATAGCAGTATAGATTTAATGTCCTCTGCAAATAACTCAACATACAGCCATTATTGTCAACAAAAGTGAGTAAACCTTAAGTGAACATGACAAAACCCATGTCCCTCCTCTGCACATGACAAAACCATTTCAATCGCACCTCCCTCACTTTGTCTCCAAAACATCCTGCATGCGCTGTTCCTCTAATAAACTCATTTCTAATCCTGTCCATCCTCGTCACTCTCAATTAAAATCTCAGCACCTTCAACTCAGCTACCTCCAACTCCGCCTCCTGTCTTTGAGTCAATGCCACAGTCTCTGAACAATACAACTATCGTTCTATAAACATTCCCTCTTACTCTCACAGATCCCCTTCTATCACAAATCACTCCTGCCACTCTTCTCCACTCACTCCACCCTGACTGCACTCTTTTTACTTCTCTAACACACTCTCCATTACTTTGCACTGTTGAACTCAGGTACTTAAATTCTTCCACCATTAACACCTATACTTTCTGCAACCGCACCACTCCACTGCCCTCCCTCTCATTCACACACATGTACTCTGTCTTACTCCTACTGACTTTCATTCCCCTTCTCTCCAGCATGTACCTCCACCTCTCCAGGCTCTTCTGAACCTGCTCCCTACTCTCACCACAAATCACAATATCATCTACAAACATCACAGTCCAGGGAGACTCCTGTCTGACCTCGTCCGTCAACCTGTCCATCATCACTGCAAACAGGAAAGGGCTCAGAGCCGATCCTTGATGCAATATCACCTACACCTTAAACCTCATACATGTCCTGCACCACCCTCACATACTTCTCTGACACACCTGACTTCCTCTTAGAATACCACAAATCCTCCCTCGGCACCCTGTCGTATGCTTTCTCTAAATCCACAAACACACAATGCAACTTTATGGATGTGGTGAGGAAAGACATGCAGGTAGCTGGTTTGAAAGAGGCAGATGTAGAGGACAGGGGGTATGGAGACGGCTGATCCGCAGTGGCGACCCCTAATGGGAGAATCCAAAAAAAAAGAAGAAGAAGTTACTGCAGGTCTGCACATCTCCTTGATTCTTAGAAATTGGTACAAGCACACTCCTTCTCCATTCCTCAGACATTCTTTCACCTTCCAAAATCTTGTTAAACAATCTTGTTAAAAACTCCTATGCCATCTATCCTAAACATCTCCATTGTAAGGATGGTCAGATCTCTCCATGAGGCCAGACCCCTCAGAGAACTGCCATGCAACAAAACAATAAACATTCTAATCTGAGAAGAGGATCTCTTTAATCTGAGGAGAGAATCTAATCTGCCCTCTCACCCATCCTTGAGCCCCCCTCTTTCCCTCATGGGAAAGGTGATTTAGAAGTTCTCGGAATTCAAGCTACTATACTTGCATACTGTAATTATTACATTTTAGGAAAGTATGGATTTTACCTTTACATGCTTGGTGTTATTTTAATGGTCTCAGTGTAATTAGAAATATGATCTCAGTCCCATATCAGTAGTACAGACCAAAAATAAAGAGCTCAGGTTTGGGGAAAATTCTGTTCTACTGATGTAAGAGTTGTCCTGGAGAAGATCAGGTGTTATCAGGTGTTGTTTTTTACCCAAGGTGATATTATTTTTAGGTAACCTCTGGTCCCAACAAAGGGTTTGGAAAGATTTTATTACTTTAATTTAATACATTTACGAGGGTTAATGGTGGTTTGGGTATTTAAGGACATTTGGCAAAACACTGGCAAAGTATTCTGTAGTCAGAACGTTCCACACAGTCTCTGTGTGTCTCTAGTGCCAGGTTCAGTGACTCTTTAAGAATTATTTTGTAAACTACATTGCTAAACTATTTGATATTATGCTGATAATGTTGTATAACCTTTTTACTTTCTCATATCATTTGGTCTAGATTTGACATTATTCTACTGATTTTTGCCTGGCAAACAAATGTAAAATTCTTGATTAACTCTGATATTTTCTGAAATCATTTATATCAAGTAGATTATGTAGTCTGGTGTTACCACAAATCTATGACCAGGATAGTACATACAGAAGGCTCATGAACAAATGGAGCATAGAGCACAACGTATGGAACCCTTCTGACTATCACTGACTTAGCAAGTTATAACAAAGTGACTAAATCAACTATTCTTTATGCATGAGCAGCATTGAGCGTCATCCTTAAAGAATATTAGTTTACGTTTATATCCTTTGACTAAGATTCGGACTGGCCAATTTGCCTCCGTGAGCAGTTATAGTTAGCCAAGCACAAGGCTCTAAGCAACTCCAGGTCCATAATGAACAATTCATTGAAAAGACAGAATGGTTAGAACAATATATTAAAATTAAAGAAGAAATACAACCAATAAGGTGATCAACTTTAATTAAACATATTCAAGTTAAAACTTTATTACAAATTGGAGACAAATTAGTGGTTAACAATTAGATTCATGTAATAAATTGCAATCCATTTTAGTAATCTTTTACAGCAGCATAAGAAAGACTAACACGCAGCATACCTTCACCCATACCAGTGGATGCCATTGTTGGGCCATTGGGTGGGCTAACCTACACCACGCTTCTACTGGTATGTCACCTGGGCAAATCGACTTTCCATTCTTCATCCTCTTAATAGCTGCTCTCACTTCCTCCTTACTAATCCTATCCACTTCCTGCTTCACCATCTCCAAACCATCCAACCTTCTCTTTCTCTCATTTTCCTCATTCATCATTTGCAACTCTTGTGCTGTGGGATGAAATCCAGGGAGAGTAAATAAGAATGTTTTTGGAAAAAAGCTGGCTACTTTTTGGCTGCATATTCATGCTAGCACAACATTGTCGCCAGATTTCAAGAAGCTGTGGATCCATTGATTCAAATTACTATCCCCTAAATAATTTTTTTTAATTTTTTTGTTGGACAATATAGCAATATCCTGAAACTAATCATTGAATAACACCGAAAACAAAATCATCCTAACTTCAACAAAAGGACAAATTAGGCAGACTTTTGTGAGCAGTCATGCAAACTTAATTTTGACACAATTCGACATGCACATTACATTGTAACAATATATTAAACAAAGAATAAGACAGTTGTTTCATGGTTAAAAGTGAAGGTAGTTACCTTTCTATAATGAAATGTCAGGCCTGACCTTGGAATCATAAAGAAATTCCTGTAGTTACTTACAAAACTAATTTCTTCTTTTTTCCCCTCTATGTGCCCTCACAGTTCTTCATTGTTCTCTAGAGGCGAGCTGTCTAAAGTTGTGTACACTTGCTCTGAGATGGCCTGGTTCTGGTGCCGACATGTCTATGTGATAGCCGAGGCCCAGCTCTTCCCATGTGGTGGCCCCTCTAACCCCCCAATCCCCAGCATACTGATGCTTGTGGGTGCCACTGAAATTCTAGTATTGTAAGAATGGTGTAGCAAAGCAAAGCCTTGTAGGTCTTTTGTGGGGTCAGGTTGAAAAAGATTGTTATGGGGTTAGACAGAGGGATGTTAGGGGAGTTCAGTAATCCCCCTTGCCCTGGCATGGCAGCTGGAGCAGGCTGCCTGGCTTATGTAGTGAAATTGCTTCCACTGGAACTGATGTCTGACCTCATTACTAGAGTTTAATTGCATTGTTACATAGTTTCCCTTTTCACGTTCATTCTGTCTTTATATCCACTTTCTATATTTTTTCTTTTACTGAGACACCAGACCATTAATTTAAATAAAACAATTATTTACAAATTTCTGTTATATATATATATATATATATATATATATATATATATATATATATATATATATATATATATATATATATATATGTGTATATATATATATATATATATATATATATATATATATATATATATATATATATATATATATCATTATTTTTAGTCACACAATTCAATTTCTACTATATGAACTTATAAATTTTATTTCATGTAATACAGCCAAGCTGTAACAGACACAAAATGCATTTAAATTCTGGTGATGACAGTGTCAGAGATTGTTACATATGTTGTTGATTTGATTGGTCTTTTACATAAAGAATGGTGCTTTTGATTGAGAGCCTTCTGTGCCAATTAAGAGGCAGTTAAATATATATGTCAAAATTACAGTTATGTTATAATGGATTTGGATATGAGAATGGTTGTAAATTGTAAAGTGAAGCTCAAAAATTACTTGTTCGTTAACACCTTGTTTCTCTCCTTGACAAAATTCATACCTGCCCTTGACCAAGACATGATTATTAGCCAGTGGCGTGGAACCCGTTTGTGAATACACCAACACTTTGGTGTTGTTCACACTTCTAATTAGATATGATTTCTTGACACTTATTACACCATGACAGCCAACAATTTAAAGGTGATAAAATTCAGTCATTTATTTAGATTAATAAATCTACACCAGTTCTGCTGTTGTTTGATCCTGGCCAAGAACATTAGCACAATACAACAGGAAAAGAGATGTATTCGAAAAGCAGGGTGGGTGAGAGGGGGTGTTTAGCCAGCATCCAAATCTAAATGTGTTACTGCTTTTAAAACAGTAACAAAATTGCCAGGATGCTTCAAGGCAACAGTATGATGTAACAGCACCCTTTAGCAACCTGTGCTCTATCAAAGTCTCTGAAACACTACTTTTCCTTTCAAACTATGATATCAGATAAATAATTCCCACTGTGCAGCACAAATAGAAGCGTGACTGGGGGATCACTGTAGTTCATGGAGAGAACTTTTGTTATGTGTGTGTGTGTGTGTGTGTGTGTGTGTGTGTGTGTGTGTGTGTGTGTGTGTGTGTGTGTGTGTGTGTGTGTGCATATTATTGTGTGTCTGCGTGTGTGCATGGGTATGTTTAGTCCCATATTTGATATAATTCCCCCTTGCAGTCATTATTGGGTCATTAGTGTTAGGGGCCACAGCAGTGCTGCTGCACTTTCAAAACTGGGGTAGTTTTGAAAACGGGGAGCTTAGACAAATGCTGAACAACCAAAACAAAAAGAGAATAGGGATTGGTAATGAGTGCTAATACAACAAGCTTGGTTGATCTAATGAATACTGGAGCATGGCTGGAGAGGACAAGCCTCATCTTCTTCTCTAAAGATCCACACTCTTAATGCAAATACCTTTTATGATGAGGGAGCTGCCAGTGTACATTAAATGACATTGAAATACTGGTAGCCTGAATGTTAGGCCCTATTTCTAGTGATTTTGTGGTATTACTGCATCATTATTATTTTTGACTTATTTCTGTTGGCTGAGAGAATGAAAAAGCTGGCAGGGATGGAAAGATTTGAAAATGAAAATGAGCAGGGACTATAGAGTATGGAAAAAAGTGAATGGCAGCAACAAGTGTCAAACAAAATCTAAGACCTTGGTGGATGTTTCTAGCCCAATCTCCAAACCCAGGACTGGCAGAGCTGTACAAATAGTCACTGGATTATGCAGTCAATAATATGTGAAGTGAAAGCTATAATAAAAAAATCTATAGTGAAGATTTTTCTTCAAATGTCAGAGAAGTATGTTTTTGAAAGGGTATAGATGATAGATGGGTCATGTCACAAAAGTCAATGCACCCAAGATAGTGGCAGAAAAAAATAGGCAAAAGGACTAGCACCCATAATGCCCCTACTGCCCCTTGATCTCTATTAGATAGGACCCTAATTTTACTTAATTCATATGCAGTATCTAAGACATCTAGATTTTATTGTTGTTTTGGCATTTATGTAGTAATGCATTTGTGAATATTTTTAAAGCATATGTTGTGACTGTTTTTTTTTCCATGTAGTACAGTCATAATAAAGCTCAGTGATGACTAGCATTTGCTGCTTTGCTTTGAAACAACACTTGCATGCCCATGTAGAGGGTTTTTACTTGTCTAAGGTCTATAGGTTCCTTTCTCTGCTTTAAGTTCTACCCACTAAAGCCCTGTAGCTTTCCTTCTTTTAGCTTTAACTGCACTACAATGAAATTGAGGTCTTTTATGTTTGACTTCTTCCTCATTCAACCTTTTAGAGATCGAAGTCTATTCTTTTTTCCTCTTCTAAGGTCTTTTAAGTCATTAAAAATATTGGGGTTTTTTTTATTCTTTTTTTGCCTTAGCCTGCTTCAATAAAATAAGTGGAGATTTGCTAGAAATCAGTGGCTTTTGTGTGCTGCCAAGGGAGCATGGTGAAATGTTTGGACACTAATACCCATTCATTTCAGGCAGCTTCATAAATAAAGGCTCCCAGCTATGCAGCTTGCCATGAAGTGGTATTCTTTGCCTTCCCAGCAGGATGTCCTGTTCACATTAGCTCAGCAGGGGTGCAGGGAAGTTGGTAAGAGGGTAATGTTGGAGGTAGTGATGGTGGTGGAGTGATGATTGCAAATAGGCCAAAGTAGCCAGACAACTAAATCAAGACATTTTTAACTTTTGACAAAATGTCGACCCTATAGCATTGACAAAATGCTATAGGGTAGAGCTGATTTTAAGGCCAGTGTAGGATGATGTGTTGTTATGTGTGTGTCAAGAGGGAATTTATTTTAATATCATAATCTTAAGTTCAAAGTGGAAGATAATTTATATGACGTAGATCTCAGCTTTTGTCTGGGCATTACAAGTCTCTCTCTCTCTCTCCGTCTTGCGCACACACACACACACACACACCCACACACACACACACACACACACACACACACAAGCCTTTGCAGAAAGCTGAGGTCACGCCAAGCTAACATGCTAGTATTAGAATTCAGTGCGATGCTAATATCCTAGGAATGTATACACATTACACAGTGTGTGTGTGTGTGTGTGTGTGTGTGTGTGTGTGTGTGTGTGTGTGTGTGTGTGTGTGTGTGTGTGTGTGTGTGTGTGTGTGTGTGTGTGTGAGAGAGAGAGAGAGAGAGAGAGAGAGAGAGAGAGAGAGAGTACGCAATGGAGAGGTATCCTTAACTGCAATGCCCGACCAAAAGCTGAGATCTGCCTGGCTAAAGGTTCTGCAACTTATTGCTGGTGAGTCCTTATAACTCAGCAAGGGTCAAATATGATTTTCTTATATAATGCTCTACAAACAGATCGTGATTGATCCACAAGCGAATGACTCACAAGAAAAGGGCATAAAGCAAGTAAGAAGAAAGTAATGTAAAACTTGCATATGTTTTTCTCTACATTCCCTTCCTGTCTGTGGCATTATAGAAAAAACTAAGGTTTTCCAGTGCCACTGTTAGTTTGAGGCAGGATATGTATATTGATCAACTCTAACATGAAAACTAATGACAGGTGGCATAAATGAAATTGACTATATTGTAACAATGCAACATGTCAAAGGGTAGGGTTTCTTAAGTAGCAAGTGAACAGTCAGTCAGTAGTGTGTCAGTCAATGATGTGATTTTGACACAGGCCAAATCGTAATAGCTAGATGACGGCAGGTTTTGTGGGGTGTCCCCGGTATTACGTGGTTAGTTAGACTAAACTACACTGTTCACCCATGAATACTATAATTATAATATATTTATATAATTAATATAATTATAATATATATTTGACAGCTGGTTTTAATGGATGGCTGATCATATATATTTTGGCTTCAGGCAACCTCAAACTCTGGATATCTATGAAATGAAGTTGAGAAGATCCTCCCCTTTTAATCTGGTTGTGGTCCTGCAGTGTTAATTGGATCTATAGACTCACCTGCATTTCTTCCACTCCTCTAAAGGATGGAACTAGCTAGTCAATTCTAAAACTTCAATAACCCGAGGATTAAACTCTTCTGTACCTCTGATTCCCAGTTCAGAATTCACCCAACATCAGCAGGGTAAGTGCTAAGCAGGCATGCTCTGGTTGTATGATGATGATGACAATAATGATGATAATGTGGTTTGTATGCTCTGAGTACATTCTATTCATTTCTAAGAAAAGGTCCAAATAATCTTTTTAGAAACATGTTTTAAACTATTTATTTAAGATTCCTCATAGGTAGAGTCCTCTTTCACAATGTTTAATGATTTTTATATTGAAATAAATGGTATGCGCATCATGAAGGTTAAAAAAACATCATCAAAAGGACCAGCTGCCTTAAAAAAAAGTTTGCAGGAATTTAGGAGGATTTGTTTGTGTGTGTGTGTGTGTGTGTGTGTGTGTGTGTGTGTGTGTGTGTGTGTCTGTGTGTGTCTGTGTGTGTGTCTGTGTTTAATGAAATATGCATCTGTTAATCTCCTCAGATTGTGACAGAAATATGTAATCACAACGTACATAATAAAAATGAATTTATAATATCATGAGGCAAACTTAACCCCTGTCATTGATATGCTTTTCAAGAGTTTGAAACAGCCACAGATTCACCCATTGTTAAATCCTGGTTTCCGTTATTAGTGGCACAGTGAGAGCAGCAGACTAGACCAGGCATCAGTGGCCCCAAATAACATTATGTCTGACTGCCTTCATTAGAGCCATGGACTGTTCTTTGCCATGCTAAAGAGGATGTGAAGCAGGACCTCTTTCATTTCAGCCAACACCGTGTAACTTACATTTATTTCCAGCTTTGACATCTGGGATGTTTTAAGAGGGGCCAAGGGTCATGTGCAGTGATTTTTTTTGCTTTATTATTAAAGCAATGGATAGAGAGATCTTTAATGTTGTGTGAGTTTTGATACACTCTTATAGAGAGGGGTTAATACCCAGCTACACGGCAGTGTTAGATTTTATACTTTTTTTTACACATTACTGCCTAATCGTAGTTAAAATATGAGATAATTTCTTTATAATTTTATACTTCTCTCAGTATGTTTGTTAACAGACAGAATGGCAAGTCTACTATAACTGTACCAATAATACACAATGGTTGTACTTGTTTTTTATGTGTGTTTTGTATTTGCTATAGAATATGGTGAAAATCTGCATTACTTATACAGCAATGGTGGCATATTTATCCTACTCAAACAACTGTCAGATAAGAAGATAAGACATTAGATAAGACATCAGATAATGGACAAATATTGATGCTTTATGCAAATGTATGTTTATTATTTGTTAAACTCAACTTAACATGGAGCATGAAGACAAAATATTCTTATAATAGTTTTAAATTAATTATGGTGTTTTAAATTACATTATCAATGTTAAGCTTACATTTGGTCTGATATAGGTTACATAGGTTCTTTTCATTTTTATTATTTGATCTATTGAGTAGATAGACATGCTGCTTGGTTACTGTTTACCAGCAGCAACTGGAATTATTTGCCGCATAAGCATTCTAACCACTTATCTGCTAAAGCTGGTCAACAGGGAATAGACAAAAAGGAGGGAATGGTGCCAAATTTCATTTAAAAAGGTGTTAGGTCATACTTTTTTAACCTGTGAACACTGGATTCAGCATTTACAAGAATAAGAACTGTTTGTTTGTTATGTCACAAAATGTCTATTATAATGATTTGAAATATATGTATAGATTTTGAAAATATGGCCATATGGTAAAACTAATTAATGCAGTATTCCATGTAATTTCAAACAGTTTTTTGACAGTTTTTTGCCACTGTTAGATGATGTGAGTTGGGTAAGAACAGGATGTTAGAGCAGGTGTATATAGGGTTAGTTAAAGCTTTGGTAGGAACAAAAAATCTAGCAATACTGCACATTATAGGAACATGCATATTTAAAGCCCAAACATATTGCATGTATAATAGTACACACCATTATCTTATATTCTGGATAATAGATTCTATACCTTCATCGAATATTAATCTATATAAATAGAGTCGGCCGTTTGTGAATGCAGTATAGAGTATCAATCATTGTGCAAATTAATGCTGACACACCTATATAATGCAGACATGCCTATCTACAGTGAGAGAAAGGATATATTGCTGTGTATTTTAATACATTTCCAGTTTATGTATATAGAAATGAAAAGTCACAAAAAAGATTTTCAGGATGACCTTTAATCTGCAAAAATAACAATTAACAGTGAAGTTTATAAAGAGAACATGCACTGTACAGCATTGCAATCAGGAATGCTACTCATTTACATTTGCAGAATTTAGCAGACCCCCTTGTCCAGAGCGATGTACAAAAGTGCTTTGAGTCTCTAGCAATGAATAAATCTACACGGGTATGCTAGAACTCCACCCCATGCAAAACTCCTCTACTAAAAGAAAAAAACACAGAGATTTTTGTCTGAAAGCTTTGTTTGAAACAATATACTTTAGTCCCTCTGGAACAAAAAGGAATGCATTGAAAATAATTTAGATAATTGTGTTAGTATATATAAGGAGTGTGCTTATGCAAGAACATAATATCAACAGGGAAATACTGGCGGTGGGAACCTCATTTCTTTAAAACCTGTACTTGGACCAATGTGGCCAGAGTTTGTATAAAGAATTAGAAGCCAATCAAGATGGTTCATTTTGCCACCAAAATGAACACTTTTCGGATTGGTTGATATGTGGTGAGGTTAATGTGCTTTGAAGTATTATAGCAGCATAGTACATCATTTGTTAGATTGCAGAAGCCCTTCACAATCATTATATTATCTTGGCTACTTCAAGCTTTCAAAAATATTAATTTGCACAGATTGGTGCAATAATTTGTGCAGTTAAATAAGTTGATAATTAGTACTATTTATTATTATACCCCGTTGGAGGACATGTGTATTTGATTATGACTACGAATATAAACCTCAGATATGTGGTGTAGAAAACAAGAAAATACATTTTATAAGATGCTGCATGAACATAAATCTGAACCTTTGTCATAAAAAGAAATGAATTAAGCATTAAGTGGTCTCTAGAGTAAATATTTATCTTATTTAAAATATAAAATTATTTTCTTTTTGCTAAGACTTTTAAACACCACGGATATATATAATATTTTGTCTGTTTCACACCGAAGTATATTTAATACATAAGCAAATATAATATATGACATTTCTGTGTTTTATATTATTTACTTACTTTCTCATTTTTTTAGGTATCTTATAATTTTTCACAAGTGTAATTATTGAGTCCACATGACCTCAAGCAGGACAAAGCGGTTGTGTGGGGAATACCACACTGTGCCGGTTCTGCAAGGGAAGAGGGCGATGTGAAGCAGCATGACACATGGCCAAATCGCTTTCTTTTTGTATAACAGCACAGTCAGGAAGGTGGACTTCAGGTGACCCAGGCCTCAACCGGAGCTTTGTGACCAGCAACGGTGACATTGTGAAGTTTGTAAAGACTTCCAAATACCTGGGAGTGCAGCTGGATGATAAAATTAACTGGACTGCGAACACAGACGCTCTGTGCAGAAGACAGAGCCAGCTGTACTGCTACTGTCACTGCCCTATCTATCTATCTATCTATCTATCTATCTATCTATCTATCTATCTATCTATCTATCTATCTATCTATCTATCTATCTATCTATCTATCTATCTATCTATCTATCTATCTATCTATCTATCTATCTATCATGTAGCAGAGTGCATTCATAGCGATATATCTTCATGTTACAACCAGAACTACAATATGGACAATGTTATACAAAAAAAAATTGCACACCTTCTGACCATTCATGATAAATTGTGCAATAAATAAATACATTTATTAATATTATTGCTTAGTTTGACATTTTGACATTTAGTACAGCATTAATTTATTATTATTTACAATGCAGGCAATCTATATAACAAAAGTAATCTGAATTTAATATTTAATTTCATGTTATTATGTTTAGAACTAGAAAGAAACTAATACTTTTCCACTTTCAAATGAATGACACAGTCCCCAAAGTAGCTGCATGAACCAGATCAAATTGACTAGCTGTCAATGTTGTGTTAATAATGCAATAGCATCCGCTTAAGGACTTCATGGCTTCCCTACGAGAATTAATGGTTGAATTGTAAGGGTTAAGGGTGAGCAGGGTGAGCCACAGATTTATTGTGGGGTGCTTTAGCAGCACCAGCACCGGAGCTCTAATGGATGACCTTGGGGCTGTGATTCAGCAGACCCAGAGAGATCAAATCTCAGCACTGTCCGATCAGTAAGTTGACCTTGCTCCGTAGCCTTCACCTTTAACTTGCTGATCTTTGACCAACTTATTAAGCAGACACCTGCTTTCCGGTGTGGATAGGAAAGGGGAGGAAGGATGGCCCTTCTGACATATACATTTGGGCTGTCTGAGGATGGCCGACCACAGGGATTCCATCTGTGCTGCAGTTTGGATTCATTTATTACTTGCCGCACAGGGCTAATCTTTTCATTGGATTCGCGAGTAAAATGGAAAGAGATGGGATAAGTAGGGATGAGAATTATTGCTTTAAAAGTGTGTCCATGTGTGGACTATAGCATGCTCTTATTTTATGATAGTTTTCATTACAATCTAGCTCACACATACAGAATTTGTGCCTGTGTTCACATGCCTGCTTGCACACACACACACACACACACACACACACACACACACAAACACACATACACTTGCAAAGCTTTATTTCTTTAGACAGGTCCACAATGGAGTGGACAGGTACTTATTGAAGCTAAACAGTGTCACTGTGGTAGTGGTCTCTAATAGCTTATTTCCCATTTTTTGATTGAGACAGATGTGCTACTAAAAAAGAAGGCAATTAGGTTTTTCTTTAGGCAATACTGAAACATAAACTGTTTGTTTTGGTTGTCCAGTAAATTTTGCTTAAATTGTTGCAAAATGGGATGCTTACAGTCAGAAAGGTTTGTACACAAACACACACATACAAACAGACACACACACACACACACCCACCCACCCACATACAGTACAACCACACACACACACACAAACACACAATGACTTTTAAACACAATACATTAAGATTTATTGTTTCTGCAGCATATGGTTTCTCACCCAATTATCTTCAAAACAGTATAGTACTGATATTTGGATCAATTAATTTAATGTACCCCTTAAACTCATTTACTTGTGAAAGTCTTTATTGCAGAAACTTGATGATGCAATACTTATGACCTGTGTAATAACTGGTAATTGGTGTCATTGCATATTTAGTTTTCTACCATGGGTGTCATCGAGTAGCCCAAAACTTAGGGACAATGTTTTTGCTTTTAGGCGAGAAAGGAAAAAAACAGCCTGTGTCTTTAAGTTATGGCCTGGGAATTATATGGTGATCATGATGCCATTGTTCCACCGTCTGTATCAATGTGATCCTTACCTTTAAATACTGCCTTCTCGATTAGTATGTCCAGCTGGGTGGAGACTTCCTTTAGCTCTCTAATATCATTAATTTATCAGCAGGATGGGAGCAGGTAATATTTAAAATAAAGGACAGAAGCAAAGAAAAATATGAAGTAAACAAAGTGCTTAGACCTCACCTTCACACAATGAAATGAGGCACATACGGACAGCACTGTAATTCTAGAAGCCACACTCTTATTAGGTTCTGCTCAATAGGAAAGAAGGAGGAGGAGAGAGAGAGTGGGAGACAAATGCCATGTACTGGCTTTGTTTGTTAGAATCTCACAGATCCGTCTTTGTACACTGCCGAGTGCCCAGACACAAAGAGCCATTTCCAGCTTTTGTACCTTGATCATGGACAATTGGTGTCCTCCAAGCTACCATCTCTCTATTTCACCATGAGTATCAGATATTGCACTGATGGGAGTAGGAAGGGGAAATTGTATATTAAAGTAGTATAGCTGTCTTTCAAAGCTAGGCACAAAAGTCCTTTTTTGATATTTAAACATTTACTCTAAAGTGAAGGCTCTAAAAAATACATACAATAAAAAACAGTAGACTAAGCATCTACTATTTTATCTCCACCCACAGCTTTGTATAGAATTTAGTAGATTGGCATTCCAATTGATCACCACTATTCTATTTGACAACAGAACACACGCTAGAGCCACAGAATTAGACAATTCACCCAGAAATCTTTGTCCATTCTACTTACAGTGCTTCAGGAAAAAAATAATGACAATTTAAGTAACTAGTGATGCCAAGATGCCCTGGCCAACGCCAAATTTCATGCAGTGAGCAGCAGCTTGCACCAGATGCTGGGAATTAGCTGCTTCTTTTGACGTTCAGGGCCTGCGAGCCTCTCTTGCTTTTTTCGGGGGTGGTGTGTGTGTGTGTGTGTGTGTGTGTGTGTGTGTGTGTGTGTGTGTGTGTGTGTGTGTGTTGGGGGTGGGGGGTTGATTGTGTTGATGTGTAGGTGTTGCAGTGTTTGCCAGCATGATGCAGTCAAAGGCTGAAGCATTCTTTTCTTTCTCCCTCTTCCTTGCAAGGTTCTCCCTCAGATGTGTTGATTATTTTCTGTAGCTCTGTCATAGCTTTGTTGGCTGATATGATGCCCTGACCACAGAAATGTAGCGTGCTTATCCACTGGTATAGTTTAACATTTTGTTTGGACAAGCAATTCGTTTTATGACTTTTTACCTGCCAAATGAATTGTACTCACTGTTAAAATCTTAGGAAGAATGCTTAGCCAGATATGTACAGCACTTGTAGATAAGGAATCTCACAACATGAGATAAGTACACTCTTAGAAACAAGTGGGTTCCTTGGGGTTATTTCAGGTAATGAAGATTTCTAAGCTCACTAGAGGTTCTGCTTGGAACCCTCTCTAAAACAAAACAAAAAACTCAGCTACAAGATTTCTAATAAATTTATACATGATTATTTGAGACTGATAAACTATTGATTTAAATTTTTCCAAGGGTGTAGTGAATAAAATCAGGTACTTTTTTAATGAAACTATTGTCCTAAGAAGGCAGTGGTTGATAGGATGTCAAGGATAGACCAAGCCTATGGATAGAAACACGTTTGCCACTGGGATCTTCCAACACAGCTGTGCAAACAAAATTTAGCAAATTTGTATAATTGCTAGCAGCTACAGTCATGCATCTCCACACTCCACATTCTATCTGCTTCCTCCTTATCTTCTTGTTTATTTCCATTGATGTTTTATGAGCAGCAAAGAACCTGCTTTTAATTTTTGAGTCATGAATTAATAGGTTTGGCAGAAAAAGACATGTGTTTATGGAAGTTAGCAGTTTGATTATGATTGGCAGATTGTAAATGAAACCAATGTGCCTTGACTCTAAAATATTACATCAAGCTTCTGTGAATGCTCATTTGGAGGCTGTACAGAATAATACTGTACATTTGTGTTAAAATTTAGAAATGAAACTATGGGAAACAGCAGTACATTTTTTGAACATAATCAATTGAAAGGAAAGAAAAATGTAATGTAATTTCTACTAAAATATGTTGTCCTGTGCAGTACTGAAAGTCACATTGTGAGTCTGATATGCCATAACTAAAATAAACTCACCTTTTGCACATTTTGTGTGCCTATATGTGTGTGTATGTGCATGCATGTGGCTGAAATTCATATTTAATGTCTTCATCGAGAGACATAATACACAACAATATTTTTAATCATTGTAAGAACTGTGTGGTCAGAGGAGTTGTGTCGAGTATGGTTATCATCAACAAATTTTCTTTCCCCCTTCTGTTTTCTTTCTCTCTCTCTCTCTCTCTCTCTCTCTCTCTCTCTCTCACACACACACACACACACACATTTGGTACAGACCAAATAATTCCCAGCCTTGGCTTCATCCCATGTGCCAGTGCAAGGCTTCAAAAGCAATTTCAGCTGAAAAATAAGGTGCTTTTCTTCAATTTACAAGTAATTTGTGCAAGGGTTAGTCTTGTTTACCTGGCCAGTATAGTGGTATTTACATACCTCTTTAAAGGGAAGGGGGGAAATGACTGCAATGATTTATGGACTGCGGCAAGAGCACAATTTTCCATGTTGTGTGCGTCATCTGTGAAGCTGTGGAGAAAGGTCGTCGTGGCCATACAAATACCACAGCCTTACTATGGTGAAAAAGCATATCCACTCACTTTGATAAAAAAGTGGTCTTTCATATCCTTTTCTAGTGTGTGTATGTGTGTTGTATGTGCGTGTATTGCTTTGTATTAGAAATGATATCCAGAGTAGGACCAACAGCAAAAGCTCTCAGATGTGTGTGAACTTTGTGGACATGAATCTAATCCTCATGAAGGAATGTATTACACAGGCTTCATCTATTATCTTATACAGTTCAGATTTAATCAGACTATGGGGCTTGACACCTTACACACTGAAACAGGGAGAGAATAGCAATAACCCCATGCTGCCACCATCTTTCAGAGGAGCAGAATAAATCCCAGTGTCACCATAGAAAATGATGAACTTCTAGACAAGGAATCTAAACTTTATAGCATGGTTGTGATCAAATTGTGTAATTTAAATTGTAGGCAAAAATATATTTCAAGTTCTCACTGTATTTTCTCGTATATCAAGGTTGTGTCTGCTATGTGCTACCTGTGAATAACAAAAAGAAACAGAAAATACTTTATATAAAAATATATACGCAAGATCCACACCAACCAAGACCAATGAGTTAATTTGCAATTTAATTTAAATAATAAGATTCAGTTGCCACTACAAACTCCAGGATGCAGTAATGATTTTAGCTTATACACAACCAGTATCACAGAGTGTAGTCCCAACATTAGCAAAGCAAACCGAATCTGATAGTAAACCATTTTGGGTGACTTTCATTCCAGATGAATGAAAAGTAGTAAAAGTGGTATGCAATTGTACATCAAAAATCTGCTACACCTTATGCATACAGAGCAACACATAGCACCTATAAATTTGTACTTTAAAATTTTTTATTAAAAATCCATTTTTCGATACCTTATATTAATGTACTTTCTAAATACAAAACTACTATCTTTCACTACTACAAATAATCAGTTTTAAAGAAAAGCCTAGTGCAATTTTTGAAAATGACCTATTGATAAATAATTACAATTATCCACAAGTGATAGAAGATGCTTGTGAGTCTGAGCAGGAGCAGGACTGGTTCACAGCATTACGCAATGCACAGTTTCTCATGCTACCAGATGGATTAGAGTGAGAGAGTGATAAAGAGACACTCACTGTCAGGTGTTATGTTCAGTCCCATGCCTCAGTGTTGTAACCTTTACCCCGTCCCTTGACTCAAGGCTACATAATACCATGGGATTGAAATAGAGAGAGAAAATACATTTAAAAGTACTTAGTGAACATGATACTACTTCTGTGTTTTTTTGTGTATTTGTTCATTTCATCTGCATACTGTGTGAAACATGTGGCTCCCTCACTTAAATTTGATCTGTTTGGTTGAGAGATTGTGGGCAGAGACTGGAAGGGCAAATGATCTACACACAGTCTTTTATGATTGATCAAAATATTATGTCAAATATATGGCATCCTGCCTTGTGGGGTAAGTCTCTGAACATGGACAGTTAACAATTATTCTCTAATTTATTATCTATTAACGCTTGATATCGCTGTCTCTCTCATTAATATTAACCAGTTGGTATTGCTACTTGGCACAGATTCTGTTTCTGAAAGAGGAGAAAGAAAAAATCCTGAAAAGGTCACAGAAATCACAGTTTTGCTGAAACATTGAACAAATTTTTAAAGGGCATCGCAATCAAACTATAATATCAGGACAAGTCACTGGTATCAAAATGACTGATCCCCAGTGCAGTGAAAGGCCCTGGTTTAATCTATGCATTATTTCAAAGGCAGAGTATTGAGGCAATGAGGATAGCTTCCCTGATTTGCATTTTTCATTACAACTTGGGTTGCTTGGGTTTACTTGGGTTGCAGAAGGACAATTCACTGATGCATTTGCTTTTACAAACATTTATTCTACCAATACTGTTTTTGCCTTGTAATTTAACTTCATTTTTAGGTAAAGTAATGGTGAAATAGCATGAATTCACCACAAATACATTCTGGCCAATTAAGGTAGCATGACCCAAATTTGCATGATTAGAGTTCAGTGATGTGCATGCTGGTGCTCATTAGCTGAGTGGCACTCCTTAGCACAGAACTGCTAATCCCTGGCCTGCGCGGGAGGATCAAGTTCATTCCTAATGACGACCCAGCTCTGACCTCTTGTGAGAAAACAAATGGATCCTCAAGGTGATGTTTCAGTCTCACTAGCCTCTCGGGGGTCACAGGGAGCCAGGAACAGATGTAGCCCTGAGGACAGGGAAAGGGTGACGTGCAGGTCAAGGTTGCCATACGCCAAGGTTAGGGTCAGATAAGCACGGCTGGCTCAGGGTCTGCTCTGGACTAAAGGCCAGTAAAAAGAGAGGGGGAGAAGAGCAGCCCTGCACTCAGGAACTGAAGATCGAGTGTTGCTCCTCAGAGACTGGGCGAGAGCATTCGCTGTCATGTAGGGGCTTTTGGGGTCATGGTTCTCACGGTTAGCACTTAAAGCTGAATGATGTTTTTTTTTTACATATAGTTTTGTTCAAACTTCAGTAAACTGACATAAGTTTTAATGAAGAATACATACGGAATACAAGACAGCTAATCCTACTCCTCTAGCTAATACTACTAACTATTTGTACGCTTTCATATGCGTCATAGAAGTTTGTATGAATTTGCCATCCTGAGGACATGTTGGTTTAGTGAAGGTAATTTGTATCATTTGTGTAAATCACATTATTACTTATTTAGTAATTATACCAGATTTCATGTTTGATATGTCGGCTACTGTTATAGTTGATTTGAAAAGTAATAAAAAATAGTTTAATATTTGTTAATAGGTTATTAGTTATTATTTAGTTAATTAATGTTATTGTACAGACAGAAGTCATGCTAAGACAGTGAAAATGTCAGCCGAAGTTGTGTCTTCTACGATCCCAGATCATTCCAAGGGAATATGTTATCTCATTTTGACTTGATTAATGTAATAACCTGAGTGAGATATTAAATTTCCTGTGTCCATAAAATGCAATAATAGCACTGCACCACAGGTGTACATGAAATTTTATGAAATGGAGTAGCCAAAAGCTCTGGAATGAAACCGCAATTAATGTCATATTCACTCGGAGGAGAACTAATAAGGAGCCTCTCTTTTCACAACAGATTCAATGAAATGTAAATGTGTTCTGTCAGCTTGTGTCTCCATTAATTAGAATAGGCGAGTTGTTTGTTAAACTCCTTAAGTGCCTTTAGCTGTCAGCGCTGCACCAATGCACTCCCTTACATACTCATTCATTCCATCACATTTTAGCTAGTTAACAACTAGCCCAGCTGGCAATGTCCCTGTAAAAGACATAGCTAGTGCTAATAAACACCTTTTCACTGGTGAAAGTGCAAATCTGAGGTGTAATAATCAGCCACCTTTCGAATAATATGATATTGTACTATTCATTAAATTCTGATGAGGAAGATGCAGAACTAGTTAGTGTTTAAAATATGTAGCTTTTTTGAGCTATTATTTATTTTAAATTAGGCAGGCCTTGTCCTCCCTGCCAACAGACACAAAGGAGATTAAAGATAGAAGAGACAATGAAACCAATCAGTGTCACTCCTATGACACTCAGGTGGGTGTCTGTATAGAGAAAAAGTACTCCAACAAGATGACAAAAAGGTAATGCTTTCAATAGCAAGCTACTGATAAAACCAGCTTTATCTGTCTAAGACATTGTAATAAACATAGCAAAATAAGTAAATATTTAATGAAGGCATAGATACAGGAATCTCGTCGAATTTCAACTCATAAACTTGATATGCAACAGTAATAAGAGCCACCACAGACAACCCACTTGAAGTAATCTGCATCCTCAGCTGGGATTGTACCGTGCGTTGTTGTTTTGCATATGTTTCTGTAAAGCTTAAAAATGATATAGATCCAGATATACAGATCATATTTAGAATTTAAACAACAGTCCACACAGTATACATTATATACTGTATGCACACCGCAATAGTTAATAGGCCACACTATGTTTGTGCTTGTATGTGTGTGTGAGATGTGGCATTTAAGCATGCTTATCATAAGGGAAAAACAATGCATGCTTTTCATCACCCTATATACCCTTAAAAAGTGGTACATAGCCAAACTGTGGAAAAAACTGTATACAGAACAATATATATAAAACAAAGGAAATGTATGCCTGTGACAAAAAAATAAATAAATTTTGCATGTTTAAACAGTGACAATTTATTAACCATCTCAATCAAAATGCCAACTCTGGACGCATTCCAAACAAACTGGTGCTTATGTATAAATAAGAGAAAAGGCAAAACAGTATCATTAGTTCTAGCAATGAAGAGGGGTGGATGAGTATCCAGGGAGGCAAAGAAAGAGAAGCAGACAGAGGGAGAGAAAGAGAACGTGTTTCTGCAAAGGTCAGTTCTTCTTTGTAGTCAATAATTGACATTTAGACGTGCGTTTCAAACGTCACTGATAATGTTAGGAGAGATAATGGTAGGGGGGGAGCTTACACTGCTGTGTAATTACAGCCACAATGAGATGCAAAAATGCAAATGGCTTTGAGCATGCTCCAACCCGGCTTTTGTCCAGCACAGTGGCGGTTGGGCTGGATGATAGATGCCACACCAACGGTGGCAGACTGCACCATGACATGTGGGAGTGGGAGCAAGCAGAGAACAGAATTAGGGCAAACATTCCACACCCATATATACATGCCAAATCCCACCAGTGAAGCACTTAATTCATTGATTAATGCTATTTGATATACAGTATGTAAGTGCTTGAGTCAATTTCCGACACACATATATTTTTGTGTATATATATATATATATATATATATATATATATATATATATATATATATATATATATATGTGTGTGTGTGTGTGTGTGTGTGTGTGTGTGTGATTTATAATCAAATCAATGATATAAATTTTCTGGGACAAGTATTAAGTATCCTAAGTGTGAGCCCTGTCATATGCACTGTTGTTGTTATCCTTGTCATGCTCCTTGGCAGACGCTTGCACCCCATTTACACTAATTGGCACATGAGGTGGACAGTAGATACATGGTAATGTCAAAAGAGTAAAGAACAGTAGGAATACAAATAGGGGTTTGAACTCTATGTTTCAGAACTTATTTCAAATACACATTATGTAAGAATAAAGGAATGCAGTGATAGGAAAATATTTAGTAAAAGGTGGACTGGCTGTTACATTTTTTAAGTTGATTAATTACCTACAAAAGCATGCCCAGTTCTATTTTATTCTTCTTGTAAACCCAAATTATATTATTGTTCATTTCTATTACATTTATGTCCATACATTGTGACATGTAATACTATGGAGCAAATGCAAAATAATTGTCAAGTGTTATTTATCATATTGCTGGATTATTGCAGATATAAACATTTGTTTATAATTAATAACACAGTTATGCTTTAACAGCTTTACCCTCAAGTGCTTATATGGAGACTTTTTGTAAAAGTCTCTATACATTTTGTACACAATCTGTATACATAAATACATTACAAAAATTATTAAAGTTATTAATGCATCAAAAAATCTGAACTTATGACATATTTCTATGATTAATATAAACCTGTTATTTGCCGTGTAGCCAGCATATTTTCATAAAGTGTTGAATACAAAAAATTAAACACCTCCATACCACTCGTATTTCATGCAAATATGACAATCTTATAAAGTTATTTTAATGCACCACTGACAGTCAGTGAACTAGCCAGTGCACAATTACAATAAAAATGTTAGTGAAAGCCTGAATCCTGATGAGTTATGTAAACCTATGCCTTCTGGCATGAGTTTTGATAACATAAATCACCTCAGATCAAGTATTCCCTAAAACATATTGCCTAGACCCCCTGCCTAGACAAACTCCAGCCCCTTTTTGGCCAAGTATCCAACCGGCATGCAGAAAATGTTCAGAAAGTGGTCATGCTGTTTGTTAGTGGCAATTAATTTCTCTGCTGCTTTTGCTCTATTGAGAGGGAAGCCTTTGTGCCTTAAATCCTTTGCCTCTAAGCCATCCCTCTTGTTAAGAGAAAATGGATGAGAAAAAGAGAGAGAGACAGAGAGAGAGAGAGAGAGAGAGAGAGAGAGAGAGAGAGAGAGAGAGAGAGAGAGAGAGAGAGAGAGAGAGAGAGAGAGAAAGAGAGGGGCAAGAGAGTACAGGCTAAAAAAGAGAAAAAGAAAAAAGAGGGAACCAGGGATGGCAGATTATGATGGGCCAGTTAAGCATGTAATTGCTTGAATGATTTAAAATCCCTTCAAATATCTGTCTTTGTACCTCACCACACCACTTCACAGATTCAAATATTTGACAATTGGTAGAGATGAGAGATAAAACTAAACTAAATAATGAATAAAAATTTGGATCTTCATAAATTTTATCCACCATAGGAAGAAAAATAATATAAGCACATTGTAAGCACAAGATTTCTAAAAAATTAATTTAGATGTTGTTTCTCCCGTTTGATAAAGTGTTTATAAGGGATGTAATATAAGTCTATAGAGTAGGGTATTCCACACTGTTTTTTTTTTTTTTGCATATTTCTCAGCTGTTTCTCTTGAGAATTTTAATCTATAATGTAATCTGAAATATAATCTATAATGATGTACATCATGTATTATCAGCACCTTTATATTATAAAAAATGTTTTTGGAACATTATGCAAAATCAACATTTAAATGACTAAAGTACATTTCTATTATTATTATTGTTAGGTAAACTATTGCCATACAGTATTAATAGTGCTACAAAGTGCAGAGTTTGCCATGAGCAGATTGGAGAGAAATGAGCAGTGGTGAGAGTAACAGAATGCACATCTTAACTCCTCAGACAGGGAGCTTGTTGGAGAGTGACAGACACAGCAGTCCACACGAGGATCTGGGACACTCTGTGGCTCCTGCCAAGCTTTTACACATAGACACTGTTGCTGTCGTCTCAGCCCAATGGACACATGCCCTGTAGAAGTGGTGTGTGTGTCTGTGTGTGTGTGTGTGTGTGTGTGTGTGTGTGTGTGTGTGTGTGTGTGTGAGGGTGGTTATCTCATGCCAGCTTTTTGAAGGTTGTGTCTCAGCATATAAAAAAGCGTTAATTCTTAGAAGTAGTGGTAATGAAATCTTTACAATCAGTGTCTGCCATGAGTTTTTAATACCATCCTAAGTTCATAATTGTCAGAAGGTTAAATGTGTGAAAGGGGTACTCTTGTGAATGTGGAACTTTATCTAATTAAGAATAAAATATTCTTGATATTGAGCAGCATTATATATTTCATTACTTGAAAAGGTAGCCTCTTTGGATAAAGTCATTTATTCAGTTGATGGTTATGTCATATAAGTTCTTCCCAATTAAATGTGAATCTCTTTAGTGAAAGAACATGACCCCTGAAAAGAAAAGAAAAGAAAAGAAAAGAAAAGAAAAGAAAAGAAAAGAAAAGAAAAGAAAAGAAAAGAAAAGAAAAGAAAAGAAAAGAAAAGAAAAAAAGTGGTAATGATCAGAAAATGGTTCTACAGTTATTGATGGAGATAAATCCCCTAGTGTTGAAAGCTCATATGCTTGACTGAGGATCAAAAGGTAGCAGAGATTAATTTTGTGGGAGGTGGAGGGGACAGGTTTTGATTTTCACCAGGTGTATCTATGCCGTGCCAAATGCCACCCTCAAAGCAGATCTGTGTGTGTATGTGTGTGTGTGTGTGTGTGTGTGTTTGTGTGTGTGTGTGTGTGTGTGTGTGTGTGTGTGTGTGTGTGTGTGTGTGTGTGTGTGGTGGGGGGGTTGTACTGTTTTATGTCCCCCCAAAGAATACTAATGAGAGTGTGTGTGTCTAAATGTTATTCACACCAGATCAAGCTAAGCCTGTAAAGACGTGCAAAAGTGAGCCTGGCAGTCTACCAAGCCAAAATACCCTGGAAGCATGTCAATACATTACATGTACTTAGCGCATGTACCAGTGGAAAGTGTGTCAGCTACAATAGTTTCAGGGTTGTATATCCATTCTTCAGTTAAATAACAAATATAAAAAACAACTGCTCTTTTTATACCCTTGTATAAAATGTTATAGTGTTATAAATACCGTTAGGTACCGTTATCTTTCGAAGAGTGTTAAACAAAAGCTTGAATATATGAACTAAACAGTTGAAACAATGTTTGTATGTTTGCACAGGTTTTTCTTTTTTATATTTTTGTGTTATTAGTCATAATATTGCTTTATTAATATTTCCATTGAGATTGAGATATACTTTAATTTCTCATCATGCACCAATCCACCATAATAATGCAGTTCTGATATTTTTATACTTAAATGGTCTAGCAAAAGTGAGAAGTGGAAAACTTTATATATTAATAGGGAACATTAATACATCCCCTGCTGCACAAAGTTATAATACATGTCAGTGTCATTTAGAATGGTTTTGCTCTACTTGCAATTTGGACCAGGAAGATGTGGTCTGGATAGGATTCATGTGACTCAAGCATCTGATTGGCTGATGGCTGACAGCCTGACAAGGTCATTGGATGTACAAGCTCTCATTTAAAAAATAGACATTTAAGTGGGGCTCAGGGTTAGTTGGGTCTATCAGGTCTGTCAATCAATTAATGACAATTATTGAACAAGGATGCCCAGGGGAGGCAAGAGACAGAAAGAGAATGACTGGACGGCAGAGTGAAGGGAGCAGGATAAATTAAGAAGATTGAAAAATAATGACTGGAGCTTAGTGGTGGAACAGCCCACACATGCAGATTTACCACTTTGGCTTTCAGAGCATTGCTCTGTGCTTTAGGTTGTTAGGTGTTTCTTAGTTAGTTTTGAATTAAAGTAACAGATGCTGTGACTCATATAGTGGGAGAAAAACAAAACGTCATTATTTTCATTTGTAGAAAAAAAAAATGGAATGGTGCTTTTATACATGAAACAAAAATAGTTTTAAAGAAAATATGAGAACACAGGAAACAAATACCCAAACCAAATGAGAGTGTTTACTGCCCTAAGAGGAATATTTTGCTTGAACATGCTCAGTTAGATGGTTAAGCAGTTTGAACATAGAAAGATCATGCTTTTCAGTATGAAAAGAATACCTTTTGATTAATGAAATGGCATATAGTGAAAAACCTGGTTGGTACATTTTAATGAATAAAAGAGTATACTTATGAGAGTGTTTGTGTTAGGAAGAGATAGTGAAGGGGGTGGAGGACCTAAAAAAATAAATATCAAACAGAGCATAACACAGTCTTGAATACATGCCGAGAATGAGAAAGGGAGGGAGAGTGCAAAAGACAGAGAGAGAGAGAGAGAGAGAGAGAGAGAGAGAGAGAGAGAGGAAGAGAGCCAGAGACACAGAGAGAAACAGAGAGAGAGAGAAAGAGAGAGAGAAAGAGAGAGAGGAAGCTTTTTGAAATTCTCCAGCTGGCAGGGTTTAATTTTCCACCATTCTAATTAAAATGCAAATTAAATTTATAATTAGCAACCACAGTATCCGAGAAAACCACCTTCTGCACAGCCCAAACATATGGGGCAGCCAGCGGTGTACAGAGCCAGGCATCCCTAACATGAGGGACCAGTAAGCTAAAATCTTGAGGAGGTGCTAGCAAGCTTTGCCACTGTGGAGAACTTGAATAGTTTTGTAGTTCTCCTTTGGCTCCTCAGTGAAAAGCTCTCAAGGCCATTTTAAACCCCAGTGGCAGCAAAGCAGTCAATGTGATGCTCTTGTCAACATGTGTCACAGGTCAATGCATGGGTCATCTCTGTCTATTGGAAGCACAGGCACTTCTCTTTCATATTTGGTGAAAATAAATTTAGCCATATTTAAACTGTGCTACCAATGAGTGATAAATCTCACTCGTGAAAAATATAAAAAAAAAGTACAGCAGTTTAAAGTTTGATTTTGTGAACATCTTGTTTCTGAGAAAAAAAAGAAGGCTTCACTGTCCATAAAGCAGATGTTATTTAAAAGATTGGGGCATTTGAATGTAATTTTGCAGCATCCAAATTGGGAGAGAAATGTTTGACTCATATGTCGCAGACATATTCTAGAGGTGTTTGGCATTTCACGAAATTGTTCAAAGGTCGGAGAAATTTTAAGAACATATTTCATTACTTAAAAAAAGATTGATTTTGGTCATGCTAGTAACTGGGAATTATGGCACCCTGTACATTATCTTATATATTTTATATAAGTATAAGTATATTTTCTGTATTCATGAAATTATTTGTAACATATCTGTAAACCAGAGAACAAGTTGTGGCTTGGAGTTCGTTCTGTAATTTATTTTTCCCGCCTACTGCCAAACATGACTATGCTCTCACTACTTTGATCTGTATGGGTCAATTTTCTGTAAGGTGAGTGGGCTAGATACTGCATGAATGTTGGCATCAATCTCTTGTCATCTGTCAGAGTCTGAAGAGTAGGGTCAAGGCAGTTACATGTCAAAATGAAAACCACCTCTCCCTTTGCTCTTTTGCTTTTAAGAGTGAGGGCTGATCTGTACAGCCATCTCCAAGCAAACACCAAGTTCTTCTGTTCATTATCGACCTGCTGGACACAGAGGTAAGCAGTGTCATGTATGACCCCCTCAACAGTTGTGTCATTCTGTCACCTGTGAGGGACCCCCTGCTCATGCTGAGAATTAAGCGTCTTGCCTAAAAGCCAGCCTTATCTTGCTAGCCTGTCAGGTCAGCAAACAAGCAGGTCTATAGCTCTGCCTGGACACTTTGATGTGACCACGAGTCATGGGTGATAGTACAAGGTCTTCAGGGTTGCTCAGTGGGTGCTATTCACCAGGACAGAGGCATGTGGAGGCAATGTGTCCAGGACAATGGTGGCTAAACAGAGTGGCAATGGTGATTAAACAATTTAGAGTTCATCTCAGGAAGGGTTAAGAATTCTTTTACTGACTGCTATATGTGATTGAGATACTTCCTGACTCAGGGATTTCTAATGAAGCCAGATTTTGGCCTTGGCTACTCCTTCTCCCTTTCACATCTCGATCTTTACATCCTGGTCAGCTGTTTTAATGTTTCCCTTTGTCCCTCTTAAAAGAATTTACAAAGATTAATGAATGTGACTTCTTAGTATGCATTCGTCCAAAGAGGGGCCCTTAAAAGATCCTTTTCAAGAACCATTGCCACAAATAACAGTGGACCTGACACATTCAGTTAAGTCAAGATGATGTATGGTTTCACCAAGGTGGGAGCCATTGTCAGACAAAAACCTCATTCCCAACACAAACCCCTCACATTGTCTGTGCCCTCTTTTGCTATATTTCTCCTTTAGCTGCAAGGTAGTGCCACCTGTTGCCCCATTAATCATACAAAGAAGATACTCATAAATCATAACATTGCACAATTAATCAAGCTGTCAGCTTCAGGGTCAAGGGTCGGCCTCAGAGTTGCCAAAGGTTGCCTCTGGGGTGTGAAGGGGTCATGATTGCATGGCATCTCTCATTCTTGCAAAGTGTCAAGAGAGGAGCTAGCAGAACAAAGGAGAAATCAAAGCCCTGCTGTGGGGGAGAGAATTCAGGCCCGCTCGATACCCCGAGACGAGAGCAGAATCCGGTTCACAAAGCCAGTCAAATTGACCTGTCACTGCATCAAGGGTTTCCTGCCAGACTGCTACACTATCACGCTCCACCATACCCTTTCAAAATGACAGAGCTTCAGCAACCTACTGGGCTTCGCACTTTGCCCCATTTGCATAATTAGCAAATTGTTGCTCTTCTTTGAAATGACTTTGCTTTTGGTTATTGGAGGAAATAGAGTGAGGTGGAGTGTGCTATAAAAACAACAATAAAAGGACAGCAAGCTTAAAAGTAGCAATTTAAAAACTGACAATATATTATATATGTGACAATGTACAAAATAATATGTGTGTGTTGTTTGTGTGTGGCTTCACTCCTGAGCACACCATAACTTGCACAATTTCACCTCTGGCAACCAAAACCTTTATCTGGCAACCTTGCTGAAGGGGGAAGTACAGGTTTGCAAATGCCACCTTTGGCATGGCTGTCAAAAAATTAGCCTACATCAAAATTTACCATGGCGTGGTAGGGTCCAGCAATTTTTCTGAGGGCTTGTCAGTGCTCAAATTTCATACCTTGCACCTTGTACCTCTCCAAGCATACAATAAATGTCAGAGGCGACAGCTTGCCACTAGCTGATCTCTGCATGTTTCATCTTTTTTTTTTCTTTGAATCATTAAATCCAGCCCGACTCTAATAGGGCTCTTCCATATGTATCACCATTTAGACTTCTTCTTGTATTCACAGATTTTCAATGCAGTAAAAACATTTCATATCCACAAAGTGATCATTTCAGTAAAAACAGTTTCAAGCTTCTTTTAACTGCTCTATACACCTGTGTGGCCCAAAACGGTTTCCACTGCCTATTGCGCTACCTTTATTTTGGTATTTCCCTAGCCTCCTGCACATTCTCCAGGGTAGTCTTTCAATACAATAACCACAATGTCAAATAACTATAGTCAAAGAAACATTTCCACCTTTTATCTACTGAGAATGAGATTGATGCTCCCATGACCAGAATTTAATGCATTAAAGAATATTTGGTCTATATCTACAGTAACTTCATAAAACAGTGTTCAGTTTAATTCAATTCAAAAGCCATCAGGGGATTGTGTGATAAGATTTGAAAAATATTATGTGCTGTTGCATGTAACACACTTGAGAATCTGTATTTGTAAGTTGAGAATCTTCTTTGTGTGTGTGTGTGTGTGTGTGTGTGTGTGTGTGTGTGTGTGTGTGTGTGTGTGTGTGTGTTTTCCTACATACTGCGGCAAAATACATAACAAATATGGCTATCAACTGATTTTGATTGTCATGTCTCTGGAGTATTTACCTGTTATGGATTATCTGAGATCCATACTGATTCTCTGAAAGGTGTGCTGTGGACAATTAATTAGTGAATCAATTCCTGGTCAAAATATGACCCCGACTAGAGATTGTAATACATACATTTTAATGAGAACCGAAGCCTGACAATTTAATCAGGAATGATACCACATGTAACCTAATTGATTAACTCATTGAAGCTCATTCTTCACTTTTGATTTTCTTAGAAAACCACAGTCTTGCATTGTGTCTTGTCTCCCACAAAAAAAATAGGGGAAAGAACATATCTCTTTATTGAGTGACTTGTGTGAATTGCATATATTACCTGCAAGTGCTTGGATTTTAATGTCGTGTACATCAAATGTGAACTCTGAACAGCTCAACACATCAATCATGTTGCACCTTGTAGTTGTCATTGCATTAGCCAGCATGAGTGACATTTAAGTCTTACAAGTGTTGCTGTTGCCCTTTCAGTACCTACTTACCTTCTTTTAACTGTGCATGATTCAGTCAATACTGACACATTGTTTAGAGCTCCAGCACCTGCGATTCATGCTCTGTTCATTGCACAGCTCTACAACTGCAGGAAAATGGATTGTAATTGTAGGTGGTTTATGACAATGCAAGTAAATGGAAAGAAATTATCATTAAGTGAAAATTAAGATTAAAGAATGGAATGTAAGGCAAGAATAGTGAATGTTAAAAGGAGAGCCACTTTAAAATAAATGTTCACTTGTGGACTGTCTTACTAAATAAATAAATGAATTAGTTAATTAATAAGTACATAAGAACCTTTATGTGTATGATTAGCCCACACAAAATATGATTGTTTATTTAACAGTTTGATTAAATGATATAATCAATCACTATCCCAGCTTGTTTATTAATCACTTTATCAAGCAGCTGATGCATTGCTGCCTTTAATAGACTCCATTTATTTTGATTTTCCCTTTGTCTTATCAGCCTGTTCTCCCCCAGTCTGGCTCTGATAAAAAGGAAAGACATTTGTGTGTGTGTGTGTGTGTGTGTGTGTGTGTGTGTGTGTGTGTGTGTGTGTGTGTGTGTGTGTGTGTCAGTTGTGGAGTGGGGGACTTGTCCAGGGATAGTGCAGCTTTTGCAGCTAAACAACACATCCCACTTCCCTTAACTCTATTGCCATCACTGCACAACCAAGTTAACCAATTTATTAGAAAGAGTGAGTGCATTGGGAGATGGCTGGCCGTACCACACAGCTCAGCTCTGATAAACACAGAGCTCATTCGTTTGCCTTCTCACCTGACGTGGTGCTGATATATGATCTTAATAAGATTAATATCCTCTTGTCTTCCTCCCATCCCCTTTCCTATACAGTGTCCCTAATGTTTCTCCTGGCCGATCACTCTTTCTGTTATTCTAAGCATTCAAAAAAGGGGAAAGCTTCAGCAGTTTGATTTCTTTTAAATATTTACATGTACATTAAGATTGTGCAAGCATGGATTCAGTGAGTCAGTTTGGTGTGCACATATATTAGTTGACAAATATATAGACTGTATTTAGGATTTCAATTGAAAATTAGTACTTAATAAATATCCCAAGCTCAGCATAATTTGAACCAGAGAATACTCATTAATTGTCATATAGGGCCTCTTCTTTGCTGTGTCAAGAAAATAAACTTAATTTTGACTGCTCGGTTCCCTGTTTAGAGACAAACACAAACATCAACATAATTTGCTCATGAAAAAGTGTCCTTCAAAGTTGTGTTTGTGTGTTTGCATTTTTTTTAAATACCGATTTATTTCGTTAGTTAATTTAGACATAACAGTCTAAATTTTTCTTGGAGTACTCCTTGAACTTGCAACAACTTTATTGTCATTGCATTGTACAGGTACACAGCAACGAAATGCAGTTTGGCATCTACCAGAAGTGCAAAATGTAGATGCCAAACTGCATTTCGTTGCTGTGTACCTGTACAATGCAATGACAATAAAGTTGTATCTATCTATACTAAATAAAGGGATGGATAGTTTGCTAGTTATGGGTACCCCTGACCAGAACATGGCAAGAGAGGCCTTCAGAGGCCCCCTGGTCAGACTCTGCAGTATGTATGGCCATCTTCCCCCATTCCCCCACTCTCCTACTTACTATTACTTCTCTAGACCCATCCATAGCTACCCTGTCTGGCTCTTTCCTCTCTCCTCAATTCTTGTTGTGTGGTAAAAAAAAAAAAGCAAAAAAGCTATTGTCTGCATCATCTGAGCCTTCGTGTGCTCTCCTCAGACAGAGGTGGACAAAAAAGTGGAGAAATAAAAAAAGCAGAGAACACAGGTTGAGTAGCTGAATAGAAAATTGCATTTAAGTGGCCTCCTCCAGAACATCACCAAGAGCCGTTGGGATGGCTTAGACTGCAGAGTCTGACCAGGGGGTCGGGGTTGGGGGTTTGGTAAAGGGGGATAGTGGCAAACCTGAAAGCTGCCATACATTTGCAGCACTCTATTTCTTTCTTTCTCTCTCAGAAAAAAAACAACCGTTTCACACCTGAAGCCTTTCACGCATGGGCCTCTGAAGGTCCCCCTTCAAGACATTTAATTGGCTATTGCCTCGTCAAGTCCCATTATAGGGAGGCGACACGCAGCCAAGTATGCCAAATGAAAAGGGTCCTTCTCCCAGATGGGCCCCGATGGCATTAAAAAGTGCCAGATCACTTCTTGCTGTTGACTGACAGAGATAAAGGTTCAGTTTGCATTTAAACACAACATATTCCAAATAAATTGTGGAACATGCTGAACAAGTTGATGATTGATGATTAATTGATAATTAGATTGAAAAGTTTTCCAAGTGTTTGTTAGAATGATTGTAAATTTATTTAATTCATCAGTCACAGTAGAATTGTGAAAAGACCTTGCACTAGTGGCTAATTTATTTGACTATTCACTGTAATCCAATACTATGTAAAAACAAAAATATTTGTAAAGATGTTGATTTTAACAGAAGTTTCTTTAAATGATCCTCAACAAAAAAAATAAATCTGTCTTTTATCCACAGAAAATTAAATGTGCAATAGAAGTTCTCCAAGATTGGTCAGGCCTTCTTACCTCTCTGATATGATTTCTTTTTTCTCACTCTTCTACCATCTGCCATTCTCCCATATTTGCCTGGGGCATCCAGGCCCTTCGATGGCCCTGGTTGTGGAACGGAGGGTACCATGGAGGAGGGGGTGTTGGGAATTGGGGGAGCATTACTGAATCTGCAGACGGACTTTTTGATTGGGGACCAACAAATGTAGGTGCTAACTTTATGGAAATCTTTTTAGGTAGAGAGGTTGTTGGTGAGGTATTGTAAAGATTAATGCCCCAAAGCTGCTAATGACATGAAGCCAGATTGTATTTGTTAAAAGTAGTTCTTTAAATCTCTAAAAAGAGCAAAGCAAAGCTGTTCTGAATTATTAAACAAACGTTATATATTCAGATGCATGCATAACTTGAATGTGCATTTTCCTTGTAATAGAAATTAAATATCTGTGCTTTTTTAAGAAAGCAGAATTTGATTATGTGTCAACCAACCATTCATTTTGGTCGAGAAAATTGTTTGTAGTTGCCTTGCAACTATGATCACAATAGACTTGCTTAAAAAAATGTATGTTAAGAATAGCTGACATTTTTCAGAAAAAATGACTATTATAGAACATTACAGAATGCAATATTATTAAGATTTCCTCCAATATCACACATTTAAATGAAAATAAAACATACAATATTGTTACAAGAGTTGAGTTTTAAAATATATTTTCTCCCAAAATATATCTAAAATTCAACAATAACTGGAGTCATAAATAAGAATAATCAATGATACAATTACATCAGTTATTGTATTTTAAATGTGGACTAAAAATTTCAATTCCAGAGCATGGATATTTACTGTAAGGTAAAAGAGTATTAAATCTCTTTATATGAAATAAACCCTTCATATAAATTTGAATTTTTTCACAATCACAATCAAAATCACAATCTAATATAAAAACCTGCTTTATCACATGTCAGTAAAACAGATTATGTAGCTGTTTCTCCTGTTGTTGTTGTTGCTGTTGCTGTTGTTGTTAGAAAGCATGATGAGTACTGGATCCCAGAAAAGAAGAAGAATTTACTTAAAAGATTTGTCATTAAAGAGCACAGACTGTAATTCAGGGTAATGCTATTTTCCAACTATCAGTGTACTATAATCCTATACCCCCCAAATTTCATCCAACGCCTCATCTCCCTAAATAAATCAGGGATATAAAACACCACCCATCTAATTATTCCTTCTATGTTTCCCCCACCTGCCAGTCACACTTTTTAGGGACTAAAGCTTAAAACAAGTTAGCTCACAAATTATCTGCTATATTTATATTAACACCTCAGCTGGTTGCACAGACGGCCCCCTGAAGGAAGGCAATCCATTAGGGTAGTCACCATGCTGAATAGGCATGCTCTGAATGGCCTAGCTTTAAACAGAAGATCATAAAAAATGATTTGCCTTCAAATATGTATTCAATCTGTATAGAGGAATATATATATATATATATATATATATATATATATATATATATATATATATATATATATATATATCTGACAGCTATGTCATGTGACTTTTCTATGGTCTTTTCAGCATGCCTCCCCATTCAATTTTGTTCTCTGCAGTATGACAGTTTGGCGGATATTACAAGGTGCACTGGGGTCTATAACACAGATCTAATCGCAAGGCAAGGCACCACAGCAGTCCCAGGCAGATGACTTGCACGGCATCAGTCTTTGACATAGAGCAACATGATATCAAACACAGAATACAAGTGTGTGTGTGTGTGTGTGTGTGTGTGTGTGTGTGTGTGTGTGTGTGTGTGTGTGTGTTTGTTCAATGTCTCAGTGGCACTTCCTGAGCCCTCATGCTTCTGAGAGGGCAGAACAGAGTTGAGCTGAACTGGGAGCTGAACTGGTGACAAGAGGGCTGTTGCTTTGCGCTCCCAAGTAAGATATTTAAAGCGTGCTACTTAACCTGACTGCCTTCTATAAGAACTTGGCTGAACAAATACACACCATGCAAAATGTCAGTTTTCTGTTTGACAGTGGCCGTTTGTGGTTTTCTGAACATAATCCAGCAGTCATAAATCTGTCATAAACCTGTTTGAATCCTAGTATAACATACTTAGGAAGGCATTTGTATTTCCTGAAGAATGATTACAGTGTTGAGAATAGGACATAAGTGTAAGGTGTAAGAAAAGGCCACTAGGGCAAGGCAGGAGCATGTGCATGTTTGTCCGGTTACTCTTTGTCCTAGGTTCTGACCAGGAGCAAAGAAGGAAAAAAGATCAATAAAGCAGCAAGACAGCCAGTCTCAGTGGGTTTCACTTCAGATTACACACCACACAAACTGAGGGAAGCAGGAGCAAGAACAATAACAACAGTTTTGGATTAAATTCTCACATTTATGTCAGAATCCCAATTCATTAACATAGTGTAAATGTGGAAAATTACCCTACCTGTAGAATAAATCAACCAGTTCTCTGAACCACTGGCAGTAAAAGATTGCAGCATAACAATTAACAGAGAGTGAGGAGAGTGTGTGGGGGGTGGAGGCTTAAGTGATCTGGCAGGCAGCATGATGCCCTCCCTGTCAGAATCGATCAATCCCTGCTGAAATTAAGAGACAGTAAGTAAACTGCACTTAATGCACTGTTTTTATCCACACACCCCTTGATCTAGTTGAGTGTTGGTGAGGGTGAAAGCTGTCTGTGAAAAGGGGACATGAGGCCAACCACAAATGCAAAAATACTGAGCTTGGTCCCTAACCTGCTTGCCACTATGAGACACCACACTGCACTGAAAGACAGCAGGCTAGTACAGGGTGAAATGAGCCTATGTCTGAACTGGCCAGTGTGTATTCATATTCATAGCTTTGCAACAGTGATCACGAGTCATCCCACATCTCTCCAGGAGTAGTAATCTTCTGTCCATATATATACATACTAAATTATACATTTTCTTGTCTTTAACATACAATTTCTGTGCCAGAAAAAAATCTGCTTACATCATTTGGCTAAGCTTACTGAAACTAATTACCAGATGTTGTGTTCTTTTTTTTTCTGCGAATGAGTGTGTGTGTGTGTGTGTGTGTGTGTGTGTGTGTGTGTGTGTGTGTGTGTGTGTGTCCATCATCTATCCCTTATTAGTGCCTCTCCTTCTCTCCTTCTTTTTGATACTTCCATACCATAAAATAAAGTCATTTGTAAACACCAAGGTTTGAAAAAGACAGTGAAAAATACATTTCTAGACAGCTACCATTTGCCATTCTCCTGCCGATTGCTTTCTTTTCTGTAAAATGCCGTCATGAGGGATTTAATAATCTGAAGTGAGAAAAGAAAAATACCTGAGAAGAAAAGCAGCACGGACAGGGGCAATTGGGGTCCGCATGTCGCATTTTCACGTAGTAGCGATTTGAATTGTCTTGTTTAAATTACATTATTAACCATTAACACATTATAAATCATAATCCCGATCGTTTGTTTATTTGAACCCTTTGCATCTCTAAAAGATCATATAGTGTTTAACACGTGACAGAATAAAGCCGATCGGTGATGGTGGGGTTGCTAACGACTTTTCAGATTAGATGAACACTTCATAAAGTTCATCAATGATCTGAATGCTTTTTTAAACAGTACATTATGAACTCTCTCTCTCTCTCTCTCTCTCTCTCTCTCTCTCTCTATATATATATATATATATATATATATATATATATATATATATATATATATATATTATAATAATATACATTATAATATATATAATATAATAAATTCATTACATTATTTTAATAATAAAATGTATAAATAATTCACCAGGATGTCCTGGTGTTTGTTTGTTCGTGTGTGTGGAGGTGTAGAATGTGAACTGCACCCGAACAAAATGAACACTAAAAAATGCAAGACTAAAATGATGATGATAACTGACGTTAAATCGATTTATTGTAATTGCCATCACTTCTGTGACTTTCATCACCGTACAAACATTATTATAAATAATGTTTCATGGCACTAAGACAAAATGCACGTATAATTAATTCTACTACGTAAACGCAGTTTTATTCAAGACAGCCCTCCCAATATCCATAACTTCGATAACAGATTCAAATAATGTCATTTTGTTGTTGTTGCTCTTATAGCAGCAACGACAGCAACAACGACGACGACTACAACAACAATAATAATAATAATAATAATAATAATAATAATAATAATAATAATAATAATAGCTGCTAATTGTTACTGCTGTATTACCTGAATAAACCTGTTCTCATTCTACACAAACAATATTTACACGGTTTTTACACACGCATTTAATTCGATTTATTTATAATAATATTTTTTCTTTCATTATATTTGATTGCGTTTCTTTCAATTCTAATTTTCTTGCAGTTGTGTTGTTTTCTTGCGGTGTTCTTTTTGGCGTATAGTATTCAGGTCTGTGCTCTGCTGTAGCAGAATGTGCACATTCAACAATCAACGGTGTTACACAAATGTTCTTTTACTTTTACACTCCATAAAAGAATAAGTACATAGAATACACGCGCGCGCGTGGTGTGTGTGTGTGTGTGTGTGTGCGTGCGTGCGTGCGTGTCCTCTCTATCTTATCGTGGTCCGGACAGCGTCAGTGATTCATAGCAGTCATTTGAGCGATAATCCACTCTTTGGCTAACCGATGCTGGGCGACACGCGGCCTCCTCCGTTATCTGTAAATCCGAGTAAAAACCACGGACAAATATTCGATGGTGGTGATTGATAAATTGACAGGTTAATTTTCGGGCGGATAATAAAAGTAACAACCAGCAAACGAACTGAGAAGTAAAGACCCCGTTGCTGCTCTACTTTGAGCGCAGTGCCATCTATCTATGACTCTCAGTACAGCAGGTTCTGATAATACTGCTGAGCGAGCCGACAAATTCAACTGGACCATGTCTCTCTGTAGAACACTCTGTCTGTCTCTCTGCCAAAACGATTCTGTCTTTGTCTTTCTGTCCACATTCTATCTTTCTCCATGTCCACATTCTTTGGTCTAGTCTCTTTATCTCTATGCTCATGCACTCCCTGTATTTCTGCTCGACCACTGTCCATCTGTCTGTCTGCACTCTGTAAGTCTCACTGTTCACACTCTTTCTCTCTGTCGGCATTCTGTTTGTCTCTCTGTCCCCATTCTGTCTGTCTTGACAGACACTTTTTTTCCACTTACTATGGCTCTGTGCACACACTATTTCTCACACTTTTTCTCTTTGATCGCACTCTGCCTGTCTGTTTGCTCAAATTCTCTCTTTTCTTTCTGTCCACAGTGTCTCTGTATATCTGTACACACTTTCAGTCCTAAAGTACACATTATCAGTCTCTCTGTATTGCAAAGCAGTTTTTCTAAATAAACCGGTAACATATTATTATTATTATTATTATTATTATTATTATTATTATTATTGATTGTGATCATGTTGGTCTTTTACCACAAAGCTGGAGGCAAAAGCTGGAGGTAAAAGTTTCACTTGAACTTAGAAACCCAACCCTGTTCCAGCATGACAATGACCCTGTGCAAAAAACAAGCTACATGGTTTACATGCTTTAGAGAGGAAGATCTTGAGTGGCCTGAAAATTTGATCTCAACCCTATTGTACACCTTTGGGATGAACTGGAACACTGAATGCACCCTCAGCCTCCTCACCCTACATCAATACCTGACCTTCCTACACCCTTGTGGCCGATGAACACAAATGTCCACAAGCACACAAAATCTAGTGGAACATCTTCTCAGAAGAGTGGAGGGAAACAAATTGAGAAAATGTGGAATGTAATGCTCAAAAATCACATACCATACTTATGAGCAGGTGGCCGCAAGCTTTTGGAAGTCTAGTTTGTGTATTGTGCAAAATATTGACATACCAAAAAGAATGAAACATAATCTAGAATAAAAAAAATGCATTAGCACCAACAATTGCCTTTTACATTAATTAGTCTTTTTTGTGATTTATTTAAATCTTACCACCTTACACTTGATCAAATTCAGTATTTTTATCTTTGTGGTATGGGTACTACTCAGATATGAACCTTTCCTTGTATATATTAAACACAGCAATAGTTTAGTTTCTACTCCTGTGTCAAATTTCTATTGAGCTTGTCAGAATATAGTGCTGACTGTGTTTTTTTAATGAACATGTCTAATCATCCATTAGATATTCATTAAGGCTGTATAACTCAGTGACATACTTTACCACTTGTAAAGTGTACACAAAAAATCCCACTATTCGTTTAGCAAGTTTTTGTTGATAATATTATTTTTGTTTCTAGGGTTATATATATTTACATATTAAGTATAATTGTGTAAAACATAGACTATTGAATAAATGGCATTATTATTATGAGAAACAAAAATAAATGAATATTCTTATATTCCAATAATGCCTTTGGATTAGAATTACATATCATTTTCTGAAGTACTAGACTTCTAGTATTTCACAAACTTCTAAACTAATTCTAGGGTGCTTCAAGCATTAGTTTGTCCAAACTGTGTTTCAGGAATTTAGGATTAAGTGAGAGGGGACAGAAAAAAAAAACTAAAAGCTGCATTCTATTTAAGATAGTCCTTAATTTGTGTCCTATTTCCATACAGATAAGGGTGGAAATTAATATATTTGTAAAGCACATTTGCTGGGTTATTACACAGACTGCTTGTTTATCCTGTTATTGTTATGAAAGAAAAAAAAAAAAAATATATATATATATATATATATATATATATATATATATATATATATATATATATATATATATATATTTATCATTGACATTTATCACTGAACTTTTCAAGTTCTGGCATGTTTTTTTTGTAAGTACAATAATGTCATGGACATTCTATGTTCATTAATGTATGTAGACACAGAGGCCCAACATTCCATTAATCAGGTTTTTGAAAGTCATGGAGTTCTTATGAAATGTCTAAAATTCCAGTCTAAAGCAGGAACGGGTGAGATTATGTGTTAATATCAATCACCTTTTCTTCATCTTTCGGTCTAAACAAGGTAGAAAAAAGCTAACATAACCACATGACAGAGCTGTAAATGTAGGCTAGAGAGCACAGAATGTCAGAGTAGTACCATAAAGTCACAAAAAGATGATGACCCACTTCATCCGATCATGGTTTTAAACTAAATCTCTCCCATCAGCCAAGCCCCCATTGAGTGCTGCATATCAGCCTCTGATTATTCATCAGTTCCTTAATGAAAGATTCTGGTGGAACTTCAAAGTATCCACAAGTCTCCACCAGTGAGCCAGTTATTTCAAGAGACATCCAAAATCAAGTGCAAAAAATTCATAATTTAGGAAATAGCAAAGCAAAGTGCTTGAATGCATTATTACATTTTGCTTGATGCTTCACTATACTGAGTGAGCCATCCATTCTCCATCTTATATATAATCATAAGCAGGAAACCACCATCCTGGTGATGCACATGATCTATTAAGACAGCTGTTTAAAATATCTCTTATTTTTCAATGTAATCATGTTATTATTATACAAGTGTGTTTCATTTTTATGGAGATGATTCACTAGTTTCGTTTCTTTTTGTCTATACAAAATAGGAATTTCATGAGAAGTTCTTTGAAGTCCGACCATGACAGACACACATGCACAAAAAAAGAACAAAACAGCATAATCTCTCAAGCTGTGTAGTGGAGTAACATGTAAATCTGCTGGAGGCCATTCTTTCTCTGCTAAGGAGCAGCTTGGTATCACCTGGGGAGGGGATGTTCTAAGCTTTTCTCGTACACATGAGCTTCTACCCCCCTACCTGTGATAGACAGACAGCCTAACAACAGTAGCTATTGATGCCATGCTGTTGAAGAAAGGGTTGAAGAGGACATGTCTTTGAGAATCCAGCTTGTCTTGGCCTATAAAAGACCTAGCAGCTTGATCCCATGTCACACAAATGGACAGAGCTCATCTCTCCCCCATGATTTTGTCTTTGAGTGCTAAATGGTTAATTGTTGTTGAAAAGAGAGGGATTTTAAGTAAATGGTTAGGCAGAAGAATATAGGCCAAGGGAGGGGCCTCTTTATGAAAGTGTCTTTATGAAAGTGTCAAGCTAAAAACTAAAGCACATAAAAGCTAAAGAAAAAACTAAATCAATGGAGAATAATAAAATTAGTGATGAGGGGAGAAAGGAGGAGAAAAAAGAGACAGAGGCAGTAGAAAAATTGTGTGCAAGCTATAAATGCCTACATTTTATTGTCATAGAGATTTCTGTCATTACTACAAAATTATTAATTCCTGCTTTGATTAGTCCATCCTTTGATAGGTCGTTGTCCCCACCCCCACCCCCCATTATGGCTGGGGTGGTCTGGCCCGTCAAGATGCTGCTGCTCTCATGGGTACTGCCTTAGCCCCATCCCTGCACCCAGCCGTCCTAAGATTACTGGAGCGGAGCTGACGTCTCTATCATCCTGCACCACCGGCATGCCCTTCTCCTAACAAACACACACCCATGCCCTCCCTTCACCACACACACATTTTCACACACACACACACACACACACACACACACACACACACACACACACACACACACATACACACACATAAAGACCTGCCAGCTGATGGCTTCATCAGTTCACACCGTAAATTCTGTAAAGTCCTTTTTTTTACTTTCACCTCACCCTGCTATCATGTATTCCCATCCATGGCCCCTTCGAAACACGGACCACCCCATCACACACACATGCATGTAGTCCTAAATATGGACACTTTGAAGCAGACCATTTCACCTTCTGCTATTGTTCTGCCTTTCTCCCTTAGACTCACAGCCTGCTCTATGCCTCTGCCTGCCACATCAAAGGAAAGGCAGAGGTCACAGGTAGCCACAGGCATGGAATATGAATGTAGCTGGCAAGTGTGGCAGTCTGGGAAATCAATCCACTAAAGATAGCAGCATCTACCTCATGAACCTATCATCGTCCTCCTTCATGTGCAGCTGAATAACCTCCAAGATGGCTTGGAATCAGTATGCATGAGATTAGAATTTAGAGGGAGTCTACATTGTCTACTTTATGCTCATGTGTTTTGATACATTTCACATTATTAACAGTAATGTGAGGAATCTATCTATCTATCTATCTATCTATCTATCTATCTATCTATCTATCTATCTCTCTCTCTCTCTCTCTCTCTCTCTCTCTCTCTCTCTCTCTCTCTCTCTCTCTCTCTATATATATATATATATATATATATATATATATATATATATATATATATATATATATATATATATATATATATATATTCTTAATTACATTGCAGTCAATATCTACATATTTAATGTGTGCCATCACTGCAGATCAATGTTGGTGTACTTTGCACAAAAGGACTAGACAAAACATATAACATCCAGTAGTTAAAATTCATTAAAACACCATAGATTGTAGATATATAAATAATTTAAATCTCACAACTATCTCAAAAAGATAAGTCATAGATATTCTGAATCCACATTTGATTTGTGTATCAAATGCCATTTATACACTTACCATCAAAACACTACATGAAAAATACATAAACAGCCTTTGAGGCCCATTGCTGAACTCACTGTCAGCCAAGTTGAGTTGAGATTTCGGCTTCCGGTTCATATCATGAATCCTTTTGATTTAAACATCTGTGAAATGCATATGTATCTTTTACCACTGGATTGTCTTCTGGAGAAACCTTCAATAATGCTCCTAGGGATGAATTTTCTGTTCTGGCACATATTTATACATCTTAGTACACTGCTTACAAGATAAAGGCAGGAGATGAGGTGAGGCAGGGAAATACATTACACAAAGTCAATGATAAACTAAAATATGGCTTACAGCCAGACAGTCTTATTTTGAGTGGGTGCTTGAACATGATGATTCATGATATAGGGGTTATTGGCTTCATCATTATTGGTGTTGCATCAGATAAACATGCTCCCGGATATCAGCATCTGTATTAATGCTGGTTGCACCTGATTGACACTGAGGTTTGGGGAATGTGACAATGTTAACTCTCTGGTTGCTGACAATGTGTCTTGATACAAACTTAATAAGACTGGATCTTGAAAACATAAGTAGTAAATGCACATGTGTAATGTTCATCATGTCTTTAGAATCATCATTTAAATTGGATAAGAATGCTGATAAGTAACCATATTTATGATCCTGTTGTGTCCAGTTTCATTGACTTGCTCTCCCTTACACTCCCTTTGCTACTTCTACTAAGTGCATAATGTGGACAAAAATATTGCTAAGGATATTATAAAAAAAAAAAAAAAAATACTGCTAAGGATATTATAATATATATATATATATATATATATATATATATATATATATATATATATATATATATATATATATATATTGATAACTTTTATGTGTCTTATTACATTAGTGATAAGTATAGATCTTTAGGCAGTTAGCATTCAGTAGAACCATGCTATAAAAAATGACTTCTTCAACTCTCCTAGGTATGCCTACCACACAATGCATTCTCACCAAGCTCTAGAAAACCACAATATAAAAAGCTGTGCATTCAGCACATTGGTAATGCACTTAAAGCATGCCACAAGCAGTGTAGCCCAGTAGTGCAGTGGCCAGGATATGGGTTTTTCCACGCTTTCACAAAGTGGACGGTTAGTTGTTCCAGTCAGAAATGGAGCCACCCTGTCTAGAGACAAGATAGAGCTTTTTTTCTTTTAATGTGGAGCAAACAGTAAAGGCATTTTTGAAAATTAAATATTCAAATATTCATTATAGAGCCCGTTTGCCCTAGACAAGATGGGGAATGAGCAACATTCACCAGTTAAAGTATCTTAAAGGTGAAAAAGTGGGGGAATAGAACTAGATAAACCAGGAAACTGTCTTTACAGGTTTAAATAATAATAATAATAATAAGAAGAAGAAGAAGAAGAAGAAGAAGAAGAAGAAGAAGTATTATTACTGTTATTGCTTGTATAATAATAATAATAATAATAATAATAATAATAATAATAATAATTATTATTATTATTACTATTATTATTATTATTATTATTATTATTATTATTATTATTAGTAGTAGTAGTAGTAGTAGTAGTAGTTGTAGTAGTATAATTGTTTGTGTGTGTGTGTGTGTGTGTGTGTGTGTGTGTGTGTGTGTGTGTGTGTGTGTGTGTGTGTGTGTGTTTGTGTGTTTGTGTGTTGTGTGCTTGTGTATGTGTGTGTTGTGGGCTTGGTTGGATGACATTAACCCCATTAACCTATCATTTTCCCATTTTCCCTTTTGGTTTCTTACTCTTTGGAAAATCTAACCCCCTAGCCACAACACCAGCTGTGTCAATTCATATTCACAGTTAAAAATACGTAATGGGTAGTTTTGTGCATCATGTATGTTATTGTGCTGATAATAAATCATTGCAGAAAAAAGGAAACGAAAATAAATGTGTACCTAAAGTAACAGTGCTTGAACTACTTTAATGATTATTGTTAATCCTCATTCATGTTGTTCTTGTTATTACTACAAAAGACCTGGACAGTGAGAGCATATGTGGTCTTGCTTCTGCCAGTCACCAAGCAGCCAAGACTCAATAAGACTAGACCTCTAAGAGCTCCTTGGTTGCCTGATGGCAGGGCAAAGCCAGAGTGGTGTGCTCTTCCCCCTTAATGCCCCTACTCCATTGATCTTTCCCGTAACTGCGGCCCTCCACACAAACCCTCATGATTCCCCCCTCACACACACTTCAAAGGTACATATTTACTCTTGGAAATTTAGAGAAAGTGCAGCTGTGGATGCACCGGACAACCTCAATCAATAATGGGACTGGTCCTTCTGACCCCCCCCAATCCTTTTTCCCCACTGTCTAATAAAGTGCTTCTTAGGGCCCCATGGTCTTCCCTGCTAGTCTTTTGAGGTTGGCTCCAAGCAGCACTTACAGGTTCCCTCTCGACTCCCCCTAATATCAATTCTTGTTAACAGAGATTTTTTTTTTTTTACCTTCAAACTTTTCTGCATCTCTGTTTAGTTGCACATTAGTGAATAAGGCTAGCAATTTATTGTATATTACATAACCTTTGCTGCTGTACACCATATTTATTCTGGCAGATATTTTGGTTAATTACATGGGTTATTTTTAGTCAGCTTAGTAAATAAATTATTAAAGAGGTATGCAAATATAGAAAACATTCGAAATGCAGTATATTGTGGAGTATATATATATTGTATTATATATATTTGTATTAATTGTTGAGGATTGTTCATTTAAAATATTACTAAACCTAAAATAATATTCCTTTGATAATTGCTAGCATTTTAAACCTCTGTTGTCTCCATCTTTAAAACTGCCGCAAATGTGTTTAGTTGTCCTTGAAAAATCTTTTAAATGAATATTATGCCATACTTGGAGGATCTCCGGTCCTCTTGTCTTAGACAAAGTTTCCTGCTGAGAAACCGATTATCATAATTGTCTTATCCACTTCTAGAACACAAATGTGTATTAAGATGAAGGCTTAGGATAGGCATTCTGCAGTTGCAGAATCAAGGCAATCACAATCTTTTGTAATTATGTGCAAAGATATACTAATTACTGATGATTAAAGCTACTGCCTGCTGCTTTCTTCACCTGTCTGCATCAATTACATAAAAAACATATATGTCAGTTGAGTTTTTGTCGATCATTTCACTAAAATGTGAATCTTATAAAGCCGCACAGTGGGAGATTCCTTTTGGGGCAGTGAGAATACAATTTGTGTTCTCACACAAGTTATGTTAACTTTAGTCATTTCTTTAACGAAGAAAGCATTTGTTTTTCTTAATGCTTACCTTAAAAATACTTGTAATTTTTGAGCTGGTAAATTGTATGGTATTCTTTTCAAACATTTGTGTTTTCAGCTATATGTAAAGATCTTATGTTAACCATACATATGTAGATTAGCTAAGCATTAATGGAAAAGACAAAGAGTAAACTACTTAATCAATCTGAAACATTCAGTAAGCACTATGTTAAACGTAGAGAAACCAAATCCCAAACCCATGAAGTCCCATAGTAACAATTATAGATATAATCCATTATTCTGTATTTTACATAACGTATTTACATTATTATTTCTATATACCTTCAGGTGATATTGTTAATTATCTAATTGTTTAATTCATTGGATTTGTAGGTTTGTACATATTAGTTGGTGTATTCACCAGCACTACTTATAAAGCTTTTCCATGTGGATTTCAAACATAAGGAATCTTGCTTTTTAATAGGAATTCCATCCATTCCATGTGCATTGGGGGGGACAGCTGCCTCTGCTGCAATTGTTTGTGTTCTCAGATATTGCCACATCTGTGACAGACAGCATTGAAAACACAGCCTTGCTTCACTATCATTAATCCTGACTGTTTACTCTGTCTACTCTCTCACTCTCTCTTTTTTCTTGCTTCTCCCCCCACGGCTTGCTAACTCGCTGACAGCCGTTTGTTAATAGGTATCAGTTTGCAGAGAGTGCAGCTGGAGGGACATGCTGTAATCATCTTTATCTTAGGGCCCTGTTGGCAGCACACCTCTCTCACTCTCGTTACGCTGGTGCACACTTGCTATTGAGTGGCTGTCAGGCAGAAAGGGTGTGTGGGATATGGGAGAAAACATTCCTTTTTCTCCAAAAGTAGCCACAGAGAAAACCTTTAATGGCATTTAGCTACCTGCATTGTCACTGCTCAGGCACTACACTTATTTAAAAAAGGAGACCACCAGTGCTGTTAGACAAATCCAATCACTCCTCCAAAGGTTTATTTAACAGTGTATGTGTGTGTGTGTGTGGTTTGAGTGGAATTGCTTGCTAATGTCTGTAAAACTCTAGTGAAAGTGGAAATCAAATACTATACAAGATAACATTCTAGCAAACACAAATACAACAAAAACACATATTAGAACAACCATTTGGTTCAGCTTGCGTTGACCCGGACTGCTGAAATTCTCACATAAAAATATTGCCTTTTCATCTACCAGCATAGACTGTCAAGCTACATACTGTAACTAGCATATCTAGTAGCAACAAAGAAACAAATTTAGCTGTGACAAATTCCTACTTAAAATTTTTTTTTGTTTATTTGCTGTGAAAATATTACAGAAATGTAATAGAAAGTACATACATAAACTTATACAAGATTTGAGCCTGTTGTACAGTAAGTCATTAATCTGCCTCAACTGAAGCCACTATTTTAATCATTCACACTTAAGTGGTGGTGATGTATGTGCTGCTGAATAGCTATTGGATTAGGCTAAACACAGGCAAGGATTAGCAGCTGGTGCCCAGAGGGGATACAGAGGTCCCTGTGATGCTCCACTAGTTTACTTTGTGGTCAGCTCTGGGTTAACATTGACTATGTCTTGCTAAAACTGCTGAGGTAGTGATTGTCCCTGAAAATAACAGGTGAATGGTGACTTTGAAGTGAACAAAGGACATTTATTATTATTCTGAACATTTTTTGTCTACTTCATTAAAGTGGAGTAGTGGATCTCAAAACACAGTGATATACATTGGCTCCAAACATGCTTTAATGTATTTATTATGAAAGGGAAGAACTTTAAGTTTAAATGTTTATTAGCAAAAAGTTATAATCTCTCATTCACTGCAGAGTAATATTGTTTAGTGTTTTGTTAAAAAAACTAGCTTTACTGCATAGTTGGGAAATGATTGGAGAAGTCACTCTTTGCTAAGAGGTCTGAGTATTTTCGCTTTTTTTCTGTGCTCTATATTTCTCTTTGATGCACATGCCACTCCCCAAGATGCTGCACTTCTCCTTTTTTTCCATTGATAGTTATTCTGCATTAATGCAGGTTTGTCTACAGGTTCAACAAGCATGGCCCATGCAGTTCATGTTGTGTCATCTGGCAGCAAAACTAATTACCAATCAAACTCTCAAGTTGCAACAAGAGGTTATCCATATAAAAACTGCATATGAAAGAAAGATGAAACATATATGGATTGAGAATTGGCTCCTACTCAATATGTTACAAGCTCTTGTAACCCAGACCTCATGATCTTTTGAGGGATACCCTCAAGTTCACAGCAACAAATGCACTCAGTCACTTTGGGAGAAGCCATGTCTCTCTGTAGGCCAATTACTGGTTTTTAAAAGCCTGGGGCGTTCTGCAAACTTTGACACTTGGATATAAAGACCAAACTGAGAGAGAAACAGAGCAGCTATTAAAATCTTTATAATTCCACAAATCGCAAGTGAGTCGTTTTGCCCCAGAGCTTGTTGGGATATATCCTTACTGCTATTGCAAGGGTCAAAAGGCCATAACAACGGAGGGAGAAAATTTTATTTTTGCAGCTCAGACTGAAAGGAAGCACTGGTCTTTTATACATATTTTATATGTTTGGGGTTTCTGAAAATCCTGAAGATCTCCCTTTTTTGTTATAATTGCCTGAATGTTTGAGCAAAAGTCTAGGCCTTCTAATGGAGGAAGGGGTCTTTATCAGGGCTTGTGAATGGTTCTGCCCTGTGTTATTATGCATAAAAAGTTCTAAAAATGTTAAATCTTTTTATTCAGCTTGTCCTATTTACCATAAATGTCCTTTCATTGTCAATTTATATCTGATACAGAAAAAACTTTTGTTGTTTTCATTAAGCTTGGAAGGATGTACATCTATGCTATGCCACTGAGTAGTTTAAATTTCATCAGCTAAATGTTTTAATTTTCAAATGTCCAATGATACATGTGTAAATTAATTAGGCACTCACATGATGATGTTAGATTACTTATCTCAACAAAGTGAAAGCCCAAAGTACCTGAGAGGGTCATGTAATTATGTGTAAAATCACTCCAATTAAACATTGCAGTGTTAACTTTTGGAGTGCACACACTCAGCTTTCAACTCTGCATAATATAATTATGATCCATAAAAAAAGAAAAAGCCTAAAATGTGAAACAAGCAGTGGGAGAGGATGTGCTCATCTTTTTTCCAACGCTTTTGAGTTAAGAATTGTACTTTAACCCTAGATGCTTCCCTACTAGATTGCTGATAGGTACTCTGTTAGCTGAGGAGGTTCTTATCTTCTGGTTGCTAATTACCAGATCTGATGGTGCTGTTGGACCACATGGGTCATTTAAAAGCTGTTCCACCCAAAATCAGAATATCAGGAGGGTGAAAATTTATGAAATAGGTGAATTGCCATTGGGATCATAGAGACTGATGTTCGTGTAAGGAAAACACATATGGGTCTCCCAATCAATAATTTTCCAATATCCATGACTCCAAGATTTTGGACTTGAGCTAGGAACTATTTTCTGAATCTTTTACTGTCAAATTTGAAAGTGCTTTTAACTATTGATGTAAAATTGAACAAGCTTTATGTTTAACTTGTAATGAGAGATAGTCCTCAAGGCCCTCAAGGCCACTGGGTGGGCAGTTTGAACCACAACCTTAATCTATTTCCTCATGATCTATTAATTATTACTTGATTATTTTATAAAGCTCAAATTGCTGTGTAATTGCGCTTTATTACATGGTTAATGGCTTGATACTCTAATGAGCTGCTACACTTGTTAGACTACTGTTGATTGCAATGATTATTATGCAATTTTGGCATGCCTGTTACTGACATTGAGGATATATATGCTAATCAATAAATATAAATTTGTATAGTTGAATATTCAAATATTTTACAATTCTAAAGCTGTCTCGAGCATGACTAAAGAAATGAAGACCCACAAGCTTCAGAGTTGTACAACAAAACACAAAATTACCTCCTCAAAATAGAGTTTAAAATAAAGTTTAAGTGCTATACATTTAATATTAGATAAAATATATAAATATATATATATATATATATATATATATATATATATATATATATATATATATATATATATATATAAATATATATATATATACTAAGTGAGTTAAATACATTTGTATACATTCTTCCAAATGTCATGTAAATGTGTGCGCTGAAAGCATCACGATAGCGAGAGCGGATGTAAGTGCCAGGTAAAAGCGTTGATTTAAATAAAGAGGCAAATAATCCAAAGTGGCACGCAAAAATTCAGACACACGGAACAGACAAAGGTCAGGTGATTAGCAAAACAATAATACATAGACAAAATCATGAATGAGAATGAGATAAAAAAAGCAAGATCAAAAGCGTCAAAACCATGAAAAATAGAACATGAAACATAGACCAAAAAAGCCTTGTTAATTGCTAAACTAAACAAGTTACTTAGCAAATATAAAATGCAAACAAAGTGGTATTTAAAAACATATTAATTAAACATAGAAACAGACACCAGTGAATGAAGACATGTAAACCTAAGGACCAATAACAAGACAGGGGTGGATACATTATATGAATGAAAACAACAGCAAACATGAGACACACCAAAACAGAAACAGAAACACAGAACAAAGATGTGTGCTGCTTTCATGTACTTTGTGCACACATGCACTACTACAAACAGCAGTGAAAGTAGGGAATCTCTGACATAATGCTTCTCCAAAAGGCGCTCCTCCTGGAGTGCCTATAATAAGGTTCTCCTTTCTGGACCAAATATACCTACTAGATATTGTCTTTAATGGGGAATGGGACAGACTCTCTGGAGACAGGTTGCTGGAACATGGCTTGGGAGACTGCCACTATCTGATTAAATTCAATTCAATTCAGTTTTATTTGTATAGTGTTTTTAACAAAGGACATTGTCCCAAAATAAGCTCTTCAGAGGTAAAAGGGTTATGAAGTTTAAATGTATAAGTTTAGTGCCTACAAGTTTATCCCTAATGATCAAGCCAGTGGCAAATGTGGCAAGGAATAACTCCCTGACATGGTATGAGGAACAAACCTTGAAATAAACCAGACTCAAAGGGGAACCCATCTTCATCTATGCAGCACCTAATGTCAATTCATTAAAGTTTTATCATTGTTAAGGTGTACTGTTCAGTAATGGGCACTTAAACATAGAACTGTTTATGCAAACTGCAGTCCTGAGTTGCTCCATAACATCTTTACAGCTCCAAATATCTTTATTCTGTTTATATGGAACCACTCTCAGCTGCAAAGAGTGGTCTCCAATTGAAATGAACTAGGGCATTTGGATGAATCTGGTGGATCTAAAAAAGAAGAAAGAGACAGGAAACACTGGTCACTGGTACCACAAGAGCATGTTTAATTGTCTGGCATGAGCAGGTCATGGAAAGAGGCCACAGGTTCACACCCTGGTATGAGCAGGTCATGAAGGGAGGCTGCATGTTTGCCCCTCAGGCTTGGGCTGCAGCAGACTTAAAATTAACTTGGCATTGCATAAAGAACGTCTCAAGGCTACGTATGTAACCCTAGTTCCCTGAGAGAAAGAGATGCTGTGTTGAAATGCTTTGGGAACGCCCCGCGTTGTCCACGCTCTGAATCACGTTTAAAATCCGGCCAATAGGCAAGTCATGACATCAGCAGCGTTTGACATTGCATAAACCAGGAAGCTACAAAATGGCTGAGCAATAGTAGTGACATTAGCTTCTGAAAAAGAGAAAGTAATGCAGGAAGTATGGCCTGTTGTCCCAGCGCCTCGTTCCCTCAGAGTGGACCAGCCCACAGTGTTACATATGTCCAGTAGGGGAACCCCCACGGACCAGGCCATAGAGGCTGCCATAGTCTGGGTTGAATGAGCCTTGAAGACCAGATAACTCATAACGTATGGCATCCACTATCCATCTACTGAAAGTCTGCTTATTGGCAGGATAACCTTTCCTGTGAAGGCCATAGCAGACAAACAGCTGCTCCGACTTTCTCCACGGACTCGTCCTGTTGAGGTACGTATCCAGTGCTCATACTGGATACAGTCAATTTAGCTTTTTCTGGTCTGGAGCTAGGAAAGTAGGAGGGCAGAATGTCTGCGAAACGTTATGAGGGAGCTGTAGGCACCTTAGGCACATACCCAGTATTAGGGTAGAGAAAGGCACTAGCCATGCCAGGGGTAAACTTCAGGAGAGACGGGGCCACAGACAGAGTCTATGGGTCCCCAATCCTTTTAAGGGAGGATATCGCCAAAAGAATTCAACTGGGCCAGGATGTAAACTGCTCTCAGTGAGAGGAGTTTCCCCTGGGACCATAGGAGGATCTGCCGCACCAGCCTGTACATTGGACGAGATCGGAGACCTCCCTGGTGGTTGATGTATGAGACCACCGACATGTTGTCCGTATGGACTAGCACTTGGTGATCTCTCAGGTCTCTGAGGAAGTGTTTAAGTGCTATAAGCACAGCCATAATTTTCAGGCAGTTTATGTGCCATGCACGATGTAGCTTGTTCCACCGACCTTGGGCGGAGCGGCAACTCATGACTCGCTTCCCACCCCATGAGGGATGCGTCCATCGTTAGCATTACGCAGCGACAAGGTGCTCCCAGGATGGGGCCTTGAGACATGAACGTGTATTCTCTCCATATATCTAAGGTTCGAAGAGCCCGCTTCAAGACCTTGATAGTACGGAGTGGGCTGCCCCCTCGGGAGAACCCTCTGTCTCTGAGCCACTACTGGAGGGGTTGCATATGGAGGAGGCTAAGTGGAATCACATTTGACAGTGCCACCAGGAGACCCAGCAGCCTCTGGAACTGCTTCACAGTTAGTGGTTGGCCTTCTCTTACTCTCCCGACTGCTGTGAGAATGGCTGTGATCCGGGCGGAAGACAATCGTGCCCGCAACACGGTCGAGTCCCATACTACGCCCAAGAAGGTAGTTCTCTGCAACAGAGAAAGCACACTCTTCCCTGCATTCAGTCTTAACCCCAGCTCCTTCATGCAACTGGTTGATATTAGCTCGATCAGAGCTTCAGGCGGTCCGGCATCGAGGTGTCGTTCTCGCCTGAAGCTCTGATCGAGCTAATATCAACCAGTTGTCAATATAGTTCAGGATGCAGACCGATATTGGTAAGCTCCCCCCTCCACCTGAAAGCAAACCTCAGGAACCTCCTGCAAAAAAGGTGGCTATGTGGAAATAGGCGTCCCTTAGATCTATCATGACAAACCAGTCCCCAGACTTGATCTGTGACACAACCTCTTTAATGGTAAGCATCCTGAACCTAAAACTCAAGCGTAAGCGATTCAAGGAGCGTAGATCTACGATTGGCCTCAATCCTCTGTCCTTCTTCAGAACAACAAAATACTAGCCGTATTAGCCTGACTCTCTGACTGAGGAGGAACCAATTAGATGGCCCCTTTCCTCAAGAGGGTGTGTACTTCTTGCTCCAGGACCAGAGCCTGCTTGTGTCCCACCAGAGGAGAGTACCCGAATTTAATCAAATAGTAAATCTCTATTGTACAAAGGACCCAACAAGATACATCTGGCAGCTCTTCCCAAGCTGCCAGAAAATCTCTCAAGGGAACCACCCTTTCGAGGCTGGCCTCTAACCCTCCCAGAGTGGCTGGAGCAGTGCCCTGTTAGAACCTCCTGAGAGGTGGCAGCCCCATGAGAAACGCTGCCGTGGTCTTCTGAACCTGTCGGTGATCGCCCTTACCTAAAGCGTCGCCTGAACAGGCCCGGAGGAGCCACTGGGGCATTTAGAAGGAAAGCCCTGTACCTGTCGGAAATCTCCGCTTACAGGGTGAGCCACAGAAGCCTTTCTGTGGCTACAAGAGCTGACAAGGACCGACCTAAGGACTCATGGTGTGGAGGCAGCCCCTGGCCTGACCTGTCACCGCGTAAGCCGGAGTGGCTTTTGTAGACAATACTAGCGTCTCTTCAACCCTGGGCATCTCCCCAAAGCCACACTCCCTGAACCCTAATATATTCGTGTATAGCGAATGCGGGGGAAAGGTTCAGAGTTCGGGATAGGACCTAGGGCATAGGTCGGGAAAAAATGGTAGTCCCCGGGGCGAAGGCTGTGACAGGGGACGCAGGAAACGTTCATCCAGCTTGCTGGGAATGCGCTGCTTCCGCTTCTCATCTGGCCAAGCTATCTCTAGCTTAGCGACGGCCTGAGTCCAGGAGCTCCTCGAACAGCACAGGCTGTGAGGAATCCATGGGCTCGCTAGCATCCAAAAATTCTCCCTTCTCGGAGGAAGAAATACGGAGCGGCGCGTTACACAAGCCGGAAGAAGGAACTGCCGAAGCGAGGAACTCCCCGGGAAACAGGAGCTTGGCCCAGCAGGAGAGGCTGGAGAGGACGAGAGCGCATAGTCACATGGCTAAAAATGCTAACAGTTGACTCTCTCTTGAAAGCCGACTACGCATGCTCCTAACCTAAGCAAACAACACATCGGCTGTGTATATCCCACCCTCCCACCCCCCCGAAGGTGGGGGGGCAAGAAGGAACACATACTTGGAATTCTGCTTGCATTTAAAGCTTATGGCTGCACAGATTCACTATTTTGTAGCTTCCTGATTTACGTGACGTCACCTGCCGATGACGTCATGACTTGCATATTGGCCGGATTTCAAAGGTGATTCAGAGCGTGGACAATGCGGGGCATTCCCAAAGCGTTTTGAAGCAGCTCGAGTTCCTGAAAGGGAACCTTTCTTTTTGGAAAATGCCATCATATTGTAAATGTGTGCATTGAAAGCATAGACTATAGAGAGAGCAAAGGTGGTGGGCAAGAGCGTTTATTTACATAAAGAGGCAAACAATGCATAACAATAGAACAATAGAACATGGAACAAAACAGCTTGGTAGTCAATAAACAGAAAGAATAACTTATATGAAGTTATATGAAGTTATATTAAGCAAATATTAAGCACATTCATAGGTGGTATTTAAACATTCTCAGAGTGCTTGCACAAGCTATTGCAAACGGCAGTGAAAGTGGGGAATCTCTGACACCAATCTATTAAACATAAATTGTGTATGAATTTAAATGTAAGCTGTATATAGATAAACCAAGAAAAAAATATACAATACAATTATTTTCATTCTTCTTCATATTGCTGTAGAGAACAGGACTTAAAAGAACTAAAACATAAAACCTTACTTGTGTCTTTGTTTTGTTTAGAGTTTACAAGTTAAATCATTTCTAATTTTCTACAAAATGTCGGCAAAATGTCATTGGTCTATTCTCATTAAAGCACATCCCTAACTGCTCAAGTTCTGAGACAACACACTATTAACAGACATTATTTGTAAACAAATGTGAAAGAAATATGTTCTACCCCTCTCTTCACTGAGACAGCTGCCATCCTAGAGCTATGCTGGAATGCAGAAATAGTGATGGAGATGTAGGAAGGAAATGACCCCATTGATGTTTGTGCTGTTGTTATGGTACGGGTTAGCTACTTTATAAATAAAGCCCAGCTCTGCAAGAGGGAGATGGAGCAAACCAAGGTGAACACCAGAACTAGCCTACTCTTCAAAATCTTAGCACAGGGCTGCCAAGATTGGATGTACAAAAGGGAATACTTGTATGTTGTATTGCCTGGAAGCATCATGCAGTTTATTTTACAAGTGCATTGTTTCAGGAAACTGATACTGTAAAAAAAAAAACTAAAATTTTATTTGCCGCTTCAGTATTAAGATATCCATAGTATCATAAGGAATGTTATATGTTTAACTAATTTTAATAGTCCCATCACAGAGAGGGTGATATATGAAAGACAGGGCTTTGTGATGTTTAGGAGAAAATGCCACATTATAAAGAATGTGCTCTGTCTGTATATTACTGTTATCTTTTTGATTTATTCTTATTTATGCACAGCATTTTGGGCAATGCGTGGTATATAAATATGCTTTTACAGTAAAATTGTGAATCAGAATGTCAAAGTGTTACAGGAGGGTGCAGAAGGCTGATACTTTGCTGGATGGAAGAATTTTCTTTTTTGTAGGATGTTTATGCATAATGCATATTATATATATATATATATATATATATATATATATATATATATATATATATATATATATATATAAAAGGCATTGTTTATCTGTCTTCTTAATGTCTAACTAACTACCAGAGATGGGAAGTAACGAGGAACAAATGCTTAGTTACTGAACTTAAGTATATTTTTCTGGTAGCAGTATATTTTTCTGGGCAAAAAGCAATAAGAAGTATGGGGTTAACATGGATGAGACAGAGGGAGTCTGTGATGTAAACATGACTGAGAACAAAGACTTTCCTGCTCATCTTTTCTCTGCTTTTGTTCTATATGTTGGTTTTTTATAGCCAGGATACATTCATTAGGTAAAAAAATGTCAAATTCTTTTGTATTGATATATTAATTAGGGCTGTCAAAATTATAATAAATGAGAATACATTTTTTAATGGCACTCATTTTTATTAACGTGCAATTAATGCAGCATGTATTTCTGTTTGACCATTTTCAATAAAAATTAAATAAATAAATATAAAAGAGTTGAAATTAAAACCTTCAGCTCAACACACATTTTTTCACGTCTTTTCTTTACTCATATTTATATATACACCAAAATTCGACATGATGCACACAATTAACCTTCCAGGGTCGACAAACGCGACGGCGCATTTTATGGCATTCTTTCCTTATAACACCGAACAAACTAAAATTACAATGTCTTTTTTGATCATACAGACAAAAAAAAAACATCATTCAAATTTATAAAGGGTCTACATTTATTTGTATACACTCATTATAACAACAAAACGCTGTGCTTTTGTAAAATAAAGAAAACAGACAGGGTGTGCTCTCTGCCATCTCTTTCCTTCATTTCTCTTCGCAGACACATAAATAAAACAACCTGAATCTTAAAGAATAATTGTCTCACGGACATTATAAATATATGAATAGAAAGCTCGAAAAGTCTACTTTTAAATAAATAACTATCGAATACTATTCTCTGATTATGTCATCTGTATGAAATTTAGAAGAGGTACATTTTCTCTGGTATCACCTCAGTAAACGTTTGTGTGGAAACATAGCAAAGGTTACGTTTGATGTCCTGATGATTTACGTAATTTAAAACACCATAATTACTTTTAAAAATGTACTAGAATATTTTATCTTCGTGCTCCATGTTAAGGATGGTTTCACTAAAAATAAACATACATTTGCATAAAGCATCCATATTTGTCCATGCCCATGTTGATTAGAGTATTAAACACTTGAAAAGTGTAAATGGAAGGTACATTTAGAACAGATAAAAAAAAGTCAGATTGAGTTAATTAAGATACATATTTGTCCATGCCCATGTTGATTAGAGTATTAAACACTTGAAAAGTGTAAATGAAAGGTACATTTATAACAGATAAAAAAAAGTCAGATTGACACTAAAACTTGTAGTAGTAATGGCTACGATTTGTCCCCTGGTGGTCTAGTGGTTAAGATGCAGCGCTCTCACCGCTGTGACCCGGGTTTGATTCCCGGTCAGGGAACCATCCCCAGCCACTCTCAGTGCCGGTCCCAAGCCCGGATAAATTGGGGAGGGTTGCGTTAGGAAGGGCATCCAGCGTAAAACATGTGCCAAATCAAAACATGCGGAGGATCCGCTGTGGCGACCCCTAACGGGAGAAGCCGAAAGAAAGTTTACTTAAGTAAATGTCAGAGCCCATTCTTTACTTTAACTTAAGTAAAAAAGTATAGTCAATACTTGAACTTCTACCATAGTATTTTAAAACATGAGTATCTGTACTTCTACTTAAGTGAAGGATATGTGTTCTTTTGCCACCTCTGCTAGCCACAGGCCATAAAAATTAATTAAATTGCTTGTTACAGAGGACATTGTCCAAAGGCAGCAAAGATTCCTGACCTTAGGAAAAGAGGACAAAATAAAGAAGCAGTAATAATAATGGGGCACAGTATGAACAGTATCGCCAGTATGTTGATTAAACAAAATTTGCCTGCTTAAAATACGTGATTATCAGTGGTCCCCCTGATGAGTTTGGAAGTGAAAAGGAGCTTTATTTTGCTACTGAAGGGAAATTCTTCATTGGTGTGTATATATATCAGTGGTGGGCCGTCAGGCCCAGCAAAGCCTTCTCTGCTTGCATAACACTATCAAAATCACTTACTTAAGTTTTAATATATTTTTGTCCATCAATATGTATTAAGATATTCCCAGTTGCATGTTCTCTTCATTTCATAGCTTTTCTCTTAGTTGTACTGCTTCTAAGAGTAGCACAACATGCATATAAGTTTAGATTTTAGTTTCTATTTATTCAGATTTCAGCCATCATATCTCATTGCCGGGTTAAAGCAATCTTTCTTGAAGTCTTAGGAATCAACAGTACTGGTGTCTGCAGCTCAACGGTCATGTTGCTTGAAAGCTGTTGCTTTAACCAATGAGATTTCAATTTGGTGGCACTGGGGCCATCTACCAGGTGTACAATAATGTCTGCATTTTTCCATCCTTTGATTGGATGGTTATCTGTAGCAAACTAATCAAATTTTAAGCTTTTTCACGAACCATTTATTAAGAAATTCTGGAAAGAACAATGCATGAAAAACCCAGGATACTTTCATTAAGTTAATATAGTTGCTTCTGCTAAAAATGATGTAATCAGTACAACTGTGGCTGCAGTGTAAGGAGATTTGTTGAATTGTGAAAATAATTAGCAATGTTAACGGATGTTAACATGCAGATTTTGCAGTATAGTGCAGCATTGCAGTTGAAAAAAGTATCAACTGATTAATTTGTACAAGCAAATGCAATCTGTCATTATTGGGTTCTAACTCTGATGGATGCCAATTTTAATGGGTATTGGTTTTAGTTCAAGTTTAAGTTAAGATTTATAATAATCCATATCTTTCTCTCCCTGTCACCCATCTTCTCTCTGTCTCTGTTTCAAGTTAAACATGCTTCTGAGGTACCAGTGACCACTGCTTCTGCCCGTCTTCCAGATCTGCCTGCTTCGCCCCCGGCCTGTCTCTGGATGGCGTTCTTTTTGACTGAAGGCCACTCTGTGCAGCTGGGTATGATTTCTCATTGGACTGGGTATTCATGAAATTATTAAATAAGACAGGAGCTTTTGAGGATGGATTTGGACTGTAGTAATATCAACAGTCAGACACAGGGGTACAGTTTGCATCTGATCACCAATTACTGCACACCTCAATATCATTTAACTGTAATAAATGGACATTCAGTGCCACCCAGATGAGGGTGGATTCCTTCTCAAGTCTGGCCCTCTCAAGGTTTCTTTCTTATTCCACCTCAGCGAGTTTTTTCTTGCCACAGTCGCCACCGGCTTGTTCATCAGGGACAAACTAACACTTATAAAGAACATCTTATTCATTCTTTATCACCACATTATCTGTGTAAAGCTGCTTTAAGACAATGTTCATTGTAAAAATGTATTTATTTGACAAAGTGAAGAATGGTCACAAAGGTTAAAAAGGCAATGCTAGCCTTTCTTTATGACAGTAATGATGACCTGATATCAATAGCTTAAATAGATATCAATTAACTTAAATGCAGCTTTTTTCATTTGGTCTTAATTATTATATCTTGTAATGCACAGAATTGAGATATGCAATTTCTTAGATATATTCTTAAGTAAACCACACAGAAAAATAAAAGCGAGAAAACAAAGAATTCAAAAAGATGTACATGACAGACCTGAACTTCTTTTATTTATAAATGCAATCCTATAACCATTAGTAATATATATTTTTGCAGTAAATCCATGAGGTTCTGCACTGAATGTTATGCAGTGGTGTGTCTGCATATGCATAATTGTGACTGTAACCCTTTATAAGACTCTTGGGTTGGTTGAACCGATCAGATTAAATGAGCACAGTAGCATATCACTACACTATATCATGAACAAAGATTGCAAGGAGGATTTGAGACAGCAAATTCATTGCAGCTTATGAATTAAGGAAAAGTAATATGTATTTGTGCTATCAAGTGAGATCATTTTAATATTCACAAACATGCAGTAAATAGAAAGTAAAAAAAAAATCAGGCCTGTTAGTTCTAGTAAAAATAATTTCTCCTCAAACAATTAAAAAATAAAGTTTTGTCCTCTTATAAAGGCTGATCCTTCAAGGAAAAAAAGGGAAAGTAAAAAAAATTCTAATTACTTAGAAAAAGTAAAAAATAGTCACAAATAGAGGAAAATAGGAACAAATCTACTTCCCGGGTAGTTTTAAATTCTGTTTCACTCGAATTATACAAAGTATATGGTGTGTATGAATTTTTTATATCTATATCCAGGAACTGAATATGCATTAAGGGTGATGAATTCACTCCAGGAAAACACTCTGTGACTACACAGTGTTGGCTCCCTATTAACAATTCCAAAATTGACTCTGGGAGAACTCATCAACAGAAAGTAACACAAGAAACAAACCATAATGCAGAGAACTTATCGCTTACTGACATTCATTTAATCTGATTAGCAACAGGCATCTCTCATGAAATTACATATCTTTCTCTTCCAAATATTAAATTATTTAACAAGGAAAATAGTGGGAAAAATACTCCTTAATATGAAACAGACATATTATTGTAGGACAACTATTCAATTAACTGATTGTCATACATACTTGTCATAAAATAATCACATGCTTCGATTCCAATACTAATGTGGTAATTAGTTAGCGTGTGATGCAGCTGATTTTAGCATCACATTTAACTCTGATTGTTTTTTGAGGCAAACTATCTTTTATCTCATGACATGTACATTTTTATATTTATCCAGCACCAATGAGTTATCAATTATATTTCTTACCATAAAACATACATTTAACATATATAAGAGCACCAGCTTAACTTTTAAGTAGTTCCTTAAAACAAAAGTATAAATTTTTTTTTTCGTCCCCCGGAATTTGCTGAAAAATAATTTTTTTTCCACTCCTTTTCTATTCTCTTTTAAGAGGTTTAGGCCTTAACTCAACATTATTTTTTCCTTTGTAAAATGGATGCTTCCACTCTCTCAATCACCTCACTCATCATTGAGAAACGTCCTTCTAATGGAGAATAGTAGTTACTACATTTCTTTCATGATGAAAAAAGAAAGTTTGAGAACTCCAAATTGCACCTGAATGAAATGTAGCAAAGTGAACGGTCCACTTCCCTCCTGAATCCCTCTGACCTTGCATTCACTAGGGTGAAGCCAGGTACAAGTGGACCTTCCATGCAGTTGCACAGGATCAGACATGCTCTGCACAAATCAGTGCCACTAGGGAAGCTGCTCTGGGAGGCAGCCAAGCGTGGGGGTCTCCAACTGGGACTCAGGTGAGGTCTGGTCAGCCAAACACAAGGGCAGAACCAGAAGATTGTCTCCATGGGATCATATAAACAACACTTCTGCAGAACTAATCTCACACTTGGCTCACACTGGCTGCCAACCCTCATTTACTTCTCATCTTCATTCTTTGAGAAAAACTTCAGACAGAAAACATACTTAAAGGGAACTCCTGTTTACTTTGTTTAAATATATAGATTTTTGATTAACAAGATCCTGTGACTAAGTACAGCATGCAATAAGGCATTATATAAGGATTAATTGTGTGATTGGATTATGAATTATTTATTATGTTCTCTATCAGTGACCTTTTCATAAACTGCTGCTAATGCCTGATAATTAAGACCCTTATAATATTGTATAGTTTTGTATTGTATTGTATTATATTATAAGACATGAATAATAAACAAAAGAGAAAAATAAAGTATTAAAAATTAATTATGTAAAAGTATTTAAATTATTTAGTATTATTTTGCACATATTTTTAACATATTTTTTGGTATTGTTTTATGTGTCGTGTTATTTACTGTGTTATCATTATACAGCATTTATATTTAATGCTTATTGATTTTATTTTTATTTTTTGCAGACCTACATGTGCATCCCAAATAATATTTTTGAGGGTGTTGATTAAAAGAAATGGTGCAAAAGTTAATTCACATTAATTTGGTCACTATAGTGACGCAATTCAGTTGAATTTTGAGCCACAGAGCTTACCGCAAATTTTTAGAAGGAACACTATTCTATTTCTCTTTATTTCTCTGTAACAATTATACATTTTATTGCTGATTTATTTAAATAATTTGGTAAAGTCTTTTGCTAAAACAGAAAGCTTTAAGCTATTAGAATTTTTTTTAAGAATTGTTTACCACAAATCTTGGGTTAGATGTTTCTTTAAGTTGTGGGAAGGAAAGCAGTTTTGTCTCCATCTTAATTTCATATCACAGAACTTATTATCGAGAAAAATAACCTTAACACGTTTGCCTTTTTTCACTTTTTCCTATTCTTTTTGTTTCTTCTCTATTCCTTCATCTTTCCCAGCAGCCCAGTGGTATGGTGGCTTTTGCCTGTACAAAAAAAATTATGGCAGATAAATGCCAAATTCTAAAATCAAGAAAAACGGTTATTCTCCCATCTCTGTAAGATTCCGTGCTCCTTTCTCTCTTATCTTTATCTAATGCCCTCCCCCTTCATAATTTCCATCCGAACAAGTACTCTCTCTTTCCTGCACTCCCTAATTAAGGGACTTTTTCTTATTCCCTTATTTTTTTGTGGTCTTCATCGTTGTTTTCAACCTTGGTGTGCAGAGTGTGAAAACAGATCTGATGGACTGCATGCCTCCAGCTCCACCCCACTCACGCTTCAGCAGGTATGGGCCACATGACTGACAGCTCTTAGGTCATCTTCCTATTTCTCACACTGGCGAAGTGTGGGTGGTATAAAGGAGGAAAAATAGATTGAGAGTGAGATAGATATTTGGAATGTCTGAGACCCTGATTGCTTTCATCATGTCATGCTATCAGAGCTATTGTGCACTGTGGTATTATTAGGGTTTGCCATATATTGCCACATGGGAGGCATCATGTTTGCTGCAACACCACAAAACCTATTCAAAAGTCTCTTTTCCTGGCGGATTTAAAGAAACTAGTGTGTGTGCGTTAGGGAATAAGGGGTGTATTGATAGGAGAGAGGCATGCAAGAAATGCTTCAGTCTGGCTGTCAGGCTGGGTCACCCAAGACTCCCTTGAGAAAAAGTGCTGTCACTGGGAGATCTCAAACCAAGCTTAAACAATGGGTAAATTTTACCTCGCATCTAGCATTTTAAATATGCGCCAAGTTTTTATGGGCTACAAGCGTTGAAAAACAGCAAAGTTTTATAATGTATTTTGCATATGCTGAATTCATATCTATTTTCCAATTTTAATATGACACGTACATATGTTTTTTTGTTTTTTTTTATATATACAAAAATCAACCCCTGCTCGCAGATTCTATCTCCTGATTTACAAGCCAACAATGACAGACAGACAGTTTTCTGAAGGGCAGTGGAGCTGTGACACCGGTGCTCCCAGAGGCCTCCCCAACAGCCTTCTCAAGTCTCCCACTGGCTTGGGGGTTGGGGGATTGTTTTTTCTAAATCTTTTGCGGGAACTGTGCCGATGTGCCTCTCTGCATGAAAAAAATGACAGCGGGACAAACTCTCACCTTTCTGGTCAGTGCGTTCCCAGGCTTTCCACAGGGAAATGGCTTCATAATTTCACCTCTCTCTCCTTCTCCCTTCTCTCTTTTTTGCCTGTTTTTATGGTGGTCTTTAAAGCTAGTGGAGGCACGTAATGGGACGCTCTGCAGCCTGGCACAGCCGGCCCACACAAAGCCTGCTGGGAGACATGGCGAGTAGACCTGCGAGTCTGGGCAGGGCCTGAGAGGGGCGGAGGCGCACTGGGACTGGCCCATCCTGTTTGGACAGAGGGGGTGTGAAAAGCAACTCTCCCCTCCTGAAAGATCATTTCGTTGTTGGCTGGATCCCCTCATTTGTCCTGTTGTCTCTTCCCATTCTCCCAGCATGCCACTGTTGGGGCCTTTTCAGGATGTGTTTCTGTTGCCTCAATAAGTTAATGTATGTATTACGATGTGCTGTTTCTCATTTTGACATCTTCGTTGACTGAGAACAAGCATGTTGACTTTCTGCTTCATGTGGCGTTTGCATCAATATTGATTTTAAGTAAGTTATGACTCTTTTACAATGTATGTGTGTGTGCATTCTGATCTGAGAAATAAGTGTTAACCTGTTCATCGCTCTGCCCTGGCATGTCCTCAGCAGACGCCATATTGATTTAGTTTTTTCGGCAAGATCTTCCATTGTCCATGGCCTTTACCGCTGGGATTAATCTAATTGTTTATCTCTGGATCTCGTTCCTGCCTTTGCTCCCTTCTGCCTCATTATGTGCCAAGAATTGACAAGTCGAGTCTCCACACTCTCCAATCACGCTTTACAACATGTCGATCAGCAGAACACTACAGATGGCCTGCCTCTCAGCAGACCCTCCCACATGGAATGTTACAAATATGACAACATGGCACACTTGTGCAAATTCAGCAACACACATACACTTCCACACTGCATCCACTGTTGGATGCACTTGAGCACACACAGAGAATCTCACAATGGCATGTATTGCAGCATAAAGGCACGCACTCTTACTCACATAAAAACCCCCACATTCACTTATGTGAATTCTATGTCTAGATAAATCTCTTCCACAATGCAAGGTGGAATAAGTCTTTATAAAATACAATTTTATAACACACAAAAAACACACAAAGATAATTTTACACTTTACAAGATAACAGCATGAATAATGTCTTCGAGTTCTTGTCAGCCCTAGTGGTGTAGCCGGCCACATTTATAAGTGCAACACAATTCCGGCAATAAATAAATAAACCCATGCCAAAAAGACTGTCAAAGTGCTTCCCTCATCAGGCTGAATAGATTTTACTTGTAGTACAGGCTGAGATCTTTTCCACTTTTTTCCAATTTTTTTTATTTCTGCTTCTTTTGTTTTTCCCCCTCATTGTTTTCCAGCAGCATCCCAAACGGTCTCAGGCGCATGGAAGCCCCGTGGTCAGGTTTTATCACCGAGTTAACTCTACAGAAGTAGGCTAGATCAATACACACATTCTCCAAGAGTAGTAGGGTGATGCATGTAGCGATACAGAGCCTTGTGGATGTGTGGGCATGTGTGTGTGTGTGTGTGTGTGTGTGTGTGTGTGTGTGTGTGTGTGTGTGTGTGTGTGTGTGTGGGGGTGCCTTCAGGAGAGAATCAATGGGCTGACAGAGGCCTTGCTTTGTTCTTTCATAGCACTCAGATGTTCAACATGCTTTACATGATTGCTTAAAGGTTTTTGGTAGCTGGCTTGTTTGTTTGCTACACATATTTTTCTGGTTTCCCTTTACTTTAGTCAGGTTTTGCATATAAGACTTGAATAAGAGCTTGCATTGTATTTAACATTAGAATTTAATATTTGACTGTTCTTTATCTGTGAAATCAAATCGCTGTGCAACGATTAATATACTGTTTATTTTATCAATATTGACATAAAATTGCTTATTTACTTATTAATAAAGACATGTTTATATATATATATATATAATATTATGGCTGTCAAAATTAATGCATTAATAATGTGTTAATGCAAATTAATTTTAACGGCACTAATTTCATTAACATGCTACATTTGTATAAAGCATCTACTTTTTTGCCCATGCTCATGTTGTTTACAATTTTATTGTAAAAACTTATTCATTTAAAGTACATTTAGAACAGATAAAATTGTGTGATTAAGTTGCAATTAATCACGCGTTACCTCATGACAATCATTAATCATTAAAAATTATTTACACATTATTTACACATATTACACTGGTAAACTGGCGTATCCTGATTTTTATTTGCAACAGTCTGTCCCCTTGGGCAAAAGCTTCCACTAGTTCATTTCTTTTTTTTTTGTATTTACATTTGTCTTCTCTTCATCATTTATTAACAACACATTAGTAGTTAGCAACACAGTCTTCTTTATTTATGTGCATATTGATTGTAATGTTTTGGCTGGCACATGAGCCACATAATCTACTGTGTAATATTAGACACTCTTACCTTTTCCTCTTTACATCATACTTTTATTCCATGGATAATGATACAATTTTTTAAATTAGTTTTTTTAGTGTTTGTGCGGACAAGGCCAGAATTCGTTTACTGATTTCCAATGTTGGCATTTTATGTCTTTTGAATATTCAAAAAAAAAAAAAAAAACAAGCCAGAATTTATCAAATAAATGCTTCTCTATTGTGGATAATATTATGAGTTGGTTTGCAACACATATTTGCTTTTTTATGAGAGTAAATTCCTGTAAATTGTGTTCTATAGCAATGCAGCTACACTTCTCAATTACTGAGAAAACTTAAATAACTTTGAAAAAACTGTGAAGAATTCATAATAAACACCTTTTTTATATTTAGGCTATTGCTTAAATTAAATAAATATAAAGACCGAGCACAGTTTTATAGTAAGAAATCAAAACAGGTTATTTTATTTCACATGCAACTTTTTCACTTTGTATGCAAATCTAGAATTTCAAAAAAGGTATTGTGCTTGTTTTATAAAAACAAACTTCTTTAAAGTACTCAGTTATTGTTGTGCATGCCTTTACATTTCTGAATCACTACTTACTGCCCAAGCACTTTTGGAAATAATAACCAAGACTAACAGGCCACTTGTACATATCATACAAACTTTTTAGACACATTGAGAACAAAATTCCCACTCCATTTCTCAACAATTCTGATAATGAATGTTGCTAAGAATGGTTGAGCTCAGCATCTGAGTGTCTGGGCCCTTGTTCTGCACATTCATGTGAAGGACTTTTTTTTTCAGACCTCATGCACTTTTTCAGGTCTTAGTATAAGGAATTTTGTTGTTTATCATTGTTCGTTTGCTTATGCAATTCTACCTATAATGAGTTAACCACTTGGCTCTTCAAAAGTTCTCTAAAATTACTTCTCTCAAGACCTAGTGTGTGTGAAGTCTGTGCTTCGTCTGAAAGATACTGACCACTGAGGGACAAGTAGGTGTCAATAGATATGTTCTTGGTTTTGGTGGAACCCTTAGAAGAGTGAGCTCTTTGCTGTGCCCTAATAAGACGTGCACAGATGCTCCCTTGTTTGAGTGCGGCCCCCGTGTCTTATTTGTAGTCTGGCCTCCCAGTCTCAGATAGAGACTCCATCGGCTGAGCTGGAAGGTCTCATTAAGAGAGGCGAACGAAAACCCGGGGTCATGGTACATAAAGATGCCGTGAGCTAAGGAGCATGCTGCTAAGATGAGCTTGGAGCTTCTCCTTGGATCAAGGATTCAATCCTCTTCAGACCTCTGGCCCTCCCTGCCATGACCTCCCATCTCAGGCATTATTTGATGAAGCGGCGCTTGATAATTATTTTGCGTGGATGGAGAAGAGGGCACATAGTGTGAAAGGAGGGTGTCACTCAGAGGGAAAGGATAGCAGGGATGACAGAAAAGAGAAAGCAAATCAGGAGAGAGAGATGGACAGAGAGTGTAAGGGATAGAGAAAAAAAAGATCAAAAGCAGGCCTTTCACTTTTCATGCCTCAGAAGGCTCCAAAGAGGATAAGGAACAATCGGCCCTGGGGTCTCCTGTCCTCTCTGGCAATTAGACTCAGCTGATGAAGTGAATGGTATGAATGGCAGGGTTCAAGGCCTTCTCCAGGATTCACACAACAGGGTGTGTTTTCCCCTACTCCTCCTTTCTTTCGCTTTCCCCTCTGAGTGGCACGAATGCGGCTGAAATATTTCCAAATGAAGACAATGTGGTCCAAGGTGCCAAATCTTAATCACGGGGGCTGATGAGACTGAAGAGGCGGGAGGGAGAGAAGAAGGGTGTGAGAGCTGCTCAGGAAAACACAAACTAGCATGTGCACGCATATACATTCAATACTGTGTAATCTTTGTGCCTTATCAAGCCATTAAAAAAAAGGAATTACTTTGTACAGAAATTCACCTTTGTTTAGCTATACACTATTGTCTCAGTATATGAAATACAAGAAAATGTATATTTAAACATGATAATTACCAGAGTGTTTTAGATTAATAGACATCACAGATGGTGCTTTGTCTGAAACTGATGGCACTCTGGTTAAAAGAAATCCAGGGGATATTAAAGGCTATTATTTTTGAATATAAAGAAAGATCAATAATTCAAAGTGAGACAATTTTCTACTGTCAATTTAACGCATTTAAAACTGCACAACACAAGCATGACAAACTAAAATTTAGATATGCTTAATAGATGTCTTCCTTTCTTTAACCTTACTCCTTTGTTTGAAGATAATATCTTGGGTTTTTATCTTATTTGAAATTAACTTAATTTAGCATGAGGGTAAGGTTTTTCTCTTTCTCTCCCAGTACCCCCTTGGGTGTGTTTTCTCAGCCATTCCTAATACACTATATAGTAAATGGCTCCAAAGGCAAAGCCCATGCTGCCACACTGCACTAAAACCTTAAGATGCTTAGTGATATTCTTTTATCTGGCCCAGTGACGATGTGTTTAAAAGAACAATTCAGCTTGTCCAAACTTTGAGGGTTCAAAGTCCCAGAAGTATGGGGTCAGAATGCCAATGAGCTAAATAAAGATTGACCAGAATAGACTTGGAAGGGGATTTGAAACTTAGGCTTCTGAATCCCTTTGATCTACACAGAGTTGCAGGCCACTATGATGCTAAATATCAAACACAAATGACTGCATCTGTGCCAGCATTTTATGTGCTTGGTCAATACTATTTGCATATAAGACTTATCTCAGTAAAGTTTGTTGTTTTGTAGATGGCATACTGGTGTGATATTAGGAGATGAGGATAAATTGTAGCTGTTACAAGTGTGTGTGTGTGTGTGTGTGTGTGTGTGTGTGTGTGTGTGTGTGTGTGTGTGTGTGTATGCTTGTGCATGTGCATGTGCTACTGTGCATTTTAACTGTTAACAAAAGCCTAGCTGCTAACTGACCCAACAACCATTACCGACCCAACTGTTTTCAATACCTTACTATTCGAATGCCTGAGGTTTCCCATTCATTTATATTGACAAAATTCCTGTATGAATTAGGTTAAAAAAAGACTTTAGGCTGCAATATAGCAAAATGCTAAGACACGTTTACCTATTAGGTATGTAGGTGTGCTTTTCAGAGTCACCCAAAAATAAGTTTATATAAAAAAAAAAGGTTTTATTCCCTAGAAGAAGCAATTTTGGAAGTCTATTATGTAGTCACATTATTATCAAAATTATTATAATAAAGAAGCTCAATTATCACTTGATTACAATTAACATATTTAGAAAATAATTGCACCACATTTTGAAATTTTGTTATAGATTTGTAGATATGTTTATATATCTGTTTTCGAATTTCACCAATTCATATTAGTTAAAAAATATTCTCATGTGGCATAAATGACAAGCTAAAATGTCTGAAATTGCTCTCTCTCTCTCTCTCTCTCTCTCTCTCTCTCTCTCTCTCTCTATATATATATATATATATATATATATATATATATATATATATATATATATATATAAAATCTCCTCTATTTAAGATATATAAGCTGAAAAGGATATAAGATATAGCTTAATGATGTTACACTGCTAGTTTGATACTGATAGTGGTAAAGAATGCCTCAAGACAGTGTGTATTGCTGATTGAATTTTGGAGATAACAGTAAATTAAAAACACTCAGATGAAAATCTGAGCTCATACACCACAGCCCTTCGATTTATGAAAATGTCCTAAACATTTGTCAGAAGTACACAGAGAAATTCTACATATAGAATATACCCATTTCTCTTTTTCTAAGGTGTTAAATATTAGCCTACAATATAATAGTGTGTATTTATCAGCATTGTAAATTACTAATTTGCTGGCAGTTGTTGAATAATTGGTGTAGTTACACATATTACATAAATATAATCACAAATAGTGTAAATTCAGCCAGGAATCTTTAGATAATGGCTGTCTTATTTTAATTGTTCACATATTTTTCTTTTCCTGTGTGACATGGTCATTATTTGGCAGTCAACGCTTATCAGCAAAATCGCCTAGGATTAATGGGCTCACTTCGACTGGTAAAAAAAATGTTGAAGTTGTCCCGATTATCAGTGCAAGAAAAAAAATAATGGTTATTTGTCACTGCTTAAAGCTGGCAAAATAAGTAATCTAACAAAACAATTTAGCCACATTATTAACTCTTCTCTGCAAAACTATCTTTGTGAAGGGCAAAAGGCACAGATTGCTATATATACAATTGTTGTTGTTTTTTTGTTTTTTGTAGTTTATTTGCTCAGGCAATCCTTGTGCGCTTTCCTTACAAAGAGGGATTGTGCTTAAACTTTATTTAAACTCTGGGTAACTGGCATTAAGTCAAACACACACACACATACACAGACACACACAACAGACACACACTGTACCAACAGCAGATAAGATTGTACATTTCTATGACTTGATTCATGGAATATAATGAGTATAGTGCGTGACATTTTGACAAGGCCAGCGTAAGGTCATACTCTTAAAACATTCTACTCAGGGTGTTCTGCATTTTGGAGTGGCTGGGAAATGTAGCTTTATGCTGTGAGTTGTCATCTTATCTCTGTGCTAAAAGTAGTAAGACTTGCACAAGTAATGAGAGAGATAATTACTGTATTTCAAGTGCATGTCAGATTTCACTGGTTCCAATTGCAACATTAGACAAAAGTGAGAGATCTACATCAAATATTTCTTTATATCATTGGGATCAAGTGAAATTTTTTATTTTCTTTATAGACTCTGTTAGAAATTTCCTATCTTTTCTGTCTAATATAAGTGTTTGTAGTTTTCATTTCTCTCACACATAACACTACATTTTACACATTGTTCTATTTTTAAACTATGCAAACTACGTATGTTGAACACTCATGTAATAGGAAATTAGTGCTTCTGTTAAACTGATATTGTGTGATATATGAGTTGTGTGGCAAAGGGCCAATAATATATCTTAATTCACACAGAAGTAAGCCATTCGCATACAGTAGAAGACATGCTTAGAAGACATGTCGGCTTTCAACACCATATGATATGAAGGTTTTTATCACCTTTCACAGCACTTGCAAAAAAAAAAAAAAGATTAAAGGATTTTACACTGAATCTAATGTATATTTAGACTTGCTCTAATGTGTTGCTTTTAATATAATGACTAGCCATTATATAATAGTTTTTTCCTGTCTCATGCAAGTGAGACAATAAAATGAATTTGTTGACTCAGAATAAATAGACTTGCATGCACAGTAGAACTCAAACAAGAGTGAATTGCCCTGCCAATATGTATGCTCACCCCTGGATGGCCTGCTGCACAGAGAAGGTGGGAGTTTCCACGAGGGGAGCAATCTTCATGGCAGCACCTCCACTTCATCCTCCACTTTTATCTACATTCATTTTTTCTTGTCTCCTTCCTTCAAAGTATCTATTAGCGACATACCGCTATCTGTTTGTGGGGTGTTTGCTCCTTTTTTCATCTTGAATGTTTGATATATTGGAGAAAGAATGATTCTTCGCTGCAATGAGACCAGCACATGGCCTCAGTAAGACAAATTGCTCCAGAACGCCTAAATGGCAGTCAATGATAACTCATTGTAAGGAGTGTAAGTGACTTTCAATTGAGTGGCTGGGGGGACCGGAGAGTAATGGCAGTTCACTGGTGAAAAATAGATGTTTGGGTCTCTGTAATTACTCCATTAGGGGGCTCTCTGTTAATCTGCCAAACACTGGCAAGTCATTTTCCTGGTAGTGGCCAGTCAGTGCAAGAAGCTGCAGGTGGACAGAAGGGATTATTTATACACGTTAAGAATTTCTCAATACTCAGAACATTAGAAAATATTTCTTTTTATTGTGATCCCATCTAGATTTACTAAAAACTTGTTATAACATAACTAGTTTATTAATTTGTTTAAATAAAAACAAATATAAATCCTAATTTATTATACTTTATTAATGAGACCATTTATATTTTTTATATATTTATATGTATTAAATACTTAAATACCTTGTTATCTATATTCCTGCCTAGTAAAAATACTAAATACTAAATACTAAAAGCGACTTAAGAGAAAGGCAACAGAACAAAAGAAGTCAACCATCCAGGCGAACATAATGATAAAATTTTTTTGACCATTTAGTGTCCAGAGAGGTACTGCTTTTATTCTCTAGACAAACACTTGTGATGGTGGACGAGGGGAGAATGGAGGAGATACAGCAATATGGTCCTAAGAGTTCAGTTTCACTAAACAGTCTGTTTTTCTTTTCAGTAGACCCCAAAAACACAGCTGCAAGTTGTGCAGCTTCACCACAAACTAGGAAGGCAACCTTATGTACCAGCCTTCACTTCCCATCTGCTTCTAATGTTGTCACTCAAGATTAAGTAATGGGCTTAAAATTGCTTCTTCTTTTTTCTGTGCTGAAAACCAATGCTGGAAAAAATAATAATAACATGATGTCTGCCCCATCACGATAACAAACAAGATAGATCCTTTGGTTTTCGTCTTTATGCTGTCTACGAAGGTTTGAAGTTGATAGATGAAACTTGTTAGCATTCAACACTCACACTGTGTTTTAGGTTAACAACCTGATATTAATTATGTGGTCTACCTACTATTATGATCAGGGCCCCTTTCAGTGGGCAAAATTAATTGCTTGTGGTAGTCTATAACACTGAGAAGACTATATGACTTTTTGTTTTTTCAAGCTCAAGCTTTATGAGCTATTATCTAAATTCTATGGAGTATTTCAGTTTGCAATTCATATATAATGCCCACTGTACGCTCTTCATGATTTGTTAATTTGAGAACTTTCAGAATGTTAACTACAGCCAACAATCAAACAAATACTATAGTAAACCCAATTCATTAAATATATATCATTGAAAAAATTTAATGAAAAAAATTATTGGACACAATAAATGTTCATGGGTATACTAAAGCTACTGAGGTTTTTTTTACTACCAGTTCAGCAAAGAGGCTATAATTAGCACATGCGGTAAGATTTTGACTTAAAACAATAAAGCAAGCATTGGAAATTAAATCTTTATATTAAGTATAGAAATATATATAAAACATATATATATATATATATATATATATATATATATATATATATATATATATATATATATATATATATATATCTTGTCTTCAATCATAATTTTTTTAGTGCATAATTTCACTCAGATCCAGTTAGCATTCTGGATAATTTGAGTGAGTTCATAAAACTTGTGTTTAAAAAGCACTTGTAATTCCAGACATGCTTGAATGTGTGAGAATATCTCTCTCGTAGGTTCACGGTTCTCACTAAGGTTCACGTTTCTACGGACAGCCGATTCACACAGCTTCACAGTAACGGCTCGCCGGCTTCATTTATTTCAATCTGGTGGACTATAGCGCCCCTCAGTGGGTGAGCGCACTCGCTTTGCTTTTTGTTTGTCGCTGTTTATTAAGAGGCGTGCTGTGAAGCGTGTCACTTCTGCCGAGCGCCGTCTCAGCTCAGAATTCAGCCATTATTTGATTCATTGTACTGTATACTGCACCCAAATCTAAAATACACTACCCGCCGCATTTCTTTTACTTGTTTTATTTCTATATTTAAAACACATTTTCTTAAAATAATATATTACCACAATGGAGCCTTACCGCCAGTCCACAGCATAATCAGCTGGCAGTTGATTACTAGCTATACCACTTGACATTTTATATATATATATATATATATATATATATATATATATATATATATATACATACATATATACACACACACACACACACACACACACACACACACACACACACACACAAGATAAATATATATAATACATACAAAAAAAATAAATTTTATAGACACACTACCTGTTTACTTTAATGCTCCTCTGCTGACATGGTCAAACTCTGTATAAAGCTGGAATTGTTTTTACATTAGTCGAGAACATGGTTGAATGTTTTTGTAGACTGTAATGTGATGCAGCCTTGAATATCAGTCTCCTCTACAGAAATGTGAAGCTGTACTACAGGAGAGCTATCACCAGCATGTGTTGTGACCTGCTTTAAAAAAAAAAAGTAAGGTTTACCTTGATTAGCTGTGATTGATTAATTAATAACAGATCATTTGAGCATGCACGCTGAGTTCTCACCACGCACCGGCCCTGTGGCAAGGTGGGGGTTCAGGCCAAGAGCTTGCTGTGGGTGTAATTGTGTTCAGCAGGGTGGTCTGGTGATGAAAGAGGGAAGGAGAACGATAGAGAGAGAGAGAGAAAGACACTGACCTCCTGCTCTTGGGAGAAACCTGTTTTAACATGTTCACTCAATGCCTCCACTCTTTCTATGACACCTAACTACAGGGTATGAAGAAAGAGCGTGCTGAACTAAAGCTCCCCAACCATATGCTGACAACCATGCCTTTTTGCTCTAATAATCACATCCAAGAGCTGTCCTCCATTTAAGGTTATGCTGTGTAGTGCAAGTGGTGCTTTCTTTTTATTGTTCTCTTTTTTTCTTTATTGTATTTTTAACACATTAACATGTCTTCTCAGCATCACATTGTATGTTCAGCAAATTTCATTAAAGGTTTTTTTTTGGGTTTTTTTTTATCTACACAGACTTCTTGTTCTCTCATGCTCCCAGACTACTTCATGCCTCTTCTACCTCTATGCCTCTGTTTGCAGGTGGAATGGTTCAAAAGGTATATAGTCTGTGTTTTTCTTAGGTTTCATTTGCATTAGATCTGCTCATTTAGGTCAGAACTTTCGCTATTAAAATAGTTTATTCTTTTCTTTGTCCGTTTATATTTTTTGTTCAATAAAGAATGTCTCATGTTTAAAGCCAAGCAGAGCTAGAGATTGCCACTCTTTAGAATAAAAAAGCAGAATAAGCTACATGCCATTATTATCTGTGAAGAACGTTGTGCTGAGATGAACCAAAATTTTTATTTGAGTGTAATTAAGAATAAAGGCTTATTTGTCAGTTAAACAATTATTTTCTTTTTTCTAATATCCATGCAGAGTAGTGTGTACAGTTGTCACATGCCTACTTTGCGTTAATGCTATTAGTGTTAAGCTATAGATTAAGAAGCTAAAATATTGGCCCTAGTCCATCTTTAACTACACCAACTGGTTATCCAGTGATGTTTAACAGCTGGTTTGCTAAAAAATTAAGTCATCTCAGTAATTAAATGGCATACATTTAGCTATACAGTTACTCAATTTTGCAACTGTTTCAAAAAAATGTTTTTATGTTTTTTATAAACAAATGTGGTACTCACCAGTATCCAGAGCCAAATTTTGTGGAACATCATTAGGGCATTATAAATAACCACAGTCTAGTATGTATTCAATGTGTGCTCAGTTTAGTGGTCTTGCATCACAACAGCCTAGTAAAAAAGACGGCTTGTGGTATTACGTGCATCTGAATGTGCAGATTCAGGATCTTTGCTCCCTAGGTTCTTGGGTGTCACTCTTCTGTGAAAAGCTGTTTTTCATTTGACAGTCCAACCAGCAGTTATTGTCAACATATTCGAGAGGTCTTAAGTCCCAAAATGAGTCCTGTATTATTTTAGACTGGCTTGAATATTACACGGCAGGAGGCTGAAAATGAGACCTTCCATCAAAAGACTGCCTGCAGTGCGGTCTACTCTGTGCCGCATTCACTAAATCTCACACAGAGAGAAAACACACACTTTGACCACATGATTATATATTTATTAACAACTCTTTTGATGATTTTCCCCTTTTTTGGCTGCTGTTGGAGAGAAGGAGAAGGGTGGAGATTATAAACTTCTGTTAAGAAATAAGTGGCAATGCCATAGTGGGGCCATTTAAAGATTATAGGCAGTGCATGCAGGCAGAAGTGAACCTTAAAAAGGTGCTTTGTCTCCACTATAGGCTCAGCAGTAGAGGATTTTTTCTTTTTGAAAAGGAATAAATAAGGAATGTTACTTCAGTGAAAGTCTGATTAAAATGTTGAATATTAATTGCATTCCTTGAATTTTGCATTTATTAAATCTTTATTTTAATTAATTGTTCACTGTCATCTTTTATTATTCCAGTGTTTAGACCAGTATGGCTTATTTCTTATTATACTGTGAGTAATGTATATCTTATCATGTACAAAAGACTTTACTATCTTATATTTATTTCTATTTGAATCATTGTGTGAAACAAAGCATGAAAAAATAGCACGAACTTCCCAGAGAACTAATTTATTTTCATATAAACATGTGCTGGTGCTTTACTGTATTTGTTGTCCTATTGAAAGGGTTAGTTAGATTGAGCTTTAGTTCAGTTTAATTCGGTTTGTTAAAAGAGGGTGCCGCAGGGAAAAGAGAAAAGTCAGAGCAGAAACCCAGGGCTTAATCAAGGCAACTTCAGCTGCTAGTGACCTTTGGGAAGGATCCATATCTCTTTTCCCTGGAAGAAATGGTGATGATGGCAAGCAGTAGTATGCTTTGTGTCTAGTGAAGATATCGAGTGTTTGAAGTGTTAACACTGACACTAAGCCTCTGGGGCATGCGGGCCAAGGCAGCGTGTCACACAATGGGATGGGACTTGGATCTTTACTTCCTTTTTGCTGACCTCTGATCCCGGCTGGTTTTCAGGGTTGTGCTAGCTCCCGCTCCTAGAAAGCAGTGTCTGCTTTGATCAGGTCATCAATTGATGCATGGAATGAGCATTGCACAACCCATGCTGGGAAATGATGTGTTTTACTGCAACCAGACTGGTTTCCAAATAGGTTTAAAAATGGTTAAAAATTAAACATTATAATACTGGATAACTACGGGTTACCACTTTTTTTAATTTGTTGGAAAAATATATTGTCTATTCTGCAGGTTCACGTAAGTATTATCTGTAACATAGAACACTCCACAATAAAAGGGGACACATATATTTACATAGATATTTATTTATTAGATTTTTTGCAGTATTCGCATATTTGTTACAGTGAACACAATTTTGGTGTGGTAAATCCTGTTGCTGTTGTGATTGCCTGCAGTAGCCAAGCTGGTGGGATCCATTGAGGCTGTACATAAAAGGGCTTGCCATTCGCACAGTGCATAGTTATACCCCAGCTAGTTTTTTTTTCTTTGCCTGACCCTTCTCTTCCCTTTTTCCAGGCTAGAGTGGCCCAAAATGAGGAAAGCTTTCAAAGGCACTGTCTGCTTAAATCAAATCAGAAGTCTTTTTCTACTCGCCTCCAAGATAATAGCAAGCTGGAGGCAGGAAGTATGCTGACCCTTCCTTCCAGGCTAGATCAGAACTTGGCCCAGTCAAAGTCAGCCGCATTTCCTCAGGCCAACAATCTGTGATAGTAGAAGTGAGAGAGGGCACCAGCTTGAGTCAGAACAAAACACTGGAACCTGTCACACTGGGAGAGTGTCCTCATGTTTTTAGTCTTAGATTGAAGGAGCAGGCCAGCCTTTGGGTTTATAAGAGTGAAAGAACCATGAATATATTGATTATATCAAGACTTGATGTATTTGTATTGAATAAAGGATTATATTTAATTCCTATATATTAATACAAATAAATTCTATCCCCTGTTTTACATGATATTATAAAGCTTACAAACTTATTACATATAACAATATATATAGTATATAGAAACATTTTTTGTTGTATTAAAATATTTGTAAATTTTTCATGATTAACTATGAATCTCATTAATTAGCATTTTTGCTTTTTTTTGTCCATATTAAATTATTTATACTATTTGGCCTTTGTATTCTCTGTTTAACCCTGGTGGACAATTTAGAACATTATTTGCTAGCATGGATTTCACATGCATAAAGCATTAGTGTGCGGTCTCATGCTTTGCTGGTGTGTAGATTAAGCCCATCAAAGACAGCCCCAAAAGGCTGCTTTTCACTGTAAATTTAGCTGCATGGTCGAGACGGTGGGAGCTAACAGTGCTCATGTTGACCCACAGGATTATTGCCTCAGTGATTTTGACCCTGCTCCTGCTTGACTTGGACTCATTTCCAACACTTTTCCAACACACACACACACACACACACACACACACACACACACACACACACACACACACACACACACACACACACACACACACACACACACGCTTACTCTTTACACAAGACATGTGCATTCATTAGGCTTTTGTATTCATTTAAACCTTTCTTTACTTTTATAAAGGCATGTAGGATTTCAGTGTGTGTCTGTGTGTGTGTGTGTGTGTGTGTGTGTGTGTGTCTCTGTGTGTGTGTGTGTGTGTGTGTTGTGTTTGTGTGTGCAAGCAACAGGACTGAATTTCAAATGCAGTTGTGCCTCGCTTTCCCATTGACCTCTATGGAAAAGCCCAGTGATCTCATTCTCTGCTTGACAAGAATGCTGCTGATTCTCTCTGTTGCAGTGTTACTTTTGCTTTAAAATGAGCCTCAGTGGAAGCTTAACAATAGTATATCACTGCAGGCTACACCTCTTCAAGTCCACTGAAACGAGCGACTAGGAGAAAATGCTTAATTCTTACAGCTTTGATATGGAGATGCATGCTGACCTCCTGCTTTTCAAAGAAAGAAAAATTAAATGCCTCGCTAGTGGTAGATATGAGAAGACTTGCATTGTGTGGTTGTTTTCCTTTATTCTTAGTTTGTTATATTTGAAATGACAACTGTTTTGATTACTTCTGGTAATTATCCTCCATGGATACAAATATGCCACAAAATATTTGTAGAAACTGCCATAGATTGTGAAAGTAATCCTGGAAGGAAACACACATTTATAAGTGTGCGTGGAAGATAATCAGTGTGCAATAAGCAGTTTACAAGAAGTCCAAGTATAGTTGTATACATAGTTTATAGAGAAAAGTCTAAAGCTTTGTTGTAACTGCTGAGGTTCATGTCCCAGCAGGGGTTTAAGCAAGTCGATACTGCTTGGCTTTATTGAGCGTAAACTGAGCCCGGTTAGTCTCAAGGTCTCGAGACCCAGGCACAGAAGTAACGGCCATGCATGAAGAACGAATTATTCCACCCACTCACACGGATCAAAGGCTAAGATCATATGGCCGCGAGCCACACTGTTATAACCGTAGCTGAGAGTCACACTCGGACTCTCCATCACAGAGATCCTCTTCCATTCGCTCCTTCACTGTTTGGGGACCGATAGAGTTAATAGGGTGTATCTGAGGCAGTTGACAGTTGTTCTTTAGAGAAATCAGTCAAGCAGGTTAGCAGATACTGTCAAATACACTTTTTACATATTACACATTACAAGTCATAAATGCAAGTGTTTGACTTCAGAGGGTCTTTTTTACCTTGTTTCCTGAACCATCTTAAAGTTAACTTTCTCATTAGCTCACACACTAAATAATATTTTCAAATTAAAACCAGTAATGAGGAATTACTTTTATCAACTGCTTTTGTAAGCATGTTGTGTAAATTTTGCCCTCATCTCTGTGTGACCAAACATGTTTATGAAAGTGACAGTGGCAGTCACTCTTAAGATTTGCTCAGGTATCACATTGCCATGCTAGTCTGGTTAGTGAAGCCAAGCATTTTGCATTCAACAAAAGAGACAGGAAGGGCATCAAACACAATGGATATTTGTGGACCATGTGTTCTTGTCAGAGGGTGTATTTGAGACAAGCATTTTGTCAGACATTGTCTACAGCTCATCTCTCACTAGGCTTTTTATTGTGCTTGTGTTCACAGTCAATGGGTCAATCTCACATCACTAGCTTTTATAGAAACAGATTACAGTGGACCTTGCCAAATCTCATGCATTAAAATATTGCAACTGTATTTGTATCTTTATTTTATAGTATGAAGTATGTATTATAAAGAACATAATAAAGTAGTAGATGTGTTAACAAAATTCATTTAATTGCTTGACTGTATACAAAAAAAATTTAACCAACCAAATCTGTTTTGATGTGTACATGACGTGTCCTGGCAGAGGCAAACAATTTTTGTGCAAGTCACTTATTTGGACATATTTCTTGAATAAAACCCCCCCCACAAAATTAATGTTTTGCATTGACCATTTTCATTTTAACCATAATGACAGTCTGTCATTTGAACTGAAAAGCCACAAAACAGCCATATGATCCACCACCATATTTTATGATGGCATCAAGTAGTTTTCCTCGTATGTCCCCTATTGTAATCTTGAATTAATTTTGATCTAATCTAAGCACAAAACACAGTGCCAATTATAATTCTAATGATGCTTGGCAAACTTTACACACAGCATTTTGAGAGACAGAGTTTTACAATATATGACATCATACTGATGACTTTATATTATATTATTCTGTATATTATGTTTTTTTAAATTATTAATCGTTCAAATGAAAAACCTAAAGCTAAAAACTTTTGAAATAGTATGAGTTTATGTATGTATTTACCCCAGTCAATTTTATTTAATTTTTACAATTTTCTTTCTCTGTAATTTTAGGTCTTAGCTAATATGACAGTGATATTACAAGCACCAGTACACAGTCATTATTCGAAGAAACATTTCCCCCGAGGTCATGGGTTGGAAGGCATAGTCTAGTCACATCTCAGTCCAAGTAACTGTAATGACCTTTAGTTGGTGACAGCAGTAAATGGAGGATTTGTGAGATCTCTGTACTGTCACACGCAATATGGTCTGTTGGTTATCAAACATAGCTTCATTTTGGTGACCCTTGTCCTTTTATATGACCTGTGCCTTGTGGAGGTGCAAGCAGCTCCATTTTTGCCCTTTGTAAAATTTAGCTGGAGGGTAGAATGATGAGCCCTTCCAAGCACAAGGGCACTGTGTCATTCAGAGACCTTTTAGTTGGCTATTCTGACAAGATAATTATCTAAGTAAATATCCTCAAGCAACTAAAAAAAATATTGTTTTCATAGTCGAGTGACATTCACTTGTTCATGTATTATATTTGTAGATAAACATGACAAATATTAATTAATTATCTGAATGATTCAGTTCATTTTTCCATATTTTCTTTGAATTCATGTGAAAAAATTACATACTTCTAAATTCAGACTGAGTTGTGGTTCAAATAGATCTAATGCAAATCTTTAACTTTACAGTATATATATATTTTCATACTGCAAGCTGGTAAATGTCTTTTGTAAATGAGTATAAGTTTGTAAATTGTGTTGAAAGGCTTAAAAATCTTTTGTTGAATGAGCACATGAAACTACACAGGGAAAGATGGTTTTAATCTCAGTGGTTCACAATTTATTGCACCTGATCGAAAGCATGATTTACCCTAGTGCTGACACTAAGGTCAAGCAGTCAATATTTATAATTGCACAGCCCAATGAGTTTCAGGCATTGAAATGAAGATCTTTCTTTTTATCTGTGCAGGCAGTCTGTAAAAAAGACAGAACAAAGGTCGAAATGTAATTTTTTTTTTAGCTGGTGTGTGTTTTTTAATCATATTACAAAGGCCAACTTAAATTAATGTATGATTATATTCAGTGCTTCAGTTAGCATTAATTCAAAGTCAATGATTTTGTGTATTCAAAATAATATATGATGTTTTCTTTTCTATATTCTTACAGATAAACTTCACTATTACAAGTTCATTGGACACTGATCCACATATTGTTTTTAAGTATTATGTTGTCACACCTATGATGTTTCTTATAAAATAGCAATTACATACTGCAGAGAGTTGGTAATACTCAGCTCTATTGTTATTCTGATCCTGATCCTGCTTTGAGACAATGTTCATTGTTAAAAGCACTATACAAATAAATTAAGTGTCATGGTCAACACTTAAGCTGAATCAGGTTGCACTAAAAACATGAATCATTAAAACACTTTGGGTCCAGTCTAAAGGCGCTAACTCAGTAAAACATTTACGAGCATGCTGAAAACTAATATGCTCTGGTAGAATCGTTAATTGGCTCCATTCAAAGTCAATGATTTGTGTATTAGATAAAAAGATAATCTATAATGTTTTTTTTTCTATATTCTCACAGATGAAATTAACTATTACAATATTATCTGTCACTGATCCACATCTTGTTTTAAAATATTATGTTGTCACACCTATGATGTTTCACATAAAATAGCAATTACATATTGCAGAGAGTTGGTAATACTCAGCTCTATTGTTATTATTTCACTGAAAACAGAGAAAACTAGTATAATTTTTTCCCTAAAGAAGTTGAATTATACAATTGTGTGATTACTAAGTGTAATGATACAGTCTATTATATTGTTTCATTCAGTGAGAAGCTCTTGATTGAATATGTTTCTTTGTCGCAAATCAGGTGAAGCTACAGAGAGCTTTAAATAGATGCTTTATACTTAAACACACCATTTTTCATGGGCCAGTATACCAGCATATTAGCATTATAGCTCTTACACTCAGGGAAAGATACATTTATTTTAAAATAAAATACCAAATAACTTAACTTTAAGTGTATCAAAATAAACTACGAAATAAAGCAGCCACACCATGTGTAAATTGCTATATAAAAAATAAGTACTTTTTCTGTTTTTCTGTTTTTTTTATTTTTTATTTTATTTTTTATTTTTTATATACTGTCCTGTAATATTTTCTGTTCTGATCTTAACAAGCCTGGGCAAACTACTGAGTAGGCACCAATCAGAGGCTGCATTCTCTGAGGATTTGAGAATTAGAATTGTTGCTCTCCACAAAAATGGCCAGGACTATAAGAAGATCGGTATCACCCTGAAACTAAGCTACAGTACAGTGGCCAGTGTCACACAGAGGTTTTCCAAGATGGGTTTTGCTCAGAACAGGCCTCTCATGGGTCGATCAAAGAAGTTGAGTCCTTGTGTTGTGCCTCAGGTGCAGAAGCTGCTTTAAAAAAGCGACATATGAGTGCTGCAGCATTGCTTTAGAGGTTACAGAAGTCGAAGGTCCACTTGTCAGTGCTCAGACCATACGCCACACACTGCAACAAGTCGGTTTGCATGGCTGTCATCCAAAAGGAAGCCTTTTTTGAAGTTGGGTCATAAGTAAACCCAGTTTGCTGAAGACAACCTGTCCATAAGCATGAATTACTGGAACCATGTCCTGTGGAATGATGAGACTAAGATAAACTTGTTTGGCTCAGATGGTGTCCAGCATGTGTGGTGACACCCTGGTGAGGAGTACCAGGAAATTTGTGTCTCGCCTACAGCCACGCATAGTGGTGGTAGCATCATAGTCTGGGTTCCAACATGTACTGTGACATTCTGAAGCAAAACATGTTCTCCTCCCTTTAGAAACTGGGCCAAACAGCAGTTTTCCATCATAATACGATCTCAAATACAACGCCAAGATGCTAACTGCTTTGCTGAGGAAGTTGAAGGTGGAGGTGATGCAGTGGCCAAGTGGAGAAGCAACATGTGTCTAACATCCAGCAGCTCCGTTACATCATTATAGAGGAGTGGAGAAGGATCCCAGCAACAACCTGTGCAGCTCTGGTGAATTCCATGCCTAGGATGATTAAGACAGAGCTAGATAACAAATTCTCAATTTTGTTAGTTATTTAGACTATTTTGTCAGTTATTTAGACAATAATTACTGTATGTTGAGTTATTTGACAGGCCAGTAATTCTGTACTACTATACAAGCTGCACATTGATTACTCTAAAATATATAAAATATTTACCTCTATAGTATTGTTCCTTGTGAATATATACTAAAATGGTTGCTGAAATGTGAGGGGTGTACTCACTTTTGTGATTACTGTTATGGTCAACACTTAAGCTGTTTGAATCAGCTTGCACAGAAAACATGAATCATTATAATGCTTTGGGTCCAGTCTAAAGGCGCTAACTCAGTAAAACATTTACGAGCATGCTGAAAACTAATATGCTCTGGTAGAATCGTTAATTGGCTCCAAATGCAAACATTTGGACCTGCTTTGCACCCTGTCTCCTGTATCCCCCTGTGAGAAGCCCCAGTCACAAATCAGAACATCTGGAGCGCCTCAGAAATAAAGTAATCAAAATTGACGCCAAGCTGGCCTCTGAAGTTTATCCCCAAGAGACAACAATCTGTTTTAAATTCTATAAACATTCCTCTGATCATATATTTCAGAATGCATCTGTTGTCAGCAGGTCTAGTGCACAGCTAAGAAGTTCTTTTTGGAGACTGACATTACTGTCTAGCACTTGATATTCAGGGATATCATCGTAAGTGTCTTGTTAACTTATTTATTTATTTTTCTAACTACAGTCTGACAGAGTAAAAAAAAAAGAAACATACTACTGTTATCTCCACTATTCTATGAGGCATGTCCTCTTATTTACGTGATTTTGTAAGGTGAACAAATTAAGACAAACAGAAAAACCTGCTGTATACACACACACACACACACACACACACACACACACACATTCGAGGAGAAAAAGAAGCCCACCCACTGTCAAAATGCACACAAACTTAACAGCCCATGGAGCTCTGACAGTCACCACAGCTGTGCATTTTACGCTATGCAAAGCCCAATAATTAGCATCCAGATTTAAGCGAGGGAGAGAGAAATAGGAAGAAGGGGAAATTCTGTGCCAAGAATGCACAAATACATGCATCCATCCACTACTGTTCACAACACGCTTCCTTCCTTGGCTGTGCCCATTTGTTTTCAGCCCTCAGCTTTCTCTCTCTCTCTCTCTCTCTCTCTCTCACTCTCACTCTCTCTCTCTCTAAGACGGAAAAAATGCTCAGGACTGATTTGAAATGATTTGTGTCACTGTTACAGTTGTCAGCTTGAAGCTGTCAGAGAAGGGCCATATTCTTCCTCATGAATGCAAACATGCCAGCTCTGCTTTCGTACGACAAGGCTGGATGACAGTCCAGGAATATCTCAGCATGCGCTTTTCTCCCTCTGTAGTCTGCCAGCTGTTTGGGTCTGAAAATATATTGTTCAGAGATAATGGTGGCATATTTGTACTTCATAAAATGAGTTGTTCCATAATTATAACTTTAAAAAAAAGTTTTTTCTCCAAGAATATCTGTAAAATAAATGTGTTTATGGTACATAGTTAATTAAAAACGCTCTAAAGTTGTATGTTTAAGATAAATACACACTTTTGTCATTGCAGCCCCTTCAAAACCAGCTTAGTCTTTAAATAAAGTAGAAATATTTTTCTCTTTAAAAAAAACAATGAAACCCATATTGATATGAGGTGGAGCAAGTAAACTGTTGTTCTTTTTTTCTGCAGATTGCGGTTGCCCGGACGAATCAGCAGGCTTTAGGACAAACTTGGCTGTCATGGGAGATGGAAAGCCTGGCCAAGCATGTTGACTGATTGTTAGCATTAGTGGCTGTGAGGTTGATTAATATGCCATCCCCTGCTGTACCACCCCAAAAAAGAGAGCAAGTGAGGAAGCAAAGTGAGAGAGAAGGAGGTAGAGACCTGCTTAAATATTGAGTAGAGGTGTTCAATGTTCAACCCTTTTACAAGGGGATAGTGCAGACATCGGATGTAGAGGGCCACCATAACAGAATAAATGACTGTATGATTCCAGGTGCCGGTGCATACATTTTTCAAACATAAACAAGAGTGAATGTGTAACCAGGCCTTAATGAGCTTGTTGTGTGGGTTGCTGAGAGATGCAGAGAGACAGTGATTGCACACTGTGCACTGTGCTGTGCACAATTCTCACTACACATAATTGCTGCACTTGCATGAATATATCATTTGTTCATTTGTACCAACTTAGTCTGCAATGTGCATACTAGTCCTCTACTAACATATTATATTGATATATCTTGGAACATGGGTTACATGGTAACATAAAGAAGTAATTGACAGTATATTATTATATATCATATGTCCCTAACACTATAGGTATTTAATAACTATAACAATGAAGTACAATACACTTTTTATTTTACACTTGTTTACACCTGTGAAGAATAGATGTACAATTAAATTATTATTTATCATGCAAGAAGTATGATTTTAATGCCTAATTATCACTACTGTTAATATTTTTCTGCATTAAAAAAACACAGTGCTTTAAAGATTACAGTTTGTTTCTACATTATTAGAAAACTGTTTCTCCCTGAATGATATTTCAGCAGTGTGATCTCTCAGTTTATAACAGTTAATTCAATGACTGTGAAAAGTCACAGTAATTAATAGAGTTGTTTGCTCAAATATGGCTTTAAAAAATTATACATTTTTGTCTTCTGTCATGCTCTGTGTGTGTTAGTGATCTTGAGTGATTCATTTGTTAAAGCAGGCCTATTAGCGATTATTCATCTACTGTCAGAGGGACTGTGTAGAGTTTCATCTGTGGCCTGTGTATCACAACTTTAGGCCTTCTCCAGGAAACTCTACAGAGAAAAGATGGCCTGCCAGAATGAGAAATTATTGCATAGGACTTGACAATTACGATTGATTGTCTTTTAGCATGCACTGGAGCATACAGGCCATGGCAGAACCCGACACCAATAATGACAGCTAGCAAGCAGTCTTTTGGGTTTGTGTCCAGCCAACTCGTAGCAATGGTGTGTTTCAAAAGCCTTTTCAATGCCAGATAAATTGGCACCAGATAAAAATCATAGAGGTCTGTTTGTTAAATTTCTTCAATAATGCAATAACAGCTTAATTTTGTGTAGTTCCTGTATCCTATACACACACACACACACACACTTACTGACCTCCTATACATCCTCACTATTGATTATCATAGCAGCTTCCAACTCATTAGACTTTTATTGCCCACTGGCAGGGAACACGATTGATGTGTGTTTGTCTTTTGTCTGAGATTGTTTAAGAGTATATTACAGGGGTGTTAGTGGATCTTCTGGCATTTTTTTTATTAGAAGAAACATTTGCTGTCAAAGCAAATTTGAGAATAGTGCCTCTAGGCTAATCTAGTAAGTCTAGTTTTATTATTTTTATTTGTATTCTACAAAAATTATAACATTGTTTTTGTCTATGATTTATTTTGTGTGCTGCTAACAATTGTTTATATTGCAGTAAAACAACCTGAATAGTTTTGTGTCCACATCAAAGTCAAACAAAATTGGTTTGAGGGAAGTTACTAATAGATGCCTCTCTACATAACAAAGCATCCAAACAGCTGTCACCTGCAGGCATGTTCATTCATCATTATTAGATAATAAGTGGCAAAAAGCCACCAAAAACCTCTATTACCTTCTTGTACTATGCACAGCTTTGTTGCTGATAACAAATGAGGTTGGACATGATGTAAAATTAAATTGCCTTTTTTAGCCAATTAATGGCTTTACGACGCAGTGCAGCCCTGGTGCTTTAAGGGGACATCTCATATCACTTCCTTCGGGGTCTGCCCTATCAACTCTACATTCTGATCTGTTCACGTTTACACAGTCTTTTTCTGCCAGCAACTTTCGATATGAAACACTGCAATGATTAAACGTCTGTCATCTGCTCGTACTTGATTAAGTGAGCCGGATGCCGGATAGACCAAAGTTTAGGAAGTGATTTTTTTACTTCCTTGTGTGGAAATTACTTCCTTCAGTCTCTGAAATGGTGGAATAATTAGTTATAGTTAAGAATATTTTTTTATAAGGTGTCGACACCTGATGTGGTTCTCATTAATTTGATTTTGTTGTAATCACTGTTGTCTGTTTCTGGAATGTCAATTCAATTAAACTTGTGTCTGTTTACAGCAACAGCATGGTCCTCCAGCTCCTCTTCAGCATTAGTGTAATTAACTCCATGTTTTTCTCTAGCTGCCAAATGTTTTTTGTCTGCAGTTTTCATGTTCATTTACCAGAACATTGGATTTATTGTAATTGTTTGCATTTGTTATCTATGGTCTCTTTTAGCATTCAGTGTGTTTAATGTGTCATGCTTGGGTCTACTATTAATACCCCTAGTGATCAGTAGTGTTTCCCAGAGATCTTTGAGGAATTTTTACAGTTTGTGATCAAATTAAAAAAAAAGGTTATTAATATTATTTCAGTTGGAGCTGGTATACAAATAAATACTGAAGTTGTAACCTCACAACCATAGTCTCAGCTCTCTTGTACATTGGTCGGTTCAATGGTATTTCTTTTGCAGTTTTTTCTCATACTTAAATAAACATTGTAATTTCAGATCAAATAAAATGTTTACATGCATAAACATTGTGTCTGCATTTACATGGCTATTTATTTAGCTTTTGGCTATGTAAGTCATTCATGCATATACAATAAAAACTTTATCCTTGTCAGAGTTGTATTGGATCCAGAGGCTATAGCAGGTGGGACACCAGTACAATGCACAGGAGGTAACCAGAGAATCCAGAAGAACCTCCATAGACAAAGGGAGAACATGTCAAACTTGATACAACAAGTAACTTGAGCTCACATTCAATGTTTTATAGTTTGTGCACGTTTCTGTCTTAAAACACAGGTTTTCAGCTTAATTCATTACACGGTTGCTGTGCTGTACAATTCCTGCAAAAGACTGATCCACATTGCTTCAAAAACTCAAACCAATAAATAAATATTCCATCTGATTGTTTTTTTAATACAATTATTTATGTGATGCATAATAAATATATCTAATGCAAGACTACAAACTGTGTAAAGAAAAAAAGATTAAACTGTAAGGTTAATTGCTTGTGTACTGCTCAGCTATAAACAGTCTGACGCAATTTAAAGTGCTTTCGAAGTTCCACCCATATAAATGGCAACATTAAATATATGCGATTGTAGCTACATTTAACCAGTTTATTTGATTCCTTACTTGTTTTGCTCAACCTTATTGCAGCTTTTGACACCATTGATCATACTATCCTGCTTGCTAGACGAGAAAATGTTTTTGGAATAAAGGGAACAGCTCTCTCCTGGCTTTGGTCTTATTTGACTGTTCACGATCAGATTGTTGATGTAAATGTTGAGTTCTCCGCACTCTTTGAGGTTCAGTTTGGTGTTCCGCAGAGATCTGTTTTAGGCCAACTGCTTTTCTCTTTATATAATCTGCCTCTGGGTGAAATTATACAAAATATTAGCTTCCATTGCTATGCTGATGATATACAGTTGTGAGAGAGATCATCTTAAAAATGTTGAGGAGTGTGTAGACATTAGACAGCAGATGCTAGATAATTTCATTCTGCTCAACTCAGATAAATCTCTGTGTGTACAGAAGTTATTTACTCTAGTCTTTCCTTTGAAGCTCATGTGAATAACATTTCCAGGATAGTCGTTGCAGGATGCAGAAAAACTAGTTTATTCTTTTGTTACATCTAGATTAGACACCCTGTCTGGGTGTTCAAGGAAATAAATAAGCTTTAGTTAGTCCAGAATGCAGCAGCAAGAGTCCTTACTAGATCTAGAAAATATGACCAAATCACCCCTGTTTTAATTAGTCTACATTGGCTCCCAATTAACCCCTGCATTGATTATGAAATACTACGACTAAAATATAAAGCACTTAATGATCTTGCACCGAACTATCAGAGTGAACTTCTGTACCATTATGATCCCCCACACCTACTTTGATCAAAAGGTGCAGGCTACTTGTTGTTACCACAAATAATGAAGACTACAGCAGGGGGCAAATCTTTCTCTTGCAAAGCCCCACAGTTATGGAACAGCCTTCCAATTAGAATTCTGTATTTATTATATTTATTTAGTGAAGCCTTTAATTGGTAGATTTTTCTTAGGTAAAGGAGCAGATCTGGAGGGATCATGGATATAGTGTTCGGTGAACTGGGATATTTGTATGCTGTCGTCCCCTCACTCTCACGCATTCACTCAGGATTGTTGACAATGATGTGGCGGGCCGTCTTTCATCCCAGAGATCCCTCATGTCTATAGCGAGTCTTGCTGGAGTCCCCAACTGCACAGTGTTCTTAACTTTTATACAACAATAAGGATAGTTAATGATCCATATCTTTCTCTCCCTGTCACCCCTCTTCTCTTAGTCGAGATAAACCAGTGTGCAGCTGGGGATGTTTCTTAGCAATGGCCTGGAGATCCATGAAATTATGTAGTAACACAGGAGCTTTGAGGATGGATTTGGCCTGTACTTCATGTCAACAGTCTTCTTCACTGACACAGGACTACAGTTTGCATTTGATTACCATCACTGCACCCCTCAACATCATTTAGCTGTAATAAATGGACATTCGTTGCCACCCAGATGAGGATGGGTTCCCTCTTGAGTCTGGTTCCTCTCAAGGTTTCTTCCTAATGCCATCTCAGGGAGTTTTTCCTTGCTACAGTTACCACCGGCTTGCTCATCAGGGACAAACTTACACTTATAAAGAACAATCTTATTAATTTTTATCACCACATTCTTTATGTAAAGTTGCTTGGAGACAATGTCCATTGTTAAATAAAAATGAATTGAATTGAATTTAGCATGGTAATGGGACTGTAGTCCTACTGCGGAAGTGTACTTTCAGGTTTTCTTTAAAATAGAAATCTCTTAAATGCTTTGTTGTGAAACTGTATAGTAGAAATAAAAATCTCAATGTATTAACAAGTTGTGTGATTATAAACTGTGCTACTATGCTTGTTGACTGCAATCTAATGATCATTAGATATTTTTACATTTTATAATTATTAAAACTGTGCAATAAATTATCCACCCGCTGCATATTTAACGTGTGTAAACCACACCCAGTGTTTTGGAAGAGAGTGATTGCATTTCTTAAGCACTGCACTGCTCCTTCCTTCCCCCATCATTCACTCACCCTCTCTCTCTCTCTCTCTCTCTCTCTCTCTCTCTCTCTCTCTCTCTCTTTTATTTCTGTCTGCTTTGCTCCCCCCTTACCCTGACCCCAAACTTTGTTAATGTGTACACAAAAGTGGCAGTAAGGCATCACTATTTCTTCTGAACAGACTAAAATATTAATTGTGATCTTTTACGATGCAAAATATAATTGGGCAGTCAACAGTGTATATATGTGTGTGATACACTGTCAAATAATAGGCAGAAGAATCCAGAAGTAAATACACTGATGTGAAAATATATGGCCCAGATAAACATGGCCTCAGATGATGATTTACACTAACACATAATGAAGGTAGTGAGCATGAACTAATTAATGATTGAGGAAGATGTTTGTCTCTCCTAGGCTTTTAGAATGAATTTAGGGGATGCAGGCTTTGGAGGAAAAATGTTTTCCATCCAACTACATCCTGCATATCAACTCCACTCATACAATAATAGATTAGTTCAAATGCCAAATTGTGCTTTTTTTCCGACATATTGCCCACACTATGTGGTAACATCATTGTGTTTGTGTTTAGTGTGTGTGTACATGAGCTTATTTGGTGGGGGTTGGAGTCAGTGCAGCAACGAACCAAGAAGACTTGGTTTACCATTTCAAAGACGGCTGTTTTTCAAAAGTTTACACACACACACTTGCACACAAGCACACTCCCACACACTGGTTCCCCAGCTTGTGGACGTGCAACGTGGGCCGCCAAGCCTGGTGCGAACAGATGGGAGGAACAAACCGGTGCAAAATAAAGTTAAACTAGAACAAAATGACTGTGTGAGTGGTGCTGCCGCCCTTTGTTTGCCAGGAAGGTGATCCTCAGCATCTGGGGATGATGGAACGCATGATTAAAATTACCAGAGGGAATGATTAATATCTCCTTAAAGCGTACACTTCCAGCTTATCAATCATCCCATTACGCCGCAAAAGTTAATTGTATGAGGGGAGGGTTGGCCCACTGAACTGTGAAAAAGTAGCCCATCCCTCGACATGTTTACTTACAACAGCAAAAATCCCCAAAATTCCACTTGTCAAGCATTACTGTATTACCTCTAAGCCAGAATATTATTGAGCAACATGTATGTCATTTATTGAGGCACACTTAAAGACACAGCATATGAACAATTATGTCTGATTTTCTCACATACAATCTGATGGATGTAGGTTTTCCTGTAGCATAATAGGCACTTTGCTTCTTATTACCTATACACATAGACTATTTAAAGTACTTGCATGTTGTTGCATACATGCTCAAGGGTGTGATCGATGGAGATTATTTCTAAACTAAGCCTGTTTTCTGTGTGTGTGTGTGAGTTTGTGTGTGTGTGTGTGTGTGTGTGTGTGTGTGTGTGTGTGTGTGTGTGTGTGTGCTGTGACAGAGGGCACTAGTAGAGGTGCGGGTGGAGGGGGGTGTCTCTCCTCTCTCACCAGCCCAGCTTGCCCTTGCCTGATCTGCCTCCCCCTGGTTGCCGCTGTCTCCTCCTCTTTGCCCTCTCTGCTCTGCTGCACTCGTACCCTTCCCTCAGCTTTCTCCCTCTCTCTCTCTCTCTCTCTCTCTCTCTCTTACTCCCCCCAAACCTCTCTCTGCGTGCCCGCGCTGCCTGAGCCAGCTGCTCCCACTTCATCTTCTGCAGCGTCACTAGCCGGGGGTATTAATCATGTTTTTTGAGAGGGACACTCCGCTATTTATCTCCCTGACACTTCCTGCATTCAGAGGCCCATTGCTGGGCACAGCCCATTGAGTAGTAAGATTACACATTACCGCGCTCCATTGCCTCTCCCTGCCCTCGCCATTGACTGGCCGCTCGACGGTGGTATCACACTCGCACCGTCGGACGTAATTTATGCTGTATGTGTATGAGAAAGACTATACTGTTCTCTTTTCCTCACCGTTCTCTCACATCTATAGGCCATACTTTAGGCATAAGTGAAGCATGTGCACCTTTAATTGCAGTGATCTGTCTGTGCTTTGTGTACTGTACCTGACATGATGCAGAGCCTAACTGTTTCTCTGTGTGTTTATTCATAGAGTGCACTGTTCACAATGAGTATCAAGCCCATTAGTCAGAAGACAGACATAGATTTATGTAAAACTCATGAACTTAAATACCTGACTTATTAAACAGTTTAAGCTTACAGAAGCATATGTATGTATTGTAAAATAATTTCTTTAGTATATTTAATAGTAAGGAGGGTCTTTCAAATGCAAGCTATTCAACAAACCTAAGTTATTTAAAATAGCCTGTACTGTAAGTACATATGTTCATTCATGTATTTATTAGATTTCATGGTGCAATTGTATTCACACTTAAAAAATGTATTTAAGCTTTGTAAATGACTTTAAGCTTCAGCTCACATTCTGTCACCATTACTTAGTGCATAATTGTGTTTTCCAGTATGAAACATTTGTTTATCCCAGTCTAAACAAATGTGAAGAAAATAACAATTACAATTATACTTTATTTTATTTTATTGAATAATGATGAGCATGTGAATAATATACTGTGCATTCAAACTTTCTACTGTAAAATTTAGGCTTGGGTGGAATTCTTTTTCCATTTAAAAATTTCAAAATTGAATGAATGAAAATGAGTATTTCCACCATTTCAAAATAAAAATGTTCTTCATCAGAGATGCACAATTAAAAACAGTAACACACACACACACACACACACACACACACACACACACACAATAGACCATTTAAAAATCGTTTTTGTAAAAAATAAAATTGTTTTTGTCTTTATGAATGACCAAATCTACACTGCCTAGTACAGCAAATTGCAGTTAAAAAAACCCACAAAGCCGACATACATTAATGAACTCACAGCATTCACGCATTTCCATAACAGAACTTGAGGCTGCAAATTCAGTGAGCGATTGGGGAAAGGGAACAGGGGCTTACAGCGGTATCAGTTCAGAATCAGAATCAGATAAGGTTTTATTGCAAGGTACAGCAAAGGGTTTAGCAAAGAGCACTTCACATTAATAGGAATTTGTCTTGGTGTCAGGTGCAAACATATACACACATAAGAGAATTTAAAATACTTTCGCAAATAACTTCTTGATTGACATCAGATCCCCTGATTTATTGTGAAGAAACAGACTGAAAAAGAAAAAGAGCTGTTATAGAGTAAATCTGACTAATAATTCATGCTCACATACTGTTAAATAGTGGCATGCCTACAATACAATATAATTAAAATAAACAATACTGGATATTATCACCCTCTAATAGGATTGCACAAGCTTAGAAAAAAGTGATTGCTTATGCTGTTAGTTTACAAATAAAATTAATTGGCACTATACATCAAACAGTAAGTTAGATAAGAATTTTTATTTTTTATTGTTAAAATTATATATTTTTTGGTAAAGGCCACAGAAAGGCCACAGAAAAAAAGTAAAAATAAAAAAAAAAATAAAAATAAAATAAAGTTTTTCCAGCTGGTGTTAATGAATGGCAGATGACTGCAGTGGGGAATTAAAAACAAACACATGGTCATGGAATGTTCTTGTAGCTATAGATAAAGATACAGATAAAGAACATGTTGTTTTCATTAGACTTTTTCTGCATGTTTTAATTAAGTCAGTACCATACTTGTGATTTCTGAAAGGTAGGCAGTGAAGTTTGGAATTGTTTTTTTAAATCCACAACAAAACATTCAAGAGCAGTACCAGTAGTCCTAAGTGTATCCACCCTGTGGGAAATAACATAATGGCCAGACAGTGGACCAGTGCTAAGTCTCTTACACTCATCTTACATAGTGAATATTTGAGAGATTTACAAAAGTGCAAGTTCCTTACACAAATGCCACCTGACATCCTGCATGAACGCAACTCATGTCATGCTAATTTGCCCTTCACTTATCTTGTAAATCTTAGTGGAAAGAGTGAAGGGGTGAGAGGTGGTCATTAACAAGAGAAAACAGCTTGCGGCAGCTCAGGGGCTTTGGTTGTACAGGCTTTGGCTTTCTTCTTTTTCCTTTGCCCTCTACTCCTCTCCCTTGGCAGTCTCTGTAGAGAGATGTCGTTGCCTGAAGTTAAGAGAGATATAATAAAAGCAGGGGAGGAGTTAGAGAAGAAGTTAGAAAAAAGAAAATACTAGATATCCTATCAGCATGTGGGAATTCCAGATCATTTTCCAATCATAACTGTTTTCTTTGGCCTGGGGAGTCCAATGGGCCTCCAGAGAGGTGATTACAGTCAAAGAGAACTGCAGCCTATAAACCGCTCTTTCCCCCTCTACTCCCTTCCGGCTTCCTTTTCTCACACACTTCTCATTGTCAGGGAACTGGTTTCAGGCCCATATGGAGTGTGAATTAAGCCTAAATACAATGTATTTCATGAAATAAACACACCAGAAAGATTTTCAGACTTGTAGCTACTTGCTGTGAGATTAGCCTTGTTTTCTCATGCATAAAATAGTACATGAAAACTTTTTTTACAGCACATTATTGTGAGTTACCTTAGTTTGGCGCTCAGAAGCCATTCTTTCTGCTCCCTTGCTTTTATAAGCCTGTTTAAGCACAGGCCCTTCCAAGGCTGAGTTGTTCTTATTTTGCCAGTTAATCTCAAACAAGAAAAAGCATTATCAGAGCAGAGTGGGGGTGTGACACAGTTGTTTACATAGCCTGTAATTGGTTGGTTTCTGGAGCATGCGTAATGAGGTGAGTCATTCAGTGGCTAGCCAATGACTTAATAAGACATGCATGCAGACAAGCACAAGAGGCCAAGAAGGTACTGAAATGATGTGGCCTTGTTCACCTTTCCTTGCTCTGTATTATTTTACTATTATTCTGGGGACAATTTTATTTAGGAATTTTTATCTTACTATCTTTAAGAAAAATAGAAGTATAATTACACGCACAGTTTGCTCTGAAATGCAATACATTTTCTTTCCATTTTGACTAAGTACACTCATCCTGGCATACGCTACCAAAATCAATTTTCATTTAAAATAATTTTTCTGTGTAATAATTTCTGTGTAATCTGTGTCACAACACTGTTCGGGTAGTGGTTAAGCTCACTGAGCCAATGATCACACTGTAAAGTTCCTTTTTTAAATGTCATTTTAAAAGCTGTAGTTTAAGTTTTTTTCAGATTCTAAATGTACATTTTTTTTCAACATTCTCCAAATTTGTGTAACTTTTCTGGTAACAGTTGTCAATACAGTGGCCATATTTATTATATACAGTTATTTATAAAAAAACTATTTAACTTCATATTCATTTGTATATATTACTTTTTATAACAATGTAATACATAAAATAAAATAATATTCTAGTTATAATACTATTTTTTATTATGTTTATATTATTAATTAAAATAAAATTCAATTGAATTTTATTATGTATCATATTATTTTACAAAGTGGCAGTACAAACAAATTACGGTCAGCATGGAATTATTGTATCTGTCGTCCAGGAGCCTTAGGCTGCTTATCTCAGCAGATAAGCAGCTGAGAGGCAGTGCTTAAGCTCGGCTGGTTTCGACACAGAGAGCATGAGTGTAGCTCTCACATAAAAGCCCCTGGCCTGCCCTCAAAAAAGCCAGGAAATGGAGCCCAGAACAACTCTCTGATAACAAGGATCTGGCTTCAAACAGGGACAACTTCAAATACCTCTGTGTGTGTGTATGACTCTGTGTGTGTGTGTGTGTGTGTGTGTGTGTGTGTGTGTGTGTGTGTGTGTGTGCGTCTCTGCCCTCTTCTTCTCACCACCTTAATGACACTGTATGTGGCTGCAGCCACGGTACAAGGACATACATTCCACTCGCTTTTGATGAACTGAAATTTGCTCGACAAGAAAGCAGACAGCACATGCCATGAAGAATTCTCCAAAGGGGAGGGAGATGAAAAGGGCAGGACTGTCTGTGCACTGAAAAATACTGCCACAAGTATCAGAGCTCTGACAGAGTATTATTCTTGTTCTGTAATTTAGTACATTAGGGCCCTTCTAGATGACGGCTGTTTTTACTGCCTCTGCCAGTGAGCTTGTTTGTTTTAGATACCTGTAGCAGTTCCAATGGTTTTCAAATGTCTTCAGGATGAGGGATTGAATGGTACGACTAATAAAGCATGGTTTTAACATGCCATGATAGATTTTGTTATAAAAATAGACAGACATAGAATACACCATAGAAATTCATGCCATAAATCAAATACTTGAACTGGGGATATAGTACAAACTGTTGGATCTTTGGCTTTGGTTTTTGCTGTATTATTTTTTTCACCAGGTAGAGTTATTTGTTGGCTTTTTACGAAGCAATTAAAAAAATTTTCAGTTCGATCTTTTTTTTTTTTTTTTTTTTTCATAGCAATGTAGATTACACTAGTGGTATAATTATTTAATATTTTCTTATCAGAGTGTACCATTATATTTATATATCATTAAAATCTCTAGAGATTTATATATCATTAAAATCCTTTTTTTTGTAGATCCATTGTCGTTAAAAAATGTTTTGCCATATAGACTTGGGCCAGCTATAATTGAAACAGTATTTCTCCAAAAGAGATATGGCCATAATTCCACATTCCCATAGCACATTCAGCTTTCTTCCAGATATTTTTTGTGATTATTATTCTGAGGACTGAGCATGCCCAAAGAGAAATCAAAGCAATAATAACAAAACTAACATGATGAATCACCCCTATATATCAGAAATTCCTAGAGGACCAGGGCAAACTCTCCTTCCAAATGTTCTATTGATGCTGATCATGGTGTGTAAAGCTGTGGCGTGACCTCTCTTTACCCACCTCCCTGACACCACCTCCCTCCCCCTGTGTATCTGGGCCTCCTCCTCCCAGAGAGAGGGCTTTCAGTCTGCTCGCACTTGATGAGCATAGCATATGTCTCTTGAATAAAAAATAAGGGCCACAATCTATTTTTAACTTTCATTGTCTTTTTACTTTCTATTGACAAGTGTTGGAGAGGCAGTGAGTGGCGGTGTGCCACTGGATTCCTTTTATACGAGGGTCTTAACAGGTCCTTGATAGGACTATTTTCTAAGAAATTTTATAAAAAGAAAATTGAGACCATTGTTATTTATTTGTATTAATTTAAAAGGGAAGTGTAAATTTTAACTTTAAAAGCAGCTGTATGCACTTGATTCAATGTTTCAAGTATTCAATGTTTGTGCTTTTCTTTGTTAAAAGAAAACAAAAAAGATCTAAGCAGAATTAAAAGTGTTCAATTATTTAATATTTTTTGTAAAACTGTTTTATTAATTGCTGTAATTGAGGTGTTGTAAATTTAATGGGTTGTTAATTAAAGGTGTTGGAATGAAACACCATCGTACCATTTCGACTATTTTTTATAAATCGTAATAGTTTTGGCCATTTATTGTAATTAGATCAAAATGAGATTGAAACAGTCTGCTCTCTTTTGTATTATATCTAATTATGGAAATATGCACCAGATGAAGAAAAACAAAAATGACAGAGTGGTGGTCATGTCCTGTAATTAACTGCACAAAACTCATTTAGACATTTCACTCTCCAATCAGAGTACACTTAACTTTTCACTTCATTGTGATTGTACTGGTCTTGGAATTAATTTCAGAAAAAAAAGTTGAATCAATCTAAGCTTTTTTCCCTATTTGATTATTACATCTGTAGATGGAGGGCAAAAACTAAGTGTGTAGAGGAGACACAGATCTCTTGTCCTGAAGGTGTCTATTCATGCAGATGTCCCAAGGGGTCTGCATGGCAAAGTAAAATTAAGAAGAGCTTAAACTGTGCAATTGTCAGTAATGAGCTATCATTGCTCAAATTACACCAAGCACTGATTGGGTTTAAAGTAATGAAGAAAACAACATAATCAATCATCATCAAGGTGCAAGTGCCTTAGGGTTGGTGGCCAGGGCCTGACACTCACACTGTGGTGTAGCTGTGGAGAAGAGATAGCAGCCCTCTAGCACACACTAACATGAACAAATTTTTTTATGAGATTAGAAGCTCTACTCAGATGCTACACCAGACACAGCATTATTACAATGATTCTTTATGGCTTACCTCCACCCCTGCCATCATCTGCAAAATAAATGACAGATTGTGTCCCCTGTGGCACCCCGGAGTGTGTGCACGCCTGTTCTCTGTGTCACATTAGTAAGGCCAAATTTCATCCAGAAGTTTCAGTATTTAGTAATTCTACTGTGCTTTTCCTCACTATTCTCGCTCTCTCTCTGAAGCGAAATAAGTTTAGCAAAAAGCTACATTAAATAGCAATTTTAATATGCTCAGTTGGTGAATAGGTATGCAGAGACACACTCGCACCACCTATTGTCATTTAAATATGCCATTGCACTTATGTCAGTCAAAGTATGCTGACGAAATTGGTTTAAAAAAGTAACTTGCGTTTGGCTGTTGGATGTCATTTATACGACAGTTCACCAGCTAATAATTCTAATAAGATAGGCGAGTCGCATAATGGAGCAGTTCTAAGTAATATTAAGAGGAATATGCAGATGGCGACCAGTGAAAATCCCTGCGGTGATTAAGTGCTATTATGAGATGAATAATGTAGCTAATCATTGGAGGAGTTAGAGCTGGGTGGGATGGTTATAAAGCATATTTGAAAAGTGGGTTCAGTAAATTTCAAGAGAAACACATGACATGTACAGCAAAAGGTATTTTTTTTTTACCTCAAATGCTTCACATCTGGTCATACCCTTTTCTTTCTTGTCTGTGTTTGGCATTTCGGCTCCTTTGTTTTAAAGGACCAGAGCATTTTGAGATGATCGAATGGTAGTGCTGGCATTAGTGTGCATGAAAGCTTCCAAAGTTTCCCATCATCAATAATGAGGTCTCATTTACACAAATTACTCTGAACGCTGATTAGGTATTATCTAACAGCAAGGGTCATCTTGATCAATCATCATCAGCATGCCAGGCGCCAATGGACATCAAAAGGTTAACACAGATTCACAGGCCGCATGGTGATGTCAGCAGAAATCAGTGCAGCCGGGGCACCTCACTGTCGATAGAGCAGCTAGACAATTAGGTAATGATTAAAACAGCCGCATACTATAGTCGATAAGAAAATGACCCATCTCAGCATAATTTGTGAATGATTTGTTTACCGATTTATGGGGAAATGAGGAAGTAAAGTGGTTCAAATCACAACAACCCATTACAACATCTGTGAACTTCTCTAAGAGTTTGTAATCTAGAGTATGTACTTGTAGTAATTATTCTATTTATCTAACATAATCCATTTATTTGATGAATGAATGAATAATCTGTTGTGGTTTATTGTCCAGATATTAATAACCTTCCTCAGGAATATATAAAAATATATGACTGTGCATGTGCATGCCTTCTTCTCTAGTGACAGAGTGTACGTCTGAATACTGTGTTGTTAGTGCCATATGAATGTGTTTGTGTGTTGCTGTGCTTTAGGTCACCGCAGCTTCATGAGAGCCAGAGGAAGAGAGAAACAGTTGGCAAGTGACTCACTTATGCAGAGAAGTGCTAATGATGCCCATGACAGGACGTGATGGACATACATGTCTAAAAATAACAAAGTATTCTAGATGTAGGTGCATTGTTTGGCGTGATATAAAAGGCATATATCAGAAAAATATTATACTCTAGAAATCTGAGTGGCAAAAAAAGGCCAGTAAGTAATTACTAGTGTTCATAAACAAGTGATGTTATGTTGATTTCAAAATAATTTGTTCTTACCAGGGCTAATTAGAACATGAAATTATGGTCACTTGACATTTACTTCCAAACAAGGACTGCATAAAAAATATGGCATTAATTTTCTTTGTTCATCAAACAGTGCTGCAAAAGAAATAAGGTGAAAAATGCCTGTGTGCTCTTGAAATACATACAGTGTTGTGTCTATATATGTCTATATATGTAATATGTCTATCTTTTATGTGTATGTATATATATATATATATATATATATATATATATATATATATATATATATATATATATATATATATATATATATATATATAAAACATGAAATTCAGATTTTAAAATGAGTGGGATTTTCCCAGACATATGTCTGTCATATAGACATAACACTCTATGTATTTCAAGAACACACAGGCATTATTCACCTTATTTATTATTTTATAAGTAAATACAAGAATATGGAAGAAAGAAATATTGCACTTCATATATAAGCAAATTCCTCTCCGATCAGAGTGCCAAGATTCAACTCCAGATTCTTGCTGATTTGAATAAGGAAATGAAAGGCCATCTAGACTCTGCGCCTCCAGTGTTTGCCTACCACTTTAATACACTGAGCTGGAGTAAGAACATGTGTCACCTAATTTTTGAAATTATTTGCTCTGTGCTGGGAAAGAAGCAACTGCAAATATGAGAGCAGAATGAGAGCGTAGAAGGTCCTCCAGAGGCCACTGTGCATATATTCGACTATACTCACTAGAAAAATGTCTAATTCCATGGCTTTGCTGTCTGGCCAATTGACATTCATTGTATGTATTGCCACCTAGCAATAAGAAGCTCTTATCACTTTGCTTTTGCTGAACTCAGATCGGAACTGCTTGGTCTTTCTCTTCCAGTCAAACAGAATCCATTGTGCAATAAATGTAATTATTGTGAGTTGATACTGCAATATGCAATTCCAATCACTGTTTGAATTTAAATCTTAGCGGAAATCAGAGAAGCTAATTGTGTTATGGATAGGCCACTTGTCTCCTTTCCTTCCTTCCCTAATATCCTTGGATAGCTTGACAAGGTATTTAGGCATTTCTGTCTTGGATTACTTGAAAGTAGAGCAGTGTGCTCTTCATCTGCACTAACTGGTATCGGATACGGAAGCTCCAAAGCCCTTTAGTTGAAATTTGGTGGTGATAATTTCATTGAAAACATGTTTTGTGCAGAGAAAATAGCATTATTACCTAGTTATCTGGATTATCTCGTCCATAAGGCCTTTGATGTGTGCACAGTCACTGAAACACAGTCTCTGATCTTTAGGGGCTTGGATGAGTAGATCATATCCAATTGGTGAGAAAAAAGCCCTTCATTTCAAACATAACAAATCATATCATGAGAACACCCTAGCATCAAACTGAGAGCTAGCGAGTCAGACAGCCTTGATGAGTCCAGCTCTGTTTCATCTGAACCATCTGAACATAAGTAAAATTATTATCAAAGAAATAGTTATTCTCTGTACTCAACTTAATCCCAAGACATTACAAGAGTAATATTTTTTTGACATTTAAATGCCTAATATTCATATTAGGATATGATTTATTTTTTCATTTGCAGTTACCTAGCTAATACATGTACTGTATTTAGTAATTTTTGTGATTTTTTTTTTTTAGTGATTGTTTTCATTTGTTATATCTAACATTTATAGATACAGTCTACAATGCTTTTCCATCAAAATACAGAGTATATAATGTTCATAAAGAATAAATTCAGCAGCATGACAAGAAAAATGCAAACTGAAAAACATACAAAAAGAGCAGTGTTTACACTCGATTAGCTGAGAGTCAAATTGGGTGGTAATCCATACAAATCATTCTTCCCTTAAGCAGCACTAATGTGGGTATTTGTTCAAATGGCAGCTTGAATCTCCTATTTAATTACAACCACAGAGAAAACACAGCAAGTTTTTTTAAATAAAATGTCTTTTGTTTCTTTTATAGTGATATTGCACACCCAGCTCAAAATATAGTTTTCTGACTAAACCTTTATTATTCAAAAGTCTGTATACAGTGCACAATGTGGTGCAAAAGCTGTTACCCCAATCAGCTGGTGGTCTTTAGTCGACACGTTCTCTATAGTGAGGAATTATGACATGCTGTGTGTATCCACCTCCTAAAAACACTCCTCCTGCTTAGATCCTGTAAATGAAGGACATCTAATAGCTGGGAACAAACACTGTGGTCACCTTGTCTAATGGATAGCAGTGGGGCAGCATGCTGACATGATGTGTGGGGGTAAGATGAGAAAATGTGTTCTACAGTCAGATTAAACACCACGCCTCTTTTCTTCTGTGATCAAGTAGGGTTACAAGTATTATTACTCCTACTATTTGCAACCACCTGATCTGGAGAGATTATTAAATTAACCACAGGGCACCAGCCATTTATTTACAGAACAGAAGTCACTCCTTGGGTGATGGACCCTGAGCAGGAAGATTATAAAAAGACTCACCTTAGTACAGCTCAAGGAGAGAATGATTGAACAGATTCTGACCCAGTTTGACATTCAGTGGCTTTATATTTCACTTTACTGTATATGTCTTTATTATTGACATGATTATGTTTAGATAATTGTGTTTAGACATGTTTTTATTTGACAGCGTCCAGAGGGATTTACGAGTTAGGCAGGATACAGGTAATTCTCACAGTAAATAGTGATACATGTTCTGTAACTCAAAGCTTCTTTCAAATAAATAGAAACAAAGTAAACAGCTATACATGAGAAATGGAACACTAACTCTTGCAGCATAATCATATAATAAACAACATAATTACAATCATTTTTAATTGCATGTAGCTTTTAATCATTTTATAAAAATATTTGTATTAGAGCTACTTTTTTGGGAAATCAATTGTATTTATTTATTTATTTATTTATTTATTTATTTATTTATTTATTTGTTTGTTTGTTTGTTTATTTATTGTTTATCATTGTTTTTATATAGGTGATAAATGTACTTGGTTTTTTTTGGCTACCTTTGTGTCAGAGAACCACCAGCCACGCTTCCCTCCTGCACTCGCTCAGCCTTTCCCTCCTACTAATCACCCACACCTGTTTCCAAACTGCATTCCACTTTATAAGGCCCCTGTTTCCCCTCACTCACCGTCCGATCTACAGGTTATTCCATAGATCTTCACCGGACTACATTATGCTCTGCATACAACCTGTGTTCAGGCTTCACTTCTCTGGATGTTCTCTTCTCCGTGTACCAAGGCAAATAAAGCGTTACCTTTCCAGTTTCTGACTCGTGGTCTGTGCGTGACACTTTGTTAGCAACTTTGATAAGAGTCCCAAATAAATAAAAACACAAGATGCAGTGATCATTGTTAGTGTAGTAGAGATTAAATATTTTATAGTTAACACAAATTTTCACTTACCCATCCCAAGTTGCCAATATACAGTATTATTGTACAATTTACTACAATTTTGTACAGTGTGCTTCTCCTATGCCATATGACTGTTACTGTCATTGTTATAGATTCATTAAATAAGACAATTCATTAAATCTATTTTAATGTATGCTGCCTAATTAAATAAACACAGTTCTTGATAATAGTGTTTATTTGCAGTGTTCATTTGCCAACAAGAAATTATTTATTTCACTCATACTGTTCTTATTTTTGTGGTTTGCCAGATTAAATGCTTACAAGCTATGACTGGCAACCGCTGCTAAGTGCCTCACATTATCTAGCATCTATTAGCATGATCCTTTCAAACGGACCAGACAGGATGTCCTACTCTTTAAGCTATGCTTTTCAAATGGCAGATTCGCTAAATCATTGTCAGTAAATAAATCTGATCCCTGTGCAGACAGCTCTTGGTGACAGCTTTGTTGTACTGAGTGCCTGCATGCTGTCAGTCTTGCAGAACTAGAAGTGAGGTTTATATACTCTGACTGAAAGCCAGGGAGTGGAGGACATCTGCACATGAATCAATTGTCAACATCACTGTTTCTTGACAACTCCATGACAGCAACAAATCTCAGAGAAATGTTGCTATGCATTTTCCTTCTTTGTGGTGGCTGAAGTTTGTTTTGTTTATTTATATAAAAATATAGAATATTTGCCAGAATATGCCAGAATATGGCAGTGAGCTTATTATTAATGACTTTTTTCAAGTGAGCCTATTATTCAAGGAACAAGAGGGTATTCTAAATAGAATACATGAGTAAAAGTGATATTATACAGTGATTAGGTTCTTGAAAGTAATACTTCAAGATGTTAGCATTATATATTTTGATGCAAATGAGCAGTTGAGGATTGAGAGTCTTGCTCAAGGACCCAGTGCGGCAGGTTGGTTTCTCCTAAAAAATTATCTAAAACACCTTAATAGAAAAGAAATAAGTAAAATAATTTAATTGAAAAACAAAATGTGATGTAGACAATAATTCATTAATCTGTTTTAGCTCATGCCTGTTTTACTACATTTAAAATAATAGTGTATTTTGTAGCTTGTTTGCTTGTTGTGGTTCTTTTCACTTTTATATAGATAAGAAGTAATCTAAAAGATCTGTACATCTCTCTAAACAGGCTTATACAGCAGTATGTGTGTATAAACTTGGTCATGTTTTTCAGGGTAAGAAAATTTTAGTAACATTTCCCTTCATTACAATTATTATATAGTATTTTATGTATTATATAGAATTTTCAAGAAAAGGTATATTTATTTTGTTCTTTACATTTTTATTTATACTTTCAAAGTACTTGTTACAAAATGATAAAAATAAAATAATAATTAATTTTAGTTATATATTTTTTTTTATTTAAAACATCAAAACAAATTTATCATTGTAGAAGAAAAATATCAAAAATCATGCCAATTCATCCTCTGGGGTAAGCTTTGCATGCTACACAAATAATTAGTAGTTAATGGTATAGCTATTTAAAATGAAAAAGAATGAGCATCACTTGAAGTAAGCACAGCTTTGTATAAAAAAAAAAGCTTTCTCCTTCACCTCTCTAGAAGGAAAAAGCTCCATCTAATTTTCCAAACATGTTGAAGTAAGTTTGACTAATTTGCTAATGTAAACTGGCAATATTTAAGTTAGCCATGCTTGTTGTGTTTGCTAATGCTAGATTAGACTACCATTGGTTCCAGCAGCTAATATAACTGACATAATTGAAGTCAAATACTAGTTAATGAGAAAATAAGGTGTTATTTAAATTATAGTTTAGTTTAGCATATGAACCATCAATCTACAGAAGAAAAGTGATGGACATGATGGATTGATGGATTCATAGGACATAGCATTACTTTATAAAAACATTGTGTAAAGTAGTTGATTTAATTAAGGACAGTTCTATCTTTTTACTTTTAACAGATCAGGATCTGGATGCATTCAGTGTTCTTAGTAATATTTCCATATTCTTGAGACAAGTACTCAAATTTACATTAGAGATTTAAGATAAAAACATTTTTTTTTCTTAGAAGAAAACCCTAAGAGACAATAGATATAATTAGAAATATCTCTCTCTTTTCCATGTGATATCAATGATATCTAGGACAAATTCTCGATATAATCTCTTTTATGCTGTAGATTACTTTTTCTTGTGACTCGTTCCTTCAAATAATTGCATGCTTCTTCATGCATGGAATAGTGGTGGTTGATTGAATTGAATGGCAAGATATTCAGAGCAGCATAGATAATAGTTTATGTAATAGTTTATGAAAAAAATCATCCTGAATGATGTCTATGTGTTGACATGCACACAAGCATACCTGACCAATACAGATCTTTTTGTTAAGGACACAGCTAAACACAGTGCAGAAATGATGTGCAGATTATTAAAAAGTATAGAAAACAGTAAAGCAACAACTTTTGCAATTCAATTAAGTCAAAAGATTGTATGTGGAAAATAAAGATCAGTAATAAATCATATTAAATGTATTCACATACCTAGACAATAAAAATGAAATAATGATTTAACTATAATGATAAAAATAGACGATGTATTGCAAAAAATATATAGCATACTGAAATTCCACTTGTTGCATGAACTTATTTGTTGGTTGGGTGGTTTGTTGGTTACAGGCCATTAGTAGCTGTTCAGTATCAGTGAAAAGCTAAGCACAGTAACCGGTGTTCTTTTTTTAGAGCTTGACCAGACACATTAATCGGCTTGGACTCCCTAATGCCTAATGGCTCTTAAAGTCCACTGGCTCTGGTCTTTAAACACCTCCCAGTACTGCTTTGTCTTCCTCTCATGCAGCTCGCTCCATTCAAAAGCTGATCAATTAAAATGACTTTAGCACTTACGGGCAAATCAATAAGCACTCCCCTCTGACTCACCTCTTCCTGCTAGGTTAGACTTGGTTGCTTCTAATCAATGGGCATCATTGTCGTAAATAAAGTAGGTGTGGGTGATACCAAAAATATCATATTATAATTCTCCAAAGCGTTTCTACAATTCTGCTTATATTTCTGATACATTTGAGAACATAAAAATTCATTTGCACAATATGCGCCTGCACGATATTTTTTTTATATTTGATATAGGCAATTTGCTATTTAGAAAATTAAGACATAAAGAACAGAATAACTTATGTCAGACAGAGGAGAAGAGAGATGAGACTACTTCATACCCAAAGTCAAACATGGAGGTGGAAGCTTAATAGTTTGGATTGTTTTGAAGCCTGGTATGTTGGAGACCTTTTCCAGGTGAAAGGAATACTGAAACAATGTCTATAGGTTACATTTGTAACCATAGGACCCTGAGGGAACGAGACGCTGCGTCGAAACGCTTTGGGAACGCGCCCGAGTGTTCACTCTCTGAAGTACTGTGTGTAATCAGTCAAAAATTGGACACTGGCCGTCACCGGTGGGGTGATTTCACAACCAGGAAGTATAAAACACATATGGAGTGAGGCAGCGCCAATTTCTGTTAGGGAGAAGGAAGCGCTGCAGGGATGCCGGAGGTGTGGCATAGAGACACAGCGTCTCGTTCCCTCAGGAGACTAGGGTTACATACATAACCTAGATACATTCCCTTTCAGGAACTCGAGCCGCATCAAAACACTTTGGGAACAAGTGTCCAATCACACTAGACTGACCAGTCCCTGCCTAGTGTTTGTCTGTCAAACACAGCTAGAGGAGGACTGAGGGGCCAGGAGTGGCACTGCAGTCTAGGTTATAGAACCGCACAAATGTCAGTGGGGTGGACCTATCCCTGTCGGAAATGTCAGAGAGAGTGAGCCAGAGGTGACTCATGGTCGAGACAAGGGCATCCGGCAGAGCTAGGGAACTGGCTGCCCGGGGCACCCCCCACATCCAGTTAATGCAGCAGTTGAAAGGGACTGAGGGGGCTTTGCCCATGACCATGACAGCTCAGTGTGCCGGTCTGGAAAGAACGGGAGATCCCGACATGGAGGTTGTGACCCGGTGTCAGAGAACACTCGTCCAGCCTACTGGACAAAGGGACTTTCTGCTAATGAGCCAGCCAAGTTATGTAGCCTGGCTACAGAGCAGGCACAACCCAGAGAATGCTTACTGCTTATTATCTTTATTATTATTTTATTTTATTATTATTATTTATAATTCCTTACCACGAGGAGTGAGAGCACCTCCCTCGAGGGATGCTCTCCGGGAGTGGAGCGATCACATAGAAATGCGAGCAGAATGTGCAGGGCACAATGAGCATGGCGCAATATGCGCATATCATGCACGGAATGTGCAGAGTCAGATCCCTCGGAAACCCGACCTGGCTCCGCCCCCAACAGAGGAAGAGAGGTGGAGCAAATGCTCTCGTCGCAGGGTGAATAAACTGCCAAATGGCGTTTTCGCGAGCCTGTGAGCGAGTGCCGGACCAAGCAGGTGAGGTTGGAGAAAGGGACAAGCCTGTCTCAAAACCCTCTGCGAGGTCCATTTGCGAGCCCCAGGAACTGCCGCGCCGCTTTGCCTCAGCAAGAGTGACGACAGAACCACGAGGAGCGCAAGCTCTTTCCTCGGATAGTGCCACTCGGGAGCGGATCAATGGCATTGACATGCAGCCAGTTCTTTCGAGAACCGACTTAGCTCCCAGGAATATATATATATTTTTTTTCTTTTCTGACGAACAATTAACAGACACTTCAACACATACACACAGAGCGCATCGAGAACAAACAGAAGCTGGTGCTGCCTCACTATATATGCGTTTTATACTTCCTGCTCGTGACATCACCCCACCGGCATTTGCCAGCATCCAATATTTGACTGATTGCACATTATTTCAGAGCGTGAACACTCGGGCACGTGCCCAAAGCGTTTTGACGCAGCTCGAGTTCCTGAAAGGAACCATAGCTTCCATTCTATACTTCAATAAAAGCTTCTTGACTTGACTTGACTTGACTTGACTTGACTTGACTTCACACCATGCAGTCAGAACACCATGCAATTCTGACTACAGCTAATTGAAACCAACTTTACCATACAACAAGACAATCAGGGTTTCGCAAAGATACATCAAAATGTAAAAGTGTATTAAAATGAACTACTGCATTTTTGTACCCGATTACAAAAAAGTTGGGACACTGTACAAATTATGAATAAAAATAGAAATGCAATGATGTAGAAGTTTCAAATTTCAATATTTTATTCAGAATACAACATAGATGACATATCAAATGTTTAAACTGAGAAAATGTATAATTGTAAGGGTAAAATAATTTAATTTTAAATTCCATGGCATCAACACATCCTTTCTGATATTGCTCCACTATTTTTCGCCGCAGCATTGGGGGAATTGGAATCGGGTTTGTATTTTAAAAAACTACTACTACTACTACTACTACTACTACTACTTTGCATTAGCACCACTGACTCAATGACAAACAAGCCATTCATACAATACAAAAATACAAAACACTAAAGTATTTTGATACAAAATATAAAGCCACTTTTATCAACCCTATCAAATACAAATTACAAAATCCTATTTGCTATTTGAAATACATTTTCAATTCAGTTTAATTAAAACTTTATTTATAAAGCACATAACACCTATCAGGTAGAACCGAGGTGCTAAACAAAATGCAAATTGCAATAAGCAAATGATAATAATAAAATTTAAGTTAGCATAAAAATAATTTATAGAAACTAAAAGATGAGAATATAGAATTAAGTATTAAAATGATACAATTGATATAAGCATAAAAAGCAGTGCACCCTCTACTACAAAACAAATGCTTTGGTGAATAAATGTCTTTAGATTAGCTTTGAAGGTAGAGAATCCCCTTTCAGAGGTAAGATCAGGAGGGAGGGTATTCCAAACCTTAGGAGCTGCCACTAAGAAAGTACCGTCGCCCTAAAATGTATATCTTGTTTTAGGCACTTGCATGATAAGAAGACCTCAGAGTTTGGCTATGGGTGTGCAGATGGATCAGTTCCTTTAAATAGATTGGGGCCATACCAGACCAAGATTTAAAAACAAATAATACGATTTTATATTGAATTCTGTACTGTACCGGAAGCCAGTGGAGAGAGTAAAGGACCAGGGTGATGTGTGCACGCTTATTGCTGCCTGTTAAAAGCCATGCTGCAGCTGCAGAAGACTGAGCAATGCCTGAATAAAGAGCGTTGCAATAATCCAATCTAGAACTTACAAAAGAGCGTCTATAAAAACAAAAGGCTTCACCTTTGATAGTAAAAAGATTTGACAAGTTTTTACAACTGAGGTTACTTGCTTAGTAAAATGCAAATTCTGTCAAATATGACCCTAGGTTTCGAACCTTTTTTTAAAAAAATCTGGTGCGAATAGCTTATAATTTGCCTTTTTTAATGCGTTCTAAATATTATACATTCACACTTATTCTTGTTAAGACTTAAAAAAAATGTTAGCCATCATTGTTTAATGACAGTTGAACAGCTGTGAATTGGGTTTTAAATTAGCTAAAACAGAAGGGTCAAGATGGGTTTTTTTAAAGGGTGTAGTGACAACAGTGTTTAAAAGCATCTTGCACATACCCCAACCTAAGACAATCATTAAAAAGGTCTGGTCGGTACTACATCTAGAGGAGATAATGTCGACTTTAAGGATGAAACAATATCAGTCAGAAAGAGTGGAGAGAGAAACCGGATCAAAATATTAAAAACAGCCAAGCACAAAGGAGGCCTCTCAGGGACCTGTCCTATAAGGCCCTGTCTCACTGATTCTATTTGGAGGGTTGTCCATTAAGGCATTTGAGAAAGCACCTGGGGTACATGTATAATAAATACTGCCCACCCCTGAATATAATAAAATGAAGAATATTTCCAAGCTCTGTAAGCATTATCTAGAGAGTTGGCTGGAATGTTCTCTATCATTGAATTGCCTGCCCAGTCACTGGATCTAAACCCGGACCTATTGAACTGCTCACAACTGGATCACAAGGTCAGAAAGAAAGATCCAACTAGCAGAATACCTTTGGCAAGGTTTACAAGAGGCATAGCAAAGTATTTCAGCTAAATGTTCATAGAAACCGACTGCCAAAAAAGCTGTAAAGCTGTATTCATGCTGAGGGAGGATTTTTCAACAAAAATTAAGTTTAAAATTTGTATATTTGTTTGGTCAAAGCAAATTTTCATACCGGTAAATTACCTATTTTGTTCCATATAAACAAAAGGAATGTCTCTAAGTTACGTATGTAATCCTGGTTAACAGAGGGAACAAGATGCCGCGTCAACAACGCTTTCGGAACATCTCTGCATGGCCATGCTCTTAACCACGTGTGTAATCAGTCCAACGTTAATGTGGGAGGGTGACATCAAGACCAGGAAGCTATAAAAGCACATGCCATGGATATGGCATTAGCTATGAAAGTGGAGGAAGCCCTCGCAGGGATGCAGGGAGCACAGCATCTTATTCCCTCTGAGTTAATCCCTTCCTAGTGTGGATGGGCACAGCTAGTTTGAAGGACAGAGGGGCCTGGAGTGGCACTAATGTCAAGGCTATAGGACCTGACCAAGGTCAGAAGGGGAGACTGGCCCGCAGCGTTGCAAATGTCTTGGAGAGAGACTCCAGAGGAAAAGGCTTCCGACGTATGTGTGCGGTGCTCGCACCAGGCTTTAGCTTCTCCTGGTCAGGGTATTAAAAAGGAGGAGGATAGAATGCCTGGAGCACGATTGGACATGGGACAGTAGAGGCCACCTTGGGGACTCCAAACAGAGATGAGATGAGATGAGATTAGATTAGATGAGATGAGATGAGATGAGATGAGATGAGATTGGCAGTAGAAAAACAATCTTGACTGTTAAAAAACTCAAGGGCACCTTGTGCAGAGGCTTGAAGGGAGGTTTAGACAGGGCCTACAAGACTACAGCCGGGTCCCACAAAAGCACCCTGGGTGGCACCTCAGGCCTCAGCCTCCAGGTACCGAAGAGGGAACGTGCCACTAACGTTTTTTTCCCTAGAGACTACTCAGCAAGTGGAGCATGATAAGCCTCAATAGCGGACACATACACCTTTAGAGTGGAAGGAGACAACCCTTTGGCAAACTGTTCTTGAAGAAATTTCAGCATTGTGCCAACCAAGCAGGGTAACTGGGTCTAACTGATGACCCTCGCACAATGCAGTTAACTGGTGCCACTTTGCAGCATACAACCTCCTCGTGAAGGGAGCTTTGGATTAGAGAATGGTCTCCAAGACCTTGGACAAAAGACCAGTGGCTAGGAGCAAAGCACCAGAAGATCCCATCTGGGTGAATCCACCAAGGAGGATGATCGAGAAGGTTTACCAGGTCGGTGAGCCATGGCCAGCCTGGCCATCACCCGGCTACAAGGAGGAGACGGACTTCATCCAGGTGAACTCTCTCCAGAAAACCCGAGAGCAGCGCAGTTGGGGGGGGAAGTGTACAGACACAGCCTCGGCCTTGCCTGAACCATAGCATCCAGTCCGAAAGGATCTGGGTGAGTGAGGGAAAACAATGAAAGGTCTCTCAAGTTGCAAAAAGGTCCACTTGTAGTGCTTTTTAAAACTTCCTCCATATCTGCTCCACCACATCTGAGTGGAGCCTCCACTCAGCCTCAGCCTTTGGCTCGAAAGGGCGTCTGCTCCCTGTTTCAACTGCCCTGTGATGTATACTGCCCTCAGTGAGAGCAGCTTCCCTTGGGCCCACAGAAGGATCTGTTGTGCCAGCTTGTAAAGGAGGCTAGACCGCAGACCCCCCCCCTGGTGGTTGATGTAAAAGACCACCGATTTGTTGTTCGTAAAGATCAGCACATGATGGCCCCTTAGGTATGAGAGGAAGTGCTTCAATGCATCTCCATGCAATTGTTGTGCCAGGAGAGATAGGGCCCTCCCCATACACCTTGGGTGGAGTGGGCACTCATGACCACCCACAACTACTGCGTTGTCCACGCTCTGAATAATGTGTGTAATCAGTCAAAATTAGATGCGGGCTTTCACAACCAGGAAGTATAAAATGCACATGGAGTGAAGCAGTGTGGCCTAGAGCTGCAGCATCTTGTTCCCTCAGGGAACTGGGGTTATATACATAACCTAGAGACTTTCCCTTTTAGGAACTCAAGCTTTGTCGCAACGCTTTGGGAACGAGTGTCCAATTACAATAGAATGACCGGTCCCTGACTAGTGTGTATGGGCACGGCTAGGTCGAAGGACAGACGGGCCCAGGAGTGGCACTGAGGTCCAGGTTGTAAAACCAGACAAAGGTCAGCGGGGTGGACCATTCCGCAACTTTGCAGATGTCTTAAGGGGTTCTCCAGAGGACCAAGCCTTAGAGGCTGAAACACTCCGGGTCTAGTGAGCACTAACCCCAGTGCTCACCGGTTCAGTTTCTTCTGGTCTGGAGCCTGAAACGGAGGGTAGAATGCCTGTAACCTCATGGGTCATGGGACGACCGAGGGCACCTTGGGGATGTAACCCGTTCTAGGGTATAAAAAGGCACTGGCCATGCCTGGAGTAAACTCCAGAAAGTAGGGGGGGCCACAGAAAGGGCCTGACACCTCTCGACCACCACAAAAAGGAAAAGCCAAAGAGGCGAGAAGGCAGGAGTGGGGTGTCGAGCAGGACATCCCTATCCCTGTCGGACATTTCTGAGAGGGTAAGCCAGAGGTGCTTCTCTATAGAGACAAGGGCAGCTATGGACTGCCCAATGGCCCTAGTGGTCTCTTAAGGCGGAGCTCATGGAACTGGCCGCCCGAGGCACCTCCCACATCCAGCTCATGCAGCAGGTCAGCCTGATATGCCTGCAACACAGTCATGGTGCAGCGGCTTGACCTGCTGAGGCATAAGCCTTATCCATGAGTGCCAGTGTATTATGAAGGGGCTTCGGTAATGTGATTCCAATGGAAAAATAGCTTGCAAGCGTCTCTTCAACCTGTGGCATTGCTCCACACATGTGTTCTTTCTGCCCCATGACATGTGAGTACAACGTCAAACTGGGGCTGAAGGAGCGGGCCGAAAAAGGCTTTGCTCATCGCCTGGACACCTCAGTGTGCAAGAACAGGAGACCCTGACGTGAAGGTTGCCACACCGGTGTCAGAAAGCTCTATAGCTCCTTGAGCCTAGCTCACAAAGCACGCCCCACTTCCTCCTCAGAGGAAGAGAAGCTAAATGCTCTTGTCTCAGGAGAAAGAAACCACCGAAAAGCATGCTTCCAAACCTGTGAGTGAGTGCTAGACCGAGCAGGTAAGGTTGGAGAAAGGGACAAGCCTGTCTCGAAAACCCTTGCTGCAACTTGCTGTTAGGTTCCAAATGAGAACCTTTAAAATTTTAGATACAAAAAATTGTGCATCTGACTGTAGATGGCAAAACACAAGAATTGCGCAAACAAACAAGGTGTCAAAGGGGGAAAGAAATTAGGTGATCTATGTTGCCTGTTTTGTGTTATGATTCTGAAGCAAGCCCATATGAAGCTGTTTTAATGAACATAAAATAAAAGTTTTATCAGGTACTCACCTCAATGTTTATCCCCTAGAAGTTGAGAGCTTTGAACCTTAGAAAAGACAGAAAAACACAGAGCAACAATAAAACTAGTTATGTATAAAGGTTTGCCAAGCCTTGGAACAGCATTCTCTATGAAATCAATTAAAATTTCTATGCAATAATGTTGGAATAATAATTAGATTGTTGTAATAATGAATCGTTTGAGTCAGGTAATTTAAATGAATTGAAAAAACTTGTTGATAAAACCCTAAGTGATTCACAAATTGAACTGATTTGGTTCTCTTGAGCTCAAATTACTGATCTATGATACCGTTACTATTTTAGGTAATGTCTGCATTTCTATTTGGAGCTGCTGTTGTGTGAAACATTTTATTCACTCTTATTATCTTATCACCACTCTGATTATAATAAACAGGACAGTGTTTCTGTTGTCTGTGTGTGATAGAGACCATACAGTTGTATCACTTGCTTAACTGTATACATTATGCATAATTTCATTTAATTTAATAACCTGTTCAAATTTATTTCATTATTCTTAATTGTTGTGAATACAAAATAATTGTTATGCTTATTGATAATGATTGTTGTTACATGTAACAGAAATATCAGATAATTGTGGAATGAGTCCTTGTGGCTCACAGTACAAAGTAGCCAGGCAGCCCAGAAACCCCAGTGGCACCCCTGGACACCAATAGTGCAGACCCAGCTGAAAGCAAAATGGCATTGAATTCTTATGAAACAAAACCCTGGCCATATTTAAGTGACCACTTTGTTGTTGAGGTTAAATAATAATAATTTATATCTTTAGATTTCATAATTGTTGTACTGGTGTGTTGCATCACTGTGTGACATTGCTAATGTTGGTTAGCACCATCATTGGAAATTAACAGGGACTGGGGGAAATTGTCTCTGCACAATCAAGCTCTATTACCAGTGACATTATTTAGGTATCATATAAGATGAATGAGAATATATTTTAATATATTAATATATTTTAAAGTGAATCTGCTGATGTTGCATTAGATTTGAACATTACTGTGTTACCAATCACACACTTTTGTTAAAAATGCAGTATCCAATCAAAGCGTTTTGATTTGTCAATGCTGAGAGCAGCAGAGATGTTCAACTTGTCTGCTCACTGTCTAAATTCTGAATCTGCAGTTGCGATTTTCTCTTATTATTATAAATGACATAATACCAGGACATTTTATTTTTGCTGTGAAAGTGCATAACTTACATTAGACACAAGTCATTGACTGTAGTGTTTGCTACTGAAATAAGTTTTGATCTTCCAAAACTTTCTTTTGGCTTCTCCCATTAGGGGTTGCCACAGCGGATCATCCGTATTCATGATCCGCATGTTCGATTTGGCACATGTTTTTACGCTGGATGCCCTTCCTAACGCAACCCTCCCCATTTATCCAGGCTTGGACAAATGCTGAGCTTATAAAACTCGGAGCTACTAACCATATAGACTGTTTAAGACTGCAGAAAGAACATTACTTATAATCTTATACTCCAGTATTCATGTTAGTTCTCACTCTCCAGTGTTCTGTATTGTTGAAAGATTTATGATCAAACTCTTGATGTCACCCAGATGAGGATGGGTTCCCCTTTTGAGTCTGGTTCCTCTCAAGGTTTCTTCCTCATAACATCTAAGGGAGTTTTTCCTTGCCACAGTCGCCACGGCTTGCTCATCAGGGACAAATGCACACCATTCACCATCACTGTTGATTTGTGTAAAGCTGCTTTGAGACAATGTCTGTTGTGAAAAGCGCTATACAAATAAACTTGACTTGACTTGACTTGGCTTGGGACCGGCACTTAGAGTGCACTGGCTTGTGCAACCCTAATGGCTGGGTTTGGTTCCCTGACCGGGGATCTAACCCGAGCCGCGGCGGTGAGAGCGCCGAATCCTAACCACTAGACCAACAATCTTTCTAATCTGTAAAAATCAGTAAGCAAATTCATGAATAGTTTTTACTTTGTTTTATCTATGACTTGATTTTTTTTAGTTGATAATGCTAATGATTCCTTTAAAATTATCACCTGTTTAAATGTAAGTAGGTACAGTATATGAGGTGATATACTGATACAACAGATTTAACTGTGTGAATGTTAATATTCAGTTGTTTTGAAGCAGTTTTGTATGAGGTACTCTTTCCTAGTCAGTGTGTAACCCACAGAACCCATACAGCACACCGCACTGTTCTAGTCAGCAGGAATGAGCGAAATGCTGGGACACAGGCTACACTGCTGAGCACAGGGACAGCAACACAGCAAAAAGACTTCTTTTAGGGAGATAAAATGTTTTTTGTTGCTGTCTACATGCTCAGTGTATATCTATGCTTTTCCAAACATAAAGAGTGCTGACAACTGTGTGCTGCAGGTAATGCACGGACTAGGCATAGATACCTCATACAAGCACACTTCAAAACCTGCAAAAAAATTGCATTTTAATTTGTTGTAATGTTGTTCCTTCAAATGAAAACAACTAATTTAAGGCTTATATCTCCTTGTCCTTTTTGAACTACACTAGAGACCCCACCTCATCCCTGCTGTTAAAAAAATAACTCAGTAAATTTTACTCTGATTAAATTTTAAATAAGCACATTTTTTACATTTACTTTAGATTTTTAGACCAGTAAATTTAATTATTACTCTTTCCACCTCTGCACAAAGTAAATATATGATGTGAATGGGGGTTTCTGAGAGAAAGTTAGATAAGTAGAGATTCTCCCCGGCTGTCCATAATTCCAGCTAAGGGAACTGAATACACTTTGTGAAACTGAGTGCAATAAACAGTATAAATCACTCCTTGCAGAAACTTTCTTTGTGCAGATTCTTGAAGGTTGCAAGTATGGCATTTACTGTATGTGGCAGTTGCTCTTCGAATATATGACAAGTTTAGAGAGCTATTGCCTGTTGTAAAATTCAAGGCTATGTTTAGTCATCATTGTGTGTGTGTGTGTGTG